>NC_143101.1:8750000-9375000 GCF_061535455.1 Colias philodice
ATTCAATTAGACTTCTTCTAGAAGCACTTTTGAAACGTCATAGGTACATATTTTTAATATTTACCACCGATTCGGAAAGCAGTATCTACGGAAAAGAATCGGCAAGAAACTCCATAGTTGCTCTTTTTAATCATGTCAGTTTTACAATTTAATTTTACAAATTACATATGTAACATCATAATTTATAGTAATATGCCAAAGAACTGTCCTGTGGTTTTTACGCGACAACCCTCCATGGGTTTTTATCGTCCATATATTCCTTAATACTATAATAGGCTCTCTGAACTAGTACATTTTTTTATATAAGTTTTAAATTTAGAACTTCTAAACTCTTTAATATTATGAGGAATTCTGTTGTAAAAGCGTATACCTTGACCCATAAATGCATTTTTAACTTTAGCTAGCCGGAAAAATGGCATTTCAATTTTATTTCTGTTTCTTGTGTCATAACAATGTCTATCTCCTACTTTTGTGTGTAAGTAAGCGTTATTGTGTACATATAAAATATTATTAAATATATACTGCGACGGTACAGTAAGGATACCAGTATTCTTAAAGAGACCTCTTAGTGAGTCTCGAGCACGCAAATTATATATAGAGCGTATGGCTCTTTTCTGTAATATAAATATAGTTTCTATATCTGCAGCCCTGCCCCATAGTAGAATTCCATAGGACATAATGCTATGAAAGTAGCTAAAGTAAACCAATCTAGCCGTCTCTTCATCGGTGAGATGCCTTATTCTTCTAACTGCATATATGCAGCTGAGCTGAGCTTAGCAGCGGTGGTGGTAACATGGGCCCCCCATTGAAGCTTCTCATCTAATGTCAAACCAAGAAAAATAGTCGATTCCACAGGGTATAATACCTCCCCGTTTAAAATAATATTCCTCAGCTCAGTAGCGAAGGCCGCTTTTTTGGCTTTACATTATATTGTCTTCTTCTTTTAGTTATATTGTCTATTTAACTCGGTGGTAAATAAAGTGTATTTATTATTATTTATTTATATTTTTATAAATGCAATATCTTTTAATACCTATGGAAGTCTCACTTTCACTTTGTATATAATCATAATTTGTTTTCTTCCATGTCTATAGGAATCAATGCAATTGAAATGTGAGTCTTAGAAACATAATATATTATGTATATATAAATATTTCCTTACTTTTATTATTTTATTTTGTATAGTTTGTAATGGTATTTCCAAATAAGAGATAGTGGGAGATCATAGGCCAACATGAGGGCAACTTTTAACCCGGAATTACCAAAATTGGGATTAACAGGAAAAAACGCGTCTTATCAACTCCCACGTCTAGTATTCTATATTATGATAAAAATTTAAGTGTATTCAATAATATGTAATATAACTTTTTCAATTATAAATTTTATTTTATTTGAGTACTCGTAAATAACTCTGAATTTTTATTTTATATTTACAACCACCAATTTCAGCAGCTATTGTAAACGTTGAAATAAAGTGATACTTTTAGAGTCTGCGTTTTAATTAGACGAAATACAAGGATCCCACTCGCTCCATTTAAATTGGTGTCAATTTTGATGAATTACACAAAAAGGGTGCACGAAATAACAGTTAAAAGTAAAGAAAAAGGCTATTTTTTTAAATACACATCCATTACCTATGTTTTGTTGTTTATTTTTAGAATTTATATGTGTTTGGGATCTTTTCAGATTACCTCAATAATCTATATAAATAAAATGAAACCCGTTTTCCTTGGTCACGGCATCACGCGTGAACGGGTGGACCGATTTCGATAATTCTTTTTTTATTATATTCCTTGAAGTACGAGGATGGTTCTTATGGAGATAAAACGTAAATATATACCACATGCGAAGCCGGGGCGGACCGCTAGTTCAACATAATTGACAAATAACTGATTCAAACGAATATTTTCATTGTATGTAAACAGTGCCTACATAAAACCATTATCTGTGAAATAATGGTTATGTAAATCGAGTATTCCCCTTCAATGCTACCGTAAAAAACAAATTGCGGCATATCATTGAAAAATGGCCTCCCGTCTGTCTGTATTGGAACGATTAAGTTGCAATTTGTCCAGATATTACTATGAATAAATTATTTTAGCGATCGAAATTACGCCGCGAAATGTAGTGGCATTTTAGACAGGCTCGAAAATGCCAGGATAGTTCAAATATAATTAATTCATTAAACTTATTAGTTTTATTCGTTGGTTTGAAATCTCTATATTAATTTCTAAATTTCGGAGATAACTTACTGATATTTCCACACAGTCTAAACTACTAGACCGATCGCGTTGAAATTTGGCATGCAGATAGTTATTGCTCAATATGGTAAAGGCATCGCATATTAATGGATTTTGATCAATTGTGCTATGAACATTTATAATCACGTGGGCAAAGCTACGGACAATAGCTAGTTAATATTATAAAGTGCGTGTTTGCTTACACCTATTTCTATGAACAAGAGATTAATATAAAAATTCTAACACCTAAACAAATCAAAGTTTCACCCCACTTTAACGAGTTTCTTAGTTGTAAATTTCATTTAAATCATGCGGGGATAGCCGAGACAAGACGAGGCGTTCTGAATTTGTAATGAACGAAGCAACCATGTCAGCAATCAGCACGTATGACAACCCTTCTAATTGATCCTAGTATCTTGTTACATGCCTGGGAACAAATACGTGAATATATTTTAACTCTATATTGATACTATTGAGTTTATATTTAATTTAATTCCAATTTCGGTTATCTGTTCTCAGGGCAAAAGGAAATGGATGACGCTATAAATGTATGGAAATTTCTCGAACGACTGCATGAAATTGTAATCGCTACAAATGTACCTATTTGTTTATCACAACATCTGTGTGTGTATGCTTAGATCTTTAAAACTGCGCAACGATTTTTGATGAGTTACATTTAAATCGATAGAATTGTTCTCTAGGAAAGTTTTAATATATAATTTGTTAGGTTTTATACAATGCGGACTGAGCCGCGTGCGAAAAGCTAGTTTCACAAATAATTAATGCACTAAGTTGGTCTCGTTCCTTCCTTTACATTAGCGTATAACAACTTGATACATATCTATTTAAATTATTTAAATTTCTTACTAACATTAGTGACATAGGTACCTACCATATCATAAGCCTTTGGAAAAGGTTGAGAAAGACTGCTCTAAACCATCGAATCCAACATCATCATAACAATGCGACTTTGCGATTTTCGTGCAAAAAGTACGAAATACAATCTGGTATACAATACCGTCTCAAGGCCTTCACGAATCGATTATGCTAAGTCCTCCGGTATTTAGAGCCCATTACTGAAGCCTGTATCAGCTCTCATTACTGGCAAACGACTTTGAGCATTTACTTGTTTTGATAGCTGCGATTTTTACGGGTCCTAATTTTGTAGTGGCAGTTTTTGAAGTGAAACTACTTTAGGCGCTTTGAGAGTAAAATTTCAAGGTCGTGTCATGGTAATACCGTCACGTCATGGAGTAAGGCGACGGTTTTAGTATCATTGAATCTTGCCAAAGAAGTTTTACTTCTGACACGTGTGCTCGGCACACACGCTTGTTTTAGTGGTAAAGATGTTTTGTTTTTAGTGGAATTTGAAAAGTACAATGTTTGAAATTTTAATTAAAATCGATTCATTGGTTTAGGTGTATTAGCATAGCAAAAATACAGACAGTTACTGCAGACCCTTCTGGAGATTGAAAATACTTAATGTTTGAAATCTTAATTAAAATCGATTTAGTGATTTATATGTGTAAGCGTAACAAACAGACAGATTTCATTAAAATTGATAGAGCTTTATTTGCCTATTTAAAATATAAGTATAACCTGGATACGTGGTTTTGTCGTTGACCTAGGTCAGGGGCGCGACACGCAATTAACACTGTTATTTCACTATAAAAAATGATTACATGTATAATTAAAATTTAATCAAATAATATATTAGAAAATATAAAAAAATCTCACTTTGAAAAGACATAAAACATGAACTTAACCATAATCAGTCTCAAAAACTATTAATAAATTCGTATATCTGTCAGTCTCCTCCAACGCAACGGTGAAAAAGCTGAAGAGATATTGAAAAGACTTTCGCTTATTTATAGAGCGTATGAAGCTAATGTATAAGGCTCTATCTAGCTATGTGACAATTCATAGGTATTTTACGGTATATACAATATCCAAATTAATTATCTTTTCATATTGAAACTGTCACAAAACTTTGTGTTTGACTTACCTTTTAAACGGCTGAACAATATTAATTAAAATTTCCCAAGATTGTATGCGATTACTCCCCATATTAATATAATATAGGGGAGATAATAGGATTCACAAAGACTAGCATGGCTTATTAATAGCCAGCTTGAAGGATATGGCATTAATTATTTTTACAATGGCGCTGTTATGTGTTAAAAATATTGACATCTTTCCTGATATTATTATAATAATGCAAGTGCGTTGGTTTATCCATATAACAATTTGGTAGAGATTATTTTCTATTTTTCTACGGACTATTTCTATCACTTTTGTGGCACTGAGCTTTATTTATTTACATATTTACTAATGAATCAATCTTTATTTGCCTAGAATCTAATGATGTGTTACTTCTGGTCATCTATCTCCACTAAACATTAGCCAAATTCTATACCTAACAGTTTATTAGAAGAACAACAGACATCTTCACAACCAAACTAAATATAGGGGATAATCTAATCATCATAAAATTCCACGAACAGGCAAGGCATAAACATTTGCTATAAATTAGAGCGCCTGTCTTTGTTCATTAAACTTTTGAATTACGTTAACAGCTTGTTATAAAGATGGTTGATTAGGGCGATACTTTGCAAGTACTAAACATATAAAATTTATATTACTTGTGTTTGATTTTAAGTGAGTACTATAAAATTGCACGGTAAGTTCCTAGTTCAAAGTTTAATGTTTTTGTTCTAGAACAAGTTGTCGCAGACAAATTGTAAATACGTAAGTCATTATTAATT
Organism: Colias philodice; assembly: GCF_061535455.1. Classification (NCBI taxonomy): domain Eukaryota; kingdom Metazoa; phylum Arthropoda; class Insecta; order Lepidoptera; family Pieridae; genus Colias; species Colias philodice. The sequence goes on from NC_143101.1 coordinate 8,755,006, forward strand.
TTTTGCGCTATTTCTGAGGTATCGAAGGTATCGAGCATTTGCTCATAATAATAAAAATTATAACTCATTTTTCAAACACCTCTCCGAACCATTCTATAAAAATATAAATTCTTGTATCAGGAAAATAACTTTTTATAAGTCAATACACAAAAAAACTACAAAGTTATTCCTTTGTAGCAGCCCTAATAAGAATTGAATAAATCGCGTTTCGCAAGGTTACGATGAAAAGGAAAACTCGATGAAACTTCAGTCAAAAGGGAAGTTTTGTAAAGAGCCTAAGTTAGTTACGCAGTTGCCTAATTTAAGGGTATCTTTGCATCAAGCAGATGCTTTTAGAAGATACATTATGAGCGTCCGTGTTGCATATTTGATGTTTAGTGCAGAAAACTTGATAGGGCTGCAACAACACAAGTTTTTTTTACGGCACAACTTTGTATTGTCACTGAAATGTTTTTATTACTTTTACTGGAGGGAATAAGTACCTATGTTAAGAAATGTTAAAAGATGATGTAAAGAGAAATTGGTGAGAGAAGAAAAATAATGCTTTAATTAAAATTTTATATAACCTTAATTAACAACTTCAATCAGTATTGTTAAATAGACCTTTTTATGAAATTATGTGTTATAAATAATTTATTTTTATTCAGTAATCTGCGTATATTTAGTTAAATATTGCTAAAGTTGAACAAACCAGCACGATGGTTTTGATTGCAACAATTTCGAAATAAAAAATAGTATGAAAACTTTACTTATAAATGTAAATAGGTCGGTAGAATTTACTTTTATATAACTGTAATTCCAGAGCCCAATTATTTAACTAGGGCAAGTAATAACCAGTTGTAAACGGTTCGAATAAAGGAATTTTTCGTGACGGTCAAGTGTCTAAGTTACTGACATTAATTCTATTTTAAAAGTTTGTTTTAAGATCTGAGTTTCGTAAAAGCCAATTTCGCATGAAATTATCAATCTAGAGTTTGTACAGTGAACCTTAAAAAAAGAACTCCCAGTTTTGCTTTGATCTAACAATAGTCTAATTTCTAAAATGTATGTGTACCATAAACAAAATATAGACATCATATTCAGATCAACAGATTTTCACTATATTAGAGTGATAATGAAAATTTTTAGTGTTCAATTTAAAAAGATATAATCTAAAACAAGCAAACGGTACGTACCGTATGTACTTACAAAGTTTCTCATAAGCGTCTATGAGAGACCATTACTTGAAGAGTTCTCAGTACATTTTTCTAAAATTGTTTATAACAGTGACCCTGTAAGTCGACTGAAGTTTCGTTCTCTCCGCCGTAATTAATAGAAGCAGATCCAACTTTACGCAAATTGCGTTAGAATTTGTTGCCATGCTACATCCAATAATGGATTCCGGGTTTCAGTATTATAATTTCTGAGTTTTCGACATTTCGGTTAAGAAACTTTAATAGAATTAATTTGTGTCTAAAGCAGTCTAGTTTCAACATTGGCTGATTTAATGGACTTTGGAATACAGCCCCGGGGATCACGTGTAGCCGTCTTAATAATGTAATTTGTTCATGACCACCTGGTGTTTCGTAAGTTTATTAATTATTATAATAAGATAAATCCATACAATGGATAATTATAGACTTTCTCAACTTATACTTTTCATAAAAGCTCCTTTAATTAATTCACCTCCGTCTGGTGGTCTGGAAGAAATCGCTACATAGCGATAAGACAGCCAATTATGGTTTTAATTTATATTTAGATTAACTTTCATTGTAAAGTTTAAGAGCAATAAATCTTAATCTTAATACTATTATAAAGGCGAAAGTTTGTATGGATGTATGGATGTATGGATGTTTGTTACTCTTTCACGTAAAAACTACTGAACCGATTACAACGAAATTTAGCACACATATAGAGGGTAACTTGGATTAACACATAGGATAGGTTTTATTCCGGAAATCCCACGGGAACGGGAACTATGCGGGTTTTCCTTTGAAAACGCGGGCGAAGCCGCGGGCGGAAATCTAGTCACAAATAAAGTAGTAGATATTGTTAATTGAGGATTTTGGGCTATATTTAATGTTGCAAAATCTGCACGAATATTATAGCATTCATGCAATATCTGCACATAATATAAATGATATTATTATATCAAATATATGAATCGACACATTTCTATGAATCCCGCAAGTTCAATACAAAACATATGAATTGAAATCTCCTTGATTTGTCCATTATTGCATTTCATCATTCCTACTTCAATACGACATATTGAATCTCTGTAACCGTTCTCTGAAATGGTATTCATTATAATTATTTGAAATAACTCAACATTCGCCAATACCCCAATGCACTATTCATTGTTATAAATTGAATTTTAATATCATTTCTCAGTTAATTGAATAGGAGTCATACTTAGTTATTAATTTGTAAAATTATTGCCACTATCATTTTAGTTTACTGTGCAATGTGCATAATATTATAATATTTTAGGTCCAAAAGACACAAAGTAGCCTTTTGCAGATTTACATAGAATGTAACAATTATAACAAAGAAAAAATTCTTGTAAAAAAATTCATCATTTTTATAACGAAAAAAATAATGAAAAAGATATGGGGTTATGATTCGACCGCGGATAACTTTGAAAAATCGTGATGATGACCTAGAGTTTCTCTCAAAAAAATATACAGTAGAATGAATTCCATGTTTATGGAAATGCCGCCTATTTTCCTTCACGTTTTAATTTTTCCTTAAAATTTTGAATTATTTTGTACTTTAAAAAATCCTGATGTACTTCCCTACATACCAAAGCAAGTTTCTAAATAATATTTGGCCTAAACACTTATCTGTCTATGAAACGTTTACATAACAGTTTAAAAATGTCTCTTGTAAAATATAAAAAAGGGTATATTAGAACATAATGTTTTTGAAATCTTCGTTTATACGATATTCACTCATAAGTTCTAACCAAAGATTGGAAAATCCTCAAATAAATAGCCATTTAATTGTCTACTGTCCTTGTTGTTTAGAACTTCAATCTGTTGTCTAATGTCTATCTATTACCGAGTCCAAGCCTGTCCATACCGGGTGTTCCAGTCGTTTCTGTAAATCGAATTTTGGTTTCATGTCAAAAGCAGACTTGCTATCCACCTACTAATTTATTCGGGAAACTTTTCTCATTAAAGCCGGACCCAATAACGTTCTTGACAATTTGATAATCTTTACTTATTATTATTAATATGAATGTGTATTTTTTTGTTTGTCTTTCTTTCACGCCTGTAGGGGACTAGAGAGTGATATTTTTACTACTTTTTACTACAGTAATCTCATTCTAATTATAATTTCCTTTAAACACGCGTGAAAGTACGGGTTACAATTTTATGAAACCACTAAAAAGCTTTTTCATTGTTACCAAATTCTCATTTTTTAATTGCACAACTATCCTATAACCACCTTTGATTTCATTTATCTTTAATAAATGAAATCAACAACAGCAAAAGCAGCAGCGTTTGCGTTTATTGTTTTTTAAATGACCTATTAGCAAGAGAACATTAATTTTCGTTTTTACCTGACTATTGTAAAAAGAGGACTTATGAGTTTAGTCTGCATTAATTTATATATCTATTCAAGCTGTACAGTGATAATAATAAACAAGAGAGCGTGTGTGCTCAGCACACGTGTCAGAAGTGAAACTTCTTTAGCAAAATTCAAACGTACCAAAATCATCGCCTTACTACTTTAAAAAGTGTGGTTATACTGTATATACGCATGATCTAGGTATAGTATAATATTAAATTGCACATACATAAGTAAGTTTCGGCGTAGGGTAAGGTTTTTCGTAATACGTTTTATGTTTCAAAAACACCTAAGAACTCATTTAGAACCACTTTAGAACTTTGAAACGTCTTAAAAGGGTAGCGTATTTTCTTAAAATTAGCTAAACAGACGTCTAATTAAGCAGATGTTATCTTTGTAAATGCCATTACAATAAATGAAAACGGCGAAATATTAAAACCATTTTCCAAATAATAGGTTCAGGACTACTACCAGCTAATACAAAAATATCAAGGCTACGCAAATTACTTTCCAACTTCTAAATTATACATTTCATTTGAAACGTTTTCTATATAACCGCTCTTAGTATGAACAGGGGAGTTACGATGATATCTTATAGCAGTTTTATTTCCAGTGCGAGAAAGTGATGGTGCTAGGCGACATATATAGCGCTGTCTTCTTTCCACAAAGGCAATAATACTGCTTTGAGACGTAGAATTAACTGATAGAACTGGATAAAAATGTCAACAGCAAGTCGCATTAATAGAATTATTGTATCGTGCAAGTCTATTACCAAGATTGGATGAAGTTCACAAATTTGCATGCGATTACTGCGATGAACTGCACACGCGAGGTTATGGTAGTTTAGTCATCCGAAGTGACGAGTTGGATAAGATAACTGGACGGTCGTTTTATGCAGATAATATAATACTAGGCCATGGTAGGATAGATAGGAAAATACTGAGCTGAAAGTTCTAAAGCAAAAAAATTTTTGTGTGCTGTGTGAATTCATGTTGTTTTTGGAAATCGATTAATTATTTTACGGGGTAACTTCGTATGACATAAGTTATAATCACTTTTATTTGGGAAAGCGAAAGTGGCATGAAGAGTAGGTGGTGTTTAAAATTTATTATAGTTTTCGTGTCAAACATAGGTACACATATGTGTATTAAAATAACTAATAAGTTTTGAACGCAGAAATATCTCGTCAGTTTCACACGTAAAACAGAAAACTCATGCTACGCTTGGCGCAAGCTTAAATATATTCACCATCGCCCATAAATCTATATAAAGCACAGCAAATATGTATGCAAAATGCATTTTGCGTATTAGCAAAGGAGCCGCAAGCGGTGCAACACGGCCCTATCGATAACAAAGTGAAATATCCTACACCAGCGCTATTCACAGTTAGCAAACCTCTGGAAGCTTGCCCATTGTGAATCAGTTTTACTAAGATTCCAGTTTTATTTTATCAACATGCTGCATCTGCGGAATATTGAGATTGTCTCAATTGATGCACATATTACATATGGAACAGTTAAACTTCGGGTTACGTCAGAGGATGCGGCCAAAACATATGTGTGCATTGAAGCTGAGGTTGTGTTTTTGACATTGTGTGCTATGATGAGTATGAAATTTGATTGTGTGTGTTTGTTTCTTGGTGCATTATTGAATAATATAAGTTTTGCAATAAAACTACTTTAAATTGTAAAATATTATGTATTTGCTTATAGCAAGAAGGGGCATATCATCATGCTCGCACCTATAATATTTGTTTTAAACAGAGTATTGTAAAATTTATTTCAAAATATGCATTTAACGCATTACGTATTTTTCAGGAACATGTTTTCATTGATGCTTCACTCCTATTGTTCGTGATGTTGTATAGCTTTACCTTCCTATACTTATTCAATTCAAACCAGTAGTTTGAGATTAGCAAACAAACTCGCTTTATATTTTACTGCATATGCTATGTACATTGTACATTATACGTACCACTTACTATACGAGTATCTATAACTAGCTGTGCCCCGCGGTTTTACCCGAAATTCTCAGCTTGTTGTTCCTAGCTTGATGATATTATATAGCCTATAGCCTTCCTCGATAAATGGGCTATCTAACACCGAAAGAATCTTTCAAATAGAACCAGTGTTTCTTACGCGTTCAAACAAACAAACTCTTCAGCTTTGTAATATTATAAGTATAGATATTTCTAATGATGAAGTTTGTTTAGTTACGATTACAGATATGCCTTTAACGTATTTAACGTATTTTTCATCGTAATACATATTTTCATTGATACTCCACTCCTATTGATTGTGATGTTGTACAGCTTTGCCTTAGTTAAATTACCTACCCTTCACCCTTCACACTTCAACGCTTTATATTGTCCTACTACGTTTATGTTATAAAGATTATATGTGTTATACCTACCATAAATATCTTCCATTGCATAGTACCTCTCACTATACGAGTACCTATAATACAAAAATCATGGCACACCATAATCTATTTTCATCTCACTACGTAATACCTCAAGTACTATAATATAAAACCATGGCACCCCATATCTATCTGTTATTGTATACCATTGTTTGAAGTGGATGGAGCCTCGTTAGGCGTAAATGCAAACACTATCAATAGGTTAGGCTAACGAGTTTGTCCTGGGGCGATTTTGACCTCGTTGCCATTCATCGTCTCTACTCAGAGCTGTGAATAGCTCATATTGATTTTGTGAACGGAAAAAGATAATATTAGCGATATTTGACGTGACTTCATCATTTTCCTCAGTACAGGATTGTATTTAAGTGATATTTGACGTTCTTTCATCATTTCTAAGGTTCCGAAAATCAAAAGATGGTCATTTATGCTGCAAATTTTCGTAATATCTAGATAACAACATATTAACGAAAATAGTAACCCCAGGTGCACACAATATGCACTGCCGTTACGCTTAAATCAAAATGGCGTCACCACTACTCTATTTTCCCGCGTTTAATCATTTAAAAGCAAGTTTCACGTAAACAAAGAGTTGGTTACGGCCAATTTAGCGCAGTAAGGAAACGGAGCGCGTGACTATACAAATAAACACCATTATGACACGGAAGGGGACACAATTAACCCTAATAAACGACTACCGACGCATTGCTTGAATGTTCTAAGATAGTACATTCGTAGGGAAATAATTTTTAAGCACCTTTTTAGTTATAGCACGGGTAATAGTAATAGTTTCGGTTAAGGTCGCGGTTGGTTTGACAGGTCCATTTTGGTGAATCACGTTATCTGTACTACCCAAGGTACTACCTTTAATTATGCTTATAATGGTTGGATTTTACAGGTTGAAATGGTGCTTTCATAGGCGTGTGTTGTATGTAAATGTTACTCTAAAATATTACTCACTAGCGGTCCGCCCCGGCTTCGCCCGTGGTACATATGTATTTCGCAATAAAAGGTAGCCTATGTTCTTTCTCAGGGCTTAAAGATTATTATCTGTGCCAAATTTCATCAAAATCGGTCCAGAAGTTTATGCGTGAAAACCATACATACATACATACATATATACATACAAGCCTTTCCTCTTTATAATATTATTTATTACTCATTAAGTTTAACGTTTAATTTTTTAATATCATAGGGGTGTGATAATCGCTTGTCATAATGAAATTCACTGTTGTGGTCAAGTACAATGACTTACAATATTATGATATTGGTTGTTTAGGTTCACACAATTTTACACAGGTATAACCAAACTCATAAAAATTATGTAGTAGGTAATCATTAAAATAAACCAAATAAATAATGTAAAAACGTTTCCCGAACGCTTCCAATCCATTGAGCATTGCAGTTTTATTAGAATGGTTGTTATTGGCACGAAAATGCAACAATAATTTTGTTAGCCATTGCGACACGATCGTAACCAGTTTGCCAGCCGTGCCAGTTTCTTACCAATATATTAGTGTTTTCTTTCAAGTCAAATAATTCGAAAGGTTTTTGAATTTTGTATTGGATATGCGCTATTTGGTTAGATTGAACTTTCGAGAAGGCATGAGATGTCTGTTTGCATAAGTAATTTAAAATGAACGAATGAAATATACCTAAATGAGGAAAAACCTAGACTACGTTTTGAGGTTGTGATTATGAAAATAAAGTCCACAAAATATATTATGACCTCCTTGCATAATAATACATTTTATACGGAAACAATTTATATTATTACTTACATAAGTACTATATTAAATTATGGGCTTACTTTTAAAACAGCTTTTATTATAAACACTAACAATTTTCGTGTAATCTAGGCTTTCTTCAAGTCTTTAACATAGATTAGATCAGATTTGAAGCGGTAAGTAATCACTCAAAGGAAAGTTTTATATCATTAGGGTTGGGGTGACGATAAACTATTTTCTAACCTGTAGTAATTTGATCCTTTTGTAGGATAAAGTTGACAATTTAATAGTAGATTGATTATAAAACTTTTGAACATTACTGTGATATTACTATTGATGTAGGAGTAGCGTTTAGCTACTATTATGTATTCTGTGGTAGGAGTTTAAGTTTCGAAATGGAAGATACAATGTTTTTTGGTAATATAATTGTCAATGTTTAGTTTTAGTTTCTATTTTTAACTTAGTTATTATTTTCTGTTCCATATATTGATTTACACTTTATTTTTTTTACAATATAACAAACATTCGTAGCACTGTCTCTACATATAAAAATATATTACAGAACCCATTTGAAGCATTTATTTCACCACAGTATAATCACGAAAACGTTCAACAAATGCTAACAACGTAAAAGAAAAGTTTGTGATTAACCAAATTGTATATTCGTAACGAATTTGAATAGAAACTCTCTGTGACTGGAGTTTTGATCTTTAATTAAACTTGGAAACGGTTTTTAAATTCTCGAGAGATGAGAGACTTGCTTGAGCGGTGACGGATTCATACATTTGTCTCAAGGTGGGTATTATAATTTTCTATATATAGGTATTATAACTTATATGTGAAGCAAGAACTTTGTTCCCCTTTAAATGGAAAATGCGTGGACGAATGAGTACCTATGAATTAGGCACATTTATGGACTATTTAGAGACGAGTATAGAATGCTACATGTAATATCTTTTTCTTAGTCGTGCACTCTTGACAGAGTGGTTGTGGATGATGATGGTGCTCTATTCTTGCTATATGTTGTCACTTCTTTGTTCGCTCCCTGTCCAATAATACCTTGTACGTATATTTCTTACGATCGATACTATAAAAAATTATGTCTGAACATTCAATCAGTAAAAATCATATAATATTATGACTGTCGACCACTGGGCGGCTACTAGTTTGTTGAATAGAAACGTTATATGTACATATTTGTTAATTATTGAAGTATGTGTTGAATTCAATATACACTTGTTTCGCAACGGTAAACACGAACCGTCGTTAATTTTTCGAATTAAGAATTGTATTAGTCCTCTAATATTATTATGTACGTTTCTTTCTGTAAAAATTAAGAGTGCATTAACATTTATCAAATATCACTGAATAATTATAATAATTTTAATTGATAATTATAGTTGTATTCATATAAAACAGTCCATGAATAGGCGTGACATTTTACAAAATGACTAATTATATTTGATTAAAATTTATCAATCGAGATCGGTAATAGGATAAATCATAAATGTCAACATGATTAATTGAATTACACAGATGTTTCGTAATAAAATCGTATTATTATTAGTTAACATATTATTAATTACACTAATTTTATAAATATGAATGTACGGTCATCATTCAACTTTCACAGCTAAATTTATGAAGCAATTTCGATAAATTGAAGATGGATGTAGGTTGTATTTACTTGCGCAAATTCTTCCCTTTCCTTACGGGAGGCTCATGTCCCAGCAGTGGGAACATAATGGTTTGATGATAATGATTTTTTGACGTGACAACGTCTTATAATTCGATAGAGCCGATTGCACGCACGAAAAAACATGACTCATGCGGCGTTACCTCGCTCTGAGGCGTTCCATGTAAGGCTTGAAGTGCAAGCGAGAGCGCGGAACGAGCGACATCGAAGCACAATCGGACGTTGTCACGTTCAACTATCGTCAGTAAACCGACTTTACAGACAACCAATTTTTTTTTTACATAAAACAGATGCCACACAATAACGTGGAGTGCTTTCGAACGTGATTTATTACTAAAGGTTTTATACGGAAAATCAATTATGCCAATTTAAATTAATTTTCCCATTGGGTCCTGAACTTTCTTGGAATAAAGAACTTTGTATGTCCAATTAATTAGCTGTGAAATAAATGTCATTAATATTCAGAAATTGCGTGTCGTTATTCGTAATAAGAACCAATTCTTCCAACCAAATTTTAATAAAGAATTTTTCATTTATTCATTCATTTCATTCAACCTCTAAAACTATAAGTACAAAAAACTAAAGCGTACATCGACTTCACGAAGTCTATGTAAAAATTGCCTTTCCAACTTAATACAATCTATCTTGGAAAGTCGAATACTTCAAAAGTTTGATCGTTGTTTGCCCCAACTTCTGGACAGTCCTTTTTGATCTCTCTTCGCGTCCCTTCATAATGTTTCTTTTATGTTATTTTGGTCGCGTAATATAAGATAGACTTGGACAAAATACTTTTTTGATAACATTTGATGTATGTAACGAAGGTCTGTTGATAATAGCTATTTCTGTGGAAAATCAATAGCGTATTGTGTGTTTTCTATTACCTAATGATGTGTTTGTGGAGTGCTTCGTTTATTAAACCTCCGTCTGTATAAATAACTCCTGTTTCTATGTTATACTTTGAACTTGTAATCAATTGTATTATTTATTATGTGTTTTTTATACTCACAGTTGAGAATCTTTGATAAGTATTCATTTAATATGATATTATTATGTTCATTTCCATACCTTATAATACAAAATAATTATAATATTTAAAATTTGTGCTCTGTAATCTTCATTATCTTATTATTCTTTATTATGATCTTGTTTCGACATATTCTTTCTCTCAAATAATTGCCGAATGTTAAAATTATCTGATATTATAATAATTACATCACTACATAGTATAAAACAAAGTCGCTTTCCCTGTCCCTATGTCCCTATGTCCCTTTGTACGCTTAAATCTTTGAAACTACGAAACGGATTTTGATGCGGTTTTTTTTAATAGATAGAGTGATTCAAGAGGAAGGTTTATATGTATAATAACATCCATTAAATAGTGGAGAAGTACTGTTATTATTCAGGTTTCTAATGTGATGTCGTAAAAAATTACATTTTTTCCGCTTACATTGCAAACGCAGGCTGAACCCTACGAGTTTTATCAAAATAATGTACTAAGTATTATACACATTGAAAAGGTCTACAGAAAAGTCCGCGATGGTATATGTCTATCTCTTATGGATAACCCACAATAACTTTTTTTTGTCATTTACTTTTTACGACAAATAATGACTAATTTTCGATGCGATTTTAACCAATACAGCATTAATCCTTAACCAATTAAATACCTTGAATACATTGTTCATTTAATATAGATCTATATGGCCCTTTACACCGTATGATTTAAGTGAATATTTTCGAAGATATTACAGATTTAAAAAAAGTTTGGAAAATCCAAAAGTGCACGCCTCATAATTTTTTTTTAATAATTATTTATTAATTATTATTTTTGTTTATTTAATAACAATTAAACCACATCGAATCAGACCCTGAAAAATGAAAGGGTTCTATTCCTGAGCATACTCAAGCGTAAGAGAAAAAAAAAGACTCGATTAGTTAAGTATTTCGGTCGCTATCGTGTTAACAAGAAAATCCTCCGCACATACAGACACACGGACGTCCAAGACAGAACTTTTTTAAACTGTTTTTTAACTAGTTTAAATAACAAAAATGACATCAAAAATATAATGAATGTTTAAAATAGTGTTTTTTCTTAATATGTGTGTGTATGTATTATCTTACAAGTGCAATGTATGATACATAAAGACATTTTAAGTTTGAAAAATCAGATGTTTTGCGCGAAGTGACAGTAGTACCCACCTCAACGCTTCGCTTATGAGGCGTGCAATTGCGGGACGTAGCGTTTGCGGCGGTACCGGCCGGCCGCCCGGCTATCTATTTTATACCCGTGCGAAGCCGGAGCGGGCCGCTATGTTTTTATATACAACGTTCACAGTTTTTCTGTAGTGTATTTAGTATCAGCATTGCACCCGTGCGAAGCCGGGGCGGGTCGCTAGTAGAGAATAAATTATAGAGTTATTTTTGGAACTCTAATCCTTACTTTAATAACTGGTCTTTCATTCAATTGTTATGAAGAGTACCTGAAAATAACAAAAATACACATTAGACCTATGTTTTAACAACATTACAATAGATTATAATATGTAGCTAGATTATTATAATTACATAGAAAATTATAGTTGTAGGCGTAAGCATTAATAATAAGTAGTGTGTTGGCAGCACTAAAATCATTTCCATTTGGAATTAGACTGATCGCTTTTTCTAATAAAGAAGAGCACTTATCATTTAGATTTTATTACACTTTTTAAAGACTTAACAATTTTGCTAGATAAGCAAAGACCATTTAGATTTTATTCTACTAGTTCAAGACTTTACAATTTTGCTCACAGAGAACATTAGCTCTACAGGACATTAATTCTTACATATATTTAGACTAAAATCGCTCAACAAAGACACTAAAACCACAGACTAAAACTAACCACTTACCATACTAACATTAACCATTTAAACATGACGAGCGCTTAAAAACTGAATTAAAAATTAATCTCTGCTCTAAGTCTAGACAAGTTCGTTGCACTATAACGACATAAAAGACAGACAGACAATATCACTGCTATTAGTGTAGGCAGGAGCGGGGATAATCTGGATAATACCCGTTTTGCTTACAACTGCGCACGCTGTAATGCACCCACATTGCAACGAAGCTATATTTCTTGCATATTGCTACGCGAATCACGTCGGCGGATCATATTATTTTAACTGACATACAGAATATCTACTATGTACTTATTTTGAGGTTACCTTGAGGGAGTTATTGAAGCAAATGTTAAATGTTTCTTGTTGTAATAATTTAAGATGTAAGTAGATAATCTTTATGTAGGTACATAAGAGTAGCTCATTGATACTCGTAGCAAATAAAAGTATTCGAGTATTTGAAGTGAAACTTCTTTGGGCGCGTTGTAAGTAAAATTTTAGTCGCGTCCTGGCAATACCGTCACGTAATGGAGTAAGGCGACGATTTTGGTATCTTTGAATCTTGCCAAAGAAGTTTCACTGCTAACACGTGTGCTCGGCACACGCTCTTTAAAAAAAGGATATTTATATTTGCAAATACATTGATTGTTCCAAAGGATATCATTAACGCAATAAAACTATATACTTATAATGTTCTTAAAATCATCTTTAATTTTATTTCATCGTGTATTTCAATTGGTTTATAATGTTTTTTTGTATATAAGTCACTTATAAACTCTATTAAAATTCCAATAACAATGTATGTTATTTTGTAGTTTATTGACCAAACATATTTTCATAACCAACATAGTTACGATACTGAAATTTTTGAGAGATTTTTTCACATATTTTCATAAACAAACATTTTATTTTATTTCTGAGAATTGGTTCGGGTTTTGGATGTAAATAACATAAAATAATGAAATAAACGAAACTGTCACATAATTTGACAATTTTAGCACTCGGGTCAAAGTCAATATAGCCCGGGCGAGAAATAATTTATCTCAAACAAACGTCGCATAAACCTATATTAAGTTTGGGTTCGTAAAGTTTGTAGCACGTGTCTTTGACTCTTTTGAACCCGGGAAGTTCTATCCTATAATTAACTTTAACTTCTCGGCTAGGTACCTACTTTTCTAAATTATGTTTTACAACAAATTATAGCGAGCGAGTGGAATATTGACTAGACTATCGCAATTTAAACTTCATGTTGAGAATACTAGACTAGGTAATGAGGTTGTGAAATTGGCTAAAATTTACTTTACAAAAGAATATTATGTTATTTATAAGAGAGCGTAATAAATTTAATTAATGATAATTATATTCATTAATCAACAATGAATAGTGGAAGGTCCACTTTGTACATAAATCTTAAATTTTTCAACATAGTCAATTCTACATTTAGAGACTTTGAAAATACTTTCATAAGTGGAAAGCTACATTTTAATTTGTACATCAGTGTCAACGGCTACATTTAACTTTTTTTTTATATCAGACTAGCTTTCCGCCCGCGGCTTCACCCGCGTTTTCAAAGAAAAACACGCATAGTTCCCGTTCCCGTGGGATTTCTGGGATAAAACCTATCCTATGTGTTAATCCAAGTTACCATCTATATGTGAGCTAAATTTCATTGTAATCGGTTCAGTAGTATTTGCGTGAAAGAGTAACAAACACACACACACACACACACATCCTCACAAACTTTCGCATTTATAATATTAGTAGGATTAATTAACACGTGCAGAGCCTTTGGGCTAGTCTATGGTACTAATATTACAAAGGGTAAAGATTTTTTGTAACCAATTAATTCGAAAAACTAAGTCAGGGGTTCTAGACCAGACGAGTGGGCAGGAAATAAATTAATTTTGCGCATGTGGATAACATCACCAAGTTGCTCGAACGGTGCAGGGAAATATAGTGAGGAAACTGACATGTCAAAGAATCAAAAGTTCGACAACATGTGACATCCGCTAACCCGCACTTGGGTTACGTGATGGATCATAGTCTGCACCCTCGTCGGAGGCCCGTGTCCCAGCAGTGGGAACGTATAATAATATGGGCTGATGATGATGAACTCGAATAACTTCAATCGTTCTAAAACACTATGAACACTATAACCCAAACATAACATAGGCATATATTTCTCAAAGCCCGGCCCAGCGGTTACATAATACACAATTAGTATTTTACGCAGAATCAGCAACCCACCAAGATATTGTAACCCTATATTTTACAATTCAATACAGGCAAATCGATATTCCAAAGGCTTTATAAATTCAGTTTAATTTACAATATCAGAGATGATAAATTGGAATACAATAGAACTTTTGAGGTACCTGCTAGGCGGAGATAAAGCTTCATTTTAAATTAATTAATGTCTTTGAGTGTTATTGAAACAAAATATATTGTTTTGGCTCGAATGAAAAAAAATTGTATTTAATTTAAGAAGATTTAATTTCAATTCATTTCCATTTAAAGTGTTCTGTAGGTGTTTTCTTTTATGATTTGTTTGTTTTATCATATTATTTGTTTAAAGTTAGGAATTTGTTTTAATTTGGAAATCTAGTGCGCTCGGAACAAATATGGTTAGCTTGGGGATCGTTGGTAAGGCTGCTTTTCCACCTGCAAGTATCGATGGAGATCTGATACGGGAAAATTATCAAGTGTGAACCAACATTATTAAGTCAAAAACTGACGTAGACTATTAATCTACATAACACGCGGAAGAGCTTTTAAATAGAATAATAATCTATGGAATCAATGATTAAATGAAGAACTCCTTCTTTTCGAAGTCAGTTGAATATATTTTATGTCCATGGTCGATATCCATTATTTCACATTTCACCATTCGACCTAAGAAGAAACATTAGATAATATAAACACAAATGCGTTGGAACATCACGATATAATATATTTTTCAAAGCGCATTAGCGACATAGCCGTCAGCCATGATGGCGGGTGATCAATCACACATCTTTGTCAGCTCTGAGGATATTTACATGAAAAATGTTGTCTCCTCGGATTAACTTTTTGATAAGTTCTAGACGTGATTGCGAGTTACATTTTAAGATTTAACGACATTATCGTTGCGTCTGTCATTTTTCAGAGTAGTTTGGCGTTTGGAATACAATATTATTACCCGTCTGCGGCAGAAAGAGGGTTATGGGGTATGTATGCAATGTATATGCAATGTGCATTGTGCATGTATGTCTATTTATTTGATATAGAGCATAAAAGGCTTGCTTTTTTATGTGACAAAAATCGGCATCAAAAAGTAATTAATAATAAAATTTGCAGTTGTCTTTTAGGTTTTTTAATAATATCTTGTGTAAGTAAATCAATTTTCATTAATATTAACATGATAACAAACATTACCCGTACTACTCGTTAAAATTTCTCACCTATTTCTCTTTTACATTTATAATTATTATTGAGACCAAAGACTTACAAAGAAACAAAGCTCCAACATGACCCAAAATGACAATTATTTTGTGTAAACGATAAAAGTTTCAAGCACGCAGCTGCTAAAAAGTGTGGGAAGGTTAGCGAGCTTATTTTCGTGTTATACATAGATAATATTATAATACAATAATAATTTAGATGCACTTTAATGTACTACATATTTTAATAAGCATAATATAATAATATAATATGTACAGGCTCGTCTTAAAATAATGCTTTTACATTCAGATAAAAATCGTAGTAGAGTAATCGATATAAATTTATAATGAGTAATCGATGTTTCTAGCTTTTTATTAAATTTAGCTTTCCAAGTCAAATAAGCTTTTTGTGAAAATGCGTGCGATTAGAGTTTTTTGTGAAAATTAAGCTCTCCGTGCGATTAGAGTTTTTTGTGAAAATTAAGCTCTCCGTGCGATTAGAGCTTTTTGTGAAAATTAAGCTCTCCGTGCGATTAGAGCTTTTTTGTGAAGATTAAGCTCTCCGTGCGATTAGAGCTTTTTATGAAGATCAAGCTCTCCGTGAGATTAGAGCTTTTTATGAAAATTAAGCTTTCCGTGCGATTAGAGCTTTAAATGACAATTAAGCTCTCCGTGCAATTAAACCTTTTTGTGAAAATTAAGCTCTCCGTGCGATTAGAGCTTTTTTGTGATGATTAAGCTCTCCGAGCGATTAGAGCTTTTCGTGAAGATTAAGCTCTCCGTGCGATTAGAGCTTTTTGTGAAAATTAAGCTCTCCGTGCGATTAGAGCTTTTTGTGAAATTTAAGCTCTCCGTGCGATCAGAGCTTTTTGTGAAAATTAAGCTCTCCGTGCGATTAGAGCTTTTTGTAAAAAATTAAGCTCTCCGTGCGATTAGAGCTTTTAATGACAATTAAGCTCTCCGTGCAATTAAACCTTTTTTGTGAAAATTAAGCTCTCAGTGCGATTAGAGCTTTTTTGTGAAGATTAAGCTCTCCGTGCGATTAGAGCTTTTCGTGAAGATTAAGCTCTCCGTGCGATTAGAGCTTTTTGTGAAAATTAAGCTCTCCGTGCGATTAGAGCTTTTTGTGAAAATTAAGCTCTCCGTGCGATTAGAGCTTTTTGTGAAAATTAAGCTATCCGTGTGATTAGAGCTTTTTATGAAAATTAAGCTTTCCTTGCGATAAGAGCTTTTTGTGAAAATCAGGCTCTTTGTGCGATTAGAGCTTTTAATGAAAATTAAGCTCTCCGTGCAATTAGACCTTTTTGTGAAAATTAAGCTCTCAGTGCGATTAGAGCTTTTTTGTGAAGATTAAGCTCTCCGTGCGATTAGAGCTTTTCGTGAAGATTAAGCTCTGCGTGCGATTAGAGCTTTTTGTGAAAATTAAGCTCTCCGTGCGATTAGAGCTTTTTGTGAAAATTAAGCTCTCCGTGCGATTAGAGCTTTTTGTGAAAATTAAGCTCTCCGTGCGATTAGAGCTTTTTATGAAAATTAAGCTTTCCTTGCGATAAGAGCTTTTTGTGAAAATTAAGCTCTCCGTGCGATTAGAGCTTTTTGTAAAAAATTAAGCTCTCCGTGCGATTAGAGCTTTTAATGACAATTAAGCTCTCCGTGCAATTAAACCTTTTTTGTGAAAATTAAGCTCTCAGTGCGATTAGAGCTTTTTTGTGAAGATTAAGCTCTCCGTGCGATTAGAGCTTTTTGTGAAAATTAAGCTTTTCATGTAATTCGAGAGTGAAGAAGAAGCAGACATACAGATAGAGTTACTTTTGTATTTATAATTCCAGCAAATAATCCTAACTAATGATAAATAGGATTGTTTGCCACTCCAAAACGTCTTTTTAGCAAATAAAGAAATCAAGTACAATTTAGAAACATTGGGTCAAATAAAATACAAAATATCTTTTATTTAGTGGCAGTAAAGTCTTATAATAACACCAATAATTAGTAACGACAAAGTCTTATAATTTACGTGTCGAACCGACACATTTGATATACATCAGTGGTGTACCATCAATGTACTGACCGCGCTGTAAGCTGCTTAACCCACAGATCGTTTAAACACCATTCCTCGCTATTAAGCATGACCACCAAAGAGATAGCGTAATTAATATGGGCATGTTATTAATTTTGCGTTGATAATGTTACATGAAACTTAAACGAAAATAATATGTTTGTTTAAAACGTATACAATCAAACCGAAGAACAAATTATCCGAATTTGGTGACAGTTTAAAATACTTATTGATTTATAGGTAGGTACATAATATTATATTGTTAAAAAGGTCGAGTTAAGTGAAGAGATTCAAAAATAGATAAATAGATTCTTGTATTTTTTGTTTGAATTTTATATATTTGACGTACATAAGTGTAACCTTACAAAGAAAACCCGTGTATTCTTTCAGAGCGAAAATCTAGTTACTGTTAAAAGTCCTGTAAATAAAACATGTTTACACTGAAGGGATGAAAGTTTTGTAGCGAAGCAAAGTGATACGGGTACGAGCGAATTTGGAATACCGGTGAAAACTGAATATAATATCTTATCCACACTAGTTATTAATAATTCTAATCACCATAATCTAGTACAACTAATTATAAACAAAATGTATTTTCAAACGACTCTAAAAAAGAGATTCTCAATACGATTGTATTTTTTTGTTTATCATCTCAGAACTTTCGACTGGGTAAACGGATTTTGATAATTCTTATTTTAATTGAAAGCTGGTCCCTCCCATGTGGTTTCGTTTAAATTTGGTTTAGTTCTGACAATTTGAAGATTTAGCATTTTGTTAAACAAGATTTAGGTATGATATTAATAGAAATACTTTACGAGGGTAACATACCCTTACGTCGGGGGTTTATGTCGCAATTTCCTTTTTTTCCAAGGGGATGAGTTTGAGATATCAATCCGAGTTAATGATACGTAATAGTGTACGAGTTTATTTGGATAGGGTTGTTTTTTTATGTAAATTAGGTAATCTTTACGTTCGAATCTAGTTCTTATATGATGATGGGTCGTAAAAATCACATATAGTGACTACCAGCATGTTATATTATGTATTCTTTAACTTACTTACGTTCTTACTTACTGTTAGTATGCAATAGCTAAAATAAGGTTGTTGATCGAATATAAAAATAATCAAATATATAAATATCCATAATATATAATATGGATATTTTGAGTATTTAATATACCTAATTTTTGCAACGAATGTACGAGAAAATATGAATCAAAATGAAATATAAACACAAACAAGAAAATATAAATTTATATACATTACGCCTTACTTAAAGAATTCATATTTCCAAAACTGTTATTTATTAATTACTGTTATCCCCTCCGTTACTAAAAACCAACAATGAAAGCGCTCGTCACCTTAAACGCGTTCATAAAGCTATGTTGACACTTACATTAACGAAGGGTTAAATACAGGCTCATTTAACCCCAAAATTGTAACCCTATTATACGTATTGCCTGTTCCATGTCCGCAAACGTCCGGGTATTTTATGTACCACATGTTTTTGTAGCATGTACTGCAATTTAGTGTAAGGGTGCTTTTCCACCAGCGCTGTGCTATATAGCTATGCTACAAAAATGTTAAAGCTATGCTATGAAACTATGTGATCGTTTTCACCAATAGTAAGCTATGTAGCGGTGCGAGCAAAATATGCTATGAAGATGCGCAGCTTGAGCTATACAATGTATATAGTAGGCACAACACATAGCTACACCACTCGTGACAGCACACATCATAGCACGCATCCATAGCACACATCCATTGCAAACATCCATAGCAAACATCCATAGCACACAGCACACATCCTTTCATATTATACAAACGGTATCTTAGCTGAATCCGTTTCCACCAGTGCTAAGCTATATGCATCAATATGATTGGTAGATATCAAACGCATCACAACTAGGTAGCATCTCTGGTGGAAAATCACCCTTATCCTACCGGCCTGTGTGACCATGCTGTACAATTTTTGTGGATATTCGCACGTTAAATTTATTTTCTGCACTGTAAACATCTGATCGTATCATAAAAAGGGTTGGACATTTACGACGGTGACTTAACAGAAATAACGTTTTGTTCAGTGCTATAAAATGTTATAGTGATTGTAATGTTAACTATCGTGTTTACTTTAAGAATATAATATTTCAAATTATAATAACACGTGCGAATAGACGAATAGAAATAGATCTAATATTATTTTAAGATTCCAAGACACATCTCGCTTACTTTGGGTTACAGTCATTAATTTATGCGATAGTTGTTATTGTTAATTAGAAATTTAAATTAAGTATAAATTTTATACATCGTAAATATTTGTCGAAGTAAATTCTAGCTAATGTTAACTTATCTAATAATTCTATGATATCTATATATTTTCATTAAAAACTCATAGTCGTATAATGGTACAAAAACATCTAAAAGGGTATACCTATATAAAAAAAATACTAAAAAAATGAGGGTAGTTGAAGAAGCGAGCTACACGCGGCTCAATTGAAAATTCAGTTAAGTTTTTAATAATGTGCTGAGCGAGTCTATTTAACGTTGTACGGAAGAATGTGCGGCTTTGTTTATTAATTCATTTAAAGTTAGAAACTTTCACGTTGTGATATCTGATTATGAGTAATTTGCGTATAGTTTGGGACTTAATGTTTGTGTTATTCTATCTGTGGATATGCTATGAAAATGTGGTAAGTACTTAGTTCAATTTTATGTAGAATTCGTATTAAGAATTCGTTTCGTTGCGTATCCATTAAATACGTATAATGTATTGCCACAGATTAGATACTAGGAATTGCTATCCTTATCGCCTCTATTTCAATCGAGACTTGCCAGAACCTTACAAAACACACATCTTTTTCATGTATCATAACGCTTGTTATCAAATGTCATACATTTAAAGACTGTCTCAAAAAGTTAAAAACCATAGCCACCGTTAAATATTGCAATTTTCGTCAAACATGGCTCATGTCCCAGGTGGTCCCTATACTGAATCTCCATTAACAAATTATTAATTATTAATGTCTATGACGCAGTTTGCCTTTCGTGTTTATTAATTAAATGGGTGTTCATCAAAAAAGTCTATTTTAATTACATATTCACGTAAGGCTCGTTAATCGAAATGTATAAAAAGGGGACTTAATGACTGACTGACATAATATTATGCTCGCTCAGTTGTTACTACTAGGATATAAAATAATAAAATTTCCTCCCTGCTTTTGGTTATGGAGTATTTATTTACCTAGTTGTTAAATATATTTTCACTATGATAAATATGGTATGTATGGTAAATGGTATGGTAAATAACCTATGGTAAATAACTATAAAATTACGGCCAGGCGTCGCCCCGGCAGGGCGAAAGACGCGGGTGCGAATCCCGCCTCGTGATCGAATTTTTTTTACTCAAAAAATCATTAATGTTTCTAATTCTAATCGTATATTAGATCTAGTTCGTGAGATACAGATTAAGGTTAAGCCTATAAGTAAATAAGCCTATAAATTGGAGAAATAGCTAAGAAACTTAATTAGTAAATAACTCCTAATTGGCCTAACTCTGCCAAATTACGGGAATACCGGTGTTGGCTTGTGTGCAAATTGTAGTTAGAAATTTCTATTAAATCTGTGGATAGGGAGTTGAAGTTTTTCTATTACTTTTCTTACTATAACTGTTTTATTATTCTTATGGTAGAAATAATGGGTTAGATATTTCGTAGTTAAAAAGTCGGTTTAATACTTTATAATAGAACAGTGTGTACGTGCGCGTGCGATTACAGTATGTGAGTGCACACATGCATGTGTGCGTGTGGAGATGTTATTTGATTAAAATTGAGAGACCAATTGTCTGGGCATTTTATGTATGTGCATCAACATGAGTGCAAAAAAAGTTGATTGTTGTACTAAGCAAGTAGGTACATATTATTATAAATGACAATTAGGTGTAACAAAATATTAAGCTAGGTGTAAAATAGTACGAAATTCGCTACATTAACTAAAACTCTTGTAGCTTTCACATTAAAATTAGTCTAATACATGTTTGGATGGAATCCAAATGTCACCAATAAAACAGCTACTTACATTAAAGTGGAATTCGCGCCAATGCTGTAATTTTGCATCGGTTATATTAAATTGGACAACGATTTTACAAAATTTGTATTATATTGTAATTACATATTACAATGTAATACAAATTGTTATATTAAATAATTGTTATAACATGGCGAATTTCGTTTCATATTGAACACGTAGATATAACGATTACGTCTGTCGTCTTATATTAAAAAATAATGCTACGCAAGTCAAGTCTAGGCTAGAACAAAATGTAGCATATTACCTAGATAATTGGAAAAATCTGGAAAAAGTTACCGTTAATTTATGTATGAAATTTTCACAGTAAAGAACGATACGAGGTCAGCTAGTATAAAACTTTGTAACTATGAATATTCTTTTAATATTTACAAGCCATTAACGAAGTCCGGCATTAAAAAACCTATTCTTCCTTCCCTTCCTAGTGAAACAGATGTATGCATAATGCATCTGCCCCTTACCCCACTTGGGGACATGGGACTTCACTTACTACCGATTCTGAAAGCAGTTAACAACCTTTTTAGGAATATAACATAACAAATAGAAAAAGTGTAAAAAAAATCTATTAATATTTTTATAAATTATGCCTTATGTAAGAAAATAAATTTGTTCTGAAAATAATGAAAGGGAAGTTTTATGTAAACAGGAAAAACATGAGGAAACAGAATAACCAAAGAATATAATTTATTTTAATACAAATAATTCCTGTAAAAATATATTTTTTCTTTTATAAATCTTTCTTTCATTAGTGATTCTTAATATTTACATAATTAATTATTAATTTTGATAATGCCGAGTGCGAAAATACCTACCAAAAGTTTTGATAAAATATACTTTGGGAAAAATGTAATGTGAAAAAAAGCGAACCAAAACGAATTTATTAAACACGGTCACACTCAAATTTATAACACAGATTAATATCTATATGACATATTTTTAATTGTTTATTTTTGGGAATTTGTCTTAATCCCGATTGACAACCTGGGGCCGTATTATGACCTCTTATTCCTAGTCAGTTTACACCGTGAATTGAACTGATTGGCACATTCATATTATGATCGCAATAACCAGTCATGGTTAATAATTAACCATAATTATTATGGTTTTAGGTATATCAATTTGCCAGTCCGTATCCGTCCGTCCAATTTACGGCGTAAACTGACTGGGAATATGAGGTCATAATACGGCCCCTGGATAATATTGCTCGTAGTTCTATGTAATTCTATAAATAATTTCTAAAACATTAACATAAAATCCAGTCAGTTCTTAAATTATTTACAAAATTACATCTCATCTAATTAAAACATCGTCTTTTCGTACTCCATTAAGCTTGTACATTAGTTTCTTTCCGTTTTAAGTCCTTCAAATAAATCCTTAGAGAATTAGGTTTTTGCAAATGAGTCGGAGAGGAAATCTGTTAAGTCATTTTTTAACGCTCTAATGCAAGGCAAGCTAAATATTCTTGCCATTTCACGAAAACCATTTAATTTCTTAGAGTCAGACCATTTTTATGTTTTACAAAACGTTTTAATTTATGTAGAATTTTATGAATAATTTTGTATTGAATGTTCAATGTAAATAAGTTATTTTAAATGTTAACTAAAACGCAGCTAAAATGAATTTACTCGCAACTCTCTTTTTTTTTTTTTTGAAGTCCCGTGTCCCCGTAGTGGGGTAGGGGGCAGATGCATTATTCATACATCTGTTTCACTGATCGATTTTTCTTTAGGGACAAGTAGGTGATCAGCCTTCTGTGTCCTGCCAGACCGAGACATTTTTTTTTTCGTCTCCACCGGGAATCGAACCCCGGTTCTACGCTCACGCGTCAACCACTGTACCGAGGAGGCGGTCAGCGGTCAGGCGGGCGCAACTCTCTGGTTCTTTGAAATTCAATTAGATAGATATTAAAATTAAATAGTTCAAATTAAATTATGTGAGAGTTCCCAGAACCACCGGACTAGACTATCTAGTGGATAAATTTCATTTATCTTAAACTACCTATTGTATAATGTATAAAAATGTAGGTAGGTGCATGAAATAACTTATTTATTATTATTCGACCAAATGAAATATAGTTAAAGATTTGTAATCACTTTAATATTATATTTTTTTCACTTTCCTGTGTGAACTGATCTGAGTAACATTATAAGTACGGTAACAAAAAGGAATTTCCCGAAGGCAAGCAAAAATGTTCTTGTGTCCAATTAATATGAAATCCTTTTAAGTGCTCATATTCGACGCAGCCTTACCCATTATTTTCGAATGTCTTGTTTAAATTTTCAAATTGTTTAAGGATGAAACATGTTAATTTGAAAATAATCTTCCTGTACTCCAAATGACCGTCAATTACTTCTTAAGGCTATGAAAATACTTTCCGCATACAAGTTTCTGTAGAAGTTTCCAAGAGATCTATCTAGGCTACCTAAATACTGCCCGTGTGCTACAGCTGCAGGCAATCTAGACTTTATGACTTACATCTCCATTCTGAGAGAATTGGAGCGATCTTTACTTCAATATATTATATCTTTTATAGACAAGTTCTATGTTCTTTTGCAAGAATAGGCTATCGATATGGTATAATGAGGTATTATGAAATATGGAAGAGATAGAGATTGTGAGAATAGAGCCATTTTTAATACAGGCCATTGATTAAAAAAAAGATACCCTAACCCTTCTAGCACTGTTGAATAGGTTAAAAGACAATGGAGAAAACGCTCTCTTAATGCATTAAAAATTCTTTAATTTCTAAGTAAAATTACATTCAATATCCTGGTGGAAATCGGCACGTGCGTCTTTAAATTTCACTTGGCATACAATCTAAAGCTTATCTCAGTATAAGAGACGATAAAAAGTATTAGAAAGAAAGAAAGAACCAAGAAAAGTATTAACCGAATACGCTACTAATATAAAAAGACACATAGCAGTCACTAGTTAGAAATATTAAATTTGAAATTCAAATGTTCCATTGAAATTTTGCAAGGCGTGATTAAAATATGTCAACGTAAAACGCCCCCATGAAATTTTATTCAGCAAGCGAAAAGTTCAATGACCCGCTCATTTCAGAACAGCAATACGCAGAAAAATCATAGAAACCGAAGCGCTATAAGCCTTGATAAATATTGAACAAAAAGTAAGCCTCTATCCGGATATTTTTTGCGATAAATAAGAAGTTTGCTCAACATTTTATTTTGACCCGAAAAACTGTCATTTGAACTCGACTTTGGCAAACATCCAACCTCGGGGAGGCTCACTTTAAATCTTCCACGTAAATTTTTATTTAAACATTTAGTTAACCTGAATTAAGAAAGAGTTATTGGTTGCTTAAAATAATAAAAGTGGAAAAGCCTTCGCTTCGTCACAGGGATTGAAAAGTATTGTTGTTTTTTAAACTTTAGTTATATTGTTAGTACATATTTCATATCATTATTATGACGTTAATTATTTTAAAGAAAATTATCACTGTTTATTATATTCTACCAATGTAGTTATAATCCCAAAAACTATGAAATTATATGAAATAAATTTATTTGTTCATTAATTATGTTTTACAATTAATGTACGATAGTGTGTTAGTAATTAAAGTTATTTTTATTGTAGAGTTTTTCGACTACGAGGCAGGATCGTATTTACTGTTTTTAAATGTTCTCTTTTATAAAGCATTTAAACAAATTTTTATTGTATATTTTTTACCGTTAAATTTGAGCCGAATATTTCACCTCGTATTTATTAGCTTAGAATGTGAATGACATACTATTTATGATCTCTTTGATGCATATTTCACAAAATATTCACTAAAATAAAGAGGAATTTTAAAGGCTTTTATCTCACTTTAATCCAAAATTTATACTCTCCATGCTTCAGCTATATTTTTTCACGATTTTTTAAATTTTTTGTCTCCAACTATAGTGAGATTGGGTATTTTGAAAAATACAAAATGATTGCTCACTATTCAGAATAAGTCAAAGGATTTTTTATACCTCATACGATATCCAAAAAAGAGGAATCGAACTGAAATTTAATTTACGTTTTTCATACAAAATTTACTAATAAAAAAAAACATTTTTGTACACTTTAAAATCCTTGCTTTATTCTATTATCTATATCCCCTTTAAAAGCTCGAAAACCTATTGAAAACAAAAACGTACAAAGTGATCGTTTAAAGTTTGTCAAAGTACCATTTTGTTTGTCCATTGTAACATACCAAAAAGTTATGGAGTTACAGAGAAATAAAAGAAATCATTTCTAATTTTCAATCCTTTAAACCAACTCAAATGAGAGGAGGAAAGATACATACAAATCTATATATATAAAATTGTTGTGTCACAATGTTAGTAACCATAATCTTCCGAAACGGATTGACCGATTCTCATGAAATTTTGTGTGCATTAACATCTATTTTACATACCCCAAAATAATAGAAGGCAGAACAACGTTTGCCGGGGCAGCCAGCTTAAATATAAGTTCCAGTAAGTAAAAAGAAAAACATATAACATAAAATACGATTCAAACCCACTCAAAAGTTAAATTGGTTTGCAGGTGGCATTAGCTCCTAAATTTGATATAGAGGAGAAACTTAACTATAAGCCTGGCTATTCGTGATACATAACGCCTCAGGGAATCTAGTTAGAGCCTTATGCAGACGCTCAGCATCAACTTAAATTATAATTCCAATCCTTTGGGAAACGGCTAAGCTTCAAGACTTTACAGGACTATTAAATTAATACGAAACTGCTAAGTCAATATCTTTATATACGCAGTTGATTAATGCACCAAATTAATAAGTAATAGGACGTTAATTCATATAAAATATTGGTTTTTGTTTGATTTCAAAAGTATCGTATGCGAGTAAAGTATCGTATTCATGGTAAACATTTCTAGAATAATATGTTTAAATTATATTTTGGATCACTAAATCGAATTTCCTTGAATCCTTTTTTATTTGCATATAATAAGTATAGTTATGTTTTAGTAACACGGTTATTTGTTGAGTAATTATTAATACACATTTTAGTTTAAGTATGAATCAATTAACCCTTAATTTGGCATAGTCCGGTGTGACGGACACTTGTTTAAAATAAATCCTGCCAAGTTTTTATTTCATGTTCATCGATTTCTAATCGATTAAATGTTTATTTATACTATAAACAAATAGTAAAAAATTAAGTAATGATTGTGACAACATTGCATATGTCAGTTGGGACGTAAAATGTCTGCGAAAATGCAGCCACCTGTTTTGCTCAATGTATTTATACCTATTTTTCTTATTTTTTGTGGAAAAATGAATTGAATTATATATTTATTTATTAGATAATAAACATTTCAATCATTATTTACAAAAACATACACACTTTATTACATTTTTATGGTGTTTATTTGTAACCAAAATGTTTTGTCCGTCACAGCGGACGTTGCTAATTGTATAGAAAAGTACCACTTTATTACTATGTCCGCTGCGGCGGACACCGCCAAAATGTGGGTGCTTCTGCTTGTTTGGTTATGGTTCTGAGTTTGGATTTTTTTTCTTTGCCAACAGCCTAACCGCGCAAGTAAAATTATTGCTTTAGTGCCGAATGAACATGCACCTTCCGATGCTAGCGAAATATCCGATTCGGAAACTGAATTGCATGATGCAAGTACTAATTCTTCCACCCCTTGTTTTCTCCTGCACCATATTCCCTTGCTAACGTAACGATAGATACATCCGACGATGAAGAATTACACTCCGAAGATTCTGATAGACCTGCTGATGACCAGAGTCTTTCGTGCGTAAATTGGCGAGTCTTTTTTTGAAAATGTTCTATCTCTATCTGCTATTCCTAGATTGCCTGCAACGCCTATAACAACAATAGCTTCTTGATTAGCACCCCGAACCACAGTCAAAGCCAAAAGACCAAAAAAAAAACAACTTTCAGCTGACTTACAATTATTGGAAAGTAACTCAATTCCGTCACCAAGCGACAATAGAAGAAGGTGAGGAGGATGATAACATAGACATGCCAGAAGATGATCACCTTTGAGTTTCTTTCACCTTTTTTTCTCAAGATATTTTTACTAGTTTCGTAGAGCAGACAAACTTATATTCAGTTCAAAAAACCGGCAAGTCAATTCAACTAACAGAAGAAGAATTTAGACTTATTTTTTAATTTTCATACAAAATAAACATGAATTGTTTTTTTTTTTTAAATTTCCATATAAAATAAACTGTACTTCGGTATCAAATAGTTCTAAAATGTTCATTTCTGTTTTTTTCTTTAGTAAAAAAAATAAAATTAACTGTGGTTTTTATTTTCCGTAATTTGGCAGTGTCCGCTGTGACGGACACCAGTTTTCCCAGCAGTGGGCAATGGTAGATTTTTTTTTTCATTTTTCGAGAACTTTATGACATACTCCTGAAACCACAAAATTGTCAAATTCATATATTTTGAATATTTTTATCCGTGCCAAATTAAGGGTTAATACGTACCTAGGTATATAATATTTACTTATATTAAATTGAATGACTTGCATCTTGGTGGATTAAAACCGGTAACCTTTTAGGACGGCTGTGTACTTAGAGTAGGAACAAATATGGGCTGATGGTGATAATTAAATATAGAGACAATTTCATAATTACTTTTACGTCACGTATCTCTTTACACCTTTGAAATCAAACATCAGTATTCGCTATAATATTTGCGCTAAATAAATATCAATGTTTTGTTTCAAAAGCTGGAACGACCAGAATAACAAGACCCATCCAAACATTACATTGAACGACGTCTCGAAAGAAAGTGTCGATTTTGCGGGTCAACTTATATCGGTCGACGCTATCAAGGCTACAAGCCAAGATAATAATTAGTTTATATAAAATCGTAATTAACAGTCCAGCGGTGTATTGCACGAAGTAATTAGCGAGAGAAATATGGGAAATAATTGTTTTAATTTTTATTACAAATTATTGAAAATTTGAAGAAAACATGAGTGAAGTTGATTTGCCATCCTTAGCCGAGAGTGGTGAGTACAATTATTAATTTGTATTAATTAATATTGGTTCTTATTACAAGAGTATTAAAGTGCTTATTTGCATACACGTAAAAAAGTGCCTTTTTTTGGTATATCATTGACATAGTGACTTTATAAGATAAATAAGCCATTTTGTTACTATTCACGATGATCACCTGTGCCATTTCTACAACACACTTATGACTTATGCTTTGAAATATATAAATGAACTAGCTTTCCGCCCGCGGCTCCACCCGCGTTTTCAAAGGAAAACCCGCATAGTTCCCGTTCCCGTGGGATATCCGGGATAAAGCCTATCCCATGTGTTTATCCAAGTTATCCTCTATATGTGTGCTTAATTTCATTGTAATCGCACACACATCCTCACAAACTTTCGCATTTATAATATTAGTAGGATTATGTTATCTAATATATTTATTTCCTTAATATAATGAAATCCTATGTCTTTTAATTTTAGCTGTTAGGACAAGATCTTTGTGATGGCTTTAAGTATTTTTTCAAAACAATCATTATTTTTTGTTTAGAAAATTTGCTACACAATATTTTATCCTTATTTGGCTTCGGAAAGACTAACGTAATTACATTTTAATTTAAACAAAAGAACTTAAAAGGAAAGAACAAAGGATATTCGAGATGTGACATTTTCGGTAACCGCTTGTGAAATACAGTTAAGATAAAACGAATTCTCAATTTATTCGTTTAGGTGAAAAAAAAATAGGAAAGATTTTTTAATAAACATGCTTTTCAGTCACAAATTCATAAAATAACGAGTGTATTAAATCAACGAAAAATACCTATTAATCTCATTATAATTACCTACTATTACCTAATACGATACATATTAAAACATAACATTATAAATCTTTTAAAACAGCAATTTGCATGTTTTTAAAATAACAACTAAAATATGTACCTACTGTACGTATTCTAAGTGGAGATTACAAAATAGTAAACTAATTTTATTTATTTATTTATTTAACTCTTAAATAGTTGTACAGAAGCCTTAGAACTACTTACACAATACACATAGAACAGAGTACAACTATTTTGGCGGCCTTATCACTTAATAGTGATCTCTTCCAGGCAACCACGGTAAAAGGTAAACAAGCAAAAAGATCACTAATTGGCGGGACGAGAACAGAAAAAGAACAACTAATCTTCGTGTAGGTTCGACTTTCCTAGACTACATACCCAAAAACCTTCCTTCTAGGAAGCTCTATCTTAGGCCACATCTCAGCTTACCATCAGGCGAGATCGTGGTCAAGCGCTTCCCTATTATACAATAAAGAATAAAAAAAAATAATACAATATCCAATAATTCTTAGGATTTCATCTATATCTATACTAATAATAATATTAGAGGAAAGGTTTGTATGTATGTATGGTTTTCACGCATAAACTACTGAACCGATTATAATGAAATTTAGCACAAATATAGAGGGTAACTTGGATTAACACATAGGATAGGTTTTATCCCGGAAATCTCACGGGAACGGGAACTATGCGGATTTTCCTTTTAAAACGCGGACGAAGACGCGGGCGAAAAGCTAGTAATATATATAACTGACAGATAGGCGATGCAGGTAAATTCCGTAATCTTTCATAGCTTGTTTCAAATATCATACGAGTTTATTTCTAAGTCCTGGAGTATTCCACTGCACTGAAACATACATTGGACAAATCGTTATTGTAATATGGAAACAGCTTAGTATAACAATATTATGTAAGGAAAGCCAGGAATTGACAATGTATTCTTGTTTTAAAAATTACAATTACAATATAAAATACGTAAAGGAAAGCCAGGAAATTTTAATAGATTCGTGATAATATGATAAATGTTTGTTTTTATAGTGTTATGCTCTAATTTTAATTCTCAAAAATAGTTATAGTAAATAGTAAAAATAGTAAATACTATTTTTGAGTATCTATCAATAGTACTGTACAAAAATAAACATGAAAATTTTAGGAAAAATAGTTCGTATTTTAAAACGTTTGGAAATCTAAACTGCATTGTTTAAGCGAAATAAATCATAAAGCTATTTCCGACCTTTATTTTTGCAGCAAATATTAAATAGTAGTGTGAATTGAATAAATTTAATTGTGTTCAACCGTTTTGCTTATATTAGCTTTAAATTATTTTTCACTAAATTTCGTGTTTTACTTTTTAATAGTTGCGTTATTAAGCTATCAAAGTCTTGAACTAGTCAAATAAATACACAAATAATTACAAAGCTTGTTACACATATTTTGAAATTAAACATGTAAGTAGGTAGTTCAATTGGTTCTCGAATAAATGGAAATAGTTTATAACAAATATTACAATATTTATCTCATAGGAGAGAATATTTCGACATAGGTTTCATCTCATTATTGTCTTGTGTGGCAGAAATCTTACATGATATTTAACAAAGATTTTATTGAATAAAAATTAAGAATAACGAAGTATAATTGTTTACATTCATATCCAACTTTATAAAAGTTCTGATGAAAGCCTGTCTCCAAACCAGTTTTTGTGCTGATAAAACAAAAACAAAAAATACAATCAAAATGAGAACACAAATAAAGCTACATTTTATCATATTAAATAAATAATACAATTTCATCTAACTCCATCAATTAGTTCCAAATTGTATTCTCTATGAGATAATTTAAATTGTAAATTGGCTCATTCATAAGTGTTTCAATAAGACCGCTGAATATATTTGAATAATTGGCTAACGTGAGTTATTTTAGAATATTATACGTGCGAAATTAATAATTGTAGGTACGTCTTTTGATAGCTCTGCTAACGTTTCATCTTATTATTAAATAAAATAAAATAATGTAAATAAACTTAAGTCAGACGAGACAAGGGCCAAATATACCCTGATGTAACCGTAATCTATATATTATATAAAACTCAAAGGTGACTGATATAGTGATCTATCAACGCACAGCCCAAACCAATGGACGTATCGGGCTGAAATTTGGCATGCAGGTAGATGTTAGGACGTAGACATCCGTTAAGAAAGGATTTCCCGAAATTTTTGCGGGAACGGGGAAAAACGGGGATGCACGTACAAAGCCGTGGGCGGAAGCTAGTAATAATATAAGTGCTTTCAGGCAAACCGTTTCACTAGCCATTTATATCAAATACCTATCTTCTTATTGTTACAAATTCTCAGAAAAAAATAGTATATAGAATTTAAAAAATGTATTGCTTAGATAAAAGACCGTAAAACAATTTCCTCATAACAATACTAACGATATAGCATTACCGAAAAAAGAATTTGCAAACAGCTTATACACCAAAACTACCAGTTAAATAATCTCCAAAAAGCACGCTTTCACCAAATTAAAAATAACTGGCACAACTCTCATCTCATTGCTATGCATAAGCAAGGCATAAGCCAGGTTTAAATAATTTAAAAAATCCTTTATTTCAAGTGTTTATTTACCCAGTCTAATTGTGTCCTGGAATCAGCATGCGGTCACTCGTCTCTAAATAAATCCCGAAGCGTGCAACAGAGAGAAACTCCTCTTTTTTTGTACAGCAAAAAACTCCGGGTAGCCATTCCACGGCTCTAAAAATCCAGTTTTTTCGTTGTGAAAATAATCGTCGATAGCTCTGAACGAGAATTGCTTAGAGCCGAGCGTTCTTTATTTGGCAATTGTGTGGAAAAACCCGTTATCGCAGTGTAAACTAAGTTTTATAGATTTAGTGGATGGGAAAAATTGTGGTCCGTGGAATCGGCCTTCGAGTGCGGTTTTGTCCAGATTTTTATAAATAAGTTTATTGGAGGAATTTTCGGCTGGATTGGACGTATGTGGAATTTAATTGGATGTGTTATGTAGGTTTGAGTTGGTGAAATTTTCGTTCAAACATGTAGAGATTTGCACCAAAGCAATAGCTGAAAATTTTAATACGTTTCCATCCGTAAAATAAGTGGTTATACTGAATAACATCATATTATTATGGTGATAATCAAGAGAGTTGTAAAAATCTTCTAATGCCTGCAAATTGAACCAATTATTGTGTCGTAAAAATCAAAATTGTTATTTTAAACGAGGTACCTACTGAGTCTTATAAGTCTTACACTTGATTAGCGGAAGTATCAATCGAATCGTGATGGGTCACCGTATGCTATTTCACCTTCCCATGCACAACTCTAACATTTTCGTCCTTATCATTAAAATATAATTAAAAATAACTACAAGACCATAAATATACAGTCTATATACTAAATAGTATACATAGTATAGTATAGTACTATAAATAGTATACAAATAACACATGTACTTGCCAACTCTGCATTAATTTTAGATACAGCCTTTTCAACGCATATAATGAAAAATCACAACACGAGTGAGGTATCCTTTTTCAGGACTGCATTGTCAAACAATGAAATAGTTATGTATATTTTTTATTTTCTATATTATTTTCTATTGTGTGTATATGTGTATATGTGTTTTGATTGCTTTTTTTAATAATGATGCAGTTAGTTTAGTTAGAAACATTATAAGTTACGCTACGTAGCCTATTAATTTAGTACTTACAATAAATATTAATTTATTATGATAATAATTTAAACAGTTACATATTTTGTAAAATAAATTTTAATACTGAGATGATTTAAAAGAGCAACTATGGAGTTTCTTGCCGGTTCTTCTCCATAGATACTGCTTTCCGTATCGGCGGTAAATGTTAAAAATATGTAATGACCTGTGGTAATGACGATTCAAAAGTGCTTTTAAAAGAAGTCTAATTGAATAAATAAATGTTTGAGTTCGAGTTTAAATATTTCTAACATTATGTTATAGTAGAAAGCGGCTTTAATCCATACTAATATTATAAATGCCAAAGTAACTCTGTCTGTCTGTCTGTTACTCAATCATGCCTAAACTACTGAACCAATTTGCATGAAATTTGGTATGGAGATATTTTGATACCCGAGAAAGGACATAGGCTACCTTTTATTGCGAAATATGTAAGTACCAACCGGGCGAAGCCGGGGCGGACCACTAGTACATAATATATTATAATAAAGACCCGCTTTAACCTCTGTTGTATTTACTATATTCACATTTGTACTAAAATACAAAAACATATAGTACACATTCTTTATACTTATCTATACATATTTACATAATTATTATACAATATTTAAACATACGAAAGAGGTGTGATTATATTTGTGTTTGATATTAGATTAAATTATATACAACACAGTAGCGAGAGCATATTTGCTGAAGATATAATATATTACTATGGCATATTCCTTGTCTTTTTAAGGAAAACTGATATCAGTTATACCACAGAATACATTAACTTAGTATTGTAACTTTTTATGGATGATGCATTTTAGACTTATATTTTCAAAAAAATAAAACTCACTTTTTAGTGCCACCATTCGTTCTATCTTTTGATGTGAAATTTCTTTAAGCGCGTTGATAGTAAAATTTGAGGTCGCGTCATAGCAATACCAACACGTCATGAAGTAAGGCGACGATTTTGGTATCTAATAATATGTCAAAGAAATTTCACTTCTAACATGTGTGTCCAGGCACACACGCTTTTTTTAAATAAACACTTAAAAAATTACGATCTTAATGATAGTTTTAAACAGTTAATAGAAGTGAAGACCCATGTCTCCTAGTGGGGTAAGGGGCAGATGCATTATACATCTCGTTTCACTGATCGATTTTCTTTAGGGACAAGTAGGTGATCAGCCTTCTGTGTCCTACCAGACGAAGACATTTTTTTTTCTTCGTCTCCACCGGGAATCGAACCCAGGACCCCTCGGTGTTACGCTCACGCGTCAACCATTGTACCGAGGAAGCAATAACAGTTTAATAGAAAATAAGACAAAAATCTTAGTTGTAGTAAGTAATCTTATCAATTGAAAATGAAGTAATATTTTATACTTTTCTTATACAATGCAGTAGGTATACTAATGGTTCTTATTTCTTTATGGATGATTATAATAATTTCTCTTATAAGAAGTGGGAAGTGGCATTGAAAAATAACTGTTTTCATTTCAATGAATAATTGCGTGTTTTAAAACGAGGATATATTTTATGAATAAAACGTAGGTACTTACTTGTGTGTTCATAATATTGATATTACGAGTCACTATATGATATTTATTTGTATGATAGGGTTAAAAATATAAACGTAAGTAGACCTTGAGAGGAAAATAAATTATTGCCATCTATGTCAAATGTCATTGTTGTCAAAATGACCTTCAAAAATTTACCATCAATTTCACTAAATACCCTCAAATTGACCCATAAATTTATAGCAAAACATAAAAATATATGAGGTCAACGTAAATTAAAATAAAATACGAGGGGTCAACATAAATTGGACGGCCGTGGTGCATCTCAAGGACACTCGAGTCAAGACGTCTGCAAACATGTCCGTATATGCAAATTTAATGCCGTCCGGTCGTGAACCCTGCTGGATTATGTTGTATATCATTTTTATAGGGATGCCGGCAAAATGGCATTTGGCTGTATATTGAAGACATTGTTATGCTTGGCGTTTTGGGAGAATTTGAAATAACTATATTTGTAATTGTAATAATAAGCCATTTTGTAAATAGCATGTAAATAGACAAATATGTTTTGATCATAACGATCGTAAATAGTGTCTTTGAGCTCTTACGATTCGTAACAAGTTTCGATATAAAATGTATTTTGACGGGCGTGAAAAAGATATTATGGATAATATGTATATTAATAAACGAGTATGAGATTTAATATCTACTTAGACGATATAAGAAAATAATGATAAATGATACAGATATAAAGAGCATCTATATTCTCCAAAGCGATCATTCTTCTGTCACTAAGACTAACAAGCATGCGCATTCCTATCTAAATTTCAACTGCCACAACTAATATTTGCTTATGATGGGTACTTAGAAGGCACATTTAATGGAGAATCATGCTAATGCGATGCTGCTAATTAATTCTATGGCTCGATTGGTCTGAATAATGTATCAGCGTTCTCACAAACCATTCTACTATACAAACAATGTAAAGTCTGAGTACCATCTCACTCGATAAAATCAACTAATCGAACAATCTCGACACACTCCAGCACAAACACGGAAGGTTTTGACATACATACTTCTGTCTGTTTACTTAATTGATCGAACCGTTCCACAAATTAACGGATAGGGCCTACCATCACAATACATGATCGATCCGGACATCACAAAAGATAGCATGAATACTTTCTGAGTGCTCTTAGAAAGTGGCATAGCATCGAGAGTATGATAACCTAGTTTCCAAGATTTATTGTAAGTTAGTTGTATGGAACCAACTGGGTTATTGCTTTTTCGTGTGTTTTGCCAATAATATGTTCCAGTTTTAGGGCTGCAGTGGTGTAAACTGAATTTAGTAGTTTTACGTATTGAATGCTTAGGTGTATTCTTACCAGGCTTCTTCCCATGTGCTGAATCTTCTTTCTTCTTATATATAAAAATGAATCGCAAAATGTGTTGGTAAGCGCATAACTCGAGAACGGCTGAACCGATTTCGATAATTCTTTTTTTATTATATTCCTTGAAGTACGAGGAGGGTCCTTATGTAGAGAAAACGTAAATATGTACCACGGGCGAAGCCGGGGCGGACCGCTAGTAGTTTATAAATGCATTTCATTCTGTAATATGCATTTATTTAAACTACATTGTATTTTCAAGAACTAAAGACAGATTAAATTTAACGTTAGGATACAGTAACCGTTTCCGTAATTTCATTAATGGCACAGATCGTCCACTAGGTAATGACCATTTAACGGGAAAAGTTTAACGTCAAACATAATTTTGAAGTGGGATAAGCATTAATGGATTTCACGAAATGGCCCGGTTTCTACTTCAGCTGTGTAATTTTATACATCCTTGCCTTCACGAGTGCCCTTGAGAATGTCTAGCAAAGTCATTGTCAGTAAAGTTTGTGAAATTTTGCCAATGTTGCTTGAATGGTGAAGGAAAGCATCGTGAGGAAACCAACATTTCAAAAAATCAAAAGTTCGACAGCATGTGTCATCCACCAACCCGCACATGGCCAACGTGGTGGATTATGGCCTGAACCCTTAAGAGAGGCCCGTATCCCAGCAGTGGGAACAAATAAGGGCTGATGATGATGATGACGATGATGATGATTATGATGTTACAGGTCGGAATGCCAGTGAGAAGAATAGGTCAGCGGCGCAGGAAGTGAATCTTGCTCTCAAAGAGTGTGGGATCGGTCTCTTCCACTTACGATTGATCCTAGCTGCATTCTTCGGTCTAGTTTCTGGAATCGTCTTGGGCAACAGCACACCGTATGTGCTGTCGGAAGCAGAATGCGATTTAAACATGAATCTCCTGCAGAAGGGCATTCTGAATGCTATGCCTTTTACGGGTGAGTTATTGAGGTTTTTGTCTGCTTAGTATTTCATGTAGAAGCAAGAGAATTTAATCAGTATAACGATTTTTCATGTTAGGCTTTTTCTTCTTTATACAAACTTCACAGCAGCCTTTTTGTACAGAAGGAATAACTTATAATATGGATTTTTGACACAGATTAGATACAAGGTATCGCCTTTTATGCCACAAAGAGGCAATTTATGAAATAATAAATTAAAGTCCTTGATTTTGAGGTACAACACTATTCATTATTTTAACTAATATATACTATAACTATAATAACATACCTGACACATATGTATACACTTTGTCTAAGTTGGTCTATGTATGGTGTGTTAATAGGTATTTTATGTTTCAGGTATGCTAACCTCCTGCGTCGTAGCTGGCTTCCTAACAGATAACTTGGGCAGAAAAATATTTCTAATCATCGGCTACGGTGGCACATTCATCTTCACGATTGTTTCGGGCCTCAGTCAAACATACAATATTTTAATCGTTGCGAAGTTACTTGAGGGAGCATTGTAAGTACTATATTATTATTATTAAAAAAAGATTTTTTTAAGTACCTTTCTTGTTTCGGGATCCTGTTGATTTGGGATCTTCTCTTAAGGTTTATCACAGATTTATAGTTCAATAATAATATTATTGGGGTCACTCTATCAAGTTATTTTCAATATGATGCGAGCATAGGTTTATTTTGTTTTTAAAATATTTTTTAGATGCAATTATTTTTAATAATAACTATATATTTTTTTTTGTAAAAATATATAATTCTAATTGAGTTTATAGTATAGGTGGCAAAAGAAAAGAGAAAAATATAAATTGAATTTACTATATCCATAAAAAGAGTAAAGCATGATTTTTATACCACAAGTAACAATTCATAAATCTACCAATACGTCGAATTTCCGTTTTTGAATTTGCAAAAAGCTCATATTTTTTAAATGTATAGGTACTTTTATTTAAATCAACATTTAAAGATAATGCGAAACACCGAAACCATTCTATAATATTATATGCAATGATAGCATATTTGCACTTAATACTATAAGTGATGAATTTAATTCGTATTTAAAAACATTCAACATTTATTTAAGCTCTTCATTCGTTTTGCAATTCATAATATTCATTTTAACATCGCATAATATTTCAAATGGTTATTTAAAATGAAATGCTATCTATTTAACTCTCTACGTACGTAAGAAGATATAAATATTAAATACATATTTTGATATTTATTCATAAACTAACGGTATTCGTGTTTTCATGAATGTAAATGTATATTTCTCATGCCTCAGGAAACATAAGTGTTAAACGCGATTTAAGTGGTTAGTATTCAGGAAACAAACATATTTAATTTTATCAAAATAATATAAAAGTGCTTATTATTAATTCCAAAACCATTTCATATAATTTACTGGGCCTAAACAAAACGCCTACGTAGGAAACTAATCGCCTTTAAAGTACATACAGCTTATAAATATTTTTTTTATTAAAAATAAATCTCTTTGTTTTGTATAGTATTAGCGACGGCAGACAGCTGCTTCACCCGCTTTGTATCAACCCAATAAATAATATTATGTATACTTAAACCATTCTGCGCTTATTCTATTATAAAAAAACCGCATCAAAATCCGTTGCGTAGTTTTAAAGATTTAAGCATACGTAGGAAGAAAGGGACAGAAAAAGCGACTTCGTTTTATTTTATATAAAACTAGCGACCCGCCCCGGCTTCGCACGGGTGCAATGCTGATACTAAATACACTACAGAAAAACTGTAAACGTTGTATATAAAAACATAGCGGACGGCTCCGGCTTCGCACGGGTATATAAAATAGATAGCCGGGCGGCCGACCGGTACCGCCGCAAACGCTACGTCCCGCAATTTTTAAATCTGTAATATCTTCGAAAATATTCACTTAAATCATAAGGTGTAAAGGGCCATATAGATCTATATTAAATGAACAATGTATTCAAGGCATTTAATTGGTTAAGGATTAATGCTGTATTGGTTAAAATCGCATCGAAAATTAGCCATTATTTGTCGTAAAAAGTAAATGACAAAAAAAAGTTATTGTGGGTTATACATAAGAGATAGACATATACCATCGCGGACTTTTCTGTAGACCTTTTCAATGTGTATAATACTTAGTACATTATTTTGATAAAACTCGTAGGGTTCAGCCTGCGTTTGCAGTGGAAGCGGAAAAAATGTAATTTTTTACGACATCACATTAGAAACCTCAAAAATAACAGTACTTCTCCACTATTTAATGGATGTTATTATACATATAAACCTTCCTCTTGAATCACTCTATCTATTAAAAAAAACCGCATCAAAATCCGTTGCGTAGTTTCAAAGATTTAAGCGTACAAAGGGACATAGGGACATAGGGACAGGGAAATCGACTTTGTTTTATACTATGTAGTGATGTAGTGATAGAGAACATTAAAAAAATATTATAATTTTTAACACTAGAAAAAACATTTAATTTAAGTAACACATTATTTACATAACATTTCTGGTACGATAATCAGCTTCATTAACCACTATGAAAACCAAATTTTAAAGCGTATCCAATGGTTATAAATTTTACACTGAAAAATAATTCAACATACGCTTACAGATTTACTGGTATTTTGACATCCGGAATGTTTTTGCATAATTAATTTTCCGTTAATGTTAAACCTCATGAACAAGTGCATAATATTTTAATCGGTGGTTACATTTTAAACCATTTGCATTGTTTAACTGTTACCAGGTTTTCGTTATTATTAATTGCCAAAATATATCTGTGCCTCCAGTGAATAAGGGAATAACTCAAAAACAGCACTTTTCAGGAGAGACAAAAAACTATATATCAATATTAAATCTTTATTAATTCAAAATTTTAAGCTTGTATGTGTAAGATATGATGTAAGACTATATTTTTACATATGAACACATATTGTAACAACCCCCTAAATATACTTTTTTCGTGTTTTTTTGTAGTTGTGGCCTTATGAACGAGTACTTCATGGAATAACTCAATGTATTCACATAATTTTTTTTTTACTCTTTGCAATATAACGACTTATGCCCTTATGCACTATGTTCATAATCGCACAACACGACTTATATTATTGCCAGTTTTGGTTTTATAGAAATGATGTGACTTATTATGCTTGAAATTTGTGTACTTTATGACTCAATTGAGGAAAAACTATGCACGTAGCTTGAAAAACGAATGAAATCAACGGGTTTTTTTATCGTTATTAGATAATAAAAACAAAACATTTAGGTATTTATGCATTTAACCCTAGAAGTCCAATCTACGTAAATTTGACGTATGAACTCTTCTATATTTACCATCGAATCGCTGCAAAATCCAGAACCAACTTATTAGCCGTCGAGACCTAGCAGTACATAGTTGGCTCATCCAGGTAAATTCCGCCATTTGGTTGTAAAGAGGATGTTGTGCGTCATTTTGACGTATAATTGGGCTTTTCGTAACATTTAAGATTGTTTCAAATTTTTTATTTTGTGATTTATTTGAATAATTTTTATTCCAAGTCACGTTTCACATGATATCTATAGTATTATACTATAGATTGAGTACCTATAAAATGGGATCCAGACAACTTTTATACTAGAACGAAAAACCTTCAATTTTATGACGATGACGATTATTGTCCTCCGCTGCATTTGGACTTCAAGCAAGGGGATTGGGTGGCTGAAGATGTTGTCCGGAGTAAAACCGAATATGTTATGGGGTTTTGTTACCCATGTATAATGTAAGTCGTAGATTGTAAAATAAACGTTTAATCGATCTTTCAATAATACAGTACTATGTTGTTAATGCTATACAATGTTTCACCAGTCACCACAATGAGTCTAGTCTGTACAGGTTAGCAGGAGACAATCATTGAGTATTGGTATTAAATACGTATCAACTGCGTATTGCGTTTTGCGTATTAACTATTGTCCTATATAGTGAAAATTAATCGTCGAATCAATTTAAAATTCGATCAAGTGCGTTCCGTTTCGTAAAATATAGATAATAAAAGTGGCAACGCCACAATGTCATGGTGGTATACATTGAGGATACAAGCACTATAAAGAGATAAGAGAAGCCCGAAAACCATATTCCTGTATGTTCATTGTTCAGTTAATACAGGAAAAGTTATAGGTGGTCAGTGGCGATTTTTTACGGCATGATATAGAATTTTAACAATTTCTATATCATATAATATCAAAATAATGTAGATAAATAAAGAAAATACAATGAGCCGCAAAGATTTTATGAAAAAATTAAGCTCAGATTTGAAGGTGCCTTGGATGCAAATACGACTTGTGGCACGCACTTTGAAGAGACTCTACGTGACAAAAGCCCAATTTTTTCAAAATATGTGGTACCAGAGTATCCATAAAATGTTTACGAAAATGCAGGACCAAAGAAGTATCGATATTGCGGATTTTTTTCCTATAAAAAAGGCAAATTACCAAAGCACAGTGGCTAAAACGCTATATGCGGAGAAAACAATATTCATAATTGTCAAGACTGGTTATAAATATTTTTTTTTATGCGACTATTATAGACTATAATATTATTGTCTTGATTATTGTAGTTAGATAATTTTTTGAAAAAAAAGATTAAAAACGAGTTATTTTTTAAAAACTTACCCAATTATAAGAAGAAAATATAAGTTTAACATTTTTGTTGGCTTTTTTTAGATGATTCAATTATCGTTCTGTATTTATATAAACAAAGAGTATAATATCATTAAATGCACTTAATGTGTTAACTGTATTTTTAATATCTATTGCAAAAAATAGTTCATTTCCATAGAAATATATTAGTATCCCAAGTTAACTGATAAATACCTTTTTTAAAAAATATAAAGATTTGTTGTTGGAGATTTATTGAAAAAACGATTTAAAAATAATAAGGAATAGAGTGTGTTGTTTCCGTGCAGTATTCAATTAATAGACCAATAGCAACACGGCATTAATGCCAAACTGTCTCATGTCGTCACTTGA
The DNA here is from genome assembly GCF_061535455.1 of Colias philodice. NCBI lineage: Eukaryota > Metazoa > Arthropoda > Insecta > Lepidoptera > Pieridae > Colias > Colias philodice. Next base: position 8,797,249 of record NC_143101.1, read on the forward strand.
ACCAATGACACTAAAAGAGTTGTTCCTTTATGCTCATGTTAGAAAAATGACACAAATGCGTTTATACTAAAATAGTGTTAGGACTGATGGAACAAAATGAATTAAGTCTTTATTCAAAAAGTATAACTAAACATACGTCTTTGTGTTCGTGGGTACTTTTGACTCGAGACGAATAGTTCCTTTGCGATTGCCTAAAATGATGGATAAGGTAACTTATACCGTTAATCACACCCTACTTATACCGTTTGGGTCATTCGAAAAAATGGGTTAGGACGCAGCTAGAGATATGACCTTTTGATATGTTGTGTATTTTGACGAGCTGAATCCAATGGTGCAATAAAAACCAAAGGGAATAACTCGTCTTACTCCCTTATTCACTGGAGGCACAGATATTTTACATAATATTCAAGCAATACAGGGAATACATTAGGTATTATTTTTAAATAAATTATTAAACTCATTAATAATTATGTTAGTAACAATCTACTACACATATTGAAATTGTTTAGTTGTCGTAGGTACCTATTTGAAAGTAAAATAGGTAATTAGCCACTATTTATTTCTGCCGTCTCTTTTTGCTCACGATAGTTCAATCGTGTCATCTTCCTTTGACGTCTTAAGGGGATTACTATGGTCAAAACCGAAAAACACCTTATACATATTGAATTTTGTTGAGGAAACTGTTGGTTTGATTGTGTTAAAAAAAATATATGTGATACTCAAGGATATAATTAACAAAGTGTATTGTTTACTTTTCATTTTAGAACGGCTTAAACATAAAAAAATACATACAAATCAACCCCTTTTTGAACATAAAACGCATTTTGTTAGGAAAACGGCTACATATTTATACATGAAATTTATACCAAAAAATATGTTATGATATTTGTAACAATTTGTATTGATTGTTTTTTCAATTTTCATTATTATCGTTAAATTATCAAGAAAAAACTCGAATTTATAATAAAACCCACATAAAACCTCACCTCTATTGCATATTTTCGACGAAATTTGACGGTGTCAGTTCGACTCGGACGGGGGACTGTACGTGCGGTTTTTTTTGCAAAATAACGCTAAAATTCACCGAATTGAATGTTTTGTTAAATTAAACCAGATTGTAATAGGTATTTACATGAGCAGTTCATGAAATGAAAGTTAAAAATAGGTATGTAAAGATATAAAAATCTGTTTGTAAATTAGTTTTGTTTTTGAAAGGCGTCATTGAATAATATCCAGTGTTGATAATTTTTGACAGTAAAATATTATCAGAAAACACATACCTATAAAACAGTAACCAGACTTTCCCTGTGTCTTGAATATTTTTTTAAAAAAGATTAATTGCTGTTCTATCGTATATTTTAAGGGTCCAAAACAATCCAAAGCCGGGAGATACTGACAAAATTTTGGGTCATTTGTAACAGGATGGCGGTTCTACAGTGGTCTTAGTACGCAATGACAAAAAGAAAAATCATGGTCAGAACAGTGGTACCGGCAGACTAGTCGCGTGGGCGTTAGTCGAACTCGTCGGATAAATTACGGAAGGCAAACGATTTGTAACACAAAAATTTTAGGATTTACCGATAGCCCATAAAAAAGAAGTAGGCGGTAGTATCATGCCATACTTTTCCGGTGTAATTTACAGCCCACAATACCGACGTGAATCGTTGATTTAAAAAAAAATCAACCATTTGTACCAGGCTAATTTTTGCACAGGTAATCATCGTCCAGTAGCCATGTACGAAAATCGCCATGCCATACTTTTCAGACAGTTCCAAATGGTCGCCATACAGCCGAAAATCAGTATTTTTTTTTATATTGTACAAAATCATTTAATTTTATATTATTGTATAAAATCGTAGGAAAGTCAAAACTGACATACCTAAACGTATAGCAACATTTTTAGCCGTCGCCATTATAGGACGAAATTCTCAATTCAACTGAATTTTTTGTTGGTTCCGTTACCTCCGCACTTTTAACTGGGTGAACCGATGATTTCTTCTACACTAATATTATAAAGAGGAAAACTTTGTTTGTTTGTTTGTTTGATTGTAATGAATAGGCTCATAAACTACTGGACCGATTTTAAAAATTGTTTCACCATTCAAAAGCTACATTATCCACGAGTAATATAGGATAGGTTTTATCCCGGATTTTCCACGAGAACGGGAACTATGCGAGTTTTTCTTTGAAACCGCGGGCGGGGCCGCCGGCGGAAAGCTAGTGATTCATAAAAATATAAATTATATATATATATAAATTATATATATATAAATTATATAACAATAATTCCTTTGCAGTGACTCTCCGAGGAAAAAAGAAATAGATTCGTGTTACAAATTTTAAAATCATACATAGAACATTTCCATCGACAAGGTTTTCTGGTATTTATAATCTACCGCCTGACAACTTAACCTCCCTCCAGTTGGTTAGTTGTCAGTCGATCGCTTACATTTTTTGAAGAGACGATCAGCGAGCCAATTGATCTGAAACAGCCGACCAGTGCGGTCTATAAGTGCCATAGCCGTGCCTTGTGATTTATGTAAGATTTAAGAAAACTATCAAGTGAATGTACCAAGTGAAGGAATAATAAAATATGAATTGTGACGAACGAAGGCGTTTTTATTCTACAACCCAACATTCGGGATAATAATAATCAAATAAGGTTTCATTATAAATATATTTATAAGAAAAACGAAGGTTTTTTCAATATTATTTTTTTTGTTAAATTTTTACTTCACGAAAGCGAAAACTCTTCTGAAGACGTCAACTCTCTGGAAAATCTGTTTAATCGGAGGATTTTAATAAGATACTAAATAATATGTCGCAGTCATCTGGAGCTGCTGCAGCTGGTCTGCTATTTGATTGAAGACTAGAGCGATTATTGAATGACCACATGTAATTGAATCATTCAATTGAATGACTAAAGAACAACTCGTCATCCAACAATATGCCGAACGTTCTATCCGCTCTGTTCAAAGGGCTATAAATTCGCTAACTAGTTGGACGTCGTGAGTGATGCTTGTTAAATCAACGTTCGGCCTAGTAATCCAAACAAATATCAGATTTAATCAGATGTCGGCGATGTCTTATAGACACAAATAATGGAAACAATGCTAAAAAACATAAATTTAAAGTTACAGCATCATAAAAAATAGATTTGAACGGAGCCCTCAGTGCGCGAGTCTAACTTGTACTGGGTAGGTTTTATTTCCTTCTCGAATACCTTTAATCTTCAACTGTACTATAATTTTCCTGTTGCCATGACATGGTGGTACTGATCTACACACGTCACATGCATTTTTTCCAAAGCCACAATAAAATAAATTATCCAAGTTTGCACCCTTATAAAACCAATTCCAAGTTGCCCAATTTCTTCCTTGCCCGCGCCAACATAATATGTAAGACTGTTTAACTATAGCGTTGAACATTGTAATAGACCATAGATACCGACACAACTAACACTGTATTCTTTGAACGGAAGGTATGACCCATATCAGTCATAGTCATAGACTCTGGTAACTTCAGTCGCAGGAAAATCACTCATTTTGTAATGTGTTCAAAGATAAACAGTAGAAAAAAATAAACTCAGTTTAAAACACGTTATAATATTTTTGATTTTAAGCTGCTATATAGTCGATAAATAGGCACCAAACTCTTAAAGGGGTATAATATTTTAATGTTTAAAAATCGAAACACATTTTTTTTCTCGTCATCATTTCAAAGACGTAAGGGATTTAAAAAATTAACCCCGAACTAACTACAAAATACATAACAAGTCGAAAAAAACGTGATTTCTTGTCCGTTCCCCTATTTTTTTCGGTGTGTGTAGGTTGCATGCATATATTCCTACTAGGTATGAAGAGATATACAGAGAACGCTAAATACATTTGCCTGGTCACCATTACCATTCGATACACCATGACATGGTAGAGGCCGTTCTAAAGAATTACGTCAAATAATGTACTCCATCTTTTATATCTCTGTAGGTGAGATGTTCTCCACCCTAGCCATCATCAGGTCTCCAGGACATAGTAGAGTCCGTTTTGAATAAAATTAATTACTAAATCGGTGTTTTCTTAACTGTTCCCCACTCTAGAACTTATAATTACTTGCTTAGTCATCTTAAGGTCTCCAGAAAGGGTCATGTAGTAGAGACTTTGCTTATAACGGTTAATGTTGAAAGATGAGTCTTCCTACATTACATTTACAACATACATAGTACACAATATTTACTATTCATAAATGTAATATGTTACTGCCTCTCAGAGAAAACATAAATTAGGTAGAAACCACTAACACATTACGATACAATACGATACATTTTACAATTCCATAATCTTTGGTCACTTTTACTTCAACAATGATGTATATTATAGAGGGCGGTTAAAAAAACAAATTCAAATATAGTGACAGAATCATTAAGGTCGTTGAACCATGTAATTGCCTTAATCGTGTGAGCGAATATTAAAGACGAACGGCAAGTTGCGACGGCAGCCGTCGACGTAGGTATTAAGGCTTATATAGGTCTACCAGAATCTGATGGCATATTTATATTTAATAAATAAAGGATTTTCATGTGGCAACTTTATTTGACAACCATCAAATTGGTTGTCAAATTATTTGTCTTCTTTGTAATTGATGAATAATTTTAAGGATTTTGTCTAAAAAATCTTAGAAAATGTCGAAAAAGCCACTGCGATCACAAGCAAGAGGTGTTGTTTATAATGTGTATAGAAAAACATTCGATGAAGAAGGGTCAAACACATCACAATCTTCAATTTTGAATATTTTATTGGTAAATTGGACTTACCCGTTTTGATACTTTAAATTAAAAATATTATATGTAGGTAACTATAATATTGTTTGTTGTTTACAATATAATTTTATGAAAACTTATTACAGGAGTTTCCAATACGGCTATTCGTCAAGTCCAAGCTGTCCAAGTCAATTTTATAATATGTGTATCTGATAATACTTACGAAAATAAACATAGTTTTATTTTACTTTTATTTTATTTTATAAAAAAATTATAAGCCATCTAGATTTGATCTGCATTATCATTACATCCATACTTTCAAATGGCATAACGATAATGAATATACAAATATAGGTATTTGTAAATAATAATATGTATTACCTATATAAAAGTAATATGTATATTATGTGTACATGTAAGTATGTACCTACATAATATTAAGTGGATATCTCATTATAAAGTAGAGTATTGTCCACTTATGTAATGTGACTAATGATATTGATAACAAAATAAAAAATAAGCAGTATCAAGATCGTTCAGTCCATTTTCCCTAGGGTTGCACACTCAAAATTTTGATTTCCCTAATTGCCATCAGATTCTGGTTTACCTATACATGCGCTAATAACCTTGACCATACTTGACGGATCTCAAACCTCTCCCGCTGCACCTTCTTTTTTCCTCGCATTTTGTATTTAAAAAGATACTAATCAGTGAAACAAAATATCCTCGTCAGGGACTGTTGTGTAACTGATAATTTATTAAACATAAAATTTTCAGAGCTCTAAGTCAGCAGGTTACGAAGTTTATAGAGTATTTTCGGAAAAATCGATGACCACGGCACATTTTTTTTCTAGAAATCTATTAACTTTGGAAAAAAGTCCTCGCGAGAAATTAAAGATCAAAGACCATCCTATTTTATATATTTTTTTCGGTATTGTGCTTTGTGTTGTACCAGACTTTATAGAGGTTGAACATAGTCGAATTTGCCGGGTAACGCCTTAACTGCTGCCGCCGACGCGTTGACGACTGCCGTCGACATGTAGCGACGGCTGAAGTAGCCTCTGCCGTTCACAACTTGCCGTTCGTCTGTAAGAACTCGTGTGCCGTTTTCGAAAGATGTACGTGTAGAGAGAAACCTATACAGTACATCATTAAACTAATAATATCATTATTGGGAGAACTTTTTTAATTTAAACAATCTTTACAGTTTCGCAACAGCCTACAGCCCAGTTCTGGCCTTGACATCTGAGTTCTGCCACGATGGTGTAAGAGACAGGCTGATGATGGTCGCTAATTCGTTCTTTCCGATCGGTCAGATCCTAGTTGGGCTCCAGTCGTGGGGCATCTTGATGCAAAACTGGAACGTCTCACTTTTCAATGGATTTATTGGTAAGTTGATAAGATTAACATTGATTATAGTTTGTATTTAAAGGTGGTGTTGATTTAAAATCCTTACCATTTTCATGCACAAGCGTTCTGCGTTTTCCTTTGTTTTTTGTTGGCTTCAGTCAGTCGCAACAGAGCAATTTAATGGTAGATATGGTCGCAAAATACATAGTCAGGAGGCTATCGAGGAAACACCGTGAAATATCTCATTCCCATGGGAATTCCCTTTCAACACGGGAATGAAGCCACAGGCAGAAAGCTGTTAAACCCTTAGATCATTACTTAATGATCTAAGGCTAAACCATAAAAAATCGATACAAATAAGAAGAATAAACGTGTAATTAAGATAATTTCAAAAGTGTTGATATGATCCTCACCTATTCATAGATTAGGGTTCAATATTATGTAACTTATTAACAATTAAAGCATTTTATTTATTATACAAATAGCTGTGCTCTGCGGTTTTACCCGATAAATGGGCTATCTAACACCGAAAGAATTTTTCACATCGGACCAGTAGTTCCTGAGATTAGCGCGTTCATACAAACAAACAAACTTTTCAGCTTTATAATATTAGTATAGATGAGTGTGTGTTCAGAACAGGCTTGGAACTTCCCTGATGTTAAAAATAACCTGTGGTAGGGAAGTTTATATTACAATATCCATCCACACAAGAAACAAAATTCCATGATACCCCAAATTGTCCAATACACACCAGATGCGGTTTCTTTTTTCTGCCAAAACTTATCCAATAAGCGCAGTGTTACAATCACTTCGATTTCGTTGCTTTTGTAAAAAAACTCTTCAATCCATTCTCGTGTCGGCGTTTTCCCTTTATATTTTTCCATCGGACTTTGCTTACAGTTCTTTGGTGGACACTTTTTATCTTTTGCCAATCACATGTTTTTTTGGTTAGCGGAAAATATGTTTCATACTGCAATCATAATATTATGAAGGGATATGGGCGGTTCTGACCACTTAATATCAAGAAGCTAACCTTTTGCTTGCTCTGTAATAAACATTTAAAATTTTTAATTTCTCTTTAATTAAAATATAAATGAAGAAACATGAACTGCATTATCAATAATAGAAAAAAACATTCAAATTCCCCTTTTTAATATAAATGTAGAAAGACAGTTCTGAAGATCTGAGTTCTTGTATCAAGGAAGTATTAGGTACTTGACAATCCATACTAATATTATAAATGCGAAAGTAACTCTGTCTGTCTGTCTGTCTGTTATTCAATCACGCCTAAACTACTGAATCAATTTGCATGAAATTTGGTATGGAGATATTTTGATACCCAAGAAAGGACATAGGCTACCTTTTATTGCGAAATATGTACCACGGGCGAAGCCGGGGCGGACCTCTAGTATATTATAAGTCACTGCCAAGACCAAGATGTTTGCAACCGAGCTCGATTTACATTATTTAAAGCGTCTGGTTGAATAGTAGGGTGGATCGTAATTTTTTTTTTTGGAATTTCGAAATGGAACTATTGCCAAAAGTTGTCAGATATGATTACATTTAAAACTGTATATTTAAATTTCTTGATATATTTATGGAAATACTGCCCCAAGCCCTCTGATATTTTGAGAAAATACACTTTTTAGACAATATTTAGATGTTTGATGGAGATCAATAAAACAGTAAATTTTCAATAAAAATTACTTTTATTAGCTTAGAAACTATCCGTATTATCATAATTATAAAAACACGGATCTTAATTATGGAAAATTATAACTGGTGTTTCGACAAAAAAAATTGCAAGATATAAAAAAATCAATGTGTTTTGTAATCTTTTTTTGTTTCAAAAACAGGCATAATTTTACGTGATAGAAGGCGGGTTCGTATGAATCCATCCCTTCTTATTGGACCACACACTGCAGCAGAGGCTTCTGTTACTATTTTAACACACCTCTCTGTAGCTTGGGTGTGACAAGGGTACTTTTTTAGAAGAGGTATTATAAAATGATCAATTTTTTCAGGCGTCTCAATGCACTCGAGTATTATGCTTGTGCTTATGTTTTTTTTAAAATTGGAGGCTCCGTGACGACCATATCATTCCAAATGACGATGTCAATGTAGTCAACAGCATTGAAATTTAATTGAGGAACCTTAAATTCTCTCACGCCCCTAACTGCTGAATCACGTGCCTTAAGGATTTTACGCAGTGCCAAAACTCTTATATTTTTTCTTTCGTCAGCCAACATAGCCAACAAAATATTCTCTGTATGACCAAAGAAACCATTTCGTTGTATGACTGGATCTACTATCATTTTCAGGTGTTCGGGGAGGTACCTTGAAAGAATAATGGTTTTATGCAAATGTTTTGCACCATAAATACATGTTGGTTTTGTTTTGATGAAAAATTTTGATGAAATAGTAGTCTAATTGAATAAATGAATGTTTGAGTTTGAGTTTGAAACCACATAGGCGCGTAAACATTCAAAATAAATGTTACCAAGTGTATTAGGTTTTCCGTAGGAGACGTTGTCGAAACGTATAATCTAAGTAGTCTGTTTGCCATCGTGAGCCACCTGGAATGAACAATTTTGCCAGGATTCTTTTTGGATAAACTTATACTACAATGACCGCAATTAATAGCCATACAAATATCATACAGGTACTGTTGATCGGAGCTCAAATCTTGTACGTTAGAAATATCTCGATAGACCTTTATCCTTTTTATTACTGAGCGAACTTCGATAGTAGGTATTGATGCTGACTGCCATTCCAACAACAATTTCTCAGACAGCGTTTTGTAAGTGTCAGTAGCTAGGTTACGATACTGTTTCTTACCTATACTCAGCCAAATGTAACATAGTATAATATCTTCATATGTAGGTAAAACATTCGATTTTAAATCACGTCCATGACCGAACAAAGGACACTGCAAATCACTACGAAGAGTAGACAACGACATTTTAAATTATTTACTCGAAAAATCACAACAGAACTTTATTCAAGTTTAAAAAATTTCCGTTTTTTGCTAGTAACTAGCGGGACCGCGGGGGTCGCGGGGGTGGTACTAGTGATGTCCTAGGCGATAATATTGAAAGATTGACTTTTATCTAACCTAAATTGTATTACAAAGTTTTAGAAATCTTATTAAATTATATAAAACAAAAGGAGAAAAATACTCGAAATTTTTGAAATTTCTCAAACTTGAAGTTACTTGGGGCAGTATTTCTAATTGACCAATTTCAAAAATATTTTGGCTATAGAAGATCTATACATTAACACAACTTTTGGTAATAGTTCCATTACGAGTTAACAAAAAAAAATTTTTTTCATACAACGACAATCCACCCTATTGAATAGTGTTAAGAATAAATCACTGTTATATTTTGTAATCAAAATTTACTGTATAATTCGATCAGATATTGTTACTTCTCAATTTATTAAGTATTCAATTAAATATAATTTGTTTGAAAACAAGCAAAATAATATTCGAAGAAGGTTGTAATAGACTAAACATAATATGTATTCGTGTTATTGTTTTGACGATAAATTTCAAGAGATTTCTTCATGTTTAAAAGCTATTTCGTCGTACCAGACTAATAGGGTACCTAAACAAACAAATATCAATGTTTATCATTATCATTGAATAATTAAGTAACAAAGAAGCATTTAATTTTTTATAAATATACTAGCTGTGTCCCGCGTGAACCCGCCTTGCTCCGCTCCTATTGGTCTTAGCGTGATCATAGTATATGGCATAGAGCCTTTCTTAATAAACATCTAACACTGAAATAATTTTTCAAATTGGACCAAGTAATTCCTAAGATTTCGCATTCAAGTAAGCACTCTTCAGCTTTATAATAATGAGTATAGATTAAGCTTTAGATAGGTTTTACCTTGGTTTTTCGTAATACATTTCTTATGTACAATTTTCTTAACTTGACTAAAATCCGCCTTCATCGTTAAGACATGATGCGACTCATATTTCATTCTGTCTGTAAATTACATGACATCTAGACAGCCAGTGGTGCCTAGGGCGTAGTTATCAAATATGGCTGTCACAAACATGTGAAGAATAATTGTACTCATATTTCCAACGTGGTAAGTATTCTAAACGAGTAGCGTAACATACTTAGATATTTGCTGTTGGTTCCATGAATATGATTACGAAATATGGTTTGAAAAATAAAGATGGTGTGATTTTTAAAATTATTAGGTAGTGCAACACCCAAAAATGTTGTTAGAATTTAAACGTAACATTTTGTTCTATTCTCGTGTTAATAATATAAACTCAAGCTGTGGTGGCTTGTAGGTAAAGGTCACAATCGAAATTTTAATTTATCTCATTATTTTATGCTCATATATCGTTCTAGATAGGTCACCTGGTGGTTCAAATGACCAATATTTTTTTTCAACACGGGCCTGTAGTCTAAACCAAAATTTTTTGACGTCAAGTGACATCTACCAATCGCTCTTGGTCAGAATCACAGGTCAGAATGTATGACATTTAAGTGGAAACCCATGGAAATGATCAAATGAGCCTGTAAGAGCGGGGGCACACGATGCGTTGCGGCGCCGCACCGCAAAGATTTCACCGTGTCAAGCTTTGGTCTGGTGATCATGACGCACAACGCTGAGGTATACGGTTTGCGATGCCGGACACTCAATCATATGAAAAACGTCGACAATGTTCTCTTGTTCCGTCGCAGTATGCGTCCGCGGCGAAGGGCAAGCGCGGTGAGTGGGGAGGTGTACTCCCGCACAGCGCGGCGTCATTCTCGATTGAACACTGCGGTGTGCGGGTATGCGTCACGGCATATATGAATGCGACAATATGAATTTTTTCGAAGATAATTTAATAGAATTAGTTCGCAGCTATCCTTCTTTATATAAAAATAAGGACAAAAAACATAAAAGTTTGATAATTACAGCAAAATTGTTCATGTTCACGTCTACCTTGGTAGCTGCGGCAAAATCAACTGACCACCTCTCCGCAGGGACGGTAAATGCTGCGTCGTGACGCTGCGTTGGGACGCATACCTCAGCGGTGTGCGTCATGATCACCAGACCAAAGCTTTAGTGGGCACACGAGCGGTGCGGCGCCGTTACGTTGTTATGTCGCAGCGGCGTCGTAGCAGGGTTGGACAGTCTGTTAATGAAAATGGATCGTAAAAGACGTCTGTTGTTGGCGCTACTATTACGCCACCGACGAAATCGACGTAGAAATCAATCACAATAACTTAGAAAAAAAATCGAAATGAGCGAGCGTATGTCCATTCCTTGTGACGCAAAACAACTAAGCGGTGCCGCTCCAACTTCGCAACGCATTCACCCCTCCCCGCCTCGTCTTGGTGGTTGCAAGTCTGGTGCGGCGCCGGAGCGCATCGTGTGACATGCCACAGATATTTCTATGTATGACGACGCAGCGACACCGCTCCGGCGACGCACCGCCTCCGCAACGCATCGTGTGCCCCCGTTCTAAGCCTCCAAAATGTCGACTTGAAACACACACGCATTTAAAATATTACAAAAAATGTTATATATTTTAGTACAAAAAAATTTGATATAGGTATATTTATCATCTTTTCAGTCCTCCATACATGGAACTACTACTTCTTAATACTATCGTTATGGCCGTGTATGGCTTGCATCTCCTACGCTTTACTACCAGAGAGCCCAATGTATTACATCACTCAACATCAGTACGATAAAGCCAGGGAAGTTCTTATTAAGGTTTACAAGGAAAACACGAGGAAACCAGCCGATACATTTAAGGTAAGTTGGCTTAATTGTTTTCGGAATTATTTACTAATGCTCCCTGTTTCTAGGGGTGTGATTTGTTTGTTGAGAGTAACATGTGTAACTAAATAGTGTAGAGATCAAGCTGTGTTGTTTGGAAGTAATTTGGGAAACTATTGACGCGATTATGTAATTTATTCTGTGATAGACAGCTACGTTTTTCCTTAGTTATTGTCATAATAACGATAAAGACTTTGTTTATGCTGTCATTTCCGATTATTTCCAAGAAGTATACTTTTCAAAAATACATTACAAGAAATATATTAGACCAAAAACACACACTGATAAAGAAAATGGACGAAAAGAAAATTAATAAAAAAAGTTCAATCATCAGACACACATTTACCATACTAATAAAAAGCGAATTCTTCCTTTATTTTGAAGTAAATTGCCGCTTTAGGTGTAACAAAGTGCACTATCTCGCGGTTTCCTCAAACCAAAAAATTGTTGGCCATCATCCAGAATCACCTTGGCGATTACGTAATTGCTGGTCCGGCTAGGGTTGCCAGACATTTGGAAATTTCCGGATAATTGGATAAAATATTTATTTTATACGGAATAGAAGGATGTCGTAAACCTCATAAATACCTACCTACCTACCTAAAAATAGGTTGAGCAATAGCATTGAATTAATTAAAAAATATAGAAATGGTGATTATTTTGTCTTGAAAACCGAATATGTAGTTACAAAAATTTTATAAGTACCTAGGTAAAAAAAAGTATTTTTTGTAACCAATCGATTAAATAAATAAAATAACTTTTTATAGATATCAATGTATAGATACGACTGTCTTTGTTATTTACCATTTATTGTAACTATTTATAATTTTATTTCATGCTCTGATAGAAAAATAGGATCACTCAGACGCAAGAAAAAAATTAATTTCGTTCATTCACATCCATTTTGTAAAACGATATTTTTCTAGAAGTTATACAATAATGTCAAGATTTTTCATCAAAATAATATATTTAAGTACTTATACTTACAGAATTTTTATATTTAATTTGGGAACCCTAGGACCAACTAAATCGTGTTTTTATATCCCATTTGGCTAACTTAAGCGATATGAAGTTTACTACGACAATAATTTATAACTTTTTCATCACTGAAACGTTAGCTGTTTTTGTGGTTCATGATATTAATTGGCTACTTGAAAGGTAGAAAGTTTTGGTAGTTTGAGCGAATAATCGGTGTGATAGTTGGTTTTATCACGATACTATAAAGATTCTTTATAATAATTATATGTATGGTTTATGCTGTAAAAATAGAAAAATAAGTTTTGTCAAAATGTTTGCTTATCAACATGTGTTTTGAATTATTGTTCTTACAATATTTTTAGTATGAAAATTGATTTTCTTCTTAATGTAGAGAACATAACTGCTACACTTAATATGCGTTTTTGCTCCGTATAAATTACGTATTTCAAATTCCAACCGATTTAAAAATACGCTAATTTCTAAACTTACTTAAACTTCGTTAAGAACTTTTTCATTCGTTCCATAGCTAAAAAGATTACAAATCAACCCTCAATCCAAGAAAATTGATAATTTAACCGCGTCCGATTCAATTTCATTAGCTATTCCAAAGAATTTTACTTTGGCGTGGTATAGTGTAATCAAGAAAAAATGTCCGCCTGTCACACCGACACGTAACAGAATTAACGACTTCCAATTTGGTAGGATAATAGCCGGATTTGTTGTGTCTACCGAACACTGTTATCTGTGAGCGATTTGTTTATTTTTTGTTAATGAGCCTATTTCTTGTTTGTAGAGTGAACGTGGTTAAGTTAAACGGTTGTTTTAAAGCGACTGTTTTTGTATGTATTTATTTTGTATTTATTATACCTATACTGCCTATACTACCCTGCATAATGAATATGCTATGTGCTAGTACCAGCTGTGCTTATTGATCGCGTATATAACATATTATGTAGTCTGTGCTATTCTATAAACATGCAGCTATCTTATGGTCACTTTATTAAAATAATATTTATTAAATTGGTGCAGGTTTTAATCCTGTTGAGATCCTTAAAAATTGCAGCAGTTAGTCTTCTGTTCTCCGTGAACGTACCTGAAACAAAAAAATGTGTGCGTGTACTAGAGTACACACGTAAGAAGTGAAACTTCTTTATGACCTTATTTTTCAAAAAATAATTTACTATCTACACTAATATTACCTATAAAGAGGAAAACTTTGTTTGTTTGTTTGTTTGATTGATTGTAATGAATAGGCTCATAAACTACTGGACCGATTTTAAAAATTCTTTCACCATTCGAAAGCTACATTATCCACGAGTAATATAGGCTATATATTATCACGCTAAGACCAACAGGAGCATAGCCACGCGGGTGAAACCGCGCGGCACAGCTTGTATACAATATTACAGAAATACGTTAGTCTAACACGCTCGTCGCTTCGCTCCTCGCTACCTATTTAAATATTTACACCAGCCGCTGCTGAAACTCGCTCGCTTCGCTCGCTCGGCTCGTGCGGTAGTTCAAAAATCAAAAGTTAAATACCATTATTACACCTAAGTATTAGAAAAATAGATGTAATTACTTATTTACTTTTTTTAGAAATTCACTGGAATTAGAATTAAAACAAACCCTTTGATTTTGCTGATCACTTTAATATAACATGTATATAGTCACGAGTACGGCGTAACGCAAAAATGTCACGCGCGCGGCGTAACGTAACGCAAAAATGTCTCACAAAATTTTTGTCCACCCCCGATAAAGAAGTTTCACTTCAAAAATAAATATTTGTTTCATCATTATCATCATCATTCCAGCATTTCAGGACGTCCACTGCAAGACATAGGCCTATTCTATTTATTAATATTTGTTTAATTAATATCAATAAATAGAATATAAAGAAATACAATTAGCTTAGCTAGTTAGCTTTATTGCTTATCTCTTTCCCTAATTTCATCCAGATTTGTTTAGCCGTTTCTATCTGAAAAAGTATAAACATCCATCCATCAGTTACCTATCACGCTTACAATAGAAGCCTTGAATAGTCATTCGTAATACTTTGTACTACGTTTCTTTTCCTTTGTATTCTACAAATATTATAGATAGACATAATATTCAAAATACCAACAACCTTCACTAAAATCAACGATAAATACCGCATGTTCTTTAGATTGTATAAATCTTTTCCATAATCCTATTTCATAATTCACAGACATCGGCAATCACGATTTAGTGCCACGAGGAGACACGCTACGTAAATTATTAAGCCCTTTTTATTTACGATTGACTGTGTAATAGACGGTTTTGGTACATATTTTCGATTTTAATGTATGCAAGTCTTGAATGATGTGAAATGGTCTTTATGAATGTATTGGGGTAACCAATATTACAAAATAAAAAACAACAAATAAACAAACAAAAATAAGATTTATTGCAACCGTAATTCACAGAATGATGTTTTTAATACTCTTTCTCTATTATATTATATTGTCTAACCTAACCTTTTTAGATATAATTTATCTATTAATAAGTACCTATTAAACAGTATTTATAAAGTGTGAGATGATATATTATATTTTATGTCCTAGGAAATGTCTGTATGTACATAAAGTACATCTTTCCATATATAATTATTATGATCATATTATCAAAATATCAAAATCTTCATTTTATTTTTGGAGCCAATATTGAGGCGTGTAATCTTTTATTCATCGACTATAGTTATAAAACAAACGTTGACAAGCGACGAGAAAATAATATTATGTTCGGAATACTACAATTACCCCACATTTGATTTCCTTAATGTATGTCATTAATCATATCCCCCTTTATATTCCTCCTTTTTATATTTCATAATTAAAATAACAAATTCATGTATCAGAGACATCATACCTTAAACCAAAATTAAATTTAAATTGTAAAATTAAAGTCCTTACCACCATTCATTTATTATATTAATTAACCAAATTAATTTCCTCAAAACGATCGGCATTTAATTTACGAATCAGAGACATAAAATCTCATTAATATAATATTAATGAAGTTATACAAGCGTGGAAGTTACAGTTTTTCGCTTCAGAGATCAACTCGTACCAAGATGTGTTAAAGCAGTATTTCCAGTTTGGAAAAAGGACAGCGCTATATAAGTTGTATAGCGCCATCACTTTCCCACACTGGAAATAATACTGCTATAAGACATGAGTCGGATCATTAAGTACGTTTGGGATACAATCGATATCAGTGTGACCCAATTTTGTTGTAAGGAAATTCGTGATATGATCACATTTCAAATGTAAATTGAGTTATATTCCTTGGTTTTCGAAGTAAAGTTTTTAATTAATGTAAGGAAATTGCTTATTGAAGTGAAACTTCTTTATCGGGGTTGGAAAAAAATTTAGTGTAACATTTTTTCGTTACGCGTGACATTTTTCCGTTAAGCGCCATCTTTTTCTTATCCCTACCACGCGTGATTCTGTAAAGTTGCATATAAAAAATTATTTTTTGAAAAATAAGTTTCACTTCTTACGCGTGTACACTAATACACGCACACATTTTTTTATGTTTAAGGTTACAACAATAAACAAATAAAAATTACGAAACCTGAAAAGTTTGATGATTTTAATTATCTAACCATGCAAACAAATACATTTTAGTTAAATAATAAGTTTAATTTGCTCGATGGAAATGAGACATGATAAGTATAGCGCGTAGTATCAACAAAACGAGATATTTTTACAAAGATATATAAAAACACTAGCTTTCCGCCCGCGGCTTGGCCCGCATTTTCAAAGAAAAACCCGCATAGTTCCCGTACCCGTGAGATTTTCGGGATAAAACCTATCCTATGTGTTAATCCAAGTTACCTTCTATATGTGTGCTAAATTGCATTGTAATCGGTTCAGTAATATTTGCGTGAAAGAGTAACAAACACACACACATCCTCACAAACTTTCACATTTATAATATTAGTAAGATAAGATAAGAAGATGTTAAACAACACATGTTTCCTAGTATTAGGTTTCCAACTCATACTCTAGCGTTAACGTTGTTTTATTTGCAAACTCTGGGGCCGTCTTATGACATCATATTCCCAGACAGTTTACGCCGTGAATTGAACTGACTGGCAAATTCATATTATGATTGCAATCACCAGCCATATAATATGCAATAATATGAATTTGCCAGTCAGTTCAATTCACGGCGTAAACTGTCTGGGAATATGATGTCATAAGACGGCCCCAGGGCGTAAACTGTCTGGAAATAAGAGGTCATAATACGGCCCGTGCTCTCTCTCTCTGTTAATATTCGTTTCAATTTTAAAACTAGTTCAGTAGTTTTTATGTGAAACCTTTATAAACATACATAAAAGTCACAACGGTTTCCGCTATATAATATTATATTACATTTACAGTACAAAGACTTATGGAAAGACAAAAATAAGCATGCCTTCAATGAGAAGTCTGAAGAACACACGTCAATCAAGAGTCAACTCACGACCGGATTACATAACATCAAACCAATGTTTCAGAGACCTTTGCTGTGGTTTTTGATACTTTTCTGTATATTGAACTTTATTTCTATGAAACTGTAAGTATTTATAAGGATTTTGTAGGTAGCTTGTTTTATTGGGGATAAAATTGTTTGAAAATGAGTCATTGTAAAAATAAGTAGTGAGTCAAAACTCCAAACTATATAGGTGGTCGAAATTCTTTCCCAATCAAGCAAATTTTAGTTGAGTTTCATAGCACCTATTACGAACAAAAATATTCGACAAATCTGCATGGAGATTCCAAATACAGTGATACAGTATAACAATATCATCTTGATATATGAATGAAATACTCTAAAATACGTAAGAGAAGACGATCAATCAATTCTTTTAGATATTACAATTGGGATTTGCATTTATACAAATAGTTTAAAATAATTGAATATTAGAAAATGTCAAATCTATTATTAATACATTAGAATGAGAATAAAGATCAGGTGCAGCGACCGCAAACTCGATTTATCACGAGTAATTTGAGTTTAATAATTGCGTGGTTTTATCCACAATGTGCATAATTTATAACAAAAACGCTTTGTTATCGTAAATTGTAATTGCTTTTGTTTACCTAAATAGGTGGTTTAATTTATGAGAATGGAGAGATTTGAGCTTTAGCTTGTGGCTTTAGGGCGTTTGTAGATAGTGAGATAGAAGATCTATTGCTCCTTCTTGAAAATAATGTTTGGAACTAAAAACTGCCACAGTATAGCTATCGATTTTATAAATACAAGATTTATAAAAAAAGCGTGTGTGCCAAGCACTCGTGTCAGAACTGAAACTTCTTTGGCAAGATTCAAAGATACCAATATCGTCTTATATATTATTACTCCATGACGTGACGGTATTGCCAAGCGCGATCTTGAGATTTCACTCTCAACGCGCCTAAGGAAGTTTCACTTCAAAAATTTCTTAAGTTAACTTTATTTATAGGAACAAAGCATGCTTTCCAATGTTTATCTCTTTCCATTCTTTAAAACGTAATACCTAGCTAAAGTGAATGTAACTCAATCTTGTCCATTAATGCTGCAGTGGTTCAAATTCAATTTTGTTTATTGAAGTCTTTTGCAAGCACTTTTTGTGTCTCCACTACATGAATATGGTTGATCTTTGAAAATATTTGTTTTGACTGATTTTGACTATTATGGCACTGATTAGACCGTGTAAATAAGTTCAGCTGATCAGAAGATACATTAAATAGCAGTGATAGCACCTGTGACTCGATTATGGCGGCAGTAAACAGTTCTTAAAAAATAAATAATAATGAGCTATTAATGTACGAATACACACCATAATCGAAATAACTAGCTTCCCCTAATTTGGTTTTCAAGGAAAATGAAAGCATGTCTTAAAAAATCGTTACTCTCAGTCTCTTCTAATAGTTACAATATTTTAGGAGATTAAGTGTTTTTGGAAAAAGTTATTGTCATTATTGATGAGTCGAGACACAAGTTAGAAAAAGAAGCGAACTTTTAAAGTAGTTATCGCTGTTTTATTTCATAAATCGTAAATAATTTGGAGGAATTTTTGTTACCACAACTTTTTCTTTAGCTTTGAGTTCTTCAGTTAATTTTAAAATAACAATGAAAATAAAAAGATTATTTTATTTTTCCAAAATATTATGATACCTTTTTTTTTTTTTTTTTTTTTTTTTTTTTATAGTGGGGAAATCTTCCAAAGATACCCACGGCCCCCGGGGAAGGAGCCGTGGGTTATGTCGGATTCTTACCGACTAAAACCCCACTGTGTTCCGTCGAGCCGCTTTAATGATGGGGCCGCGGGTATTTGTTGGAATTCTTCCGCGACAAAATATTATGATACCTACATTGTAATGATAATGAACCCCTCGCTCCCAAACTAGGATTCCCTGCAGCTGCTCTACTCACTCAGCTACTTTCTCCAGTGGTACATTTTATTCCTTATCAGAAAATATACGATTATTAAAACAATTGAAGATTTAAATTTTGTTTTTATTTTACAGTTACAGTGTACTGCGGATGTGGTTTCCGCAATTGTCAGCCATATTTGAGCACTACTCGAGCCAAACGTCTGACATGTGTGTTATGTTGGACACATACACGGAGGATGTAAAGCTGCGTTCTTATAACGTTAGCAGTGAACATGTTTGTGTACCTGTAAGTGTTTTATTTATTTATTTATTTATCAGGTTACAAAAATTAGGCTAGAATTAATGCTCATACTGTGTAATAAGCTACAGCAAATTCCAATCTTGTTAAATTTGTATTGTTATTGTGATTTTTGCTTTTTAAATAAGTTTTCATTTTCATTTTTCAATTGTACCTAATAATGTACTAAAATCGAGGCTACTCGAGAAGCATTCTCAATCCGTTGCGATGTTTTAAAGATAAGCGTACACAGGGACAGAAAGACAGACAGCAGGATGCGACTAGTGCCTCATTTAAACTAATATTTAATTTATTAAGTTGAACTTTGTTTTATGCATGTAGTAGTAACAGTCAATAAAATGCTTAAAGAATCTATATCTATCTGTGAACATAATATTACCTATGTTCATATATTGTAAGATATATTGATAAAACATATTACGTAAATGTGACGATAAAATAAAGTTCGAAACAATTGCCTCGAGTCAACTTTTACAGGAAAATATTTATTTAAAAATTAACAAAATTAACTGTTTGTACCTGTCAGTTTCAGTTGTTGAGGAAAATTCGATAAATTCTGGCGATAAAGTAGCATTGACGATGTAAATTAAAACAGAGATACATTTTAAATATTGGTATTTTTAATACATTTAATTCTGTGCAAGTTTCATTGTCATTAATTTATTTGTCATAAAATTATCTACAAATCATGATGCTCCAAATAACAAATACCGTGGCTATCTTTTACAATGTATACGATTAATCTACAGAAATACCAAAAATATTCTGCACGATTTCTTGAATTACTCACTCATAATTCAAGTAGGCTTGTTTTGTATTCTTAATATAATTCTGATTTATAATACTCTGATTATCATTTCCCAGGCACGCAGTGGTACTGAGACGTACATCAACAATGTTATATTGGGGACCATTTGTTTCGTTCCCTACGTCATCAGCGGAATCCTTGTGAACAAACTTGGTAAACGGAATCTTTACCTTATCTGTGGGACTATCGCTATTGCTCTAACCATGGCCTTAAGGTGGACCAATTCAAAGACAGCTATGGTCTCTTTATTCTCTACTGATGTGGCTGTCTCTCAAGTGATGGCTAGTTTAACGCAGACGATGGTTCTGGAGTATTTTCCAACTAACATACGGTAAGTACTCTATATTTATTATATTTAGCTGACACGATAAACCTCACCCTGTCTTTGTGTAAATTGTCAAACCCGTGAAATTTTAAATATAGGCGTTAAGTTTACACATTTTTTTATGCGCAATTTTCTTGAAGTTTTCCTTTAAACCATTCTTCTTCTGGCAATAACGAGTACGACAAAAAATAATTATTGAAAGTGGTCTAGTTTTGCACGCTTAATACCATGACCAAGGGAAATAGGGATTCTTTTTCATATACGTAGAGATTACCACGTGTAACTTTATCAGCTGTATGCTAAAGAAGATTAAACTCCAAGATATTATTAGCATAATCCGTAAATATCTCTCTGTGTGAACTTTTAATTGACTTCCACGGATACGTATAGTTCAGCAAATATCATACCTGATGAACTTTTGTAACCTTATGTTTATTTTTATTTAACTTTGCCCTTCTTAGACGAGGGTGATATTTTGTCTTATCTGTGATTGTTTTAGAAAATTAATATCAATTAATATCTATACTAAAGATATTTAAATCGTTGAATAAACTTAAGCAGTGCTCTTAAGTTTATTCTAGTCTATAGACTATACTAGCTGCGCCCCGCGGTTTCACCCGCGTGGCTCCACTTCTGTGGGTCTAAGCATGATGATAGATAGCCTATATATAGCCTTCCTCGATAAGTGGGCTATCCGACACTGAAAGAATTTTTCAAATCGGACTAGTAGTTCTTGAGATTAGCGCGTTCAAACAAACAAACTCTTCAGCTTTATAATATTAAGTATAGATGTACGTACCTGTTTTAGGTACCTATGTGTATTGAACTACTATATTCTAGTCTATAAATGTTATGTCTATTTTTTGTTATAACTAAATTTTGCCGAACCGCGGATCGTATTTAATTTTACCATGGACAAAAATATTGAATCTGATAAACAATTCACGAGGCGAATATTTATGACCAACGAATAATTAATTTCAAAAATTAACTTTTACAAGTTAAAATATATCCAAAAAAATATTCCTATAAGTACAAACTGAAATATTACTTAAAACTGCATCTAAAAGAATCAGTCGCTTAATTTTTAATTTGATTTCAACTCTCATTTTAATAAAGTTTCACCTTAAAGTGTTTTATTCTGGGAACTTAAATCTGTACGACAATAGACTCGAAGTTCTTTGTTATAAGAAATTTCTTTGAACATAGTATTCTTTTGATTTCTGAAGCGATTAAGAATGAGTCGAAAAGTTGAGAAGCCATTATTATAGATGTAATTATTTTACTAATAACCGTTGCAACACTTGAACTGTTCATATTGTTTCCTTTATCGATATTATTATGATATTATATAGAATAATTATTTTGGTTTTAAATGAAATACAATTTAATGGTTTATACCTAGTTTTCTCCTTTACTTAGAGAATTGAATTGAATAACGAAGTAATCAAAATATGATTGAAAGAACTAAAGCAGAATAAAAATCGTCTGTGTGATTTATTTTTTATATTAGCAGTGATAATATGAAAATTAGGATCAAATGTTTTTTCCATATAATAAATTATATCATTCAAAATAATCATATCAAAAAATACGTGTGGCACTCGAGAACTGCCGCGGTAAAGCTATTGCATAGCATCGCTGTGCCGGTTGAAGTGGGGGGTGTTAGGTTTTTTCGTTACGGAATTTTTTCATTCGGTCGCCGCGCTCAAAGTCTGAGATAAAAGCTATGCAATAGCTTAAAAATACCTTCTAAAACATCAAACTGATATTAAAGGAACTATATTTAGGGAAATCGGCTCATGTCACAACTAAGTTAAAACATCAGTCATTTTCGTTTCCAACAAATTAATATTACGAACGTAACGGCTGACTAATCTCTTTATAAATAATATTCATATTTTTTGCCTCCGAGTGATTAACGATGTAAATAAGTGAAACACGAAAGATTATATCAATTTGATTAATTACTCTGAAAATTAACAGTCAATCGAATTAGTGGACTGATGAAGTTAAGGTTAGAAGTCAATTTTAAATTTTTCATTTACATAGAAATTTAATTAGTGTTGACTTACTATTAAAAGAATATTAAATATTTAAAGTTAAGCGATAAATAATTAGACTTTTGGTATTTTTTTGGGAAGCATTATTATTTTAAATAGGATTAAATCATTCAAATTTATTAGCATTGTCAGTAATTAAAGTATCTGTAAAGTAACAATATCACTAGCTATCTATTTGCAAAATGATAAGGCAAATAAATGCACAAACACAAATGCACTTCTAAAAGAAATCTAGATAGACAAGTGTTTGAACAAAACCTCGCAGCGTATATTTTTGTCTAATATACCTTACACTAAACAACTAGACCAATAATCACGCTCGAATAGTGTCCGAAGCCAAACTCTACCTACGCGTATTATCGGCAGAGTTTTAGTAACAGCAGAAAAGTTCAAAGTTACGATAGACTTTGAACTTTACTGCCATGAAATAAGGTGTTAATTACCATTAAACACCACTCAGTTATTTTTAAGACCTTTCCAAAGGCAATTTTCGTTTGTACATCAGTAAAATTACTCAAAATATTAAATTAATATTTTCTCTTTCAGATCGCTAGCCATGTCAATAGTAATGACGATTGGACGAACCGGTACTGTAGTAGGGAATGTTGTTTTCCCTATTCTTCTGGACATGGGCTGTGCTGTACCATTTTTCGCATTAGCTGCTATCGTGGCTGGTAAGAGACCTTTTAGAATAATCGTTATCTTGGAAAAAAGAGCGTATGCGTGCCGAGCACACTTGTCAGAAGTGAAACTTCTTTGGCAAGATGCAATGATCCCAAAACTTGCTTTATATATGACGTGACGGTATTTCCGTGACGCGACCTTGAAAATTACTCTCAACGCGCCTACAGAAGTTTCACTTCAATAATTACTAAAATTGTAATCTGTTAAAATTATTCCATAGCAAAACCTCTTCATTACGATTCAATTTATTCCTAACTTACAATTTTATTAACATTTTTATACTAATATCACTAAATAATTATCATCTTCAAAATCAAATTGATGAAAGGAATAAAAAATTAATGAAGCATCTAATTATTAATAGAGAAATACCAAAATGATCGGGTTTCTATTACAGACGCTACCATAAATGCTTATATCCAAAAGATTATTTTAAATGAATGCTAAAGAATCTATTCTGTCCAATCAAATTATTAGTTTAATTCAGTATTAATTAAATTTATTAAAAACCATAATTATAATCGTCTTTTTCATTTACAGTGACTACGGCAATGGCGTTGATGATTCCAGCTAAGAAGAAATAAAAATTGTAAATTATATCTATTTATTACATTTTTAATAAGTTGATTTTTATTTGTATCGTCCGAATTTGTATTATATTATTGTTTTGTATAATATAGCCTTAAATTATTAATAAATACATTTATATAATATAAACTATCCCGTATTTTATTTTCACAACATAAGGTTATGAAATTTTCATTACTTTTTCATTTATTACGAAAGAACTATTTTCAAGCATGATGTATATTCTAGATATAAAATAAGCACAAAAACTTTCCGATATTGCTTGACAAAACTTCGAAACTAGATCTGGTAAACATATTCTGTGTAAATAATAATAATTGCTACATAATATGAAAAAGCTTATGCTTCATGTCGTATTTTTTCTGCAGTAAGTGAAAGTGTAATAAATGACTAGACGTCTTCCAAAAAATGACACAGAAATATTCTAGGTCCCTTTACTAATTGTGCTCCATTCGGTGAAAGAAAAACATAAAAGAAGCTTCATGTCCTAGAATGAAAAAGTTTGATATCTCTTCCAACCTTCACTTGGCCAGCATAGTAAATTAAACTTCATCAGGCTTCGCAGTTCGCATAAGATTGGTAAAGAAGGCTGCGAATTCCTGGTGCAATATTTATATAATAAAAATAGTCTGTCTAATATTAGTCAGACACTACTGCGCCGATCATCTTAAAATAACTACGATAAAATTATAACAAATTTTTTAACTCCTGACAAACAGTCTTATCTTCTAATTTTAATAATACAAACTATATTTATTCTTTGATAAGAAGCTTGATCATTTACTTAAAAACTCCTTTGATACAAAAGTAATAAAACCTTTGTAATTTAGAAGGCAAAATGCATCTGAAATTGAATACGAAGCCGTAATTATTCAAAGGAGATTTTGCTTTGCGTGTTGATTCTGCTGAGTAAAATGTGACTTAAATTGGGAAATTCTATGTAGATTATCACTTCTAGGAATATAGAGATATTTGAGGGAATATATTAAGATCTTTTGGCGAAGTAAATTCAGAAAGGCTTAAGCTTAAAACATAGAGTTATAAGTGAGTAGTAGTTAGAATAGTGAGTAAGTCAGTACCCAGCACAGTCACTTATCCACACTGGAATAAGAACTGCTAGGAAAGAATAAAACTTTTACCCCCCAAAAATGTGTAATTATGATGCAAAAAAAAAGCTATAAAACATAGTGACGTCTGTTAATTATAAGCATTTAATCCGTGACGTCTGTTACAAAGGGCAAAGATTTCCATCTTGCGGAAAAGGCAAATAAAATTGTCGCATATTTTTAATCAAAATGTTTACTTTACAAGATAGGAAATACAAAGATAAACAACCTAAAATATGTCACCTTATTTCTATAGAAACTTTAAAGAACTGCAGACAGATTTAGTGATATGATTATTTTATGGTTATAATTGTTTTAAATCAACTCTTTTGCCCCTTTATACTGTCTTCTTCTTTTCCTTTGCCTTATCCCTTTATTTGGGGTCGGCTCTCCTCGTTCTCATGCGCCAGAATGGCCTGTCCTGGGTTGTCTGGTTGTTCAATTGGGCTCGCTCCAAGTCGTTCGATGTTGTGGACCACCAAGTAATTGCCCCTTTATACTGTAAAATATGATATTATAATTAAATTCGACTTTGCATCACACATTATACTAGAGCCTTTTTCATAACTTAATTATTAATTTTTCATTTTGTTAATGGGTTTTGGAATGAAACTCCCCAATTAATATTGTTTATAGAGTTTCAGCAAAACACAATGAAACTGTGATATGAGCATTTTATCTTGCGTCAATAAACCATAACCACTTTCATTTGACCTGCCTTTTGTATTACCATGAATGGGAATCAAAACCAATATCATATTTTCAGAGGTCATGATGTAATGGTTTTTCTTATAGATAATAATTAATAGCATAAATAAAGCAGTAGCGTTTTGTGTATCTTGTGTGATGAGACGTGAGACATACTTAATGTTTTAGAGAATATTAATAAAATGAGTGATGATAATTTAGAGAATGTTGAAAGTCGTACGTATTATTCAATATTATTACACGATGTTAGTAATAAAATAAAGTCTACTTTGGGTACGTGGAAATTTCTATAAATAGTTATATGTTCCTAGTATGCGTTTGTGTTTTATAGGAATGGATGAAAAGCTTTTAACGATGAGAGTTTTGACGAAATCATAATTTTTGATGATATCTTATTGAATTTAGGTGCACAGGCAATATTATATCATTTTTAGTCACGTGTATGCCATAACGTAAGGCATGTTCTGTTTGCTATATACTTTCGATAATTTTAATATAATTTATATAATTTGATAATTTTAACATGCACTCAAATCAAACTCATACTACTGACTCTCCCGCCTGTATACCTTATACCTGCGTTACTAAACTTTGGTATTACTCCTCTAACTCTGGTGACATAATTAAAATAATCATAAACAATCACAACATCACGCTCATCTAGTATGATTAAGTATTCGCTAGCTAGCTTAGCTAGTATTAAGTATTCTGTGCTCATACAATTCTTATCTGTTATTGCCACCACAAAAAACGACGAGTATACAAGTACAAAATTTCTTCTTTTCGGCTTTCCGAATCGGTGGTAAATGTTGAAAATATGTCATGACGATTCGAAAGTGCTTTTTTTTTGTGGTGTCTCAATGTTAGCCAGAAGGGCTTCTACATTTTAACGCGGACGCGTGGTTTCGAAAGTGCTTCTAAAAGAAGTCTGATTGAATAAATAAATGTTTGAGTTTGAGTTTGAGTATGAAAAAATGTAATAAACACTGAATTTCAGCTCAAGACAGCAGAACAACGATGGATGAAGTAAATTTAGCGCTCAAGGAATGCGGTTTTGGGAGGTTCCATATTAGATTATTATTTGCATCTTTCCTCGGACACACAGCTGGGGTGGTTATATCGTCTACCACTCCGTATATCCTGCCTGTTGCTGAGTGCGATTTAAATATGGGATTGCTGGAAAAAGGAATTTTAAATGCTATGCCATATGTTGGTCAGTTAATGTACATTTGAATAGTCAGTACAAAGTATTAAACACAACGCTTTTCACTGTCTGTCTGTCCCTATAGTATAAATTTTGTAAACTACGCTTGAAAATATGATGCAGGTTTTTTAAATAGATATTTCATGAGGAATTATAAAACCTATCCTTTACTTAATTTCTATCTGTACAACCGGTTGTCTGGAAGAAATCGCTATTTAGCGATAAGACCGCCGTTTGTTATAATGTATCCTAGGCTAAGTCTCAATTTGTAATTTATCTTGAGCAATAAAGCATAAATAAATAAATAAACCTAACATGTAGAAGGTTGTTGCCAATAAATCAATATAAGCTACTAATAAACGGACGAAATAATTATGTATTATTAAACTGTAGCATTGTTTCATGGTATAAAATATCACACTATAATTGACATTAACTGAATTGTATCTAATTTAAGTATCTAATTCGAGTACTAATTGTATTGTATCCTGTCCTATCTAAAACGTAATAAGTACGAGAATTGAAAGTCACGGCTGAAGAAATTTATTTCTCAAAATTTAAATTAATTATCTACTATTTGCGCATGTACTATCTTAAATGTTCTTTAGTATAACTATAAATAATATCTACAAAATTAGATAAACTTAAGAATTGTAGTATAATTTGATGATATAAAACCGCTTATAAAAGTTTTATTCAGTCAATAAAATTTGGAGCTATAAAAGAGCCTAATAATCATTATATAAATATTTTATTACAGGAATGATAGCTTCTTGCTTGGTCGCCGGGTTTCTAACAGATACTTTTGGACGTAAGAAGTTTTTATTGATTGGATTTGGCGGCCTATTTATATTTTCCATTACTTCAGCTCTTAGTCAGACGTACAATATTTTAGTGACATCGAAATTCTTCGAAGGTTTTCTGCAAGTATTTTCTATATAATTTATTAGTTTCTAACTGTGCTCCGCGGTTTCACTCGCATAGCTCTTCTCCTGTTGGTCTTAGCGTGATGATATATAGCTTATAGCCTTCCTCGATAAATGGGCTATCTAACACCGAAAGAATTTTTAAAATCGGCCCAGTAGTTCCTGAGATTAGAGCGTTCAAACAAACAAACAAACTCTTCAGCTTTATAATATTAGTATAGATAATTATAGATGAGCTTATAATTAATATTCAAAGGAATATTAGGTGCCTTTTTTGTTTAAAATTCGAAATCTTGTGATTATCACTTTTATAATAACAAGCTGAGTTGTCACCAAGGGCCAAAAATTTTAATAACATTCTAATTAAATCATTGTGAAAAATAATCGACTCCATCAATCATGAACAATTTGAGGTAATTGTCTGAGCCAATTCAAAGGCAATTGTTTTGTTTCATTAATTATTTCGTTGATCAAAAGCTTTGTGATTGCTAAAATTCGTTAGTAGATCAAAGGCTTTCTGATATTGCTTTTGAGGGCGAATTGTGTCAACAAAAATTGTACAATGAGGCATTCAGATCGCGAAAAAGGCTTGCAACTATTTTGACGTACAATTCGGTTTTAATTTTGTTTTCTGTTCCATGTTATTGGCTAGGACAAGTACTGATTTATTGGTTAACACTTAACTTTGTATTGAATTATTTAAATGAAAGGTATTTATTATGTTTCGCGGATGTAATTTAAACTAAAGAATGACTTACTTTTTTGTATCTTTGTATCCATAATAAACGTATTTCATTTCATTTCATTTCACTTATATTTGTTTATTTTTTATGTAATATAACAAGTATTTAAATGAATATTATAAAGCTGAAGAGTTTGTTTTATTTAACGAAGTAGGTACTGGTAGGTAAAAAAAATGCGTCAAATAATCTATTTATAGAGGAAGTTTATATTATAATATCATACTTTTTTCTCAATTAAATCTAGATGAATCCGTGGGTCACAGCTAGTTTGTAAGTATTCATTACAAAAAGTGTAGCATAAATCAAATTAGCTTACCTATAACAGAAGTAAGCCAAAAAAAATAGCATATCCATTGCTACTAAACATGACATAGACTTAACCGCTCAAAACAATTACATTGCAATTTTCAGATTCGCGATGTCATTTAGTCCACTTCTAACGCTTTCCTCTGAGCTATACCACCCAGGGATCAGAGACCGGATTATGTTAGTTCAATCCTCTTTTGTGGCCATCGGACAAGTTGTACTTGCATTTATTTCGTGGGGTATACTAACCTTTGATTGGACAGATTCGTATTTCAACGGAATGTTTGGTAATGTATTTTCAATTTGTAATTTTGTAGTGATTGAATGAATTAAATGTTTACGTACGACATCTGATTGAATGGATTTCTTGTGTTTTCAAACTAACCGTTGAAAACCGTTTTCTTTGGTCACGGCATCACACGTGAGCGGGTGGACCGATTTCGATAATTATTTTTTTAATATAATCCTTGAAGTACGAGGATGGTTCTTATGAAAAAAAAAATACAAACATGTACCACGGGAGAAGCCGGGGTGGACCGATAGTTACTAATAAATCAGATGCTAAAGGTTAAAGAAAAGTGTATTATCGTAAATAAACACAAAATTCACAAGACAAATTTATTACATCGTTGTGTTAATATTATTTTAAATAAACTTTTGCAGCAATTTATTTCTAAGAATCTTAAAAGCTTGTTTTTATACAATATTGCTGCAACAGCTAAGTTCAATTGAGCTTATTTATTCAAAACGCGCTTAAAGCTTTTAAAACGATATATTATTCAGGCACATTGTTGAAATAGAATGTGAAATATTTCCTTCCATCAAAGAAACTATGTATAATGTATATACTAATAGGATATAACTTTTTTACAGTTCTCCACACTTGGAACTACTATCTCTTGATTGTATCATCTTGGTCGTTGTTCGCAACAATTTTTTATGCATTTATTCCGGAAAGTCCCAAATATTTGGTAACTCGGCACAAATACGAGGAAGCCAGGAGCGTGCTCATTCAACTGTACACCGAAAATACGGGAAGAACTGCGGAAACTTTTAAGGTTACATGCAAGAATTCACTGCTGGAACTTGTAGATCGTAGCAAAATGTTTTACTGCTTCTGAATACCGACAAACAGTTTTCAAAACTAATATTTTCATATTTACATTCCTCAAATTGTTACCAATTTCGTCTGATCAATGAATAGTAAAATATTTACCACATTACATCTTCATTCATGTTTCAAATTTTACAGTATGCTAATTTGTGGAAAGATAAAACGAAACAAGATTTTCAAATCGAAGAAAACAACATGAGCATGAGAGAGAAATTGTCTGCGGGTTTGGAGAACATCAAGCCAATATTTCAAAAGCCCTTGTTGCTTTTTCTTGTATTCTTTTGTTCAATCAACTTTTTTACAATGCAGCAGTAAGTTTCACGATTTTAAGGGTATATTGAGCATTTAGAATACATTGGGTATCTATAGAATTTTGTATTTCTATTCGGTGTTGATGAAAAGTGGATAGAAAGGACCCTTTGCGGGACACATAAATTATTGATCGATTTTATTTATACAACATCATCAATCTTCCGTGAATTAATATAAAGTTTTGGTGTTATATTCAATATAAGTATCGATACTGGGAATCAATTACATTATTAGGTTCTGTTGCTCATGCCCATTGAGCCCCGAACGGCCCGATCGGTCCACGACACAATAGATTTTCTAGATTTTCTATACGACACAATAGATTTTCTATTGTGTCTGTGATTCCGGAGCCTGAGTTATTAATAAACTTTTTAATTATATTATTATATGAAGAATTAAAATTGATAGAAAAATATAGACTACCAGAATATAATATTTTCATTTTAATTTTATTTTCATCATTTAATTCCATAGATACAACGTTTTAAGACTATGGTTTCCTCAATTATCGACAATCGTTGAAAATTACCGTCACGACGGTTCTGAAGACTTCTGTTATATGTTAGATGAATACACTTCGGACCTTAGAGATAGAGTGACAAATACTACAGCAGCATGTGTTCCTGTAAGTAATTTTTGACTTTATAATTCTTTTTTTATTGGTAATAGGGAAGCGCTTGACCACAATCTCGCCTGATGTTAAACTGAGATGTGGTCTACGATGGAACGATGATAATATCAACTCAATAAAAGAATGTGAAACTTTAAACACTTTTATGTTAATTTGAAACGGATAAATATAAATTGCAATTTACATATTCAGTTACTTTAAATAAAATGAAATATTATTCATCTGAACGTGATAAAAATTATGATAACATGTTGCTATCTAATTATTCACCAGACCACTCAATATCTAACAAAATATCCAATGAATATATTGAATATAAAACAGAAAAAATAGAATATAAGATCCGAGAAACCTATCTAGTCGATGATTATATAATACGAAAATATAATGTATCTAGTGAACCTTATTCAATTTTATTTATTTGTACAATAAATATCACGTAATATACCATTACTGTTCCCAGGTACGCAGTGGTACTGAAACCTATTTGAATTCCGTCATACTGGGCTGTATTTGTGTCCTGCCTAACATAGTTACAAGCTTGATAGTGAATAAAATGGGCAAAAAGAACCTGCTTATAATCTGTGGCTTGATTTCAACGGGTTGCACGGTTGGGTTGCGATGGGCGGCGTCTAAAACAGCGCTGGTATCATTATTTTCAACTGATGTATCGGCTGCCAGGGCAATGATAAGTCTTACTCAGGCTATGGTACTGGAGTACTTTCCGACTAGTTGCAGGTGAGTGAGAGTATTGTAATTGGTTACTCGAGATGTTTAATTAATAATGTCAATGAGGTTAGATTTAATATAATGTGTGTGTGTGTGTGTGTGTGTGTTTAACGACTCGAGTGAACAGGAGATCGAATCCAAGTGGTTCTGAAAGTACTTATTTAAGTTTTTTATTTTTTGTTACCAATAAACTTTTTAAATTATGCCTCTCAAAAGAACCCCTCCACCATCTGGGTCGACTTTGGAGCCCTTTGAAATTTTACCACATGGCGGATCTGCACCTAACATTTCTACGTGCAGAGATGACAATAGCATTCGTGATTTCCCTACCAACATAACTACGCGTGGTAATAAACGGAAACATGATCAAGATCTTAAAGAGGAATTGCAGGCTTTTAAAGCAGACATTCTTAGTAGTTTAAACAATTGGAAGGAATCTCAAGATAACAAAATAGAGGCTATATTAACAAACTTAAATGAGCTTCGTAATGAATATAAAGACTTGCATTCAAGTGTAAAATTTATTAGTGATAAATATGATGAGATGATGCAATCTATCTCTGTATTACAAAAAGAAAACCAGGAAAAAACAAAACACATTTATGAACTTGAAACTAAAATGGAATCAATTGAGAGACATTTGAAATGTTCTACAATTGAGATTCGAAACATACCCAAAATAAAAAAAACCGAGACTACGAGCGACCTCATAAATATAGTCCACGATATTGGCACATTATTAAAATTAGATGTACATGAACAAAGTATAAGAGATATATATAGAGTAAATACTAAGACTGCTACTTATAAACCGATAATCATCGATTTTGCTAGTAAAATATCTAAAGACAAATTTATCTGGGCTACAAAAGATTTTAATAAAAAGAACCCAAACAATAAATTAAACACATCGCATCTCAAAATTGACAATAATAAAACACCTGTATACATAACAGAAACGCTAACATCTAGCACCAGAAAGCTATTTTATAAAAGCAGGGAGTTTGCTAGGGGGCATAATTATGCTTACTGTTGGATTTCATATGGACGTATATATTTAAGAAAATCTGAAGGTTCCCAACAATTTAGAATTGACACCGAAAGTGATCTTCAAAAACTTGGTGATAAATGACTCTCTGTTGTTAGTAATAGTATTATTATAAGAAAAGTGCTTAATATAGTTTATAAGATGTATTCCAAATTTTATATGTTTTTTAAAGACTGGTTGTCCGATGGGTCAGTCATCAGTATTGTCAATACACAAACTATCATAATTACTCATACATACAAAACATTACTTAACATTCTACACCTCTTGCGAAAACCTAAAGCATTTGACTATCATAAATTTTATATAAATATGTTACATATGTATTTGCAGGCTCAGCTTCTTATAAAGCGTCCTTTCATTTGCTTTTTTGGCATCAGTGTTAATAAAATTAATAAAGGTGGTAATGATATGAAATATTTAATAAATATTTTAATAAATTCGATTCCTTCAAAATCATAACGTCCGACTTGGATACAGTTTCAGCAAATTGTACTCAAGTTGATGACACATACAGATGCCAAAACCTTCTACAAAATGATCCTAATTTGTTTCATATAATAACTGTAAATATTCGAAGTATATATTGCAACTTTGATCTACTAGCGGCTTTTCTTGCAACGCTCGCCACACCAATGGACATCATTGTTCTAACTGAGTGCTGGTCAAAGGAGGGTGTTTTTCCACCGAGCCTAACTGATTATAACGTGCATTACACTAAAAAATATTTAAACCAGAATGATGGGGTTATCGTTTATGTACGTAAATCATTGACAGCTGTTTCCTGGGAACCTGAAATGGTGGATGGTAATTGCCTTGTTCTTAATATTGATAAGTATTCCGTTATTTGTTCATATCGACCACCCAGTTATACAAATCCGCGACCTTACTTACAATGCTTAGATACTATTCTCAAAAAAATTAAACAACCGCACATAATATTTACGGGTGATATTAATATTAACACTATCTGTAATGATATTCATAGCTCTCATTTAAATGAATACTTATGCATTTTAGCTAGTCATGGTCTGGAACTGGGTATAACATGTCCAACAAGACTTAACAATTGCCTTGACCACTTTATGATAAAAACCTCGGATAGTTGGCAGACTTTGGTTTTTCCACCATTAACTGATCACAGTCCTATTCTTTTACAAATAAGAAACAATAAGATGTCGAGATTAAAAACTAATTTGTCTAAGCAGGTACTAGATTACACATTAGCATTGGAAAAAATTAGTGCAATCGACTGGACTCAGTATTTTTCCCTGCGTGATGTAAATCATAGTGCTGAATGGCTTGTGAACAGTATCGGTGGAGTTATCAGGGAGTGTACTTCGATTGGGTATTTATCAAAAAAGAAGGTGCCTCTGAAGCCTTGGATTACCCCCGGAGTAGTAAGATCAATCCGTAAAAGAGATAAGTTACATAAAAAAGCCAAGCTACGACCATGCGATAGTCAAATACATAGTACATATATTAAATATAGGAACACTTGTAACAAAATTATAAAGTCTTTAAAGCAGAAATATTACCAAACGCAATTACAAAATAGTGAGAAAGATTTAAAAAAAACATGGAATATTATAAAAGAAGTATGTAATATGAAAGCTAACAATGATATTATACCCACGGAGCTGCTCAAGATTGGTAGCAATACAAAGGAGTCCTTAAACAAAATTAATAATTTTTTCACAACCATAGGTGGGAACTTGGCTAAGGAGATATTAAATAAATTACACAAGACAGAAGATGAACTCGCTAACCAAATAAAACATCCAAACTCAAACTCAAATATTCATTCTATGTCCTTCATACCAACTGATTCATATGAAATTAATAAAATAATAAATGATTTGAAGACTTCTAGCGCATCTGGCCTCGA
This sequence comes from Colias philodice, assembly GCF_061535455.1. Lineage (NCBI taxonomy): Eukaryota > Metazoa > Arthropoda > Insecta > Lepidoptera > Pieridae > Colias > Colias philodice. The sequence continues at coordinate 8,832,002 of NC_143101.1, forward strand.
TGGTATATCTTGTAGATTTATTAAGCTAGCAAAGGAATATCTTATTAGTCCAATTGAATATTTATGTAACTTAAGTTTAGAACAAGGTATCTTTCCAGACATCTTTAAAAAAGCTATCGTGTCTCCAATTTATAAATCAGATGATAAACAAGATGTCTCCAACTATAGACCTATATCTTTACTTTCAACACTGTCAAAGATTCTGGAAAAAATTATTAATAGCCGACTAATCAAATACCTAGAAAAAAATAATTTAATTACTGCTGCTCAATATGGATTTCGGAAAGGAAAATCAACAGAAGAAGCCATACAGAGATTAACTACGTTAATTTATCAATATCTTGATGGAGGGGATAAGGTTGTTGGCGTGTTTCTTGACATAAAAAAAGCTTTTGATACAGTTTCAATTCCGATATTATTATCGAAATTGGAAAGCTTAGGAATTCGTGGTCATGCGCAAAATTGGTTCAGAAGTTATTTGTCTTGTAGAGAGCAGTACGTGAGAGTAAAAAGTGATATTAGTGATGCCTCGTCGTGTAGTTTTGGTATTCCTCAAGGCAGTACGTTAGGACCTACTCTGTTTTTAACTTATATTAATAGTCTCCCTGACCAAATTACTACCGACACAGATATCCAGATGTTTGCAGACGACACGGTCTTGTTATTTCACGGTCACAGTTGGGAACAAGCTCACAGTAAAGCAGAGAGAGGATTGAAAAATGTCACAAGCTGGCTGGAAGATAACTTGCTCACATTAAATATTTCTAAAACGAAATATCTTTGTTTTTCAAAGACAGCCACCTACGGTCACTCCACAAGTTTAACCATCAAGCTACACTCTTTTCCATGTAATAGAGGGCAACTAAGTCAATGTAATTGTGCGACACTAACTAGGGCTACATCTATAAGATACTTGGGTATACTTGTAGATGACAAATTGAGTTGGAAAGACCATATCACTCATGTTTGCAATCGTGTTAGAAAACTAGTTTATATATTTAAGCACCTAAGACCAGTTGCTAACAAAAAACTGCTTATCCAAGTGTACAAAGCACTTTATGAGAGCATTATAAATTATTGTGTGACGTCATGGGGTGGGGCTCCTAAAACTATAATGTCCGAACTTGAGCGTGCCCAGCGGGCAGTGTTAAAAGTTCTCATGCACCTACCATACAGGCATTCCACGGCAGATGTTTACGCGAAATCAGGAGTTCTTTCAGTTCGCAAGATTTATATATTAAAAGCTCTTTTGAGATATCACCGTTTTACAGCCCACACACTGCCTCGAACATGGAAGAGAAAATTCAGGTGCCCTATACCCCCCACCAAGACTCATTTTGCAAAACGGCAGCTAAATTGCATTGCTCCACGGTTATATAACAGCATCCCGACTAAAGACATAAACACAATTATAAATTTATCTACCAATCGTTTCAAAAAATACATCATCAATTGGCTCCAAAATCTTGATTATATACAAACTGAAAATCTTTTCACTACTATTAAATAAATACTAACAACAAAGTCACTCATTCATTCACACTCACGCAAACATAAGTCCACAAAAGCACATACACATACACATACACACACATACTCACACTTTCACACACTATGTCCATCGGCCCAAATCATAATTTATACTTTTATTTTTTAATCTTTTAATTTGTATTCTTTCATCATTAGTCCCTAAAATTTATTTTGTTTGCCAAATATAATGTAATATATGGAATTTGTAAGGGAAGGCACTGCCTTCTGAGATACAGGTATTTACCTAGTTCAGAAGGCAGAGCAATATTGTAATGTTATATGTGAAGTTGCTAATAAATTTTATTTTATTTTTTATTTTTATTTTTAATGTTTCATTTGCTATTAACACTTTTAGTTTGTTGCACATAAATAGTATGTAGTTTTAGGTATAAACGATTCAAACGTTCTACATCTATTTATTTTATTTTGCTACTTTTGTAAATAATTTTGATATTATGTTTTTTTTCCTGTTTCTTGATTTCAATAATCTAAATATAAAATAACATGTTATGTTTCCACCGATTTTTATATATTATTATGTTAAAAACAACATACACGGACAAATTTTTAAATTATAAATATTATAAATTATAAATAACACGGGACCATTAAAGAACCCTGTGGAACGCCGTATGTATTACACATAAGTATAGCAATATTAATTTACAGGTCGCTAGCAATGAGTTTCATTATGATGTCGGGTCGCACTGGGACCTTATTTGGGAATGTCATGTTTCCAATATTGCTCAACATTGGATGTGTTGTACCACTATTTTCTTTAGCAGCCCTTTTATTTGGTACGTATTTGAAAACGTTTAAACAGAGTAATGTTATAAGAGGCTATGTGTCCGTCGAAAATTTTTATTGCCTATGAACTGGCATATTTTTTTTATTTGTTGATCTTTGATATTTTTTGTTTATTTTTGATTTCCCACGATTTCTTTCCTATACGTTCCTTCAAGATATTCAATTCTATTCTGTTTCAGGTATTACTTCGTTGGCGTTATTTTTACCAGCCAAGAACAATGATAAATGAAGATGATACTTTTTATAAATTATTGTTAATAATGATTAATAAAGTAATTTTTTGTCAAGTTAGAGTTTTTTAGTTTTCACCTTACTGTTAAGTGCTAAGTCACCAAAATACGAAATCAGTGACAGATCAAAATCTTAGAATTTTGACTAGTCTATCGTTTTCTAGTTGTATTAATAACATAAATTAATAGTCTGCAATGTAGGAAATCTATATTTTCATCATTTACGTTCCAAGAGTTATAAAGATAAGACTCCCTTTTTATTGGGTGGAGCCATTAATTAAGAGAAGAAGAAGAAGATAAGACTATGCTAAACACAATAATAATTAAAACTATGGTTACTGGCAGAGTTCTGACGACCTTTGGCCTATCTAGAGCCCTTGAGCTTAAGTAAGCAGTTACTGATCAAATTATAACTTCCTCAAACTGATCCTCGAAACTAATTTTTCGTGTAAAGTTTATAAGTAGGTACTTGTGGATTGTCATTTTTAAAATTGGCACGACTTTTATTTGAATAATACTTGCTGGGCTACTTATGAATGCATGTGTCTTTCTTTTAACATGTGTATAAAACGGTGTGAAACTGAATCAGATCATCAACATCTACAGTAAAATAACAATGTTTAACCTAAAAACAAAAATTTTAATCTCCAACATACTTAATTACGAACATATTTGTAAAAAAAATTAAACACGAAGCGATAAAAGTAAATGGTTTAAACGCAGTCCCATAAAACTGCGCGCAAATCGAGAGTTTAATGAAATCGATAACAACTAACAGTCTCATAACAGTAATTAAGAACTTAATTAAGCCTTACACATCCCTCGGCTCACGTAGAAACAATTTTCAACGGGCGGCCGACATTAATGGATATTTTGTTCTTTGATAGCTCTGTGTTTTATGTTGTTACTTTTAGATCTAGAAGGGGATTGAAACTTTGTCAAACGATTTATTCATCAAATTCGGTTTGTAACAATATTTTCTATAGACTTGAACTACAGAGTCATTCATGTTAACTTTAACGCAAATAAAGTGTTTTTTTTCAATCTGCCACAATTTCAGAATGTTGCGTCAACTCATTAGATTCGTCACGAAACTCCATAGTTATTTTTTATATCACTTTCAGATGTGTCATAAGTTTTAGAACTTTTCTACAGAGAAGAATTAGATCATCTACAAGAGTAGGATTTGATAATATTATTGAATATTTTTGCTAGTACTCCTCAGTATTTCATAATCATATTATTGTTAAATGTTAGTTACTACAAAATCATTATACAATATTATAAGTCTTTCCTTCCTGGTTTGTCCATGTTTTTAGAAAGATTTTATTTTAAATACGTAAATAATATTATGTTTTATTAATTAATAAATATTATTCTCGTTACCTTCGTTATTATTAATATTCATTTCTAATTATTTACGGTACGTAGCTTTCCAAATAAATGGTATTGGATGTGCCTAATGAATATTATTTTCCTTGAAATTTCCCTGTAAATCAATTTCGATTAATATTTATAAGTGTCGTAAGACATTTCAATGTATTACACCACAATAATTTACTCAAGTTATATAAAATTATCTTAGAGAAACATTTATTAACCAATTTAACTTGAACTTCCTGTATCAGACTAACATATGAGAAAGGAGGTTTGTTATAGAATCTGATGGCTCAAGATAAAATTGTTTTCTTACGCCAAGGTTGGAAAGATATAAATAATTTGAAACATTTGGTACAGTAGCATTCTACCTTTATCAGCTACAATGTCTAAGTGTTATTTTTGTACATTATTTTAATACAAGTGATAATGAGTGAAGTAGACTTACAAGTTCTGGGACGTAGTATGTATTGTTTTTATCTATACTTATAATAACAATTTCAAATTAATTTAAGATTAAATTATAAATGGCCATGTTTAATTAGGCTATTAATATAATCAAAAGACGTTTTACAATCGGTTCGAAACAAACACATTTATTTCAGCATTAATTATTTAGGACGACAATATAATTGATGTTTTCGTTTGTCTTGGAACCACAGATTATGTAAAGTTTGTTGACTTCAGTTTAATTTAGATAATCGTTTTTCTTTTATCTTTAGATTACTGAGGTTGGTTTTTTTTCTAGTAGGCTTATCATCATGAAAATATTTAAGGCTGATATTTTAAAAACGAATATAAAATCTAATAATCTAATTGTGTTGGGTTTCCTTTTTAATGTCTTGATTTATTGTTTACTGAGTTTTTATTATTCTATTCTCTATTCAGTCTTTTATTATACAGAACTTAAGAATTAACTTTACTCAAATCGACCTCTTATTTATATTTTTCTTTTGTATCTTACTTTTTGTCTTCTATTACTTCTACAATTTATGAAAATAGTGAAGTGCTTGCAGTATGATGTTCTGAATGAGCACTTACCACAAAATCGTGTATGACAAGTTGTGACTATTGTCTTAGATACAGGCTTGGCCTACTTTAAACACTAAACGTGTCTGGAGTTAAGAAATAGTAAGAGCTAAGAAATTTTGAGGTATCATTTTCGTATAGTAGAGATAATATACTAAGTTCTATTATTATTGTAGTCTACTTTCACCACTGAACTTACTTAGAGAATTTCGTAAAAAAGACAAAAAATTTAATGTAAAAGACCAGATTACTCTGCATAATGTTCAGGTTCATTCAGACACTAATTTTATAATATTTGCAAAATTTTATCAAATCAGCTGTTTCACGAATGCGTGACGAACATTTACACAGACTTTTCAGTCTAAGTCAATAGTAAGATTCATTCATTATCTAATCTAATGATTGTTTAAAAAATGCTGTTCGCATATTTGTATCTACTATGTAATAAGAATATAAGCGCCTTTTTTAATCGCCATACGGTAAAAGCTACATTAACCCTGTGTCATACAAAAAGCTCAAACGGTTAGAAATAATATGAAATTTTATTATTGTTAAAATATTATTGTAAACCATATAGTGTTAATACCGAATTATGAATTACTAGTCAGTAGTCCAAGGAAATCCCAATGGAATGAGATGTATCAACACGGTAAAACGTAACCTAAGTCTCTCTCTAGCCTCCTTATCATAATATCTTGACACCAAAATCTACCATAAAATACCTCATTTGCTACGTGAAAGACATGGAAAACACATTATTGCATTTATAACATATGGATCAAGATAGGATAGTTAATATTAGGATAATATACCTAAGTGAGGATATTTACTTTCAGCCCAAGATGAGCCCGAACACACTATCCCCACAGCGATGCAAGAAGTCAACCTAGCGTTAAAAGAATGTGGTTTTGGTCGGTTTCACATAAAACTTCTACTATCTGCGTATGTAGGATATACTTGTGGACTAATTGTGTCCAACACCACGCCTTATATACTGCCCATAGCTGAATGTGACTTGAATATGAGTTTGTTGCAAAAAGGGGTGCTAAACGCAATACCGTATGTCGGTAAGTATTGGTAATACAATTTAAAATGTAATAGATAAGTAAGGAAGAATATTTTGCTATATTAAAATAGAATATTAAACTATGAGTGCACTATATTAATATGAAATGTAAATTGTAGTTTCTAACGCTTATTTCATATTATTGAATGTTGAAACGAAATAATAATAATAAACAATAACACTATGAACCTTAGGATTATATAAACGTAGGACCTAATCGGGGCGATTCATTCGATTGAGTTTTCAGAACAAAATATATAAATCTTATAGACTTCTATATTATACAACAACAAAGATTTTGATCTATATTTAATTACCTGCGCTTCTCGGATTCACCCGCATGGCTCCGCTCTTGTTGGTCTTAGCGTACCTAATAATATATAGCCAATAGCCTTCCTCGATAAATGGGCTATCTAACACCGAAATAATTTTTCAAATCGGACCAGTAGTTCCTGAGATTGGCGCGTTCAAACAAACAAACAAACTCTTCAGTTTTATAATATTAGTATAGATTACTCACTTTAGATTTCCGTCATCATTAAAATAAATTTTATCGAGATAAGAAACGTTAAATAAGGAAAAACTGTATTAGTCCTAGATAGTGCGACTTTTGCGTATTTATTGCAGATATAAGACAAAACAAACGCAAAAGATATTTTTACAATTCTCAATTTGAGTCCAATGAAAACATCGACTTATCTCAGAAATTAAATATGTACCTACTCAAGCCTTAATTTACTACACAATTTATTTTCCACACTCACTAAGGACAGACTCATTAAGTGTGTCTAGTTAAGAAAATCAATTATCTAAAATCAAAATACATAAGTGAAGTCCCATGTCTCCATGGGGCATTAAACATCTGTTTCACTGATCGATTTTTGTCTACGGACAAAAAGGTGATTAGCCTTCTGTGTCCTGCCAGGCCATGAATTTGTCCACCGAGAATCGAACTCAGGACTCGACTACGCTCAAGCATTAACCAAAGACGCGGTAAATATAATATAATAAAATTTACAACCAATACATTTTTAAAGCATTCAAGATACTCTCAAGGAATTGTCCCTTCCTGAAAGTTCAATATAATATCACAGATAATATAATACCATAGATAATATATTATTAATATTTCCTACTAGCTTCCGCCCGCGACTCCGTCCGCGCGGATGTCGGTCTTCGCGTGGATGGTCTCCATTTTGATTAACTCTGACAATGACATCTTATAAATATCTATTGGACCCAAATACGGCTAGGCCTATAATAATACGCAACGTGTGTTCGCGGTTCTACAGAACAACGTCTATGGATAAAACTGAAAAATTAAGATTAATTTTTTTTCTACGTATTTTTCCAGGACAAAAAGTATTCTATTATACGCCCAGGATAATAAGGTATAATTATACCAATTTTCATCGAAATCGAACCGTTAGTTTTCACGTGATGTCTTCACATACAGACAGACAGACAAACAGACAAAAAATTTTTTAATCACATATTTGGGTTTGGTATCGATCCAGTAACACCCCCTGCTATTTATTTTTTCAATATTTTCAATGTACAGAATTGACCCTTCTACAGATTTATATATATGTATATTGTATAGATATTAAATATTTCCTATATTAAAATTTAAAAAGTATTAAAATGGAAAGTCGTTCATAATGAAAATCCTCTAGCAGTTTATCCAACTTTATTAGACACAAAGTTTCTATACGATAAAGGGGTGATATTAAAATTTTCATTGACCTAATATAAAATGCCTTTAGATTACAATTTCTTTAATACTTTAAAACTAGAAGCGGTTAAATTTCCTCTTGAGTAACTTTAATTTGTTTATGCTAGGGAAATATTATTAAACTAGAGGTCCGCCCCGGCTTCGCCCGTGGTACATATTTCGCAATAAAAGGTAGCCTATGTCCTTTCTCGGGTATCAAAATATCTCCATACCAAATTTCATGCAAATTGTTTCAGTAGTTTAGGCGTGATTGAGTAATAGACAGACAGACAGAGTTACTTTCGCATTTATAATATTAGTATGGATTATATAAATCCTTACATCATTATCAAGAGGGTTAAGTTTTTCGAGTGTTTGTATGCATATTTCTATGACACACTCTATAGAGTAAACTACTGAAAAAATATTTGCTTATGAGTAGGTATTTAAATTCATTTTAATTTCGTTTAATATTTTTTTGTTCAATTTATAAATTGAAAAATTATAATGTAAAATTGACATAATATAAATATAATCCCTAATTATATTATTATAAGTGACATATCACACTAGCGGATTGCGAGCGGTTTCAAAGCGGAGCGGGTGCGCAACGAATACGTTGCGGGCGCGCACCGAACACGCCGCGGTTGCGCAGCGAATTCGTTGCGGACGCGTCATTTTGTATACTCTCGCACAAAAGCCAGCCCTTCCGCCTTGCCTAACTTCCATTCAATATTTCCATCGTTTCTGTAGCACTCAATTTTTTAACCGTACTGTGGAAATGCACTTACTTAACAGTTAACTAAAGATGTAATAACAACTGGAGTTGTTAAAAAAAGGTGCTATAAAATTGAATTACTAGGACTTTTAGAATGTACCATACATTCCAAAAGTATGTAACGACTGACCAGTATAATCTCTCCCATAGCAACGTATGTTATAAAGAGATTTTGTGAACCTAATTATGAGCAAAGTGATAGTGAGTTGCTGGTTGCTTGATAAAATTTTCTATTCACTGCTATTTATCTAATAATAAGATAGCCCTGTTTTAGTTAAGGAGCTTTAACATTTATTTCACTAATGAACTTTCTTAATGAGCAATTAAGTTATCTGATTGCATTTCGACCAAGATTTAATAGATAAAACAATACCCTAAACATTAACATGTTATGAAACTCGTAAAAAATAATGATCTCATAATTATTATACTATCACAAGTTATAAGTAACAACCAGCACGGATTCCATTTTGTTAATGAGTGTACATGACTGCGACGTAAACGTTGCGCATCTGCCACGCGTCCGCAACGAATTCGCTGCGCAACCGCAACGTATTCGTTGCGCACCCGCTCCGCTTTGAAACCGCTCGCAATCCGCTAGTGTGATATGTCACTTAATGTTATAAATGCGAAAGAAACTCTGTCTGTCTTTCCCGCTTAAACCTATCAACCGATTTTGATGAAATTTGGCACAGACAATCATTAGACCCTGAGAAAGAACATAGGCTACCTTTTATTGCGAAATATGTACCATGGGCGAAGCCGGGGCGGACCGCTAGTATAATATAATTGACACTGAATTATGTAGTTAAGTTTTGTATTTTGAAGATTCAAAAGCATAACTGAAGGAAGTCTAGTTGAAACAATAAATGTTAGTTCATTTATTTTATTTTTTTTGCACTTTTATCATATTTTTTACAGATCGTTTTAGATATATCACAGATTAAAAAATAACACGTAACGTTTACTTCGTGTCTATAAAATTGTTTCCTGCAGGCAAATTGGAGACAAATTGATACAATAAAAAAAATCTAACTCAAAGTTCTGAAATAAATTTTATTCACTCTTCTCTGTCCAGTTTTAAACGTTTTCTATTGAAATTCATTTATTTAGTACTAGCTTTCCGCCTGCGGCCTCGCCCCCGCATAGTTCCCGTCCGCGTGGGATTTCTGGGATAAAACCTAGCCTAAGTTGCTCAGTGAAGATGCAGCTTTCTAATGATGACAGAATTTTTGAAATCGGTCCAGTAGTTTATGCGTGAAAACCATACATACATACATACATACATAATTACAAACCTTTCCTCTTTATAATATTAGTATAGATGTGTCTGTTGGATATAAATCTGGAAACGCAGAAATCTGGAAGAAACAGAATTTACCGTATTTATTTTTTGTGAATATTTAATGTTTTGAAAGTTGATAGAACACTTATTAATAAAACACTAGATTACTCCACCTTCCACATCGACCTCAATATATGACGTAATTCTCATGATCCTTGACCTAAGGTTGCCTGGAAGAGATCGCTGTATTAGCGATAAGGCCGCCTTTTTGTACGTTTTCTATTGTCTGTGTTTTTTTGTTATTATTTTTTTCTGGTGCAAATAAAGTATTTATTCATTCATTCATTCATTCATACCCCACTAGGGGACATGGGAATTCACTAAAAAATATAGTTTGTAAAGTATAATTAGGATAATTAAAAAAAATATTGTTAAGAGATACAGTTTCATTAATAATGTTTCAGAAATGAAATAAAAACAACATTTGAATCATCGGGTATAGGTACTAACTATAAAATCTCGTGTACCTAAATTCTGTATCTCTGTCATTTTTATTTATATGAGTTTTTATTTATTTCAGGAATGATAATATCATCATCATTAGCAGGCTTTTTAACTGACACATTCGGCAGAAAGCGGTTTATTGTTTGTGGCTATCTAGGTATATTCTTTTTTACCGTCATTTCTGGTTTAAGCCAAAAATATTACATATTAGTGACGTCGAAGTTCTTCGAAGGATTGTTGTAAGTATTATTGTAGAGTTTTTATACATATTTTGTTATTTAAACTGACTTTTACAAATCAACGTGTGTTTTATGTTTAAATCATTTGCTATTTTAATCTTACTTTTAAAAATTGACATGAACTTTTTTCCATAGGACTTTACTTTCCAGAGGATTTGACTTCTCGATTCATATATTTTATACTAACATCTGTTAACATTTAGAAATTAAAGACTAAAAGATTTTAAACGCGATTTATTCATTTGTAGGTATATTTTTTAATTATTATCCCGACGTTTCGCACTTTAATCTCTGTGTCGCTCACTGCTAAGTGTTCGAAACTTTGGGATAATAATATACATATAAGTCTATTATTTATAAATATATAATACCCATGTTAAGTCAAATACAAGAAAATAACTCTTAAAATTATCCCAAGTCACAAGCAAATATCTGTAAACATTACCTATCCCAACTCATAAACACGTTATCCAAACAGATTTGCGGCTTCATTCAGTCCATTCTTGGCGCTAACCTCTGAGCTATGCCACAGCGGCATCAGGGATCGAGTGATGCTGGTCCAATCGTCCTTTGTGGCTATAGGACAGATTTCTGTCGCTTTAATTTCCTGGGCAATTCTCAGGTGCGATTGGAGGGATGTGTTGTTCAATGGGTATATAGGTAAGTGGACCGTTTTATGCTGGACTATGTTGAAATGTACTGAACATTTTGATGTTTCGTTTCTGTGGAAATAAGTGCTAAAGGAAGTGTGCTGAATATTTTGATGTTTCTTTTCTATGAGTTTATAGTTTTGGACTCTTACTTCTTTTATTGAAGTTAATATGGATGTTATTTTGATTTATTGATTTGGTTAAAATAACAAGTTATGCTATGAGTATAGTTTTAAAGAGAAAATAAATAAGTAACACAATTTTAGCATACTAGGTATAGTCTGTAACATACACCTTCATTTTTAAACTTTTGTTGCCAAGTTTTAAAGTAATATTTTAAAGGTGTAATTTAATATCGCAAACTTTTATAAATTATGCGCTATCGCATAGTTTATAAAAGAGGTGATGATATTCTTAATAGTTCTAGTTGAACAATAATAAGAAGCAGTCTTACAAAATACTATTACAATATTACGTCCGATAAAACATTGAATTTATTTAGTTTTAGCATCTATTTATTTAATCAAATCACAGCACTACATAACTTTATCACTAAATCAATCGAGGCTCTTCTAAATATCATTTTTAGGGTGCTTTTCCATAATATACGAGGATGTGTAGCGAGGAATGGAAAAGAAAGTTTGTAAATAACCAATAGTATCGCTTCAAACGCTAAACGCTCCAAAATTCTAACTAAATGAAGCGATATGATTGGTTTTTACAAACACATTCCTCGATACACATCCTCGCACGTTATTATTAGAAAAGAACCCTTACGAAAATAGTATTGTAACACAAAATGTATTGCATTTTTTTAGTTCTTAATACATGGAACTACTATCTCCTCATAATGTCAGTCTGGTCCCTCTGTGCGAGCATCCTATACATGTTTTTGCCTGAAAGCCCTAAGTTTTACGTAACACAGCACAAGTACAATGAAGCGAGAGATGTTTTAATTCGAGTGTACAAAGAAAACACGGGAAAACCAGCGGAAACTTTTAAGGTATCGACAAGATTCGTAATTCATTTGAACATTCACGAAATTTCGGTTACAAGATTACAGTTTTGAAGATTAAAGTTGTGAAGAAGGTTTGAAAGTTTTAAGAAATTGAATCTATTTTAATTTGTGATTTTCGATTCATCGATCGGTCGAAATTTCTTTGTAACATTGGAATGTCTATTATTTATTTAAATATTTTTCAGTTTCCACCACAATTTCATATTATTTAGTTACATTCGAATGAAACGCATGATTTCCAAGAAAATGTTATATCGTGCTTCACATTCAATGAGCTTACTATTCAATCATCATAATTAATTAATGAGAAATATCCTGAATATAAAATTTAGCAATAACTCATTTGAACTTATCAGAAGTTAGATATCCGCTCGCAGGCTCGCCCTCGTAGTCGAAGAAAACCCCGCGTAGTTCCCGTGCCCGTGGGATTTTCGTGTTAAAACCTTTAATATACTTTCTTACTTCTCAAACTATATCTATACCAAATTCATCCAAATTGGTTATGTGGTTTTTTATAACTAAGCAGACCAACGAGCAGATGGGTCACCTGATGGAAAGTGATGCCCGCCGCCCATTCGCGATGTTATAATATTATGTTATTATGAAGGATTGAAAAAAAACAGACATACAGACCGACAGACAGTTACTTTCGAATTTATCTATATGTAGGGATGAACAGAAAAATAAAATAATCATCAACCAATATCGTTACCAAAAATAAAAATAATCTATGCTATTTACAGTATGTCAACTTATGGAAAGATGAAATGAAACAAGCTATAGATGAGACTCCGGAAGGCGAACATAAGAGCCAACTATCGGCTGGCTTCGAGAATATCAAACCGCTGTTTCGACGGCCTTTGTTGTTGTATCTATTGCTATTCTGCTTTATAAACTACTTCACAATGACGCAGTGAGTTAAACTTACCCAATTATCGATTGATATGAAGATGGTTTTGTTATAAATTTAAGGATTTTAAAGGCACTTGATTCGTTATAATATTCCTGAACCTTCTAGAACACTGGCGATAGTAATAGAAAAAATAGTTTGGAAAATCCAAAAGTGCACGCCTCATAATTTTTTTTAATAATTATTTATTAATTATTATTTTTGTTTATTTAATAACAATTAAACCACATCGATTCAGACCCTGAAAAATGAAAGGGTTCTATTCCTGAGCATACTCAAGCGTAAGATAAATAAATAAATAAATAAATAAATCATTTATTTGCACCATTAGATATATCTTACAAAAATTTAATGACCCAGGCTCCTAATATAGTTGTAAACTGTTTTTCAGGAGCCTGTGTTCACACTAATTTATATTACACTGTTACAATGGCGTATGTACACGAATTTATTCAGCTTTAGACATAATTTATTATAATATTATTTGTTACATTTCAACATTTGTTCATAATACATTATTATTAATTAATTACCTATTTAATAATTATGCATGCATTAAAAAAATAAAAAAATAAAAAATAAAAATAGTTTATAATCCACTCGGTTAACCCTAGTGTGTGGACGTAAAACATGGTAATTATGGTGTGTAGGTGTGAGAGTGTTGTATGAGAGTGTAGTGTTGGAGTGTAGTGTGTGAATGACTTTATTAGAGAAAAGAACTGTCCTAGTTAATAGAGTAAACGTTCAGTATTTAAATAATCAAAAGTAGAGAGCCAGTTTTTAATTTTAGATTTTATTTGGTAATTTGTACACCTAGTTACATTCTGGTAATTATTAAGGGCATTGTACATTTTAGGAGCCAAATGTTTATACTGTCTGTTAGCAAATTTACTCTTAGCCATCGGTACAGGGACGACTATTCTCCTGTTGAATTTCTTGATGCTGTTAAATGAGCATTGTCGATGGAAACGTCTAATACATTTATAAATAAACAATTTCCTAGCACTAAGTACCATAGTCCTCTCATACAAGAGGGCGGTTGGGTAGCGAAACGATTCTTTGATGGCTACTTTCAGCAAGGCCCTCTGAGCTCGTTCAATTTCTATGAAATGGCTTTTTGCAGCTCCACCCCAAGCAGTTAAACAGTAGAATAATAGAGATTCACCTAAGGCCTTATAAATCTGCAAAATTAGGTTGAAGTTAGCAAAAGTCCTCAATGTCTTAAAAATAAACAGCAACCGCCGGATTCTCATTGACACGTGCGCTATTTGGAGCTTCCAGTTGAGCTTGTCATCGAGAATTATTCCTAAATACTTAATCTGCGTAGCCCTGCTTATGGATGGACACATGCATTGCGATTGGAAACTATGAGAACTACGATTGCAGGGAAACACATGTAATTTGAGCGACTTATTTACTGGTTCTAAAGCGGAAGTTTTGCTGAAGCAGAGGTAATTAGTTTTAGCGCAGTTAAGACTTAAGAGGCTATCTTCAAGCCATGCCGTTACTTCACCGAGACCACATTCTGTACCTTCAAATAGTTGTTTCCACGTTTTGGCCTTAAATATTATCACTGTGTCATCGGCAAACATGGTGATTTCGCCGCCGTTTAGTTTGAGCTTACATAATTCGTTTACATAGACAAGAAAAAGTGTAGGTCCTAATGTACTTCCCTGGGGGACTCCATACAAGCAATGTTCTTCCGTACTTAAAGAGCCCTCCAGACGAACAACTTGAGATCTATTAGATAGATAGTCTCGGAACCAGTCAAGAGTAACACCTCTTACTCCCGAATTTTCCAACCTGGCCAAGAGTATCGGAATTGAGACGATGTCAAACGCTTTCTTTAGGTCTAGGAAGACACCCAAGCACTTATAGCCATCATCTAAATACGAAGAAATTAAAGTAGTGAGTCTCAGAGTGGCATCTTCAGTGGATTTTCCACACCTAAAGCCAAACTGATGGTTATGCAGTAGATTTTTCTTTTCCAAAAAGCTCATAAGTCTCCTGTTAACGCATTTCTCTAACACCTTAGAAAGGGTACATAATAAGGAAATTGGCCTATAATTTGTCGGTGAGAGTTTATTACCTGATTTATAAATTGGAGTGACTATCGCCTTTTTAAAGCTATGCGGAAAGATTCCAGTTGAAAAGCTTGTATTGCATAGGTGAGATATGGGCGCGGATAAATAATTTCTGAAATTCTTGAAAATAAATGTTGGTATTAAGTCATGACCGGAAGCACTCGTAATATTTATATTTGCAAGGATGGTTTGTATTTCGAGGTGATTAGTTGGAGTAAGCACGAAGGAGTCAAGAGGTGGCTCCTTATTTTTAGATTTAGAAGCCAATGTCTCTTCTGTTTCATTAAGGGAAGCTAGAGTAGTCTTTGCAAGTTCACCTCCTACAGATACAAAGTAATTGTTTATTTCAGCCAAGGCATCATGCTTATTGGGTTTAATATTCAAGAGGTCAGCATTGGGTACTTTACAAGGCTTTATATTACAAGACTCTTTGATTATGTTCCAGACCTTCTTAGCGTTACCATTGTTTTTCTCCAACTTAGCTTTATAATACGCTATTTTAACATTTTTTATTATTTTGTTACACGCATTCCTATATTTTTTGTATTCGTTAAGGGAGTCGCTATTCATGGATATTTTTAGTTTTTTGTGTAATTTATCTCTTTTTCTAATGCATTTTATCAAACCTTGGGTTATCCACGGCTTAATAGGTTTCTTTCGATTGGGAATTTTCTTCAGGAGAAAAAAAAGACTCGATTAGTAAAGTATTTCGGTCGCTATCGTGTTAACAAGAAAATCCTCCGCACATACAGACACACGGACGTCCAAGACAGAACTTTTTAAAACTGTTTTTTAACTAGTTTAAATAACAAAAATGACATCAAAAATATCATGAATGTTAAAAATAGTGTTTTTCTTAATATGTGTGTGTATGTATTATCTTACAAGTGCAATGTATGATACATAAAGACATTTTAAGTTTGAAAAATCAGATGTTTTGCGCGAAGTGACAGTAGTACCCACCTCAACGCTTCGCTTATGAGGCGTGCAATATGACCAAGCTAAATGTTTACCTATAGGAATTAAGTACTTAAATATTCTTTTTATTATAATTAATAACAATAATAATATTTTCACAAATTTAAAAAAGAGCGTGTGGGCCGAGCTCACATGTCAGAAGTGAAATTTCTTTGGCAAGATTCAAAGATACCAAAATCGTCACCGTACTCCAGGACATATTATAAGTTCATTTGCTTGGTTGGTACACCAATGTAATAATTCACAGGAATTTCAACCTGAACACATAAACAGCTAATCAAAGAGATATAATAACTAAGAAATTTACAATATCTCGTCTCCAGATACAACGTACTTCGGCTGTGGTTTCCACAACTTTCTACAATAGTGGAGAACTACAGACAGAATGGGACTGAGGATTTATGTGTCATGTTGGACGCATATACCCATGATCTTAGAATTAAAGTCAATATGACAAGTGTGGACGACGTGTGTGTGCCGGTATGTACCTATGCTTCATAAATGAATAATAAAAAAGACCTGTACTTACAGGTGATTTGAAAATGTCCAAAGATTTATAAATTAAGATTTTGGTATCAAATGCCTACAAAATCAATATAACTGGAAAAACGAAAACTCTAAGTCGAACTAATTAAATATGACATGCAGATCTTCACTTAAAAAGACCATCACAGAAGACAATAAAATGAAACATTTGCTTGACCATTTTGAAATATTATTTGCATCAGAAAACTTCAAGCTGTTTTAGATAAGACCTCTAGTGAGATTCTACACTTTAATGTGTTTTCTATATTTGAAAATGGAGCGAATGTAGCAAAAATGTTAGATCTTTCATATTCTTGACTATATTAACGTAGAACCGATCTGCCTCAGGTTTCAATTTGGTTCATTTTATCGGTATCATGGCTTTACTCTCTTATCGGAAGCTTTTAAGGATCGATTTTGACAAAGCCGAACCGATTTAGCTGGAAAGAGCTTAGTTTATACGTAGTTTATTAAAGTGTCCACTACGAGCAAATATTTAAGAAAATTCTCCAATGTTCAATATTAAAATACTACTTATAATCTATACTTATATTATAAAGCTGAAGTTTGTTTGTTTGAACGTGCTAATCTCAGGAACTACTGGTCCGATTTGAAAAATTATTTCGGTGTTAGATAGCCCATTTATCGAGGAAGGCTATAAGGCTATATAACGCTATAGGCTATATAAAGACCAACAAGAGGGGAACCACGCGGGTGAAACCGCGCAGCGCGGCTAGTAACTGATATTTATCACTGTGAAAAAACCATCAATGTACCAAGGTTAAACAATAAAAAGTTTGAAAGAAGAAAGAAAGATCATTTATTTAACTCCACAAAATTGCAATAACATGACTAGCACACAATACAATTAGAATAAGTCAATACAATTCAAACACAATAATAAATTTACAGTAAAATTAAAATTGATATAAAGCTAAGAAGTGCGTTATCTATATTTTAGTACACTACATGATATGAGTTACTACGTGGTTACTACCTCAATCTAACTACGTTCATTTAATTTCCACCAATTTATAATTCTAACTTTGCATTTGCAAAGCTTTGTTCATTAATCGTTACAAATTGCAGGTACGGAGCGGAGACGAAACATATCTAAACACAGTCATATTAGGTTGTATCTGTCTAGTACCATTTATCATCACGAGCATCCTAGTGAATAAGGTCGGCAAGAAGAACCTATTCCTCGTCTGCGGTTTATTATCTGTGGGCTGTACGATTGCCCTGAGATGGACTGTGTCTAAGATTCTATTGGTATCGTTATTTTCAACTGACGTATCTACTGCGCAGACTATGTTGAGTTTAACTCAAGCTATGGTCCTGGAACTATTCCCAACTAGTTATAGGTTGGTACAAAGTTTAGTACTAGTAAACTTGCTATGAATATTTGTATATAACTTCGTTTAATTAATAGTTAAATACTTAGTGTCGGTGAAGTTTCGTATGCGGATGATTTATCAATGCTAAATTTAATAATTTCGTTAGAAAATTACCTTGAAGTTTTTACGACATAAAACTTATATTATCATTACATCAAATATAGCTAAACGATTTTGGTTTGACAATTTTTTTTAACAGACTTATATTTAATTAACCTAAAGAAAGAAACAAGACCTAATCTTACCTGTCTGGCCGAAATTTCATTCCATCAAGTCTACAAATTAGGTCCCAAAAAACTGACACTAACATTCTCATCAATTATACTTTTGCTCAGAAACAGTACAATAAACAGATGTAGACTGGACTGAAGTTGATGAATTACGTATTAAGTAGGTAATAACAATTATTTCAGGTCGCTCGCAATGGGTCTAATTATGACGGCTGGTCGTATGGGAACGTTGGTTGGTAACGTAACGTTCCCAATTCTGTTGGACTTGGGGTGTGTGATACCATTCTTCACTTTATCTGCACTTATGTTAGGTGAGCTTATCTTTATAACAATTATTATTATATATTAGTTGTGTACCGCGGCTTTGCCTACGGTACGGAAAGATTGGTTGAATCAACTCAGAATACTTTGTGGGCTCATGTTTCATGTTTGTGGGCTTTGTAGGCATTTTGATGAAGACCATTATATTCATAGATTACGATTTAATACAAGACATACATCATCATCATCATCATCAGCCCATATACAGTTCCCACTGCTGGGACACGGGCCTCCTATGAGGGTACAGACCATAATCCACCACGCTGGCGAAGTGCGGGTTGGCGGATGTCACATGTCAACGAACTTTTGATTTTAAGACATGTCGGTTTCCTCACGATGTTTTCCTTCACCGTTCGAGCAATGGTGATGTTTCAACATGCGCAGATAAATTGGAAAATCAATATATTTCCTGCGCGCTCGCCTGGTCTCGAACCCCGGACTTATCGATTCGAAGTCCGAGGTCTCACCACTGAGCCACCACTGCTCTAAAGACATACATACAAATAATCATTTGATATATATAATATTTGGACTAAAAGATACCGTAACCACTTTCTTGTTATATTGATTAACACTTAAACGTAGAGCCGAGAGATCAATTTCGTTCCCAGAGGGATTTATCCAAAAGAGACAGTACGCAGAAGACCATTAAACTATCTCTCTGAAATGAAAATCGATCAAGAGATGTCACCCATCCATCTTGTGAGATGTTTCTAATAAGACAGTATAAACTTAGGCCAGGAGATACTGACAGAAATTAATGGGTCATTTGTACCAGTCTGGCGGTTCTTCAGGTGTACGCAATGACAAAAATAAAAATGATGGAAACTTGTAGCCTTATTATAAAACTTGCTGTGTGTCCACAATAAATTCAGAGTTAGATTCTAAATGTGAATTGCTGATTTACATTCGAATATCATTTAACAACTTAACTGTCCCCATACAATACAAAATAACACTACCCCACGTCCATCAGTTTTTTTTTCTATTAGGGTAAAAAACATTCACATTGTCTTAATAAATTGTATTTTATGAAAATAGTTATTGTTTTTATTTATTTTATTCAATTTATATTTATGCCTCATATATGAGCATGAGCGTGGGATAAAAGATTTTTTTTTCCAAGTTCAATGAGTCATATGTGTACACATCAAGTATAGACAATAAAACTTGATTGATGACCCGACGAACCGAATTTGATGAACCCGACGTTATAATACACTATAATGAAGCAATAGGTATAGATATTTCGGACCAACTAGCATCCTTTCACTCTCTTTTACGCAAAAGCCTAACTTGGTACAAAAAAATCGCTGTTGATATTTTATTTCAAGTTTCTGTAATAAATGCTAGGTGCATTTGGCATCAGGATGTCCTAAATTGTCTGTTTTGCAAGTACAAGAACATTTAGTTCGACATTTTCTAGGGCCAGCAGCAAGAACTACAGAAAATAACGTGCCTCAAGACTTTCGCTTTCTCTGACTCCTAGATCTCCAGTTTCTAGTTCATCTCCTGGCCATAGTCTTCAAGAAATTCCGCGTAATACTACAAACAATAAGTTAGTTCGAAAGAGATGTACCGGTTGCTATGAAAAATTAAAAATTCAAGGGCAGTTGGCTCGAAAAGCTAAACAAGTGCACACAGAGTGCAAAACATGTAAAAAAGCATTTTGTTTATATATCTACATCGAAAAACATTATATTATGTGTTGATTGGTTCTCCTAATAATACTTACAAACATATTTTTCATAATAAAACGTTTTCCTTTTCACTGTATTTTTTGTTTTATTTCGAACAAATAGGATACACACATCTACCTACCTTAGTACCTACCACAGATAATGTATAAAACTTTTGCGAAAATTTATTTCAATTTCTTGAAGGTTAGGGTTTTCGCCACACGTTCACGTAATTATATTTAGAATATCACTCCACGTTCATAACAAAAATATACCCCAAAGATTCTTGAAAAAAGAGTCACCTGTGACTCACGAACTTATTCCAAAAGTTCACCATGAGTCATATGTGACTCATTGGACAGTTAAGTTGTTAAAATTAATTAATTTTGTTTTCAGGTAATTGTATAATGGCGTTATTTTTGCCCACCAAGAAGACGTAGAATTAAAGAAGAATTTAATTTAGTATTAATATAGTATTAGTGTAAATGAGAAGTTGTTTTCATAATAAATTATTTTATTTTAACCTTTCTTTGTTTTTTTTTGTGAGAAAGATTCCTACATAGCATTACAAATTACAAATACAAATTACCTACCTGTTTACAAATTTGTTTTGTTCAAATTTGCAAACCACGGTGACTTTTTTAGTAAAGTTACCTCTTTCATAATCGGTAAATGCCGGTTAATCGAAAATCTCACATACAACTCTTTTTCAAATATTATGAAAGAAAAGCTTTAATTTTAAAAGTTACGAACAATTAATTTAAACTTGTTTAATGCATAAATTCAAAAGCTATTACACTACAGGTAGGTACCTATTTCAAATTCTACACCTTTTTCAAATTTTTCACTACATTATTTCTGTCTGGCAAGCATTTTTTTGTTTTCCAAGCGGATCCTACGCAAGCTAGCAGCAATAAAAATGTGACCACAAGCCAGCACACCAATAAACCCGACTCAGTAAGAACTTAATTAAGTTTAACACCCCGGTTCGCTCGCACGGAAGCGATTTGCACACACCATTGACTGGTGGATTATATCTGATAGTTTCTAGAAACGATGCCTGTATTTTTTGCAGTGCACACATTTATGTTGCGTAATGATGTGTCACAAATGACATGCAATATTTGCTCGTACTTTATCTTTTTCCAATTGTCTATGCTGGGTGCTTTTAAAATATGTGTTAACACAAAAAGGTTTAGAACTGAATTGAACATACAATAAAGAGCGTGTGTGCCGAGCACACTTGTCAGAAGTGAAACTTCTTTGGCAATATTCAAAGATAACAAAATCGTCGCATTACTTGATGACATGACGGTATTGCCATGATCTGAACTTGAAATTTTACTCTCAAAGCGCCTAAAGAAGTTTCACTTTAAATAATGTAATTGGTTTATTTAGTAGGTCCGTTTTTTATTTAGTATCACAATTATCATAATCTTAACTAAAATTGTCGCTATGATTTAAACATTTAAGTTTAGTTTCAGAGCATTTTCAAATGTCATAATATAGGTATGTAGGGAATAAATATAATTTAATATTTGATAATGTTCTTTTCTAATACTAAGGTTCTAATTTACCAACATAACTTTTATGAAGATTTCTAATTTAAATTAAAAAAGCAATGTAAACCAGTGTACACAATATCATATTCATAATGCGAAAAATCCCTCGCGTTTTTGCATCAAACTTCGTATTATGTTGAAGTATAAAATGTGATTCTCTTCATATTGAGTTTCAGCTCCGCCAGACCGTGTTATGTAGACGTGTACATTAAGATGTACTAAAGTGCGATACGAGTTTTTCAAACATAAATCTTGTTTTGGACCTTATATTCTATACACTAAGGTGCTTTTTTGTAAGCAGTTCCTTTTATTAGTCCAATATAGCAAGATAATCTCATAAGCATTTTAAATTTGCTGACAACCCGAATGTCTGAAACAAAGACTGAAAATCTAACAAACTAAAACCGATTAAAACCTTCTATTATAAAACTATATTATAGGATAATATGTAAGAGAAATCACGGTTAAATCTAGTAGAAGATGATTTATTTTCAACCGATGAATTGCATGTATCATTTGAAATTCTAACTTAATATTATAAATTCGAAAAAAAAAACTCTTTCTGTCTGTCCATCTCTTCTTCGCGCCTCAAGCAGTGAATACTGCTCTGATTTGGATGCAGTTGGTACAGAGATAGCATGACACCTGAGAAAGGATATAGGATAGGTTTTATCTCAGGAATCAATCGGAAATGAGAACTATAACTACGCGGGCGAAGCCGCGGGCGGAAAGCTAGTTGATAATCACTCAATGAGCCTATACTGAGAATTCTGAGTCATTTTAAGTATTAAATTGAATCGATGAATATAGGAACGTATTTATAACGTATGTTTTTACCTGATATTTCCGTGAACTTCCATATATTCATCTTTAGGGCTTCGCGTTCAATTTACTTCTAATAAGCATCTCATTGGAGATTAATTTAGAAGAGTTAAAATTGGATTCGGAGTAGATATAGCTAATATTAAATCAGTATTATTTGCACGTGCCTTTGAAAGTATTAAGGATGTATAGACGCTTGAGAAAAATTGCTTTTTATATGCAAATCTTGAAGACTTTCGAGTTTATACGCTGTGTATTAAAATATTCCAGAATTACTATAGGTAAATTCTTATTAATCTTGGATCTTGTACGTGTGAGTGACAAGTACAATGACTGTAAAGGAATAAAACTACAGGGTGTCCAGCAACAGATTTCAATGTTTGAAAGCTTCTAGTTTTAAAACGCGACGTGCGAGGGGGACGCGGGGGGTGTCATTCAGCGCGTGAGTTCTGCGGATTTTTTAGTCGCCATGGAGCAGTGGAGCGGAGAGCATCGCGCTTATGCTATTGAGGCATACTTTTCGGGTGATTTCGCTAGCAAAAACACGCCGTCGGTTTAATAACCATTATCAAATTCATCGTTTAAGAGATGGACCTTCGATAAATTTGATACAGTCGTGGCTAGCAAGGTTTAGGGCTACAGGTTCAGTCATTAATAACCCTAGGCCGGGACCAGCACCATCAGTATCCACGATAGAAAACATTAAACTTGTTATGAATTCTGTAATTGAAAATCCTCGTTTATCACTTCGCACACCTTCGTCGATATTGGGAATTTTTAAATCGTTTTTCAGGTCATTATGTGAAAAAAGGTTAAGCTCCATCCATACTAAATTGAGATTATTCAAGATTTGCTACGGCTCATACTGCTAATGTGTCAATGAATTCAGTGCGGCAGTTATTTCCTGAAAAGCACATATCCCGAAACGGCACCATCCCGTGGCCACCCAGGTCACCAGACCTAAGTCCATGTGACTTTTTCTTGTAGGGCTATCTAAAAACTGTGGTTTACCAATCAAATCCAACAACCATAAGACAACTGAAGGAAAATATCCGGGCTGAAATAAACAGAATTCCCAGTTCCCTTTGCAAACAAGTTTTTCTCAACATGCGGAATAGATTGAGGAGTGTGTGAGAGTAGAAGGGCGGCATTTGGAAAATGTAATTTTCAGGAGTTAAAATCCGCACTCGTCTTCTTTTGACTTTAATAAAAATATTTTGTTTAGAAATAATACTTCTTTTTTTACAAGCCCTCAAACATTGAAATCTGCCACTGGACACCCTGTACATACTTTAATTCGTATAATTCGTGACGGTGCATTTACGTCAAACGAGCGAATGCTCATTGCGCCACTATGTCAAATTATTTTAGTGTAAACGTTTTTCTTTCGTTGTTCTTAGTGCGTTCGAAAAGATTCTAGGCAATGTTCTAATACTGAAGAACACTGAATACAAGTTTTCGTTTACACTAAAAGATCACGAAAGAATGCTCTTGCTCTATCTCTAGCTCTATGTTCGTTTGATGTAAATGCAAGGTGGTAAATGTTAAAATACTTATGTAATGACGATTCGAAAGTGCTACTAAATAGTAGTCTAATTGAATAAATGAATGTTTGAGTTTGAGTTTGCATCGTAAGAAGAAAACATGTATAACGCTAACGCATTATGAATGTAAATAGGATATTTTCGTGTTTTTGTGCTCGGTAATGATTTTACAGTTCACAAGGATAAAACTATGGAGTTTCTTGCCGATTCTTCTCCATAGATACTGCTTTCCGAATCGGTGGTAAATGTTAAAATACTTATGTAATGACGATTCGAAAGTGCTACTAAATAGTAGTCTAATTGAATAAATGAATGTTTGAGTTTGAGTTTGAGTTTAAAAACGTGAATCAAATTATTAATTTTATCTCAAGTAAAATTATGACGAAAGAGTTTGGTTTTTGTTTATTTGTATCGGTTCAACTCAAATGTTTTTTGATCGATTTGAATTTATTTTACACTAAGAAAGCTACATCTTGAAACTGAAATATAATTTCAAGGCTGATATAATATATGAGGCTGAGATTTTTTTTGTACACAGTAACAGATATTATATTATTGCTTTTTTTATAACGTTGTCTTAGATTCGTAAAGGAGAATGCGAGTGAAACCGCGGGGCACAGCTAATATTCTCTATAGCTCGCTGTAAGGCATTCCATGTCCTCGTCATATTTGTCTGCAAAGACTTTCCTTTGTTACTGATGACAGCAAAGGGTTTCTTAGTAACATGAATTCTATCTTATTTGCACAATACGTCTGTTCGACCGTCTTATGTAGAGATGACAGGTGAAGTATGAGCCGTTTAAATTTTATATACGTAATACATTGTATACGAATATAGCTTTCAACCTAATATTGTGTGGGCTATAGCACAATGAGGTGTTTTATATTTGTTTTAATAAAGAAATAAACATTTAAAAATTGATATAACTTTTAATTCCTTACTTTTTACATTAAGTACTTTATTATACTTGGGCAATGGGGCAAAGGGCGCCAACAGTACTCCGCCATGCATCTCGATTTAGGGCAGCTCGTTTTATGTACATAGCTTTTAAATCTGAACCATATAAACTTTATTTTTACTATTTTATTTACAAAATATCTTACTACTATGAGGTACCATTAACTATTTTCATTAAATTTTTTGTAATATCAGGACAATGAACCTTCTAATATTTATTTACTGATATACATGATAACTAGTTCATATTTTATTCCATACCAAAATCATAACGTTTACAAAGGAACGAAACCCAGGCTTATACAGCTAGTTACAAGATCAGCGAAAAATCGGCTCATCTCAAATAGTTTCTGATCCGATCCCTTATCTGTCAATATATTCACGTCTCCCGTAAATAAAAGCCAAGACAATATTCCTCTAAATTATGAGGTGACCCTTGCCCTATATGCCTCTAACCTATAAAATTATTGTATACATTCGATATGGGAAATAAAGGCTATTGTGACGTCATTATAGTGATCGAGTATGGCTAGAATCAGCTTATGTGCTCTCTTCACAATGGGCAGCGTTGGGAGAGAGCTCTTTTTTAATTAATATAAAAACAATAGCATTTGGACCGAAAGATCAAGTCTTATTTCATTTATAGTATTAAGTAGCATTTCTGTAACAAATACTTTTTATTTTTTTTAAATACAAATTGTTATTAACTTAATTTTTTTTTTTGCGTCAGGCAGTTTATTCGTATTCGCCGATCATCGTTCATCAAAGGAATGTTAGCAAATGTTTGTGCGTGCAATCACAATCGCCGAATACGCACATTTGTTGGACCAACGCTGTCAATTGTGAAGATGGCCCATTAGGATTTGTGATGTTTGCGATTGGCCGTCGCTTATCGCTCTCTGATATTGGAGAGAGATTGTATCTGCTATCAACGGGTTATGTTTATTGGGTGCACAATTTAGATGCTATTTTGTTTTTATGTTGTATTCAAAATATGGGAGTTGTTCAGAGATGTTTTAGATGGTTTTGGTTGAAGTGGTTTTAAAATAATTGTTATTACTTATTTATTATATTTTACGAGTAAATAGGAATGCTTATCATTTTCTGTTTTTAAAATGTTATTTTCTTCTGAATAACTGTGCATGAGTCAAAGCATTTCATTCGATCATAATGAATTAAGGGTTAGGATAAAATTTTGTGTTAAGATCACGGACACTTGTAAAAAAATTGATACAGGTAGCTACAACTTCCAACATCCTTAATTTTTGTTACAAAAATCAAAACTCTAAGTTGTTGTGACCATCGCCAACTTTGAAAATATTAACCCCGGTCCACACTCAGAACTTATATAAGTTCTAAACGTTAATTTACACCCTTCCACAACATGAAATTCACAAATGCCCAGGAATCTATGCAGACAACCTCTATTTCAACAGAGTTACTGTTATCTAGTAAACAAATTACATTTGTAACTGACAAAATAAATCGCGAACTCACCATTCACAATCATATTAATGGCGAGATATTTTTAAACAAAACAAATTTAAATTTAGCTCCCAACAAAGTTTCCCGGGGTCGGTTGCTGTCCGCAAAACAATTTACAAAGTTGCGCATCGTTCTGAAGTTCCGGTAATTGTTTTATCGCGGATGTGTAATAAAAATTATGAACATTTTTAATTTATGCGCTCCGTGGCTTGATAGCCTTTCTCGTTTCTCCTTACTAAAGTTCTTTTTTTAGGGTTCCGGACCACAAGAACGGAACCCATAGAGGATCACTTCGCTGTCCGTTTGTATGTCTGTAAGACCCTTTTTCTCAGGAGGGCGTGGAGGTATCAAACTGAAATTTATATCAAGTACTCAAGTCTACTTCGAAACCAGTGCAATCAAAATGTTTTTAACTTTGTTTCACGTAGAAAACCATGATTGTTGTAGGAGATAGTTAGAAAGCTAGAAAGTTATATAGGCAGCTTTTTAGAGTGGTATAATAATATCTCATTCCTGTAAGAAACCTTTAATAGTACAGGCATAGCTTCCATATTATGTATTATATTATGCAGTGGGTTGTCTTCATATTTATTTCAGTACTTTCTCGTGAATCGCGATGATATATCTCTTTTTATATGCGATGTTGTTCTTGTATGCAGCAGTATGCAGATTTGTCAAACCTGTGTTTTACTATACAGTGAAATAAAGATTAGAGTCGTTAAAATGAAATGGTCTAACGGATTGAGTTCTGGTTCTATTCTAATAATAGTATTATATTCTTTAATGGGGGCATTAGTTTGACTCATTTGATGGCATTTAGCCTTCGATATACACATATCTACACGAGCTTTTCTCTACGATTATGGATATGTATAAAAATTTTGAAGTAGCGTGCATTCAGCATTAAGGTGATGAATTAATTTTTCTAACATTTACGGCCCTTTTCAAACCTTCGTAATTTTTATATTATTAAAGTTGTCGTGATGAAAATTCTTGACAAGAAAGTTCAATAGTAACACAATACGTCTACCGTTTTAGAAACATGATTCCATGATATTTTCTCGATAGAAAAAAAATACAAAGTTATCATTGTTATTTTTTTTTAATCTCTGGCATCTTCAAAATAACAAACGTAAAGTTACGACTTTTTGGATATTAACTATAAAATATACAACCTATACGTCTACCGTGTTAGAATTTTGAAATATGCGATGGTTTTGAAATAAACAAGAAATACTTGAAATTAGCGCGCGACCAGCCAATATAGCGAGAGCCGCCCTGTACCTTCCTACCCCGATCGCTGCACGAGTCATTCCCGCTACGGCCGTCACACGGGGAACTTGTGTCGCTCGCGCAATCGTAAAAAAGGGTGACAACACGATAAGACAAATGGGGACAATAAAGAAAATAAGAAGAAGAAACATAAAGGTTGGAGGAAAAAGAATGCTTACAATTGGAACAAATTAATGAAGTAAGTTGGTTTTATTTTAAATTTGATGATAATTGTATTATAGACGATGTTTGATATGTACCCCTGTTTTAAGTACATAACGAATGTGTAAGATTTTTTAATTTATAGCATAAATAATCTTTTCAGAAATCCGGAATCCAGAAGGAAAATAAACCCACTGATTGTTCACAATGTGAACCCACTCCTTCGTAAGTACCTTTATTCAGCCAAAAATGTATGTTATCAACGCTCTACTGGTTTTATCGCATGATTCCATTTTTAGTAAAAAGCAACAAAGTGCAAAGAAATAAAAAATCATGGTGAACTTAGTGGAAGTATGGTGGACGTAATATGGAATTATGGAACAGGAGCTCGTTGGAGTAGTATTATATTTAAAAAAAATACGAAATAATTTCAAGAATTACATTTCTTAGAAGGTGGTAGATAAGTATGTTGTATAAAGAATTTGATGTTGATATTTATTTCATTTATACTTACTACACCTGTGCGGGAAATTGCTTAGTAATAAAACAGGTTTATATTCATATTTACATAGTAATGTGAGTTTTCATTTCGAAAAATTTTGTTTAAGTATGTATATTAAATTGAGTTCCTGGGTGATCTGGAAACACAATTGGGCCCGGAAGATGGCGCTGCAGTCACTCCTCCTAATGACATGAACCGATTTGGATGAATATTTGTGTGCACATTTCATTTTTGTGGGATGATTGGTTGATTCGCTTTCACATTAGCTAATATTATGTATTTTTGTTGTTAGAAAGTAAACTTAATTTAATGTTTATAATACATTATTATTGGTATAAATAAGCCAGTGTTCGTCTCACATTGCTGTACCTGCCTACCTACCCTACCAGGGCCTAACTTTGTTCTGGCTATTTTATTTTGATTATTTGTAATGAATAATTACAATTATAATAGAGTGCAAAAAATAAATACATGCATCAATATATTTTGTGTTTTTTTTAAACAATTTTTTTATTTAAAAAAATATCATTCCGACCGCGGCTTTGCCCGCGTGGAATTAGATTATATCGTGAATCCTGTCTTATCCCACAGAAGTGTTCAGTTCGGATAAAAAGTATCCTATGTGTAAATCCAGGCAATTAGCTATATTTTATCAAAATTGGTAATGTAGTCTTGACGTGATTAAGTAACAACTAACAAAAAAATATACAAATTAACATCCAAAGTTTCGCATCAGTTTTACTGTATTAGTGATATCTTCCACTCTTGACTTTGACTGAGAAGAATTAGGGTTTATAACTTCTTTCAGAAATATTACCTTTCATTTCTGGGCATGATGTAATATCTACGTCAGCATCAAATTCTATCTAAATCCATTCAGTAGTCCGCGTTATTGAGTACCATTTCATTTTTTCAGAGTAACAATATTTTTTGTTATTTTAAAGATTATTTATAACCTGTATTATTTTGTAATAAAGTAAACATTATGAAATAATAATAATTATTAATAATGTCTAAGTAGTTGTTAAAAAGAAGATTATTTGTTTATAAGCAAGAAAATAAAACCAATAAATCAACAATTAAATATATGTATAAGAATATTATAACTGTATGACGACTCCATACATGTTTGTCCCGAGTCGACCAGCGGCAGCGCGGCGAGTTTGCAAGAATGACTTCGCGCACACCCGCGTTCGCGATAGCGAGCTATTAGACTCCGCCCGCCAAGCAGTAGATTTTTTTTTGTGTATCGTCTTAATCGTTTTGTTTAGGCAGCAGATCTAGAGTCATGTAGATCATTTTCATGCATTGCTTACGAGATTTACACTTCAGATGTTGGAATAAAAGACTAAATACTCTCACACATCTCTTTTTCTCATAAATTCATAACCTATATTATATTTTAACCCAAACGAAGCCAAAGCAGGTAGCAGTGTTAATATAATCCATACTAATATTATAAATGCGAAAGTAACTCTGTCTTTCTGTCTGTTACTCAATCACGCCTAAACTACTGAACCAATTATCATGAAATTTGGTATGGAGATATTTTGATACCCGAGAAAGGACATACGCTACTTTTTATCCCGGGAAAATGACGCAATCCCGGAAATCGGCGGCGTGACCACGGGAACGGGAACTATGCGGGTTTTTCTTTGACTGCGCGGGCGAAGCCGCAGGCGGAAACCTAGTTAAAAATAAAACACAAACACACCCAATGTACTTCATTTTCATGTCATTCAAACTTGTAATTATATTTTAAAATACAAGATAATAGCTGTAAGAAAAACTAATTTATGGCCGTATAAAAACATTCACAAGTACCCCTTTAGCGACTAAAAGGGTTATTAGTACGTCAATATAAAAGTGCTCTAGTTATATTAAAATGAATATGGTTCAGTTAATGCCAATTTATGGTTTTAATTATGTCTTGTCACGCTTTCAGCATTGTGACTGTTAACAGGGCATTAGAATAACTATTTAAATTACTTTTGTTTGAATGTAAAGTTTTTAATTTGAATACATTATTATGATAATGAGTGAAATTAAGGTTTGAATGCATGATATTGTTTATTTTCATAATTAATGAAATGTATGAATATTAAAAAATGCTTACATGTGATCATTGACATGTGAAATAGAGGACTTTATGATCCGTGTATGGTTTACCAACACCAAAACTTCGCTTTATCTACATCTACACTAATATTATAAAAAGGAAAACTTTGTTTGTTTGATTGTAATGAATAGGCTTATAAACTACTGGACCGATTTTAAAAATTCTTTCACCATTCGAAAGCTACATTATCCACGAGTAATATAGGTTTTATCCCGGAAATTCCACGGGAACGGGAACTATGCGAGTTTTTCTTTGAAACCGCGGGCGGAGCCGCCGGCGGAAAGCTAGTAATAAGTAAAGTAGATGCTTTTTAATAAGTATTATATTCTCTCATATAACTGCATTAATTATTAATCGATATTGAGTTGATAATATATTACAAGTTGCTATTGATTGGAGCAATTGCCAATTAATTGAGGGTAGTTAGTAGAGTCGGATATTGATAACTCAATGGCTATGCACCGAGGTATCATTGTTACAAATTATGTATTCAGGGTGAAGATTTATAGCAGATATGAAATATGTTATCGGTAATGATATTTTATACATTTAAAGAATGTGGATATTTTTCTATTAATTCTACTATTAACACTCTTTACTTTTAAAGTATCGTAATTTATGTAATAATGCCTCGTGTTTATGAAGAGGTAAAAAATCCGGTTTATTTTTTGATCTTATACAAAATAATTTTATCCTCTCCAAATGATAGAACTTCTTGCTTCAAAGAAGTCATCAGCACAGCACTATTGTAACATACTAGCCGTTCGAACCGCGTTAAAAATGAAATGAAATGTATGCCTATGTAACTCAAAAAAAGACGTGTGGCACTCGGGGACTGCCGCGGTAAAGCTATTACATGATATGCCTTCAAGCCACACCTCCGCGCCCGTCGGAGTGGGGAGCGTGAGGTTTTTCGTTACTAAATTTCTGGATTCGGTCCCCGCGCTCAAGGCCCGCGATAGAAGCTATGCAATAGCTTAAAAATGTAGCTTTCTGCTGGTAAAAGAATTTTTGAAATCCGACCTGAACTTTCTGTGTGAAAACATTACAAATACATACAAAACAATTGTTTCCTCTTTATAATATTACTTAAAACAGACACAGCTAGTCCCTAACTTATTCACCCGAAGGGAGTCAAGATTGTAGTAACGAGGCAGATCCTGCAAGGAGACAACTTGTGCCTTTTTTATCTCAGTCCCTGAGGACCTGTCTAATATGGCGTTTTGTTTGTCAGCATTCTACTGTCATAGAGAATGCGAAATGTTTTCTGTTTATTTTGTAACAAAAGGCTTTAGATGATAACGTTGGAGAGAAACTCAATCCATCATTCGATGTATCAATATTTTCATGTATGAGGTATTGTGTTTTTTGTATTAATGTATTGTTTTGTTCGTGAGAAATGAAACCTTAGACTTACCTAGCTTATTTTAATGTATGCTTATCACTTTATTTGTTAATTTGCTCTGAGTATTCCTTTTTTTAATTCGCATTTTAAACTGAAATTAGTGAGTTTTTTTTATAAAATACTAGACAGCCTAAAAACACGAGTTAAGTCATTAATTAATAAGTTCATCGTATCATCAAAACAAACAGCACTATGAAAGCCAGTCTTTTAAAAAGGATACTCTTTATATGAATATTCCCATAGTATCGTAACTATTTGATAATACCCTATGAGAATAGAAATTATTAGAATTCTGACACCATTCCAAGCTCCACTCCTGATAAATTCCATACAACATGACTCAATAAAATACCCGATCCATCGTACCTGTCATTCTCGACATTTAATTTTGTTTGTGTTTCATGTATTCCTACAAATAGTATAGTAGACTTTTCAATATATACTATACTAGCGGTCCGCCCCGGCTTCGCCCGTGGTACTATTACGTTTTTTTCATAAGAACCATCCTCGTACTTCACGGAATAGATTCCGCAGCGCACGCGATGACAGAATTTTTGGATTTTTTTACACCTTAGGTTACATTATTGCATTTTTTGTAAAGATCTCTAATTTTTTTGAAAATGCTATATAGCCTATATTGCTCAGTGAAGATGCAGCTTTCTAATGGTGAAAGAATTTTTGAAATCGGTCCAGTAGTTTATGAGTGAAAACCATACATACATACCATACACACATAATTACAAACCTTTCCCCTTTATAGTATTAGTACCTATAGATAGGGCTGTCGCAGCACTGGTGGCTGTCCTATACCGTAACTACCTTACTTTTCAACATTCAGATGGAGCCTTAAATTCAGTTGATATATTATTAATTATTATGTTGATCCGCCTTTTCAGCATAATATAATATTAACTATTTAACAACTCATTTATTTCCCTCGGTGTTAATTGTAAATCTACTCGATTTATGTAAGTCCTGTGTCTCCGCATAATCTTTATTATTTAATTGATGGACAATATTCTTCTTATAGATATAATGCTGAGAATCTATCGCAGTAAAGTAAAGTATCGCATAAATGGTAGTAGAATTCATTTTACTTATTTTCGAAATACTTTATTCCTGTTTTCTATAGGTACCTGTAACAAATGAATACGCAATACTAAAACAAAATATAATAATAGCTTAATACGATCAATAAAATCCATTAATGTTAAACTAGTTAGGTACCGTACTTTATTCAAGAACATGTATGTCATTTTGCAAGCAACTACACTTGATATTCTTATAATGGCATCTCTTGAAGTCTTATCTCGAGCACAAACGTTTGATCTTAATCACATTTGCCTCGTTCCGTGAAGGAAGATCTTCATAGCGTTGTTATGTTTACCTGATTCAACATTTTTAGTTTTATACAAAATATAAAGAAACACGGGTAAGTGGTATGTAAAGGAAAAAGTCACTTTAAATAAATAGGTGGGCTGAGTATATAACGGTGAAGGAAAACATCGTGAGGAAGCCGACATGTCGAAGAATCAAAAGTTCGACGACATGTGACATCTGCCAAACCTTGAGTTCGAATTTACCTTTGTGTACCTATTAATAAACAAAATAAATAAAATAGGCAACAGTCTGCTCAGGTTCTATAACATGAGTTAAACGATAAACTCAAAAACTGCTGTACCGATTTTCATTCTGCTTTTGCAAATGGATACTGAGTCTCAAGGAAGATTTTAGTATTATAATGTATTAAGTTGAAGAAAACGCAAGCAAAGCCGTAGTTGGCATCTAATTAATTATAATGTAAACATTCTATGACGTATATAGAATTTGCGAGGTTAAATTTCCACACTGTTAATTTGCTATTAGTAAACTAATTAGAAACGCAACCATTCAGACGATTACTGTTTACATGTTTGCCGAAACTATCTCAGTGTGAAATCGCCTTATTTGAAGCGTTTATTTATATGTGCATTAGAATATAATATTATATACATAGTTTATTTCAAGTTAAATACTGTTTGATTTATTTTGTGTATCATCTGTATTAGTGTAAGTAAGTATATTTAGTCGAGAAGAATATATTGTGTTTGTGCTTATGTATCTAAGCGTAATTTTATTTTCAGTAAAGCTTTCGCTCATTGTGAGTAAAATATTCATACTTTGTAAACAACTCACTAATGACTAAAACATTTATAAAAAGTATCCCACCAAAAACATTTTCATGTAAAATGTTGCCAAGACGAGCCCATATGACTCGCACTGTCAAAAAGTTATCAGATCTCATGTAGAGCCAAGCTTCTAACACTACACGCCCTAACTCTACAAGGCCTAACTTCACAAACTCTACACCTTAGTCAAAATATGTGGCTTGGCCATTTCGCTACATTCACATCGGCGTAAGGTGAAAAATTAATTCACTGTTCATTACTTTTGTGTTATACAATAGTTCTTGTAGTAACGAACGGCCAAGCCACATATTTTGACTAAGGTGTAGAGTTTGTGAAGTTAGGCCTTGTAGAGTTAGGGCGTGTAGTGTTAGAAGCTTGGCTCTACATGAGATCTGATAACTTTTTGACAGTGCGAGTCATATGGGCTCGTCTTGGCAACATTTTACATGAAAATGTTTTTGGTGGGATTTCATTTCTTTTTGTAAGTTGTTTGTAACAATTTTTTTTTTTCTTCTTTTTTTGGGGTGTATTTCTTGCACATCAGAGACGCCTTTTTTCATAGCCCACTCTCTTGTCAAGGACAATTTATTTTTATTTTTAGCTACTGTGTGGACGTAGGCAGGAGACGTTCGCAACACTTCTATTCATTCATATTTATATGATCTGATCTGAAGTATATGTCTCGATATATGTCGATTAAATTTTTAAATTTTTTTTGAAGTGAAAACTTCTTTAGCGGCGTTGGGTATAAAATCTTAAACTCGCGTCAGGACACGTGGCCTGATCGAAAAAGCGTAAGACGGATTTTTTTTTTAGCCCTTATATTCCATGCGTAAGACGGATACCATTCCAAAATATCAAACATGCTGAACGTTAATAATCAAGTTTTCACTTCTGCCGGCACTCCCGGAGTGCAACCCGTCTTTTTTTTTACAAGGAGTATCTATACATATACATATATATCTAGGGGAACCAAGTTTTAGATTATTAGATTAGACCTCTAGCGTCATCAAAATTTAATTTAAAATTACAGGTCTCATACAAACTCCCATCCCCTAGTTTTAGGGGTTGGGGGATGAAAGTTACAAGATTTATAATTTTTTTGTTGTTTGTGTGCTAATACTAGCTTACATACAAAATTTCAGCTTTCTAGGACATTAGGAAATACCTTAAGAATTTTGATGATCATCAGTGAGTCAGTGACGAAATTAGCGTTTTTTAGATATAAATAAAATCTGAAGTATAAAAGCTAATGTAATTAAAACTTAATATCTATACATATAATAAAATCGTAGGAAAGTCAAAACTGTACATTGAATATTTTTTTAAAAGAATACTTGATCCATGATCTATAATCGATATAGAAGCCAAAAATATAGTTTTTAGAATTTTTGTCTGTTTGTCGGTTTGTCTGTTTGTCTGTTTGTCTGTATGTATTTCCGGGCTAATCTCAGAAAGTACTGCATAGATTTACTTCAAATTTTGCATGAATATTCCTAAGAGGTCGGGTGAGGATAGTTTAAACATATTATCATGATATCACCTTCGCGGGAGGAGCTGTGAACCTTTATTTTTCTTACATATTCCGTGTACTACGACAGCGTTTAATCTAAAGACTCATGTTTAAATGTTGGTTTCGAGTAAGCCATGCTATTATCTAGCTTTACAAAATAAAAACTATGTCATTTACGTAATTTGGGCAGAGAAACAGTTTAATGAATTTAGTAGTATAAAGACAAATTTGAAACAGCGCCATCTATGAGATTTCGTAAAAATCAAATCAATTTACATGTTATCACTACTGAACAACTGTTGAAAATTAATAATTTAAATATAATCATGTTATTTATTTAACTCTTTAACCCATATCT
The DNA here is from genome assembly GCF_061535455.1 of Colias philodice. Taxonomy (NCBI): domain Eukaryota; kingdom Metazoa; phylum Arthropoda; class Insecta; order Lepidoptera; family Pieridae; genus Colias; species Colias philodice. The sequence continues at coordinate 8,868,223 of NC_143101.1, forward strand.
TCCCTTCCCTATAAGGTGCGCTTATATTTCGTGTGAATATACTACATTTTTAAAAGTGAGGGAAGATGTTTATTATTTTAAGTCAAACTAGACACCATTACAATTAATCTAATATTGATTGTGTTCATTGGTTACATTTTTAATCTTCGTGTTTTATAAATTTATAAAGAATAGAAAAAATTCGATCACGAGGCGGGACTCGAACCCACATAATTTCGTGATCGAATGTTTCTATTCTTTATAAATTTATTATTTATAAATTTATATTTATAAAGCATTTGAATAAATAAATAAATAAAATTAAAATAAATGTCATAAAACCAAAAATATCAAATTCAATCTTCGTGTTTTGTGAATTTTCACCATGCGTTCCCACAAAAGGTAAGTTGTTACTTTTATAGGTATTTATTTTTATAATGATAGCAATTCATGTTTTTTATTGGTTTTATAATGGTTTTATATTACACTTTTAGAATGAAATAATAAAATGATGAATTCTTTTTGACTTTTACAAGATTTTGAGGTGCGTTGGGAACAGTAGTTTGTTGATAAAATTTTATTTGTAAGTAGCTTTTTTTATTGATTTACAATTATTAACGTTTGATTTTTTATTTACAGATTCAATGTTCATAAAATTATATCGCCTTTGGAAGACTATTTCTGCTGACAATTTTACAACACCACTTGAAAATTGATGATTTGATGATGAAGATAGTGGCAGCAAGGATTAAGTGGAAATTAGTAATCATCCGCTTCGTCAATTTTTGACTGAAGTTAATGTCCAACGTATGGTTCAATCATTGGAAGTATCTCGGGTAATTTTGGAGGATATTTTTCAGGAAGGAGAGGAGGGGCAGCCAACCACATATCAAACTACTACGTTTTAGTACCGAAAAAAATGTTATTGCCAAATGAAACATAAATTTTGCACTCACAACTGTACAAGTTATGATTTTTATTCTGACTTTGCTGTTATCTGATTATAATATTTATCGTTATGGCTATCGAGGTACCGACCGTACTGGGATGAGAGTACATGATATTATACCTACTCATCATCCAGGATTGCTTAGAGCATTTTCACACTGAAAAAGATGTTTTCTTTGAATCGTAGTTGCTTCATTTATTTATTTTTAATCATTTTACATAATATGTTTTATATTTGCCCATTTTCATTATATTTTATAAATAAAATGGAACCAACATAACTTTGTTGTGTAGGTATCATTTCTCTATTAATAATCCGTAGGCATATTTTCCGAGCACCCCATTTAAGGTGCGGTCCTGAAATTATAAAAAGTCAATGTATACTTTTGCCTAATATAAGCTCAAGATCATTTTTAGATAAAAATAACAAAAAGAACTTATTTATTAAAATTTAGTAGATAAAAGAAATTATGTTATGATTTTATAAGAAAACACAGTATATTTATTAGGCGGCGGTGATCTCTTCCAGGCAAAAGATATTCATCAGCTCAATAAAATTGAATAGTTGTTGTTAGTTATTCTTTAAATTCACTGATTGTAATGAGCATTTCCGCATGCAAGTTGTATCGTAGTTTAGATATATCATAGTTTTGACACATTACAGTTCCAACAAAACCCTCAAATTTTTGAGCAGAGTTGAGCAAGATAATTTAAAAAATGTGCTGTGTTAAGTATTATAGAAAAGGTTAGTTCGTTGATAATTATCATTTCTTCATCATTTACATGGGTGTTGTTAAATGTTAGTAAAAATAAACTTTGACTGTTAATACTTTTGTTCAGTATTTACCTGTATGATTATTGCTTGGTAATTAATATGTATATTTTCATGTCGTATAGCTAATTATAAACATAAGTGTGATGTGAAACTAGCTGGATTTATTTTTACACACTCACAGCCATATATTTTATATTAAAATAGTGTAAATCATAATATTTTTTCACAATTAAAAATATTTCCTTTTTTCTGATGGTGTTGGCATCGAATTAAGCCGCGCTGTCGTTTCGTTCACTAAAAGTGATGTTATGAGGACCGAATATGTAGCCGCCTCAACTTACGGAAACGAGAGTAACCTGCGTTGTCTGTTAGTTATTGTATAGTCGAATTTAACGTTACATGGGAATTGGAATCTAAATATATTATGTATACTTAGGTATATTAAATCTGTACATGAAATATATTTCCTAAATAACTATCACGGGGTGATTAGGGATCGACACTGATGCCAAAGAAGCAAACAGTAAAATTTTTGTCCGTATAACCGGTATAGAAACAAAAACTACTCGACGGATTTAAACGAAACTTGGTACAATTATTTTTCATATTCCTGAGCAGAGCAGTAACTCCATTTTTAAGCTTTCGTCGCGTGTGCATCCTTAATGGTTAAAGCTACACAGAAATCATGTATGAAAGAAATGTTCTCCTTATTATATAAAAAATATCTCCCGACATCATAAATGTCTATCTTTTATGGTTGACTCACAATAACACGTGTAACTTCCGATAGCTTAGGAGTTCGAAGCTTTCTGATTATATTTGTCTATAACACTCTCAGTCCGTTTTAACTCAATTTTTATTTTCATGCATCAGTGCCACCTAAAAAATCTTTATCTCGAAATTCGAGCAAAGCTAAGAAAATGAGAAATAAGAGTTCTCAAGAATCGTTAGAGGTATACTCTAGGCCGAAAACAACACGTGTTATGCCGAGAACCTGAAACCGCTTCACAACGAGAATTGCGGCTCACAGCTGACCGCGAACGGCATGTACTATCCCGTGAGACCGAAACCTTCACTGAGAGGGTATAACGTCTCACAGCTGATCACGGCCGTCACATTTTATCTCGAGAATCTGAAACTTTTACTCAATATGAAGACCGTTTGACAAATGATAGGGTGCACCATAATATTATTCGATCTCTTGAAGATGAACATGAGCATAAGCAATGACTAGAGTAGGGACGCGAATATTACAATTAATTGAGACAAAAACGATTATTAAGTTTGTTTAATGAAAGATTAAGAATTGAAACTATTCGGTCTCTGGAAACGGACGAATAGCGAGAGGCCCCTCTTACTGCAGACAGATTTCGCATAGTCTTAATGACTTAGAGGTAAACATAGAATATCAATCTACGAATTCGGTGGTGGGGTCCGACAAATATAAAAGTGGGTTTTCTTATAACCTCACAATTGATTACAGATCATCTTCTGTATAGGCGATATTAACGTAGTATGTTATTTTTGTAATGCTTTAAAGTGGAGTAAGGAGTCGGCTTTCGTTTGAAGATACACCGGAACCTTTGAAATCACTACTTTTAGAGGAACATGACGTGCAATCTAAACAGTTCTTAGACAATATTCGCTCTTATAGTAGTGCGTTTCAAATGATCCTTTGGTGCTCAACAATTATCAGAAGGTCCTTTCATGCTTACTTTTAAGATACAAGGTCAAGTTTACCATTTGATAGGATCCCTTTTGCCTGAAGGCCAACCTAAGTTTCTGTATTCGACTACAACGAATAGTCGAATACAAGAATTATCAATATTTCTCGAATTTAAAACTGAACTCATTTCACAATTTTAGAACATGTTTCATCAGGTTAATTCGTATGTATGCAGTTTTAAATCGACATTAGAAGCTTTTCCTCAAGATGGTGATATTAATATAAGATTGTTATAAATGCCGATAGACGGACGTCTATCGGCACTCAGGAACTCCCTGGGCGTGTATAACGCCCAGGCCACAGTATTACAATTTTTCCTACAGCAGGGCGACGAATGTATTTTCGCATAGCAAAGGAGGGGAACTCGCGGGGGGTCAAGTGACGCGGGCCACGTACCATTAACATGCTTAGTTTGTGGTACCGAGCGCGAAAGAAAGTCATCGTGTTTTTGTTTTGTTACTATGTAAACTAACGTAATTTAATACTTAGGTACATATTCTATAACGGTGCGCTCAAACTGTTAATCTACATTTAATTTAGATTATTATTTGAAATACTAAGTAATGTAGAATTTAAATCACATTCCTTCATGTTTTCCTCAGATTTTCAATTTTCTCCGATTTTAAGATTTTCAGAGTGTTCAATTTTAATGTAGTTAAATTTTATAAGAGACAATTAAGAACATTCAAAAATAAAGTGTCACGTATTTTTTTTAAACGACGAATGACCTAAAACGACGTAATCGCGGACGAAGTCGCGGGCAACAGCTAGTGTTCAATAAGTCCGCTATTGACAATATATCCCGAAAATTTTGTTGATCTAGCATAATCCAAACCCAAGTTATGAGGGTTCAAAAAAACGTCGAAGCGCTTCGAGAAAAGGTAGGTAGTGCCCGTGCGCTTCGCTTTCGCTTGGCTCGTCTTGGCGGGGGCACTACCGTGCCCCCAGATAATATTATGTAGAGTTATATTTTGTTAAATACTAACTAAGTGTAAAAAATATTTAGATTTCAATCATATTATGAAAACGCGATTGGATTGAAACATAATTAACATTATAATATATTTTTATATATTATTATTCTGATCGTAACCATACTCCAAATACGTCAATTTTAATAAAACGCTTAATATTATCCATTATTAAATAAAGTAGGTAATTGATATTCCACATAAACAAATCAACATTTGACACCATTATATTTCAATATATGTACATTAAGGTGATGAATTAATTTTTCTAACATTTACGGCCCTTTTTAAACCTTCGTAATTTTTATATTATTAAAGTTGTCGTGATGAAAATTCTTGACAAGAAAGTTCAATAGTAACACAATACGTCTACCGTTTTAGAAACATGATTCCATGATATTTTCTCGATAGAAAAAAAAATGTATGCGCGTACTAGAGTACACACGTAAGTGAAACTTCTTTATGACCTTAAAAATGTCACGAGTATGGCGTAACGCAAAAATGTCACGCGTACGGCGTAACGCAAAAATGTCACGCGTACGGCGTAACGCAAAAATGTTACACTAAATTTTTGTCCAACCCCGATAAAGAAGTTTCACTTCAAAAAATACAAAGTTCTCATTGTTATTTTTTTTTAATCTCTGGCATCTTCAAAATAACAAACCTAAAGTTACGACTTTTTGGATATTAACTATAAAATATACAACCTATACGTCTACCGTGTTAGAATTTTGAAATATGCGATGGTTTTGAAATAAACAAGAAATACTTGAAATTAGCGCCTGACCAGCCAATATAGCGAGAGCCGCCCTGTACCTTCCCACCCCGATCGCTGCACGAGTCATTCCCGCTACGGCCGTCACACGGGGAACTTGTGTCGCTTGCGCAATCGTAAAAAAGGGTGACAACACGATAAGACAAAATGAGACAAATGGGGATGATAAAGAAAATAAGAAGAAGAAACATAAAGGTTGGAGGAAAAAGAATGCTTACAATTGGAACAAATTAATGAAGTAAGTTGGTTTTATTTTAAATTTGATGATAATTGTATTATAGACGATGTTTGATATGTACCCCTGTTTTAAGTACATAACGAATGTGTAAGATTTTTTCATTTATAGCATAAATAATCTTTTCAGAAATCCGGAATCCAGAAGGAAAATAAACCCACTGATTGTTCACAATGTGAACCCACTCCTTCGTAAGTACCTTTATTCAGTCAAAAATGTATGTTATCAACGCTCTACTGGTTTTATCGCATGATTCCATTTTTAGCAAAAAGCAACAAAGTGCAAAGAAATAAAAAATCATGGTGAACTTAGTGGAAGTATGGTGGACGTAATATGGAATTATGGAACAGGAGCTCGTTGGAGTAGTATTATATTTTAAAAAAATACGAAAAAATTTCAAGAATTTCTTAGTAGGTGGTAGATAAGTATGTTGTATAAAGAATTTGATGTTGATATTTATTTCATTTATACTTACTACACCTGTGCGGGAAATTGCTTAGTACTAAAACAGGTTTATATTCATATTTACATAGTAATGTGAGTTTTCATTTCGAAAAATTTTGTGTAAGTATATTAAATTGAGTTCCTGGGTGATCTGGAAACACAATTGGGCCCGGAGGATGGCGCTGCAGTCACTCCTCCTAATCACATGAACCGATTTGGATGAATATTTGTGTGCACATTTCATTGTTGTGGGATGATTGGTTGATTCGTTTTCACATTAGCTAATATTATGTATTTTTGTTGTTAGAAAGTAAACTTAATTTAATGTTCATAATACATTATTATTGGTATAAATAAGCCAGTGTTCGTCTCACATTGCTGTACCTGCCTACCTATCCTACCAGGGCCTAACTTTGTTCTGGCTATTTTATTTTGATTATTTGTAATGAATAATTACAATTATAATAGAGTGCAAAAAATAAATACATGCGTCAATATATTTTGTGTTTTTTTTAAACAATTTTTTTATTTAAAAAAATATCATTCCGACCGCGGCTTTGCCCGCGTGGAATTAGGTTATATCGTGAATCCTGTTTTATCCCACAGAAGTGTTCAGTTCGGATAAAAAGTATCCTATGTGTAAATCCAGGCAATTAGCTATATTTTATCAAAATTGGTAATGTAGTCTTGACGTGATTAAGTAACAACTAACAAAAAAATATACAAATTAACATCCAAAGTTTCGCATCAGTTTTACTGTATTAGCGATATCTTCCACTCTTGACTTTGACTGAGAAGAATTAGGGTTTATAACTTCTTTCAGAAATAGTACCTTTCATTTCTGGGCATGATGTAATATCTACGTCAGCATCAAATTCTATCTAAATCAATTCAGTAGTCCGCGTAATTAGGTACCATTTCATTTTTTCAGAGTAACAATATTTTTTGTTATTTTAAAGATTATTTATAACCTGTATTATTTTGTAATAAAGTAAACATTACGAAATAATAATAATTAATAATTATTAATAATGTCTAAGTAGTTGTTAAAAAGAAGATAATTTTGTGTTTATAAGCAAGAAAATAAAACCAATAAATCAACAATTAAATATATGTATAACAATATTATAACTGTATGACGACTCCATACATGTTTGTCCCGAGTCGGCCAGCGGCAGCGCGGCGAGTATGCAAGAATGACTTCGCGCACACCCGCGTTCGCGATAGCGAGCTATTAGACTCCGCCCGCCAAGCAGTGGATTTTTTTTTGTGTATCGTCTTAATATAGACTCGCTTCTCTGAGAAATATAACGTGACAGGTTTTTCACGTCGAATTACGATATCTCTCAAGAATATCTTGAAAATCGCAAACACTTCACTTTTATAACATCTCTTATATGCTTGAAGAATATATTATGTATATATTTCAATATTAGTATTTTACGTGGGATTCTCATTACATTACTTGATTGTAACTGACGTTCATCATCATCTTAAGCTCATATTTGTATACTAACGCCTCTTATAAACCTAGTATAATTGTATAATCGACCACACTGCTCAAAAGCAGGTTGCCAATTATTGTTAGATTTCCCCACTTAAAAAAAATACGTGTGGCACTCGAGGACTGCCGCGGTAAAGCTATTGCATAGCATCGCATCGCTGTGCCGGTTGAAGTGGGGGGTGTTAGGTTTTTTCGTCACGGTATTTTTACATTCGGTCGCCACGCTCAAAGTCTGAGATAAAAGCTATGCAATAGCTTTAAAAAAAAGAAGTTGACAATTGTTACATGTCGATCTTTTTAACATGCTTTTGCTTCACCGGTAGGTATTTGAATGTAACCGACTCTATACTATTTATTTCTATTTGTCTCTTCTTGTATGTGTTCATGTTAGGACTGAATTGTTTTTAATACGATGATTAATGATTCACTTAACTATAGACGATTCTGTAGAACATATATTGCTGCCATTTTGTCCCTTATATAAAGGACATAGTTTCGGGCCTGAGAAAGTTGTTAAATGTTTACAATACAACTAATTACTATTAAGATATAGTATAATATAGAATATTAAAACACAAAATTGTTAAAGGAAAATAATGAAGTTTATTAAATATAAATTAAACTGACCATTTAATATCTCAAGTTGCTACATTTTATAAATCCTTTGACTTGAGATTTAATTAACATAAAACTTACCTTGATTTTTTCTGATTACATTCTCTTATTCAATTTCATTTAGGACGCCTTCCAGTCAAAGCACCTGAAAAAGAAAGAATAAATTCATTATTCTTCAAAGTAACAAAAAATACAGAAGTAAACACCATTTTCATTATATTTTTTATGAATTCTTAATATTTTAAACATTACTGCGATGAAACCAAAATCTAGTTATTCTTATATTATGTAAATCTGGTACATAAGCTACTAGCAAGTATCCCAAAAATCCATTCACTGGTTTTTGCGTAAAAGAGTAACAAACATCCATCCATCCACACAAACTTTAAATGGACGGAAAAAATAAATAGAAAATACACGCTCGTTTATATTTTCCATGTATTAAATGAATGTGCAAGTTCATACAAAACAGCTCAATAATTTGATATGAACATGATAAATAAATTCATAATTGACACGACACGTTCTATATCTTGAGAAACTTATGAACTTCTACACGGTTTTTTATTTATTAACTACTAGCAGTTCGCCCCGGATTCGCCTGATTCGTGTTTACTATAATATAATAGACCAACTCAGCTGCTCTAAAGGTTTTTTTGGACTTTCCATATTCTTTATAGCTGATTCCATAGAGCATTGTCTAATTATACAGGGTTACTTGTAAAACACCAGCAACCTCGCAGGACAAGATAGCAAACATCATAAGTAACATTTTGTTCTACGACTATTGGCATAACGCAATAAATTATTTTTAAATGATTTTTTAAGTTTTTATTGTACTCTCCTAACATTTGTAAGTTTATGTTCTATTCATTATCGAAAGGACGACGCGACGCCCGCGCACGCTTCTTCCCCCTCTCGTTCGCTTCTTGTTTACGTATTTTTTGGGATGCGCGTAGAGTTTATAATATTCAAACGGAAAATTAAATGAATATTTATTTTTGTACGAAAATAAAGTCTAAAAAATTATCAAAAGTCGTAGAACAAATGTTGTTACTTATGATGTTAGCTATCTTGTCCTGCGAGGTTGCTGGTGTTTTACAAGTAACCCTGTGTATCCAGTTATAAATTTTCAGTGTTGTAAACGTATGAATAAAATTAATTTGATACTGTCAATTGTGTTTGATATTATCTGCTCAAATTCAATTTGCACTAAATCCTTCACAACGAAGTATTTATATTTGAACTATTTTTGAAATATCTATCCTGTTTGCGAAAAATTATCAGGAAATTAGTTGAAATAATGTTTTTAAAAACAATTTACTATTGTTTGATGATATTAGTCTATGTCTTTAAGATTTTACATACAAATTACTAACTATGGATTTTCATATAAATTACTATTTCAACATAATATAATATTTCTCTAAGTGACTAAGTACCTAACATGAAAAGAACCTTCGTCTTTTGAAAAGAAACAAAATAATTTTATTAAAAATTAAACCGTTTATAAATCTTCGTGTTATGTGTGGGTTTTAATTTTATGAAGAGGTATTACCAAGCTCGGGACAAACCCTTTCATAATATCCGGATTCATACGTAAATATTCCGTATTTTAATTCCATGTTAAAAAGTATATGAACTAAATTAAAAAATAAAAAAAGGTATGAAATGAAAAACATATTTTATTTAAAAGCTAATTTCGAGTGCCTCTAGCATAAAAAGGGTTGATGCGTGCAAAATTAAAAAATGTGAGTCTATAAAAATACACATGCAATTTAAACACGAACCTTTTTTACAATTTTTAAGCAAGCAAGCAAAAGTTATTTTTATTATCAGCTACTTCCGACATTATTGTCTCTACCATTTTGTTTTTGTTGATTATTATATTATACTAGGTTTCCGCCCGCGCCTTCGCCCACGCAGTCAAAGAAAAACCCGCATAGTTCCCGTTCCCATGGTATTTCCGGGATTGCGTCATATTCCCGGGATAAAAAGTAGCCTATGTCCTTTCTCGGGTATCAAAATATCTCCATACCAAATTTCATGAAAATTGGTTCAGTAGTTTAGGCGTGATTGAGTAACAGACAGACAGACAGAGTTACTTTCGCATTTATAATATTAAGTATGGATAGTATGGATTATATTATAATATAGGTATGAGAAATTACAAAATATTCTTCTTTAAAAGAGAATGCCTGTAAAATATAAAAAAACACATTACCAACTTACATAAAAGTTAAAATAGACTGCAGAGGTTCAAAACTCAAAACCGTCCATTTGTCTCAAAAATCAACCCATAACGAATATAAGACATTTTGGTCCCTAGTTTTGTTTGCGCTCAAAACAGTAGGTCACAATTAGGCGATTTATAAACATGTCCCAAAATATCCAGAAAAAGCATTCCGTAAAACGGCTATAATATTCATATGCAAACCTTCACAAATACCTTCACAATTCGGATTCTGCTTCAACAATATTGCTAAAAAGGTAAACGTATGTAGGTCCATTTAGCGCGAATTCCCTTACTCCGGAAATCTTATTAGGAAGGGTTTTTGCTCCTCTCCAATATTTATCTATTCGATTTCAAAGTAAACGTGTAAAGGGTAGAATGGGAGATACAATTTTGTTATTGCGTGTTCGTTTTACTGTGGACATAAAATGTTCTGTTGGTGTGAGCGAATGCGGTTTTATTGGTAAATCAAACGTAAAAGTCATCACTAGCTTCGATAGCGTATCATGAAGTTACGTGCTAAGATAATAAGTTGTTAAAATCAATGGTTTGAAGTAAATTATTTACGAAGACATTAAATTTTTAGAGTTTAATTAGTAATATTCCTTATCTGCCTTCAACGATAAAAAAATGTATTATTTATATGTTTTACAGTCTGACTCCTAAAATAATTATTTCGATTTTTGTTTTCTTATCTAAACAAAATAATTTCGGAGGAAACCATTTCAAGACGTTGTTAACAAAACTATATAGTCAATTATCTAAACGAATTAACTAATATAATATGACATTCGGATAATACTGGGGAACCACGGGTCTCAAAGCACACAAAAACATATATAATATAAAACACCCTAAATCTTTATATCAGGGGAAGCAGTTATATACTACTCAAATAGCAACTAAAAGTTCAATATATTATGAACTATTAAGATAGTTGATAATTTTCAAGTCACATTTGGAAGAAACAACAAGAAGATAGATAAACAAAAACCATAAATTTTTATCATATCATGATTATTATAAATATTATGTTGCCAAGTAAAGGTAAAAGAGTTACTATTTTTATAGCACAACTTTTTATATTAGAAGTTATGGCTGATGGCTTCACAAAACAACGATCAGAATTTAACAGACCAAAACCAACCTTATCCCAAACTAATAAGGTTCAAATGCGTTCACAAAAAAGAAATTGCAGCCTCAATTTTAAATCACTGGTTCTCGCCATTCATATGCGAGAAAACTAGTCATTCTCAATGTATTATTCCGCAAGTCAATAGAGTGGTGGATAAATAAGAAACAATATGCGCTGTAGCTGGCGGCAATGGCGGCTAATAATGCTCCCATTTTATACACAGGGCCGGATTTTGAAGTGTAAGCATAAAGACTTCGTTTTGGATGTGCTATAATTTTAGAAAGCTACCGTCAGTCTGAAAAAATAATGAGAATTTCGCTTGAATATTATTGAAAATAGCTACTACAAAATATAGCGCTATTCTTTTTTCAAATTCAGTTAAATAAAAATAATTTTAAGACGCGCAACGCACAAAGACTCTGTCTTGGATGAGCTAAAGAAGAAAAACGAAAAGTACGTTTGGAAACAACAGCTGAAAATTGCGCTTCAATATTTATATTTACATGACTCAAAAAATAGTAAGTATATTTTTTAAATTAACTTTAACATACATCCTTTTGTGCGTAGCTATTAGAAAATGGGAGTTTATAACCGTGGGAAAACATATTTATCTATGTTTTTACACTCTTCTAGGAAACAGGCCTTAGATTTCTATTTACGTGTCTCCAGAGAAAGAAATTCTACACCAACACCTTTCAAGAGATGGTTAGACTATCCTTCGCCAGCATTATTATTTCTAATGAAACAGATGTACAGATAAATAAGAAAGTTTGATTAGTTTTTTTGCATCTGCATTGTTTTGAACCCTCCGCTTGTAGATTGAATTAGCAATTGCTGAGCCACCGATCTGCTCTGCTTCTTGTGGATATTAAATTTTCATTGTTGTTTAAGTTTTATTTAATAATATATTATGCTACTTCCTGCTAATATTATAAATGTGAAAGTTTGTGAGGATGTGTTTGTGTATGTTTGTTACTCTTTCGCGCAAATACTACTGAACCGATTAGAATGAAATTTAGCACACATATAGAGGGTAACTTGGATTAACATAATTATAGGATAGCTATTATCCCAGAAATCCCACAGGAACGGGAACTATACGAGTTTTTCTTTGAAAACGCGGGCGAAGCCGCGGGTGGAAAGCTAGTTGTGTCATATTATGAAGCTTTATTAGATGCTAGAAAAGTCTTTATGCTAATCTAAAGTTTTTACCAAATTTCAAATAGATATCTCAGTATAAGAAGAGAAAATGTTCAACACCTATTACTCATAGATTTTCTATAAAATTTAATAGCTTCCATAACGCTGCATTTACCTTGAAAATATGCATATTTAAGTCATCTAGATTAAAATATAGTAAGTAAGTAACTAAGGAAATATACTATCGATATTCTAGAATCTAGAGCTTCACAATTAATAAACTTCCCTTGAAAATATGCACATTTATTAAATATCATAAGTATGATTAACATCAATTTTTTAACTCTTATTAAACACCTTATCAATAATTAATTCCGTTAAAAATATAACATTTGACTCATTTCGTAAAAACTTCAGTTAAATTCAGTGTCATTAATATTAAAACCACTTCATGTTTGTATTGAAAAGGCTCTGAATAATAAAGAGGATCATTATTTATGCACAAAAGACATGACTTTCGAATGTATAAATAATAATTAGGTACCGGAGCATGAAAATATTTGTCGACACTCAGGTACTTGGCATTTATTGGATACAAGAACCACGCCCCGGCTTTCAACGGGTTGAAAAATAAATCGACTTTAGAGCAGCGTATGAATATTTTACATACCAGATGTTGAGGTTGCTCTCTCAGAATAAATGGGATGTTTGAATCGAAATGCGTGCAGTAAAATATATTATTTAATGAATATAAAGAATTAATATGTAATGTTATAGGTATTTGGGTTTCTAACGAACTTATTAGATTTAAGATACGATAAGTATAATCTATTGCAAAGTATGGAGAGTGACTGAAGTCATGTATAAAACTTGTTTAAAGTTTGCGGTAATGATGACATTTTTTAATTAATAGAGAAGTAGTTACGCTGTGGTTTGAAAATCCAGGGCTGGACTAAACTATATTATATTATAATTATTATTATTCAAAAGCTAAACGAAGTCTTATTGAATAAATAAACGTTTGAATTAATATTTTTATTTCAAATTAATTAAGGTGTGAAGACCTAAAATACGAGCATGTTACATTCATATTTTGTGATGGCGGATTAAATATGCATATTTTTCCTTTTTAGCTCTATTGACCTTTACGGTGTAGTATATATTATTTTTGCTCGATTGCGCGTGAAGGGTTTTATTTTAATAGTGTATGTGTTTTAATTTATTTCGAGAATGTATTGCGTTTTAAAATATATTTGAAAAGGCAATGTAACATTGCATTGAGTTGCAATTTAACGAAAAATCACTACATTATAGTAAAACTTCTTATTAATTAAGATTTTTTTGAACTTTAAATATGTCAAACAATATTTTTCATTTTTGTAAGTACGAAAAATCCTTGAGCTGGCGTAGAAAATGCGGCATGAAACTTCTAGGTCTAATTAAAAACTAGGTTCGGTACGTAAAATTGTACATTTTACAAACATCTGGGTTCTTATTTATCCTCCTTGTTCTTCTCATTATTAAAATAGTTTTTATTTAGTCAAATTTCTAATGTAATCATTAGAAAATTGGCTAAATAAAATGGCAAAATACTTTCTGCTAACGAATGGTTTTTCAGGAAACAGGAGGTAAACATGATATTCAACCAATATTACTCATTCTACGTAAAATTCCTTAGAGGAAAGTTGAGTTTGAAATAGAAGTCTCTTGAGTTGTTCTTGCATTAGCATTTCTGAGAATATAACACGCATTCTATCGATTTACATACAAAACATTCAAAAGAGCTATCACAAAAGCATCACCACTATGGATCATAAAGTATTATTCAATTTCAAACTGCAGCAAATTAATTCTCCGCGCATTTAATGAAATTAGTTTAGTAATAAATAACTTCATAAATTCCAACTCTTTCTTATTCCTATGCAACAATTGTAAATAAGATTTGAATTTCAACGCAAAAGTTTCACCAAGTTCTGTGCGACCTCCTTTTGTGGTTTATTTCATCGTTTGTTGCCACAGCCACTGTTTCTTTTGAATTCCAAATCCTTTTAATAAGTTGTCACTATCACAATGCCCATAGTTTATTATGTTTAAATAGAGTTGTTATTTCGTACCACTTGGGGTCAGTTGGGTTCTGAATATTCGGAGATCGGTGTTAAAGAAAATTTGTTGTTGCATTCCTTACATTGATTGATGGGCCTGGCTATGAAAATAAAGAGGATATTCCGCTTCTCTTTCATACATCCCCTTCTCTCCTTTAAGAATATTCCTTTAAGAATATTTTCAACGTGTAGATATAGCTAATTACGATACTGATGGATGGCATTATGTTTAACATATTACGAGTGTGACATAAGTTCGTGTAGGAAATTTTTACTCTGTCCATACTCCGTAGTATGGTATAATAGATTTTTTTTTAGAAAACTGTACAAACAATAACCTCACTTATAACAAAATATTTTAAGCTTTCTTAGGATATTTACTGTCAATACACATATTCATAAGAATATTTTATCGACCGTATTATCTATCACATTGACCTAGTATTACTCCAAAACCACAAAAACATTTCATTGATTATGAAATGAGCGTCGCTCACAACCGAGGTTTTATAATAAGAAACGAAGTAATCAATCTTCGGCTTTTCAATCGAAACGTTTCAAAGGCCTAAGGCAAAAACCTTGTCAAGTTGAAAACACCTATAGAAAATTTCAAACTTTGTAAGTAATCCGATTTCCTTGACTCAAATGGAATGCCTCGTTTATTTAATACCCATCATTTAAATTTAGCAGTGAATTGTATTTTAACTCCTGAAGCTCCAGATGTTTAGTAGTTAGTGACAGTGGACTGAATTAAAGCAGTTGTATTGGTAAATGTCTTGCAAAATATGAATGTTACAGTGAAGTACTTGATAATAAGAAGGATTGAACACTTTTATTATATTTTAAACTGACGTTTCAATTACTTACAAATACATCGTCAACAGAGAAATATAGATTGAGGTAATGATCATGTTAGGCTCTCGTTACAGTATTCTGTATTTAGTATTAGCATTTTTTGAACACAAGTGTTTAAAACCTAATTTATGTAGAAAATAATTAATTTATTTAGGACTCTTAATTTTTAATGCACAACCAAATACAGAAAGTACTCTGAAATGAACGAAATCCGAAACTGCAGAAGTGCTCATTGCAAAAAAGTCTACAGTAACCAACTTGCACCGAGAACTCAAACATATAGGCGTCTTATTTATTCATACGTTTCAAAAGTTATATGAGTTGCTCTTGACATAATTTGCTCAGTAGGTACCTACTCGTTAATGCCACTCGACTTAAATGGTTGGATAATGTGAATGAAAACGAGGCAATGTTTCTCTTTTCCCGAATAATTCTTGGAGATTGCCCATCCCCCTCATTACCTTAAGAGACAAAGGGCCCCAAACAATACGACTCATTTACATAATACATTTACTTTTGGAAAAATCAATAGAATTATAAGGCAGAGATGGTTTGTTCAAGCATTTTTGGTTGAATTTTCCTTGCGAATAGTGTAGGTATTCGAATGGACGGTGAGAAGAATGACGAATGATTTATTCCAAAAATTTCGTTTGAAAACATTCCACAAAAAGTGCATGATATAAAATGAAAAGATTTGAATATTCATGAATTACAAGGAATGTTGTGTTAGTTATAGGATAAGAGATGAACAAATGAATGACGATTGTTGAAAATTCGTTAGTTTATCCACCCCTTTGTTTATGCATCGTCTTCTGATAATTTCAAAATGGGAAAAATTTCGTTGTTTTGTTCTTCTTTCACGATTCATTACGAATAGATACTTAATATTAAAGAGTGACAAATACCACATATTATGTGGTATTTGTCACAAGTTCGTTTATGTGGCACATAAACGAACTTGTGAATTGAAACTAGTATTTTATAAATGTAAATAAAAAATTTGTTAAGATCTATTATAGTACCTACATTTTGTGGTAAATACTGAGAAATATTCAAACAATAACACGTCATAAGTAAAATTTTAATTCTGTCAACAGAAAATAATACTAATAGAACCAAAATACGTATTAGAATCAAAATATAACTAGCATATTCAGACATTCGATTCCATCGAAGTACTTAGGAACACAAATAGCTATCTTTAAAATAACAACTAAGTTCGAACTGGATATCGAGCAAAATGTAAAACTGAAGTGAAACTGCTGTAACGTCTGAATAATTCATCTCAATTCCGATAACCTTAGATACTTGGAAGCTATAGTTTCCAAGTCTTTATGGATAATTCTGCAGGTGAATGTAATGTATAATAAGTTGGTATTCCAATTGCTGTAGAGATGGAATGATGAAAATTTTCATATTTTAACGACGTATAGTTGAGGTAATCAGATTCAATTACATCATTAGTTACGTTGTGTATTAAATATCATTTAATCGCATTGCATTGTTATAGTAAAAAACTATATTGCTAGTTTTTAAGCTATTGCATAGCTTCTATCGCGGGCCTTGAGCGCGAGGACCGAATCCAGAAATTGCGTAACGAAAAACCTCACGCTCCCCACTCCGACGGACACGGAGGTGTGGCTTGAAGGCATGCTATGCAATAGCTTTACCACGGCAGTCCCCGAGTATCACACGTCTTTTTTTGTTTTTACAGAATAATTATGAAAATATGATATGTATGAAAATTGCCTGCGCGTTTTATCAATTACCAAACTCACGTTAAACGTACGCAATAATAATTTCTTTCACCAAAGAGGACATAATTATTATTCTAGCGACTCTACATTGGTGTTTAATTGTATATAAGGCATTTCCCTTTGAATTCTACTTTTAGGAATTACTTTAAAGTATTATATGAATATAACTACGTATATTTCTGGTTAATATTTCCTGTACTTAGTCTGTTTTTGGCAAACAAAAAATAATGTTAAACTATTTCTCCTAAGGCTGCATGTTTTAGCAGTTAAATCAATTATATAGAGAAAACTTGGCTTGGAGAAAAGTTTAGAGAAGGTTACTTCGGTGAAATCTAGACCAACAACGTGCTATAAAATTGACAATTGGGACAAGCTTGAAATGCTCTTAAAACCACCACATAATGGTTTAGCACAAAAATATTGTATAACATAATAGCTTACCCAGCAAACGTTGTTCTGCCTTACTCCTATATTTTAGGGGTATGAAAAATAGATCTTGGCCAATTCTCATATTATTTTCCAAAATTTTATTTGAATCAGCTGTTCCAGAGGTTCTGTTCTGTTTCTGATACTCCTGTATGACAATCCTGTAGACTACGGCACGAGATTTTTATATATTTAGAGATAGAGATAGAGAAGATAGGTTATGCATTATGAAATACTAATGAATATTATGTTATCATGTAACACTTATTTTAATCATGGATATAATAATATAATATAAAAAGCTGTACTTTTAGATATTCAAGTTTATTTTACATTTCAAAATCCTTGGATAAAAATTGGGTTAATTAAATTCAATGCAACATTTAAACAACAGTACATATTAATAATTTAAGCTATTATCCGATTACAATATCTCATACAATTCCATCAACATTGGAAACCATTTACGATCGTTAACATGAAATTTCCATGTAAAATAAAATCAAAATGAATGAGTGCTTCAACTGCTTTATTTGTATTTCATTTAGTACTTGACACGTATGATACCTATCCAAATATTCAACACTCAATCAAAAGGCACGCATAATGATGAGGCCGGATCGAATTCAATTCCAAACGGAAACGGATCCATACGCGGCAGCCATTTTAATTGCGAGCATCGCCCATGAAACATAACATGGCTCCATCGCAGTGCACGCGAAATTGACAAAAACGTACACGGAATTATATTACCAATCACAATAGCTGAAAGCTTAGAATCGCTCGAAATGTTTTCAATGTGTAATCACTGTCCCTGGAGGATACGTTATAAGCGAATATTTGCTTAAAATTTCTACATTTGGTTTCGAAATTTTCTGTCATTTGTCGTACCGTTATAAATTCTCGGGCCAATTATTGGACGTATCGTTCAATTCGTCGGAGTTAGGCTGCTTATAATATTTATGATTTTGGGAAATTTTATTTTCAATATTTCGTTGGACCCTTCGTATTGAATATTCTGCAAGGTACCTCTAAATAGCTTCGAAGAATTCTTTGAGTGACACTTGAATAAAAATATCTATCTCATTGATTATGATCAAAAATTATAATACAATTGTATAAATCTGGTTTATTGTTACTGAATATAGAATATTATTGGGCCGTTATAGAATCATAATAATATGTACAGTCTGGGTCAATTATTTTGGTCGAATAATTGTTTGTATTATATTTGTATCAAACCAAACGATATATCATTTCTTAGAACTATTTTAGTTGATTACACATTATGATTAATATTTTGTATCCATTTAAGATTCTACTCCGAGTATCTAAGAACTATTACAATATTTGAATAATTTTAGTTTATCATTCTTCTTAAATTAATTACTATCGATTAAGTAGCTTACCTATAATACCAAATCATTAAAAACGTTACACAATATTTTTGTCCTTTATCTCTTATTGGATCATGACAAAGTTACCTTTTTACAATCAAGTACTTAAACGCATGATAAAGTTATAACTTATATATAAAAGAGGTCCAACCACAGACCCCTGGCGAACCCCACATTTCTAAACCATTGAACCCATATACATTACACCAGAATACGGCAGATAACCCGCATTCGGGACCACAAAGTATAATTTCGAGACCCGTTTAGAACTTTTCAGGTATTTACCGCGAACGGTATTTACCAAAGTTTGAAACTGAAGGTAAATTGTACAACATAGCTACGTTTTTTGTAGTTCATTTTATGTTTTACTATAAAGATAAGCTTTCGCAATTGTTTTTCACATTTTATCTACAATTGGTTACATCTTAATTTAAATGTATCGAGTAATTAAAATATTGTTACTTTATTGTATCGAGTAATATCACGAAAGTCAATAAAAATTTGTGATTTCTTTTTTATAAATTAGGAAATTCCTTATTATTTATTTCACTTCGATTGTATGTTATTTTAAAATGTAATAAGTATCATATCGAAATATTCATGCTTTGTCTACAGCTACTAGAGCAATAATAATAATTAGTAGGTACAAGATAATATTATATTCAAGTGACAAATGAAACAAGATCATAAGTACAATAAAATGCCATGATTGTGCGCCTAAATAATACCTTAAAGGAAATCTCCAATTGGGGTGACGCCAATCTTGTGAAATTTAATGCGTGTAAGACACAAGCGTGTTTATTCACAGCTAAAAAAAGCACACTCCAACTAACACCATCTTTTCGTGACGTACCTATCGAAGTATCTGACCATCTTGAGTTGCTTGGCCTCTCCGTCTCATCGAACCTTAATTACGGTCATTTCATTGAATCTAAAGCTCAACTTGCAGCCAAAAAGCTTGGAATTCTGGCCAAAGTAAAGCAATATTTCACACCTGACCAACTCCTCAGACTGTACCATGCTCAAGTGCGGTCCTGTGTGGAATATTGCAGCCACATATGGGCTGGCGCTGCAAAAACCCACCTTCAGGCTCTAGATTCAATGGAAAAACGCGCGAAAAGACTTATAGCCGAACCTAAACTAATAACCAAAAGTTTTGGATCTCTGGAACACCGTAGAAGAATAGCCTGCCTTTCTATCTTTTACCGGTTGCACTTTGGTGAATGTGCATCCGAGCTGCATAATCTTATTCCACCATCTCCATTCCACTATAGAACCTCGCGGAGAGCGGCCGGCTTTCACCCGTTCGTAGTAGATATACCTCGATTACGCACTAAACGCTTTGAAAGATCTTTTTTAATTCAAACTGCGAAGGAGTGGAACTCCCTCCCGCCTTCTGTGTTCCCTGAGAGCTATAATTTGGAACTGTTTAAAACCAGAGTGAATAGGCTCTTTCAGGACAGGCATCGTTTGCGATCGACCGCATCCACGCTTACCACCAGGCGGGATCGCGGTCAAATGCCTGCTCTGTTATGAATAAAAAAAAAAAAAAAAAAATATGTGTTTAATCTTATTTTATTCCGTATTCCATCATATCTGATTTTCTCTTGAATGTACCAAAATTCCGATGTAGACATTTAGCTAAAACGCGGCGTTTACATATTATTCAAGCATGTAATATCTCCAAAATTAGTTTTAGACCTTTTTTAGGCGTGATACAAGATAAGATGTGCCCTAAAAACAAAGGCAACTTTGTAAATGCCAGAATGTAGGATAAAAAGTAAAACTAGAGAGGCAAGGTCGGGTTCGTCCTCTTGAACGAGATTTTTCTAGATAATTTTGAAAATTGTGTTTGTATATTTTTTGTATTATAAAAGTCATATTATGAAGATATTTGAACTGTGTTAATAGTAATTGAAGCAAACATAATACTTAAGAAGAAATGTAAAGAAAATTGTAGATGATGAGTACCTACGTAATTTATACATAGAAATACAAAATTTAAAAGTAAAGGAAAATTACGTTAGTATATTAGGTATCGAACGAGACGAATATATAATATCTATAGTTCATTTTTTTTCTCGATATTGCAAAGATCTCTATTTTAAGAACTCACAAATACACCTTAAATATAGTACACCCACATCTCCAACAGGATATAACCAAATATTTCCCTAAACCTCTCTTGAGGGATTGTGACAAGTTCCCGAAAAGAGGCATCACGGCCATGTTCAGGATACTTCCGTGTCAATAAAACCTATTTTCGCTTTCAATAGCGCTGACGAAGGGTGTTCCCTATTTATATCTTGCCACGTTTCGATCTGATGCCTCAACACTTCAATTGTTTTGCAAAACAGTTGGAAAGTTGTGTTCGTGTTGTTTAATATTTTGGCTTCTTTTTATGATGCTCATTGTGTGGTTGTGATGAGATAGTTAGGTATTATATTTTTAAAAAGACGTGTGGCACTCGAGGAATGCCAGCTAAAGCTATTGCATAGCATGCCTTCAAAGGTTTTTTCGTTACGGAATTTCTGGATTCGGTCCCCGCGCTCAAGGCCCGCGATAGAAGCTATGCTATGGATAGCTTAATAAACTGTTTCTAAACATTTTTGACGTGACAACGTCTTATAATTCGATAGAGCCGGCTGCACGCACGAAAAAACATGACTCATGCGGCGTTACCTCGCTCTGAGGCGTTCCATATAAGGCTTGAAGTGCAAGCGAGAGCGCGGAACGAGCGACAAAGAAGCACAATCGGACGTTGTCACGTTCAACTATCGTCAGTAAACCGACTTTACAGACAACCAATTTTTTTTAAGAAATCGAGAAATGTATGGTTTATTTGTTTTTAAGTCATTTAATTTCTGTAATACTTACTCATTCTAATAAGGAATTTTAGTACAAAGGTATTAAGAAGCAGGTAAAATTTAAACCAAAAACTTCAAATAACAATCCAAGTTTTCATAATCCACTTGATGATTCAAAAGCTCCTGCTTTAATGTAACTCAGTTTCAACTCATAAAAAATACACTGTTGCATCAAAATAATATCTTAAAATGTAATATATTTTCTTGCAATCGTCCCGAGTAAAACTACTTCGTAAAAAGTTGTCAGTTTTTGCGTTTCTGTTTTATATTTGTTAGAGTGATCTAGTGGAGTGTTTTATAACAATATTTTTACATTATCCGCGAGTAAAAATAGGGTCAAACTCGTCTAACGAGGGTTCACAAAGCCCCTAATGCTGTGGTTAAATAAATGAGTAAATCTTGAGCGTCGACAGGACGGTGTTCAAAGGCCACTTGGTGTTTAATTTCAGCGCGGGATTAAGGTGAAGAATTAATGTTGAGAATTGTTCTTTTCTTATGTTTTGAGTGTTTATTATAATATTATTCTAATGAAATGATGTTATTCTGTGTCTTTGAAATAGCATGTTCATCATCCTGCGTTGACCGCTCTATATTCTTTTCAAAATGGGAACAATTTTACCTAGAACTGAATCCATGTCTTTCGACGCTTCTATCTTCTAAGCAATGTTATTAATTCGTACCGTCAATCTCAATGTTACTTAGACATAGATTTTATAATGTAGAGAGAGTATCTCCTCATGTTGATTCGAGATGAAACAAAATTAAACATAACCCGTTTTTGCTATAATTATTATCATTGGTAACTAATAATATACTATCAGTTAAGCAGATAGCTATAAGATCTCTCCATTTAAAATGCTAATATTAAGTACGAATATTAATTGTAAATTGAATTTTTAATTCCAATATTACAGTTATCACTAGTCGAAAATGAAACCTTTCAGTTTTGGCAAGATTTCTAGGAATTTCAATAAATTATTAAATTTGATTTATTTCTGAGATATACGAAAACTTTAGATCATTTTGAAACTGTTTTCTATAGAATTTAATACATCTTATAAATTTTAGGTTTGATTAATTGGTATAATTTGAAGTCTAAAGTGGGATAACTATTCTATGCTAAGATAATATTGTTTGTTTAAAATCTAAATTCTAAATCATATTTTCGCTACTTCATAACAGCCAAACACTTGCTAACTGTAATACGCTCACGGTCCAGATCAAATGATATTTAATTTTATTCTTACAATAATTATTTTTAAACAACTACCAAATGAAAGGCTTAAAAAAACTTTCAATTAAAAAACCTTCTTGGACAAGAAGTGGCGTAGTGGTGAAAGATTGCACAACAAGATTTAGTACATGCGCAAGCTTCCCCCACAACGCTTAAAGTAGCCAAGTGACGTGCCGGCAACCATAACATGCCAAAAAATATATGCAATAGAATTGAGAACCTCCTCCTTTTTGAAGCCAGTTGAAAAGCAATAACAAAAGACCCGAATCACATCAAATCCACTATTTAATAAGATACGCAATAAAACTCATAATAATACCATAAAGCAACGCATGAGGCACCGCGGGCAATAACTAGTGTAATAAAATAAACGGAACATTCATAATACCGTGCCCGCTGGCGACTCGTAATTTACTTTTGTTTCAATTGTTAAGGAACAAAAAAGATTTATTCGAAAGCTTCCTACCGAATCTTTTGTTCGAGATTTGACGAGTCTTACCTTACAATTATAATTTTCAAATGAATTATGACTTAATTAAGATTCAAGTTTGAGAGGGATTTTTGTCGCTGTTAAGTGAAAAGTTTAGTTTTTTGGCTGGTAAAAATAATGATATTCAAATTTCTTTAATTCTTAAATTGGTTCTCTAGGCTTTTTATGAAGCAAGAACGTGCTCTTGAAAATGATTGTTAAAAATTACATGAAATAATAATAAGTTAAGATTACTCTAATCTCATCAGCTACGCAATAACAACCAAGCTATGTACGTACTTTTCTTCTTATTTTTACCCATTAAGGACTTCACCTGTAGAAGACAGTCATAGGAGATCATTTATCATACTATCCTTCTATTATAAATGAAAGTTTTTGAGCATAGAAGTTGGTTTACTCTTTCACACAAAAAAGGCTCATTGAATTAAATTTGGTAGACACATCCATACTAATATTATAAATGCGAAAGTAACTCTGTCTGTCTGTCTGTTACTCAATCACGCCTTAACTACTGAACCAATTTGCATGAAATTTGGTATAGAGATATTTTGATACTCGAGAAAGGACATAGGATAGGTTTTATCCCGGAAATCCTACGGGAACGGGTTTTTCTTTGAAAACGCGGGCGAAGCCGCGGGCGGAAAGCTAGTTATAATATAAATTAGGTACCTATATCTTACAGGATTCTTTTACCCAATAACCACATGATGCTGGGAATTTAAGATAGATCGTTTAATAAGAATTATAATCCACTGACCTTAATATATGAATATCCAAACAAGACCTAATTTTATCCATGTATATAAGTAAAAGGGATTCGGTAATATAAAAAGGGCTGATGTTTTCAAAAGACCCCGATGAGGTGGTCGGCCAAGGGCTCTCCTATTTAAAAAGGGTCATTTATAACTCCTTTTGGTTACAGAATTCAATTTCTCGGAAATATTATATGTTTGTTACGCTCTCCGTAAATTAATATTGTAAATTGGATATGAAGATCTTATAATGGGACGCTGCTCCTTGTCGGTGTTATGGAAAATTCTTAAGCCGCGTATAAACTAAGCGCGGCAAACCATCGAACATAGGCGCGCGCGGCGGCCGCGCACTATGTAGACGGGATCGCCGCGCGCGGCGACGCGAACATTGCCGCGCTCGAACGTGCCGCGGGGCGATCCGCTCACTGTCGGTTTTTGAGACCGCATCAAAGGAGCTTCAGGCGTTCGCTCGCGCGCCGTGTGGACGGTTTGTAGTTTTGGTGATTCGGCTCGCGCGGCGTATACGTAAAAATGGACAACGAAAAGTGCCGTTTACTAATACAATTGTATGGCGCTAATGAATTTTTGTGGAACAGCAAATCCTCCCAATACCACAATAAATCGCTGAGGTATGATGCGTGGGTAGAAATCAGTAAGAAAATGGATATACCTATTCCTGACTTGAAAAAGAAAATGACTACACTTTTGGCGTCCTACAGAAGAGATGTTCGTGATGGATCGCCTGCCGCGCGCGGCAACTACGTTCAACTTAAAATATATCTACATATTGGCTCGCGCAGCAAATGAACGTCAACTCTGGTCGAACATTGGCTCGCGCGGCTGCCGCGCTTAATTTATACGCACCTTTAGAAACACGAAGACTGAAATTTTAGGTATAGGAATTCTTTTATATTTGATTGTGTGATGTCATACAAAAGAGCTAGAGTGGTGTCACGTTTTAAGATCATGTTCCAAATAAATGTGAGTTTGGTACATGATCCTACATGAAAAAATAAAAATCATTTATTTGCAATTAAACATGGTTACAACAAACAACTTACATAATATAATAACTATATGTGATACATTTACTGTGACATTTTGAACAATACATAATATAAAATTTTCCGAATATTCAGTTTATAAATGTATACACTATACAGGTGTATAGTTCTGAAAAAGTTATTAATTCCATGTAAAAAACACACGATTATACTTCATTCTGACGAAATAATCACACCAAAACGTTTCTACAAAATACGACAAAACTATTTCGCAAAATTCGCAATCACAAACAACAAAATCAGCAAACACGACTTACAAACAAAACGTAGATATTTTCATTGTTTACAAATGAATTGCAAAGCAATGGAAACATTAATCTGTTTATGCGTCCATTTTTATTTGCATCAACATTAAGCTCTCAGAATTATGCCGCAAAGCACTTTGTAAAACGCAAATTTATGAATTTTAATTTTCATACACATAGGCCCGAACTTCAAAACTCGGGACGTGACCTTTTCGCGTGTATTACGAGAATTCGCGTTAAATGTGCCTTAATTTTTAAGAGTTTTAAAATGTTTATTTCTTTTAGCCGATCGATGTTTGTTTCTATGCGGTCTAAGCTAGTTTTTACTACTTAACTAGTTGTTACAATAATTGCAGTATTAAGTGTCACCTTTTGAAGGAGGCCTTTGAACATTAATGTAATTATTTGGATGAATGTATGGGTGGATGAGATTTAATGTGGATTTAATAGAAACCCTGCAATTTCTAAAGATATAGATACAAAATCTACCTGAATATCATGTTTCATACGAATCCCTTTAGTTTATATTCACGACTTTCTGTGGCCCGCGGTTTTACCCGCGTTGCGCGTTGAGATGAGCGCGTTCAAACAAATAAACAAACTCTATATAATATTAATAATATATATAGAGTTTATATAATTTATTAAGTATTAAGTAATCAACCAGCTTTTAGTTTTATGGTATTTGCAATGAGATTCACATAATAATACTGATATTATATTAATACTTTGATAATACAATAGCATAGCATAATCATTAGTTAATCACAGTACAGTACTACTTTATAATTAAAATATCTCTTTTTAATTCAGTCTAATCCCCTCTCTGTTATGTTCATTAACGCATTAGCATTTTCAATCAACACGTTGTTATATTTTCAAGTTTAAAAGGCGTCAACAAAAAGCCGCGTTATAATTAAATGATAAGAAAACTATAACAAGAGATAACATCACTTTGTCCACGAACGAGCCTTTGGGTCAAAACTTGAAAGCCATTATTAATAGATCATGATAAGTTTGAAACTGTGCCCTATCTAGCGACGAAATTACGAGGAAGTAATGTTATGACAAACACTCGAATTAAATGAATTGCATCAGTTATTAATTTTAAAGTTTTAATCATGATTTACGAAGTGTCAGCACCTGAAAGAGATTTTTGGAAGAACTTATATTTAGCTGTGTTACTGTTCTATTATTTCCTCATATTTCTTCCTAAACAAATTACTTTCGTTTGCGTCAGTCACGTATTTCTTAGGGATATGAAGAACAATCAATCGACTATATTTTTATAAGTCTACGTACCTAATGAAGGATATCTTAGTAACACTCACGAGTATGTTAATCATAAAAGAAGAAAAGAATTGCCTACTGAAAATGAACAAGAATGACGAATGACATCATAATATATGAATACATTGTAATTGAAGACTTTTAAAACTACCAAATGTAACGAAAATGTAGCGCATTTCTATGAAATCAAACACTACCAAATCAGCACAATTTGTATCAAGTTTCACTACATTTTCCTCATAGCGTAATTCGCCCTATAACTTATACAAACCGCTACTAAAATTACACCCGTAAAAAGTAAGACAAAGCACCGCGCTATATTTTTTACGAATTTGTCGCAAAATAACAGGATGCCCAGAGATATATAACCAGTCCCCTGTCAAGTGGCCACCACATTCTAAACCTCATTACGAGAACTACGACCGACACTAATGGCTTATAATTTTGTTTTGTTTTTAAATTGTCAGTGTTGGAATACCTTTTACTGTTTCCGCTGCACGCGCCAAATTTACTGTCTATTTTCAGCTATATGCAGTGCCAGGGTATTGACCTCAATCTCTCAAGTGAACAACAAACCTTGCATGCATGTTACGTTGACAAAACGCTGTTTTTCAGATATATTTTACTATTATAAATTTTTGAAACAAGATTAACTAATTTCAAAAATGATAAGAAAAATGAGACAAGTTAAGGCTGAAACATACTTATCTCCGAACTTCCGACCGCTCTGATTTCCTGTTTGTGTAACCTTATCTGGAAGAGCTTGATTTATTTAAAATCTTTTGGGGAAATGTTTTGATTTTACATTTAATGTTAATGCTGGATTAAGGCATCAGGGATTGTCGTGGTAATCCCAGTTTTTGTAGTGATTTTATTCTTTGTGAAAACAACTTAAAATTATTGTTTTACTTTTGTAAATAAATACTTTATTTAGATTTTAGTCAAATATTTTTTCACTTTCGTAGTAATGACGTAAGATAATCCTTCAACCACAATTTAAAATTACTGTTTTAATTATTACAGAGTTGTTAGTATTATGGAATCTTATATAATATAAAAATGAATCGCAAAATGTGTTGGTAAGCGCATAACTCGAGAACGGCTGAACCGATTTCGATAATTCTTTTTTTATTATATTCCTTGAAGTACGAGGATGGTTCTTATGTAGAGAAAACGTAAATATGTACCACGAGCGAAGCCGGGGCGGACCGCTAGTATGGAATAAAATTATATATAAGTAATGGAATAAAAGCGATTATTCCGCCACGTTCTACAACATAATATTATTGTTGAAGAATAATTTTTAGGTTCATTAAGAATAATCGAAAGGTCTCATAAGTCTCGTAAGTTGTGTCAAAGATATTTTCCATTACAGGTTTTAAATTCAATTTCATTCGTAGAAAAATTCTTACTTATGTACTCTTCGTATTTTCAATCTAAAAAATTTGACGTATTACAGCCAAGATTACAGCATTAAAGTAAAAATTCAGGGAACTAAGCTGTTTTCTATCACAAAATACTTAAGCTTCGCTAGAAAAGCCATTTACTGCGTTTCTTTGAATTTATAGTAATAGTATTGTTAAC
This sequence comes from Colias philodice, assembly GCF_061535455.1. Taxonomy (NCBI): domain Eukaryota; kingdom Metazoa; phylum Arthropoda; class Insecta; order Lepidoptera; family Pieridae; genus Colias; species Colias philodice. Next base: position 8,896,766 of record NC_143101.1, read on the forward strand.
CACGATTTATTTTGTGACATAATGACGTTATAATTTATAGCGTGCTTTAAATCGAGGCATAATATATCCCGGTAATGAGGTGAGAGCACAATTCCTTTAGTGGCCAAGCTTTAAACGCCAGCTGTAAAATATATGAGTAAGAATTAATGGGGTTAAGGCTACTTTTTTGTATTAGACGGAATTATGGAAAGAACAGACAGCCTTCTTTTAAACATATATTTTTAAGCTATTGCATAGCTTCTATTAGCGGGCCTTGAGCGCGGGGTCCGAATCCAGAAATTCCGTAACGAAAAAACCTCACGCTCCCCACTCCGACGGGCACGGAGGTGTGGCTTAAAGGCATAGCATGCAATAGCTTTACCGCGGCAGTCCCCTAGTGCCACACGTCTTTTTTATATTTTTGTTTTACACTTTAATACAGTTATACACAGAGGAAACCTTACAAAAAAGAAAGAATACAACTTACTTAGTGATCTTATCGATTATAATTAGTGGTCTCTTCCAGGCAACCAGGGTAAAAGGTAACAAACAAAAATATCACTATTTACTCTATAAGGTTATTGTTTTAATTTAAAGCACATAATTAAAGCCTTCATTTTGATATCACGAACTTCTTGATTCATAAAAAAAAAATAATAAGCGACAAAATATGTGCACGTAAACGTACTAAATAGATGTACTAATTAATGGAGATAAGTATGTAGGTACTAAATAAAATAATATATTAACGTCAAAACATTAAACTAAAACAGTATTTAAAAAAAATGTGTGCGTGTACTAGTGTAACTTCTTTATGACCTTATTTTTCAAAAAATATTTACTATATGCAACTCTACAGAAATACGTCGAATCACGCGTGGTAGGGATAAGAAAAAGATGGCGCGTAACGGAAAAATGTCACGTGTAACGAAAAAATGTTACGCTAAATTTTTTTCCAACCCCGATAAAGAAGTTTCACTTCAAAACAGTATTTTAAAAAAAACTCCTTCGTATTCAACACATAAACGTATCCCTCACTTTTATAGATAAACTTTCCCCTTTCAGAGTTAATGACTTTTTTATATTTTATAAGGGACGTGAGGATCCCCAACTTACAATATGTTGAGTTTTATAACTACAAGTGAAACAGCTATATTGTAGGAGTATTAAAACTTTGTAATGCTTCATTTTTTCGCTATTTCTGTAAGCGATAACTATTATAAAACTATGGTTTTATCTTGGTATTTATATTGTTTAATTTCAACTCAATATTACTGTAGAATATTTAAATAACCTTGGATTCTAGAGAAAAATTTTCAAGCATATTTTTCTATTATGACATTGAAGGCCGCTTTCACTGCGTACTGATAGAAAATATCCCTGATACTGTAGAATATTATCATTTTGCTGATAGATAAGCTAATCGGAACTTATCCAGAAGTTATAAACCAGTGTTTAATAACCGTAGAACCATAAATTATATTTGTCAAACTATTAGTAAGTCGTTTTATTAGCAGAGTAGTCTTGTATTTTATTGTTATATTATAATATCATACAAGCTCATAAGTCTTTAAACATACCTAAAATAATTTCCTGTAAGTTCTTACAACAAATCTTAATTATTCATTTATATAACGAAACATACATTATTATCAAGAAGTTTGTCTTAACCTTGACAACAACTAATTGTTATTTATGATTATGGAAGTTATTTAGTCGTCATAATCATTAAACTTTTATCAATTATTACCATACAAATTAAAATGAAGACAAATCCCGATCCACAGGCTTTTATATTCCGATGTAGATGAAGACAATATCGAATCGTCAACAATGTGGAATGCACATGATTTTTCATAGAAAGAGCTAATCAAATAAAACTTGTAGATATCTCAACTCCATTACTCACCTGAAATCTATATTAAAAGGTATAATATTATACTAGCTTACCGCCCGCGGCTTCGCCCGCTTTGTCTAAAACCTAATAAATTATATACTAAAACCTTCCTCTTGAATCACTATATCTATTAAAAAAAACCGCATCAAAATCCGTTGCGTAGTTTTAAAGATTTAAGCATACAAAGGGACATAGGGACAGAGAAAGCGACTTTGTTTTATACTATGTAGTGATAAGGTAAGTAACGTAAGTAACAGTCCCCGTTTTTCTTACAATAGCATTATGTTATATTAAGATGAAACCTAATCATACCTCCAATGTTAAACCCTGCTAAATATAGCGCGTATACAATTATTTGATACGTGTATTCACTACAACGTTCAGGATTATAATCCAAGATTTAGTTTCACGCAAGAAACAAGCAAAATTAATGGGATCATGTAAGATTAGGGACTTTGTAAGTACGAATACGTCATGCAAGGCGGCTCCTAAATAAATCACTAGGACGGAAGGGCAGATAGCCTATCTGATATATTACTTAAAAGATACTTCATTATTCACACTAGAAGGTTCTCGAAGGTTTAACCTTTTTGTTTTTGAAATTTTGATCTAGTGTCTTTTTTGTTTGGATCTGTTTAACTGGAATATCACTACATAGTATAAAACAAAGTCGCTTTCTTTGTCCCTATGTATGCTTAAATCTTTAAAACTACGCAACGGATTTTGATGCGGTTTTTTTTTATAGACAGAGTGATTCAAGAGGAAGGGTTAAGTATACAATTTATTAGATTTTAGATAAATCGTGCGAAGCCGCAGGCAGAAAGCTAGTAGTTTATATTTTATACACACAAATAATACGAAAATAAGGCAAAAAAGCTACTGAGATTAGGAAAAACATGTATGTGTGATGGTATTGTGTGCAATTGCCTCAGATAATTTATTGACGAAAACGAAAACTGTGATATCTTCCTTCCAAAGCATGGCCAAAGCTTCCAAAGTAGGTATTTAATCATAAAACAATGAGTTATAATTAAAATTATGCATCAAAAGTCGATTATAATGTAAACCTTATTAAACAGCAGTACAGTAATTACTCAGATAACCGAATTAAAGGTTGTAAATGCAAATCAGATTAATTATCCCGAAATAGCAATCATTTTATATCGACAATTGGTTCATTTTGTGTAATGGTTTCAATTGATTTTAGTCTAGTTTGCTTTACATTTTGCAGATGCAATTATTAACAGCTAGTCCGCCCGCGGCTTCACCCGCTTTGTCTAAAACCTCTATATATATTTATGTAGAGAAAACGTAAATATGTACCACAGGCGAAGCCGGGGCGGACCGCTAGTATATTATATATATTAAAACTTTCCTCTTGAATCGCCCTATCTGTAAAAAACGCATCAAAATCCGTTGCGTAGTTTTAAAGATTTAAGCATAAATAGGGACAGAGAAAGCGACTTTGTTTTATACTATGTAGTGTATTTGATCATATATTATGTACTGATTGTTAATCAAACTGCATTATAATTAATTACTTGATTAAGGAGAATAGGGCGGGGTCAGGACTTAAGGCTTAAGGAGAATAGGGTGGGGTCAGGACATAAGGCTATATTATGTTTACTAGCTATTCCGCACGGCTTCACCCGCGAACTTTATCAAGTATTTCTAAATTTCATGTATTATTCTGATGTATAACCTATATTACTGTAAAGTTTCATCCAAATCCGTCCACTTGCTCTTACGTGAAAGAGTAGCAAACATCCATCCATTCTCAAAAACTTTCGAATTCTTAAAATTAGTAGGTTTTCATTGTCACTGCGTTACTTAATAACAACATAATGTTATCGTATTTAGAAAAATGTAAAATTAATATTTTGATGATAAATCAATATAATATTATTAATCACTCACTATGTCAATAAGTAAGTATAGGTAGTTACGATTAAAAAAATTTTTTGAAGAACATTTGTATGTATTTTTTTATTTTATGTATTTAATCCAATTAATAAAATACAGAGTAAAAATTATCCAATAACATACTTAACCTGAATTAAGCTAAGCAAACGCAATAAACAGTACAAAAAGCTTTAAAGCTCGTAGCTTTTACGAGGTGGATAAGTATGGTAATAAATCATGAAATAAAACAGGAATTTGTTCTAAGAAAAATCCATACATAACATAAATTGTGCCATAGAAGTCGTGGATACTCAAAATGAAGTAATGTTAAATAAATTTTGCCTTTATCCAACAAGAACTTTTTTCATTGAAATAATAATATTTATACATTGATATTAAATTGTAAATAGTGATTTAAATAGCTAATGAATTTGAATTAGGTAATATAAATTCAAAAGTATGGGTGATTGTTACTCAATCATACCAAAACTACTGAACAGATTTTGATAAAAACTTTGTCGTGTATTTTAGAATGTAAAGTAAATAATAGCTTGACTGTAAAATAAAAAATAAATAAAAAAAATAAAAAAGCCTTTTATTTCTCTTTTCACACTATAATCTTACATGCTAAACAATATAGTCCAGTCTGTGGGGAAATGTAAAAGCCTCTGCTCTACAAAAGGTGGCGCAGAAAATGTTTCGAAACAACATCGTCCAGGTATGAAAGGCCAACAGAAATCCAAGCTTTCGACCTTGACGGACCCAGGCGCCAGCCGCCATCCCGAATCAAAGGTGCCAAAACTAGGCACATTTCAAACAACCTCTCAATTAGGGATGTAACGATACCGATACCGATACCGATTTATCGGCCGATATAATCGGCAAGCCAATATATCGGTATCGCCGATAGTAAAACAGCCGATACCGATATCAAACAATTCAAAAAACCGCGCCCAATGAACGATGCGGGAGGTCGCCCGCGCGTGCGCACTTTGTTTTCTGAAAAAACTCTACCAATAGTAAACTTTTATTAGGTACTGATTGTATGTGTATTACTTAAAGTTTAACTGACTTTGTAAAATAATAATACTAAAATAAATGGTTTTGTTGTTTTTTGATTTGGCATTTTTATTTAAAAGAATACGATTAACAGTTGAGTCTCTGTTAAATGTTGGTAACTTTTTATGCATAATTCACTTTTTATTTTTCTACCAAGCCATCGATATCGGTATCGGTATCGGTATCGCCGATACATTACTACAAATATCGGTATCGGTATCGTATCGGCAAAATCATGTATCGTTACATCCCTACTCTCAATTGTTCACCAAATCACAAAAGTGTCCATGAGGGGCTCAAAGAAGACAAAATCACCTACACTTCTCTCATACATGACTATTCTGTAAGTCTTAAAGGTAAAAAGTTACAAGCGACGGAAACAACAATATTTACAGCTTGACTGTAGCTAGTATTAAATATCAGTTACACATACATTATAATATATCATGTATAATTATAGACTATAATGCCATAATAGGCATGTAAACGGTTGAATTATCAGACAGGATAATACCCAACTATTGAAGGAAATTGGCGTGAAGAATTGGAATTCAATACTGGGTATACCAAGTGGATATATCATATTATATTCACTCGAGCAAGAATAACATAGGTATTAGGTATATGTATGCTTTCCGAATCGGTGGTAAATGTTAAAATATGTAATGACGATTCAAAAGTGCTTCTAAAAGAAGTCTATAATTTACCCCAAAACCTCCCCCACCTTACATATTGAATAAATAGAGGTTCGAGTTTGAGTTTGAATATAAATTATAAACAATCTTATATATAAAAATGAATCGCAAAATGTGTTGGTAAGCGCATAACTCGAGAACGGTTGAACCGATTTCGATAATTCTTTTTTTATTATATTCCTTGAAGTACGAGGATGGTTTTTATGTAGAGAAAACGTAAATATGTACCACGGGCGAAGCCGGGGCGGACCGCTAGTAGTATATATATATTAATCGATACGGAATAAAAAAAGAAAAAAATGCGGCTGGGCATGCTTTTGTTGTCTGTTGTCCGCCTTGCGTTCCTGTTGGTCTTAAGCGTGATGATAATATATTATATTCTATAACCTAGCCTCGCTCCATAAATGTGCTATAGATAACACTGAAATATTTTTTCAAGTCGGTCCTCTAGATTAGTGCGTTCAACCAAACAAACATACTCTTCAGCTTTATGTATTCATAAATGAAATAATCCAGTTTCAGTTTTCGTGTTAGTTTTCGTTTTAGTGTAGGATCTATCGTAGGTAAAATGTACACTTATAACATTAGTCTACACCATGTCTACACAATATTTAAAAGCATAAAACTTGTTCCACACAAGCGTGCCGTATCCGCTATAACAATATACCGCATAAGTACTTGAGAATTTCCTCAGAATTCCGTCACACACTACTTAAACTTCCAACGACTAGACAATTTTAAACACCTACAAAACTTTACTAATTGTTTTCTGCAGCTCTGAAAATTTACATCACAAACTCAATATACACTCGGGGTTTATGGAAAATTCGAGAATTAATAATTCCGTATGACGGATAATCTAAGCTTCATTTAATGCAAAACATAAAAGGGTTGGGTTAGGTCATGTTGGATTATTAATTTGTGGCTGTTTGCAAAATGTCATTCTCTAAATAATATATGATGTACCATATCATAATATATGATGTTACACATGTATGTATTTTGTAAAATTAAATTGTAAAACTGACATGATTTAAAAGAGCAACTATGGAGTTTCTTGCCGGTTCTTCTCCGTAGATACTGCTTTCCGAATCGGTGGTAAATGTTAAAAATATGTAATGACGTTTCAAAAGTGCTTCTATAGGAGTCTGAATAAATAAATGTTTGAGTTTGAGTAAACACGAGACTCTCCCTTGAGGCTACTAAATATTATTTAATTATTAAACGGCCCTGTTATATAATGTTACATTACGAATCAATTAATAAGGGTTTGTTAATTAATGTGTGGAAACGATGGATATTTTTGCTCGTTAGTTTTGTTATTTTTACTGTGAATACAAACATTGGTGAGCGTAAGCCGGTTAAGCCAAAACATTGTTGGGAATTATTAATCCGACAGTGAAATAGTTATTTATTAAACATTAAATTTTAACGTTATTTGAATGTTTGTTAATCGGAAAATGTAAAACATTTGTTTGTGGAATAAGAAATCATAGCCATATTAATCTTAATATTTGTAATGTGTTATATTTAAATACAAATATAGAATAAAATACACCAACAAATATTTTTATTTCATAATTTATTCACTTCTTTATAATATATCCATAAATATTGTATCATTTAAATAACATAAAACATACTAAATACTCTCCAAACTTCCATTCCAAAATACCTAATACACTGCAAAAGAGCGCGCCAAAAAAAAAAAAGAAAAAACACGCGCGTCAGTGAAAACCTCCGTCAATTCATTTACACGAAGATAGCATCAGATCCAACTCAATAAAGACCAAAAGTGAACCAAGCCAAGGGCGTGTACTAGTAACGAAATAAAAGCATGTATTGAAACACCGATTCGTGGACTTTTTCCCTAACTCTTTGATGGAAGTAGGTCACATATCGTTTGAATGGACTTTGAAGGGATCTCTTTATTACTAAATACTTGAATATTACATCGTGGAACGTGTATATGAACAGTGAACCTTATGTTCGTAGGTTGGTATGTTTCAATGTATGGTTTTGAGTTCGAATCGGATTTTGAAGATAATGAAAAGCAGAATGATGATTAACTGTACTTTGCGACATTGATTAGTAATCTATTCCACTCGTCTAACTAATATTATAAAGAGGAAACATTTGCTTTTTTGTATGTATGATCTAAAATGATGTCACATAAAAACCACTAGACCGATTTCAAAAACACCTCATCAGAGTTTACATTTTTCTAGAGTCCCATAAGCGCGGGTAGAGCCAGGACTAACGGCTAGTCTATACTAATATTATAAAGAGGAAAAGTTTGTAAGTATGTATGTATGTATGTATGTATGTATGGTTTTCACGCATAAACTACTGGACCGATTTCAAAAATTTTTTCACCATTAGAAAGCTGCATCTTTACTGAGCAACATAGGCTATATTGCATTTTCAAAAAAATTAGAGATCCTTACCAAAAATGCAATAATGTAACCCAAGGTGTAAAAAAATCCTCAATAAAACTTCTGTCATCGCGTGCGCTGCGGAATCTATTGAAGATAGAACAAAAAAATGTTCTACGGTATTATAGAATGGATCAATATCTACAAGAAAGTCCGCGATACCATATGTCCATCTTCAGTAGTTATGTTACTACAACAACTTTTTTACGTTTTCAAAGTACCTAAATAGAAGTGCCGACAGTAATCAAACCATGTTATCCATACACATATATTAATCCTTATCCCATTAAATGATGTTTTATTATAGACTGTTTCAATACCAGCAAAATACTTTTTAAATGAAAAGAATTGGATATTCCATTCAAAAGATATAACGAATTTTTAAAAGTGTCAATCTACAGAAATTGTAGGTATACTGTTCGAGCAGGCCGTAGTGCGGGGGTCACGGAGGAATTCTACCAATATGCGTCTTGACGGAACACAGTGGGGTTTTGGTCGGTAGGAATCCGACATAACCCACGGCCCCTCCCCCGGAGGCCGTGGGTATCTATGAAAGATTTCCCCACTAAAACAAAAAAAAAAGGCCGTAGTGCGGGACGGGGTAAAGGTGATTTTCATGTGATTAAAAATTAAACCTATTGTCCGACCTATAGTAGACTTTTCACTGTAACGATATCGCTATCTATGCGGGTGAAACCGCAGGGCATTGCTAGTATCTTATAAATATGAAACCCAACATACACGCAACTTCGTTTACTTTCAAAAGGTATATTTTATTCCATTTTTGTAATATTTTTCCTTTACACTCCGGTCCTATTCGTTGCCTGATGGACTATCATCATAACAAACAGTTTTTCATTTCAAACGAATACTTCCTGAGATTTGCTCGTTCAAACAAACAAACTATCCAGAGAGATAGAACGTAATACTGACTTCATATTTATGTAGTAACATCGTATACTTTGTAAGCTCGTGAAAGGCCATAAGCTCATTAAAGCTGAAGCATTATTGAAATAATAATTGAAAATATTTATAAAAATCTCTCTTGATACCCAATTACTGTAAGGCGATCCTGATTCCAATACCGTATAATTATACTTTAATTAATTTGTACTTCTGATAACAAGATTCGTAATTATCTTATTAAGTGGAAGATAATTGAAGATTTTTCAAGCATGCTCATCGTTTGCTTGAAATCATTTTTATAAGTGAGGTTTTAATTTATGCGATAACTTCTAGTTTTAATGACGTAAGAATTTATTAATACACAACGAACAAATATAATGTAACTGTAACTCTATTCAGACATTCAGTAATATTAATTATATTTTTGTGATATCATTTATTCTGAAAACACACACACATGTACGTTGTACGCATTCACACACACTCTCACACGTACACACATACGTCATGTACATTGAACTTACTCTATCTAAGTTTTGTTCAGTCAGACTTAACTAGAGACGATTGAATAATAAAATCTTAGACAAGGTTCATTCCTGGAAAAAAATTCCTTTCGCAAGATAACTGCAAATCGTAACGAAATAAACTCCGTTCAAAGCGAGACAGAAAAATACATCATAACATTATTGTAAGTAGTCGAAGAAACTTGAACCGTCTCGTGTTATTTTACGTAATTCGACATAATGGCAAATCGTTTGGCAAAGCACTCATCCCTTTTGGAGTTTTTAAATCTCGTCTTGGAGAGTATCCAATTCTTTTTACCCTCAGCCTTGGCTCTAGGCATTTCGCATTATCTCCAGAACACAATTAAGAGGTCAAATTAATGGGACGATGGTTTTTGTAATTATACCTTTTGAAAAGGACCATGGAATGATCAATGCAGCGCGCTTCAAAGAATTTTAGGGAAGTAATTAAAACGTGAGTTAATTACAATTTGATCCTATTTAACTTTCAAAATAACACTGGCAGGAAATTGATTTTCTTTTACTTTATAATATTTTGCATGGTGTATGAAATGTCACTTTATAAGTGGGATAGAGTAGGTGTAGGAAATAAGTATTAGGAAAATTTGATATATTTATTATTGATTTCTAACTCTAGTAGGAAATAACTATAAGATTATTATATAATAACATGGGAAAATCATTCCTTTTTTTAGATCAAAGTGGCGAGATTAATTTAGTAGATTAGAGTTGCGACTTAATTCACTTCCAAATAAGTCATTTTTTTTTAATTTACAATAATTGTATATATAACGTTACAATTTGTATATTGTAATTACAAGTTTAATGTCTGAATTTAACATCGCATGCTTGCTCCATACTAATAAAACTTTAATATATTTTCGAATAAAATACGCACCGTTAATTTTATAGGTCAAATGTAGGTACGGTTTATCAATGGAGTTCTGGGTCACGGCTGCGCCAAGAATAGTGAAATTAATAACAGGTTTAATATGATAGCTTAGTATGTTGGTAAGTAGAGTGAAAGCTATATTGTTATTATTGAAGAGACATAATATTAAGATTATCAAGTATTACCTATGTAATATGAAGTATTTTATATTATTACTTATTCGGAGGGATAGTATGTCGGTTAAACACTACCAGATATTTTTTAATTATTCAAGAGTCTGTTTTCAAACTCAAACTCAAACTCAAACATTTATTTATTCAATTAGACTTCTTCGAGAAGCACTTTTGAAACGTCAATACATATTTTTTTTAACATCTACTACCGTTTTCGTTAGTATATTAACATTTAACATTAAAAAGCGTATATTGTACTTTGATCTTACTTTATGGCTACGCAATCTATATATGTATGACATTTTATGTATTTAACCTACTTCGAAATAGGACGGAAAATACTAAGTTTAAGTAAATTAAAAATGGATAGGTACATAAAATAGTTTATATGTTTATGATATGAAATTAATTAATATCATATCATTAATTATAACGCCACATATAACTAACAAAAAGACCCGAAGTCCTAGAACTCAACCAAAACCTAACAAAACACACAGAGCAAACGTAATTTTGCGAAACGTCGTTAGTTCAAACTTTAATTTCTATTCACGTACAAGTCTGACATTGACGAGAATAAGTTTTTCGATTGGCGCGAAATTTAACCAAAGAAATTAAAACCTTTTTCGGATTATAAACTAGATTTATATATAATTTATACTAGATGCGCCCCGCGGTTGCACCCGCGTGGCTCTGCTCGTGTTGGTCTTAGCGATATTTGGCCTACAGCCTTCCTCGATAAATGAGCTAAGAATTTTTCAAATCAGACCAATAGTTCCTGAGATTAGCGCGTTCAAACAAACAAAAAACTCTTCAGCTTTATAATATTAGTATAGATAAATAATATAAAGCTTTAGAGTTTTATTTTTTTTTTTATTTAACAAAGAATAAAGAGGCTAGAATCTTATATTATCATCAGGATAAGACCAATTAGAGCGGAGTAATGCGGGTGAAACCACGGAGCACATCTAGTTTATCATATTATTTAACCTCACGCTTCGAACACTTCGGACAGCGAAGTGTTTGTATGAACTTCAAGACATGTAAAATGTTCGTAACGTCGGTTTAATAATATAATGAATAAAACGCTTTTAAAATCCGTTAAAAGGTGCATAGTTTCTAAATCTATAATGCTCGCGTAAAATTATTAAACAATCACATACTTGGTAAAAGCACTCAAGAACCATGAAAACCTTCAAGTTTGTCACGTAATGGCTATTTTGTAAATATGTGTTTTAAATTTATTTGCGGACCCATAAAGAGATTAGGCGTTGGATCTACGACCCCTGTTTGACCTTGGCACACGATTACGTGCTGTTTATATGCTTTTGCCAATATTTTCGTATTTTATGTTGTATTCGCGGATTATTAGGATTAACTTGTTTGAAGGATTCGGTTAAAAGAATGTAAAATTATGTTAAGAAGTTCCGGGGACTATGCATTTAAACATTTTTATGCTTATAGACTAGGTATTACATAAGCGAAATAATACATATAAAAACTAGCTTTCCGCCCGCAGCTTCACCCGCGTTTTCAAAGAAAAATCCGCGTAATTCCCGTTCCCGTGGGATTCCCGGAATAAAACCTATCCTATGTGTTAATCCAAGTTACCCTGTGCGAAAATTTATTCATTGTAATCGGTTCAGTAGTAATTGCATGAAAGAGTAACAAACATACATACATACACATACTTTCACATTTATAATATTAATAGGATAAAAATAAGGTAATTTATATTCATGAATATAAAGCAAAATATACCTAAATCCAGTCTTCAAAATATCAAAGATACTAGGATTGGTACGAAACTATATGGGATTACTTTAAGCCGTATCATCTTATATTTACAAATATATTCACTTCATTCAAAGCCATTATATTATATAGATACACTAGCGGTCCGCCCCGGCTTCGCCCGTGGTACATATTTACGTTTTCTCTACATAAAAACCATCCTCGTACTTCAAGGAATATAATAAAAAAAGAATTATCGAAATCGGTTCAGCCGTTCTCGAGTTATGCGCTTACCAACACATTTTGCGATTCATTTTTATATATAAGAAGATTAACAAGTAACAGAGATTTAGGAATAGGGAATGTCTCTAAATCAAGTAGATAGCTCCATATATAACTCACTACAACAAAGAAATAAAGAATTCACAATTACAGGTTACGGTTAGGAATTGAGAGTATTGACGTTAGTTTACTCCATTGGGACTTAAAATGTATGTATTTAACTCCTATGGGACTTAAAATGTATCTATGTTTGGAAAAAATAATTTAGCCTTATTATTGTAATCACTACATAGTTTATGCGGTTTTTTGCGTCATCGAAGAAGATTTTAGTATTTTTTATGTCGTATTTTTTGCATGTCTTTGAAATAAATGTTTTTTCTTTCTTTCTTTCTATATAATTATTTGTTAAGTTTTAGACATAGCTAAGCTTGGATATATTATTTTAGTTAGCTGTTAAGCTTTAGTTTGTCTTGTGTGTGGCAGATGCATTTCACATCTGTTTCACAGATCGATTTTCGTTAAGAGCAAGTTGGTCAGCTTTCTAGTGGTGTGTCAAATTTTATGTCGATACAAATATTTTGTTATATGTATGTATCTATGAACTATTTGATTTATGAACTGTTTTATTACTTGTTTGGCCAATACCTAAAATGTTATTCATATTCTCTTCTATATATTTTTCAAAGGTATTTTTTAGCCGAAATCTGAATTGATCTCGAAAATATTCCACTCCTTTGGACCAAATTCATGTTAGCGAAATTATTGTATAGAAAACGCTTTTTCTTATTATTTTGATGTTTAGACACAATGGCTTGACCTAAATGATATTTTCTGATTGTAGGTATATTTCAATGGATTTTTACGCGGTTAATAATAGATCCATTGGTCCTTTTTTACGCTATTATTTATTCTGTGTATAAGCAGGTATATTATAATATTTGGGTTGCGTATGTATTTATATATAACTAGATTTCCGCCCGCGGCTTCGCCCGCGTTTTCAAAGGAAAACCCGCATAGTTCCCGTTCCCGTGGGATTTCCGGGATAAAACCTATCCTATGTGTTAATCCAAGTTACCCTCTATATGTATGCTAAATTTAATTGTAATCGGTTCTGTAGTTTTTACGTGAAAGAGTAACAAACATCCATACATCCATACATCCATACATCCATACATCCATACATCCTTACAAACTTTCGCCTTTATAATAGTATTAAGAAGATTAAGAAGATTAATATTAAGATCTATATCTATAGGTATCGTTTTAATTTTTTAGTAAAAATTATCGTTATCGTTATAAAATTATCGTTTTTAGTTAAAATTATTTTGTGCTGGATTACTTTGAATTTTCAAAATTAATTTTTCGCATGTGTATAATAATGTTTTGAGACCAATTAGTAATGTACCTAATATAGAAAAATGTGTGCGTGTACTAGTGTACACACGTGAAACTTCTTTATGACATTATTTCTCAAAAAATAATTTACTATATGCAACTTTACAGAAATACGTCGAATCACGCGTGGTAGGGATAAGAACAAGATGGCGCGTAACGGAAAAATGTTACACTAAATTTTTTTCCGACCCCGATAAAGAAGTTTCACTTCAATAAATATTTATTGCAATTATAATTTTTAATTTCAATAGTATCTATTACAATCATAATGCCTATGCATGATTATAAATTATATCTGCTTCATCATGTAATCCATTATACACTAAAAAAAACAATTTAATCATGTTTAAACTCTCATAAAATATTAAAACAATTACTTACCTCCAATTTAAAGTAAAAACTTCATATTTAAACATACAAACCGCATGTTTACACCAATCGATATATATAATATTAATTATTCCCGCGTATTTACGTATGTAACGATGTAATTGATCCTGGATCAAGCCTGATTTACATTTGCCGCTAATTTTAAGTAGAACTGGATATAATGGCGCAATGCGGACTGCTGAATTTTCATTGTTATTTAGTTTATAGTTTCATAATTTATTATTAATTAAGTGTTGTAAGTTACGTGAACATAGAGGTTTAAAGTTGTATTAAATACTTTTAAAAAGGGTTGTATACATTGGTAAATTTTATTGAATAATATTAAGTTTAGTGTCCCACAACACATTAAAATTCCCTAAAGGGCCTCTGCGTGTTGGACCTGTGTCCTCACGTAAGCCTTTCAAAGTACCGGGTATCTTCCTTCTGGCGGAGTGTATATAAATAATATTAATAATAGTGTTTCAGTGTTGATACTCAGAATATTGTAGAGCCAATTGTATTAACATTGCAAAAATCGCTCCAAATAAATAAACTTCCTTCCTAAAGCCCCAGATTAAACCATTTAAGGCGCTTTGGTGATTAACCTTTTTTGACTTATTTTATAAAATTAGTATAGATCACACCAACAAACTTTCCCCTCAAAGATAAGCCTGCCAATCACCACTTACAAAACCCATAAACTCCAAAAACAATCCAGCGAGGTCCGGGAAAGTAATTTAAAAATTAAAAATTACTTCCAACTTGAAGTCCGGAGGAAAAATTAATAAAACGCAAAACGAGTCTTCAACCGCTCTAATGAGACGTCTTGGGATGGAAAGTGAAATTCAGAAGGGTTTTAAGTCAATTCTAACTTTAGTTTGACGTATATAACAGATATTTTATGGCATGACCTATTTTATATTTTGCTAGTGAAACCGAGAAAGAGCACGTGAAAAGTGTTAAGGAAAAATTTTAGAAATTATTCAATTTTATTGTTTTAAGTATTAGTATTGTGAATGCCTTTAAAATCCTTCATTAAAACTAAAACAAAACAAAACTTGTTTATGTAAACTTTTACAAGTATTTACGACAAGACATTTTTTATCTATGACTATAAATACAGTCAAATTTTTGCACGCCTAACACCAAAGTCTGGAATTTTAATTGAAGTGCAAAACCTGAACCACTTAAATATCTAAAAATTATAATACACATTCTATTCATTGAACAAAAAATGTTAGTTTCTATACTAGTACAGGCTTAGGATCAAACCGACACCCTTACGCAACACTATACAAACAACGTATAACATTACTTTACACCATACACTACTATCTATACTAATATTATAAAGCTGAAGAGTTTGTTTGTTTGTTTGTTTGTTTGTTTGTTTGTTTGTTTGTTTGAACGCGCTAATCTCGGGAACTACTGGTCCGATTTGAAAAATTCTTTCGGTGTTAGATAGCCCATTTATCGAGGAAGGTTATAGGCTATATTTCATCGCGCTACGACCAACAGGGGTGAAGACACGGGGGTGAAACCGCGCGGAGCAGCTAGTATCATATAAAAACATACAGAAAATGAAAGGATTTTTAATAAAACCTCCTTGCCTTTGTACAACGTTGGAGCGTAGTTAGTGGAGTTGGGAATACTTCCTCCATCACTAATTGGAGCCGAATGGAAAAACCTACGTTTCAAATTAATCCGCTTATTGCATTAAAAATATCTATCTAGTTACAATGTAATTTTGAAAATAAGAATATTAATTAGAACGGTTTTTATAAAATACTAGCTGCGCTCCGCGGTTTCACCCACGTGGCTCCGCTCTTGTTGGTCTTAGCGTGATGATATTTATAGCCAATAGCCTTCCTAAATAAATGGGCTATCTAAGACCGAAATAATCTTTCAAATTGGACCAGTAGTTCCTGATATAAGCGCGCTCAAAAAAACAAACTTTTCGGCTTTTTAATATTATCTAGTATAGATTGCCTATGTAATATAAAGCTTTCTAAACATCTCTTTAAAAACGTTTGTAATATTTTGCCTCTAAACAACCTTTAATTTACTTTATTAGTCAGATCAGCGATCCGAAAAACTTGTCAAACGTTTATATCATAAGTTATAACTAGCTTTCCGCCCGCGGCTTCACTCGCGTAGTCAAAGGAAAACTCGTATAGTTCCCGTACCCTTGAGATTTCCGGGATGAAACTTATCTTATGTCCTCTCTCAGGTATCAAACTCTGTACCAAATTTCGTTCAAACTAGTTTAGTGGTTAAGGCGTAAAGAAAAGACAGACAAACAGATAGAGTTACTTAATAATTTGTAATAATTTCAGTATAATATGTTCAAATTGTAACCACCTCTTTAAACATTGCTGCTATTATAAAATTTCCAATGTAAGACAACATCCTTACCAATATAATATTCAAGGAAAAATTTAATCCAAATACCTACTTGTGTACTAGCCTTAAACTTAAGACGAATGCTTTCACAGTAACTAAACCCCGATACACACTATAGGAAAAATCCACTCAAAAGCTATTGTATACTATGTATACTGTGTATTGTAGCCTTTACCTTGACGGATGTCTATCTTAACGTTTCTCAGTAACTAAACCCCGGTACACACTGTTAACCAAATACAGACTATAAACGAATTCGCAGTACCTTTCGCAACCGCACGTCGGCGGTCAAGTGTGAATCCTTTGTATGAGACTTGTTGACTTAGAACACTAGACTGGAAAGGATATTGACCTATACACGTGAAACTTTTGTGGTATTCAAAGAAATTTATCACTACATAGTATAAAACAAAGTCGATTTCTCTTTCCCTATGTCACTATGTATGCTTAAATCTTTAAAAATACGCAACGGATTTTAATTTTTTGTATACATACAGTGATTCAAGTGGAAGATATTAGTTTATAACTATTTATTAGGTTTTAGTCAAAGCGGGCCAAGCCGCGGGCGGAAAGCTAGTAAATAACATATTAATTTCTAAATAATATATTGTTAGACGTAACTTTTGATATAATATATTCAATAAATATTTAATGAATAGAAAAGATTCTATCATGAGTAGATCGGGATTCTAATCCGCGGTGTTCATCGTTCCGTGGCGATGCCTTAGGACTTAGATAGATTTAGGCGTGATTGAGTAACAGACAGACAGACAGAGTTACTTTCGCATTTATAATATTAGTATGGATTTCTGTTTTAAATCTGAAGAAATTTTCTTGTTGTTTTTACTGAAAATTGATATCACAATTAGTTATAGGCTTAGTTCTTCTTTATCTATGGCTATTGAGTATTATTTTGAAAATAAAAGTCTTCTCTGTAGTCACAAGCTCATGTAAAGTCATAAAGTCCTTAATAAGTCGATGCTGAAATTCATATAAAACTTGCATACATATTCATGTTCTTCAAACGTGCATCCTTTGTCATACTTACTCCTTGAGACGCTCTTCACTTACCTGACTATGCTGTTTATGACCTTTCAAGATCTAACAGTTCATTAATTAATTGGCCATTAACTAAATGACATTTTATCGCTTTATTCCTACGTCATGTGCAGTGACAGGTTATTTATCATTAGAGTTTGTGACTCATTAAATGAAATGAATGTTCTGGTGACGTGTGTTTACTTGGCTTATTTATTATGTACCTAATTGCCTGAAAATAAAATATATGTATATCTAACATCGATAAGGAAGGCTCCTAGGTCCAAGCCTAAATAGTTAAAATCTCTATACTTATTAGTTGATATAAATTAAAATATATAATATAACTAGCTTTCTGCCCGCGGCTCCGCCCGCGTTTTCAGAGAAAACCCCGCATAGTTCCCTTTCCCGTGGGATTTCCGGGATAAAACCTATCCTATTTCTCAAGTAAAGATTGAACTGCACATGGTGTGCGAATTTTATTAAAATTGGTTAAGTGGTTTAGGAGTCCATTGAGGACAAACATTGTGACACGAGATTTATATATATTAAGATATCTAATATTGATAAGGAAGGCTCCTAGACTAAAATGATCAGCTGTATTTTGATGGTCTCCCTTCCTTGGTGCTTACTTTTTTATTGAATCGACCTTTTAAAATGGAGTCACGGACACGGCAAAAGTGTTACATACTTTACTTTTTTCTCTTAGTCAAGATCTATAGACTAAGTCAGTATATAAAATGCATCAAAATTGATTAATCCATATAAGTGACAGCCGCGCAAACACAAAGACAGATATTATACTGACGAATTAACAACCGGTACCTTATAACTTTAAGGAGCTTTCAAAATCGATCATCAGAGTCAAACATTATTCCAATCTTATTTCGTAATTAATAAGAACCTATATTAAATTTCCCTAAAACGTCACGAACACTTGTACAATACCTACTCATGAATGAAAAACAAATAGATTTTAAAAACAAGCAGAACCGCCCAGGCTTCCGCCATAATTAATTAATTATCCACCCTCGAGAGATTGTAATTGATTTAAATACTTTGTTATTCAATGTATAGTCTAAGAGTCTTTCTACGTTGATATACAATTCAAATAGCTCAGTATAATAATAATTATTATTTTTCTCTTTAGCGCTACAAGACTTATTACTAAAATCACGTAATGCAACGAAAACTTATCTATACATACTATAAATTATAAAGCTGAAGAGTTTGTTTGTTTGAACGCACTAATCTCGGGAACTACTGGTCCGATTTGGAAAAATCTTTTAGTATTAGATAGCCCATTTATCGTGGAAGCTAATGGGCTATAATATAATATCATCACGCTAAGACCAACAGGGTGAAGCCGCGGGGCGCAGCTAGTAATAGTATAATGAAGATGTTATATTTATTACTAAGAAAAATAGGTCAAAGTAAACAAGAAAATGAAAGTATGCTAATTGGCTGTTAGCTCAAATACAAAAAGACATACTATCACCAATACAATATCAATGAAAGTAGGGGGCTTGAATCTTTACAAAGTAAACGTGATTTCATTTCTCGGGTACATAAATACCTTCACAAGAATAACAGGGGACGTATTACCAAATCGCTCGTAAAATATCGAATATTGAAACATATGACAATCCCGTCTGCTCAACTCCCTTGGGAACTTTTTTCCTTTAAATCCTCAAATCAGTAATCAAAATTGATATGAAAATAATCCCCAATTACCGTCGTTTCTTACTTAATTTGTATCCTTTTTGTATTCTATTAAATTGCGTAACAATCGAGATTCTTTCATGTATTTTTTACATTCCCTTTATGTAGTTTTCTGAGAAATATCGTTTTGTATAGGTAATTTCAGTTTTCTTACTGAAAATATCTTAAGCATACTGTTAATAATGAATACAAGAAAACTCGGTATTTACAATCTATTAAATATGAAAGCTAAATTCCTGTTTTGTGTATAATAAATAAATTATAATAATGCTTTAAAAAAATATAATATTTGCATAAAGTAGGTACTATAAAATGTCTGAATTAAATTCTAGTAGCATATTAACTTTTAGAATAGATGTACATTTTATCAATTATTAGTATGGGTGTATATGTACATATTTAATTAAAATAAACCGTAATTAAAATTATAAGACCACAATATTATAATTACCAATAACTTATAATATTTTAAGTTCAAAAGGCAGGGTTAAACTGCGGCATAAAATTTGATGAAATTACTTGAAAACACAGCGTTACCATATCTTATATTCTAAAACCAACCTCTGAAGGCTAGAAATACTACATGAAAACACAATATACAGATACAACCAGTAGGGAAACTTCATACAACACGTTCTAAATGGCTCACGCACACGAGCAAGCGTATTTACGAGAATCGTAAGGTTATTATGACAATTGACAGATATAAGAATACCCTTAGAGCGGGGGCACACGATGCGTTGCGGCGGCGGTGCGGCGCCGGAGCGGTGTCGCTGCGTCGTCTTACATAGAAATATCTGTGGCATGTCACACGATGCGCTCCGGCGCCGCACCGGACTTGTAACCACCAAGACGAGGCGGGGAGGGGTGAATGCGGTGCGACGTCGGAGCGGCACCGCTCAGTTGTTTTGCGTCACAAGGAAGGACACGCTGTGCAACGCTGCTACGACGCCGCTGCGACAGAACAACGTTACGGCGCCGCACCGCTCGTGTGCCCACTGACACGGTGAAATCTTAGCGGTGCGGCGCCGCAACGCATCGTGTGCCCGCGCCCTTACGATTCTCGTTAACACTTGCATGTGTGCGTGCCATTTCGAACGTGTTGTATGAAGTTTCCCTACTGGTTGTATCTGTATATAGAGATGAAAATTAAACCGCACTCACACTCAGAAATACTATAGTAAAAACCATAGCGTATGTCACACTATAACATTTCACACTAGTACAACAAAACGTTCGACAGAAACGCGTGTGTGAATAATTGCGCTTCCATTAAAAAGTAAATATAAAGTGTGAAGGAAACTGGGGCTCGGCGTTAAGCGTCCTCTGAATATAAATTTGTTTTTAAGGAACAAGCGACGAGCTTAGTTTATTATAACTTCGCTGGGAGAGTTTATTTGTGTGTTCTGTTTTTATTAGATGCAACGGTTTTAAATTATATATCACTAGCTGTTCCCCGCGGTTTTACCCGCATTGTTTCGCTCCTGTTGGTCTTAGCGTGATGATATATAGCCTATATCCTTCCTCGATAAATGGGCTATCTAACACCGAAATAATTTTTCAAATCGGACCAGTAGTCCCCGAGATTAGCGCGTTCAAACAAACAAACAATCAAACAAACAAACTTTTCAGCTTTATAATATTAGTATAGATAAGAGATATTATGCAATTTTGTGTATTGTTTGTTAGGCAGAATGGATTTAAATCTGGTACGATGTGAGTATAAGTGAAAATTTCAGCAGAAATTGTGCAGGTATGTTTAAGATTACGTGCATATAAGAACGACTCTACGAAAAATTGTATATACCTAAGTCTCGTATAAGTTTGTAAAATTTACGTAATTTAAAACAATCCACAAACAGTTTCTCAGTGCTAAAGGTTAGAGATTGACATTTAGTTAACAGGTTTAGAAACCACTATATGTACCCACTACAGTGAAAAGAGAATAGCATTTGACATTTAGGTAGTTAACTTGGTCGCGGAAGAATTCTAACAAATACCCGCGGCCCCATCATTAAAGCGGCTCGACGGAACACAGTGGGGTTTTAGTCGGTAAGAATCCGATATAACCCACGGCTCCTTCCCCGGGGGCCGTGGGTATCTTTGGAAGATTTCCCCACTATAAAAAAAAAAAAAAAAAAAAGGTAAGTCACTATTATATTATGTACCTACAACAAGGAAAAAACCCTGAAACATTAAATAAAAAAATGTCTAACCAAACCATACCATAAACGCCAATGCTATACAAACAATACAAGACTGGAGCACTAAGGGCTGATTTTTCAATCCTTGGTTAAAACTTATTCGTCGAATAATGTATAAAACTACCATTTTAAAAACGTATTCTAATTGCCCGTATTTGACAGTTTACGTGACATTTTAATATTATCGTGCAATACTATATTGGGCGGATAAGTTTTATCCAAGCATTGAAAAATCGGCCCTAAATCTAAATAATTCTAGATAACGTCATACACATCACTCGTAAAGTTCAGACTGACCTTTGACCTTTGCCTCCGATGAAGTCAGCTGACAAATGAAACAGAGCTTAATGGCACGGAATGTTTATACTTTATAGATCAAATTCCACTATACTTATATAATTGTTTAGTGTGTGTTATTTTGTCATCCTTTTAGATTAAAATGTACTAATTCCTTTTTATGTAGGCGTGTTATATTTTCAGTGTGGGATGTAGTAGGTATAATCTGTACAATGTTATATTGCTCTAAATTAAATAAATTTCAATTTATTTCTTATACATCATTACATTATTTTTATACAGATAACTTATGTAAAACAATATTATGTAGAGTCTAAATAAAATTGTAGAGCATTAATAGTGAGATAATCCATTAATCAGTCATATATTATTATTTGACTTTTTATTGATTAAAACCCTTTTTTTTAAATGGCGGTAAAACACTTCGTGAAATTTCATGAAGTAGAAAAGCTCAACTTTGCTTTTCCCTTGTATATGTATTTCAAATATTTTCATTCCTTTCAATCCGGATACGTTAGTCAATATTTTGATAGATTTGAATATTTCATGTTTGTGCCATTATAAATAAAAAATAATGATGTATAATATATCCTCGAAAGTAATACAACACAATATTGAAACCATATATGTACTTTTCCATAGAAAACATTGATGAAAAAATAGATAAAGAAATTAATCGACCCCTTGAGCACATGGCATAATCATTTCAATCAATACGATTCACACATATTGAATACAATTTTAAATTTTATATGTATTTATACAGGAAGAGTGGCTTAATATATTCATTTATCATCGCTACGCCTCAAATCTGACAACGGATTTTTATCCGATGTGACAGCGGTATCAGGCTTTTTCTTCCCATCGTATTTTATTAAAGTTAGTAAGAGTGGATCCCTATTGGCAAAAAAATATGTTTTGCGAGTTTTTCATTAACTAATGACTATAAATAATAAAGAGTTGCAATTTAGAGGCTATAAATTAGGTTTGAAAAACTTAACAATATTATTATAAAAAATAGAAAAATAAAGCATTTGAATGCTGTAAAACTAAAACATAAAATTCATGAAATAATTCTGTTTTGCTTGAAAAACTGTTCATAGATTTTATAAACATAGTAGATTTCATATTATATCATCCATTACTCATAGGAATGTAAAAATTAATATATATTCAAACAAAAAACGAGTGTATTATATACTTCTAAACATAATTCTTATTGAATAAAAGAGTTCAAGAAACTGTAAGCTTGAGATGAATTCACACATAATATTATAATACTGCCAATTTAAATGGTATCTAATTAACGAAGAAACTTATAGTTATGCAAATATCTTTAATTAACAGATCATGAAAGCTTATTAAGACCCTCAAAGGAATGTTAAGTATTCATGGAATACATGATTAAGACGACGTTTTTATAAACTAGCTATAACATTTGGTTTTACTCGCAAAAATGGGAAAAGTAGCCTTTGCAATGAATTACCTACTAGCTGTGCCCCGCAGTTTTACCCGCAGTGTTCCGCTAATGTTGGTCTAAGCGTGATGATATATAGCCTATAGCCTTCCTCGATAAATGGGTAATCTAACACTTAAAGGATTTTTCAAATCGGGCCAATAGTTCCTGAGATTAGCATGTTCAAACATACAAACAAACTCTTCAGATTTATGAGTATGCTGTTTAATACGGACTAAAAGTAGACATTGTTTTAAGTTCAAGCGCAAAAGAGTAAGTAATAAACATCCGTTTTTGCAGACTGTCTGTTATGATAGTAGTAGAATTAGAACAGATATTTCCGTATATTAATTTCATTTTATATTTTAACTTATAGGTATATACTTAATACTCGTCATAATATACCGAGACAATTCATGCATGATTTCTTCTTTTGAGTGATTGTTCATGTAAACATAAGAAATACTGCCACTGCATTTTTAAGTGATATATCTTAAAGTAACATTAGTCAAAATGTACGTATTGTATTTTCAATGTTTCGCTGACATCATCGTTTTTTTAATAATAGTTTAAATATGTTTAAAACGAACATAGAGCTAGAGCAAGAG
Source organism: Colias philodice (assembly GCF_061535455.1). NCBI lineage: Eukaryota > Metazoa > Arthropoda > Insecta > Lepidoptera > Pieridae > Colias > Colias philodice. The sequence goes on from NC_143101.1 coordinate 8,920,736, forward strand.
CATTCTTTCGTGATCTTTTAGTGTAAACGAAAACTCGTATTCAGTGTTGTTCAGTAATAGCATTGCATAGAATATTTTTGAACGCACTAAGTACAACGAAAGAATACTCTACGCCTGTTTACACTAAAAGAATTTGACATAGTGTGGTTAGAATGAGCATTAGCTCGTTGGATGTAAATGCACCGTTAGACTAATTGTTATAAATTATTACAATTTTTGCGTATCGACCACGCTCAATGAGCGTTTGAAATTGGTTCGAAACAAAGTTATGAAAAAACTGAAATTAAAATCGGTTAAAAGTCCTTAAATTCAAAATTATTCATTCTTCCAATTAATTCAGTGGTCCTTGGAAAAACAGTGACCAAAAATTTGTCATTTTCCAAACCTTGGAGTGCCTTTAAATTTTAACTGTTACATCAAATATTCAGACCACTCTCCTTTTTATTAAATGCTCCCATTTAGAAGTAAAAATTTTAAGTGGGATTGTGGTTAATAAATTCTACTGGTTATTATGTCGTTCTAAAAAAAAAGGAAATTATATTATTTTCATATGAATTATTTATTGGTAGGTATATTTTTTTAATTAACGAATGAAAATCCTCTTGAATTTATTGAGAATATAAAAAGACCAAAAAATATTATGTAGGTAATATGCAGGTTTTTTGTTTTTAATATAAATGAAATTAATGAAATATGATTAGGTAGAGGTACCTACATAATATTATTACAACAAAAAGCTGAGCGTTAGGAGAGAGACTTTCAGCATACAACATAATCTTATAAAAAGACGCTTTTTTCTGTCCAACACAAAACAAGATTCTGTCCAACAAAAAAATATCATATAATATCATAGTTTATATATAAAGAATTCTCATTTACTGAGACACATTTGCGAATCCCGCAAACTCATTATAAAAATTACTTCTAGAACTATAATATAATCATTCATGCATGTTGTATGAGTATCATTCATCACAAGAGAGCTCTGAATAAGCTTCAACATTTCTCGTTCTATTTAAGCTAGAATATTATATTAAATGTGAAATTTTACCTTACCATAATTAATTTAATCCTACTTAATGTAAAATTATTCATTCAAATTAATTCCACATTCATAACTTCAAATAAGAATGATACGAAGATATGATAATTAAAAACGGACACAATTATGAATTAGTAAATTTGTACCGGGTTTTGTTGAGGATTTCAAACCTAAAGAAACATCCGAACAAGTATGTGTAAATTATTATGCACTCACAAGTTTTAATTCAAAAACTAATCTTAACCATATCTAATTTATAATTAATATTACAATTTATTTATTGATTAATATTTTGTACTTTAATATTTATCTTTAATAGTAAGCAGTTCTAAAATGTGTTCAAACATTAATATTCACATTTATACTCTATTGAAACCGATAGTTAATTATCGCATGTTCACATGCAATATTAACCATTAAATGAAGTACTGAAATTGTATAGAACAGTCCAACAATGGGCAAAAGTAATTTCTCTATGTCAAACTGAACTGAACCGGGGCGAACCGATGACTATGAAAAATTAAAGCATAACATTCAGCAACTAACCACGCTACGAAATGTAAACACAATTTACCATTATTCCACACCGTCAAATTGACCAATCAGCTCACTCCTCGGCCTTTCACACTATAACACATATTCAATATCCCACTATTTTGTTTCGCACTTAATACCACTACACTATCACAGAGTTTTGACCAGCCGCGTAGCGCTGCGTAGCGGACGCCCGGTGTCGTCTACGAAACTGCCGCTACGGCGGAACGATCTCCACCGAGCGGTTCCGAGAGCGGGCGATCGAGCGAGCGAGAGAGTTGCGCGCATTCCGCTCACTGTTTCATATTTTATATCGCTTGGGACGGAGCGGAATTACGGAGTTTGCTCGGCTTGGTTTTTATAGCGTAACGGAACCGTGACGGCTGGGCGCATTCTATTTGGAAGGTATTTTTTCACTCGACGTGAAATTTTTCATTGTTTGCTTTACCCCACACTTGTAGGTTGTGTGATTTTAATGGAGCATGGGCGTGACTCGTACAAAGATGTAATAATGCGCTGATTCGGTGCTTACGTCGGCGCGAATGAATTGTTCAAAGCTGGCTATAAATTCATGATGTCATCGTAGATATTTGGGATGTGACGAAGGGTTTTTAGATTAATATTAATAACGTGTTAAGAGTGGCACGATAAGCCACATTTGATGAAGCCGCTTATATTTTACGGATGATAACGTTGAAAAAGTAATATTTGGCTATTCATTCTCTTTTTATCAACTTCCAATAACTAGAGAGCAAAAATATTTATTAAAATTCAAAATAACATATTCACATTGAAAAAAGGTATGTTTTACACGAAAGAAAGAATACACTTCCATGTCATGATTGGATACTTCCATACAAACCCGTTCCGGGTTTAATCAATTATAACCAAATATTGAAGTTATATTTTAATAAAAAAAAAATAATTAAAATATTGAATATGGAAATATTAATAGGAACTATTCATAAGAGTCTTATTTTTATTATAGAGTTTAATAAACTTATTTGATTGGCTTGAGCGTAAAACTATATTATTAGAAACTTGCTTGACTTTTAAATGCTTTTTCTCAATATTTATTATCTAAATTACAATATGATCATTTTATTAAATTTTATCCTTAACATTTCAGCCCTATTACATGTAAGGAATAACACATAAATATCATTTGACGTTGAATTAACTGGAATAAACATTACAGGAATTGAAAACGTGTCTATCTCTATCTACCTTGTACTGTTTACTTTTAATATATTCTGCGTACTTTCCCTTTTCCTCGACACAATATTACACAAGCCAGTAAAACGAGCTCTTTATGTGTACTGAATAAATATTCAAACTTAAACTTTACATGATATTTATGAATTAAAATTATTAATTATTGGAGATATTTAAAAGCTTGACTTGATATACCTATTGATACCTATTAATTTGATTAAAATTTTAGTTTCAATTTATAATTATTGTTAATCTATACTTAATATTATAAAGCTGAAGAGTTTGTTTGTTTGTTTGTTTGTTTGAACGCGCTAATCTCAGGAGCTACTGGTCCGATTTAAAAAATTATTTCAGTGTTAGATAGCCCATTTATCAAGGAAGGCTATAAGGCTATATATCATCACGCTAAGACCAACGGGAGCGGAGCAATGCGGGTGAAACCGCGCGGCACAGCTAGTATTGTAATATAGTTCAATCACTCTTGTTTATAACGTTGGAGATTATCATTCTAATCTATTTTAACGCGCTTTTATTAGCTTCATCTGTCTGTTTGTGTGATTGTTTGTAACCAACTCCTTTAGACTCGATTTTGAGTTTTGACCCACTGTAAACAGACGAATTCAATTCAAATTTTGTACACAAAACAAGTATCGAGAATACAATAATTTCATGTGTTTATCTTATCTAGGCGTAGTAGATTTTTTTAACTACATATTCGTATTTATTTTAAGATCAAACCCAAAACTTTTGCTTCATAAGTGTGTAAAGAAAGTTGAAAACCTTTTGAAGTTGTTCATTCATATTTTATATCCACGTGGAACAGTCCATAAAAGTAAATAAGACGACTTTTTATGCAATTTATGGAGGCCACGATGGAATGTTATATTTTTACTAGATGGCCTTTTATGTGGCTGTAAAAATAGCAGCCAAGTGTATTATAGCAATTATAGTAAAATAAATTCAAATAGTGACAATTTCTGTTGATAATTTATATTGGAGAATTATTGCTTTTTACTTTAATTGCATTATTATGTAGGTACGTCGTAAAAAGTTAAAACTTTAAACTTAATTTTAAAGTAATAAGACCAGTCTAAAATCCCGCAAAAACCTCTTTTTACATCAATAAATACTTACTTTTTTCCATTTCTATGTATGTGGTTTTCGAATTCTGTAGTAACATAGTATAATCTCGTGAATTGTTCTCTATATTAACACTAAATTCATCAAAATATTTATCAATAAGTATTTTATAATTGTAGAAGTAATAAAAATTAATAAATAAAAACCGGCCAAGTGCGAGTCGGGCTCGCGCACAAAGGGTTCCGTAGCAGCAAATATAATAAATTACAGTTAAATCAACCTATCTCAAAAACTATAAGAGATACTTTGATCAAACCAAAAATCGTTGAAAGAGTTAATTAGCATGCATCACCTCTATTTTTTTTAGAATTTTATACCCCGTAGTTATAAAAATAGAGGGGGGGGGACATACTTTTTACGACTTTGAGAGCTGATATCTCAAAAACCGTTCACTTTAAGAAAAATGTTTTTTAGAAAACTTTATATCATTTTAAAAGACCTTTCCATTGATACCCCACACGGGTATGTACATCGAAAAAAAAAATTTCATCCCTCAGTTACATGTATGGGGGGCCCCACCCCCAATTCTTTTTTTTACTATTTAGTGTCATATTTTTGTAGCGGTTCATACAACACATATTCCCATCAAATTTCATCACTGTAGTACTTATAGTTTCCGAGTAAATCGGCTGTGACAGACGGACAGACGGACAGACGGACAGACGGACATGACGAAACTATAAGGGTTCCGTTTTTGCCATTTTGGCTACGGAACCCTAAAAAAGACGTGTGGCACTCGGGGACTGCCGCGGTAAAGCTATTGCATGCTATGCCTTTAAGTCACACCTCCGTGCCCGTCGGAGTGGGGAGCGTGAGGTTTTTTCGTTACGCAATTTCTGGATTCGGTCCCCGCGCTCAAGGCCCGCGATAGAAGCTATGCAATAGCTTAAAAACTACAAAGGACATAAAGACAAACACTATGTTTATATAGGTTATTTTTTACCCAACATTGCAGAAGAGTATTATGTTTTTCAAGTGATAATATATGTGTATGTGTATATCTTGGCACACTTCGTAGAGTAAACGGCTTAATGGATTTCAGCGGAGTGTTAGATTCGTTTGATCGTATTTCACTCATAGTTACTATTTTGAAATTATAAAAGTGGGTTTTTGGCGCAACATATAATCTATACTAATATTATAAAGAGGAAAGGTTTGTAATTATGTATGTATGTATGTATGGTTTTCACGCATAAACTACTGGACCGATTTCAAAAATTCTTTCACCATTAGAAAGCTGCATCTTCACTGAGCAACATAGGCTAGGTTTTATCCAGGAAATCCAACGGGAACGGGAACTATGCGGGTTTTTCTTTGAAAACGCGGGCGAAGCCGCAGGTGGAAAGCTAGTTTTAGTATAAACATGCAAACGGGGTATTTTCTAACAATATTAAGTTTCTAATACATAATATTAATTTCCTGTTATTTATTGATGGCATCTGGCATTTAAAATATTAAATTTTAAGCTATTGCATAGCTTCTATCGCGGGCCTTGAGCGCGGGGACCGAATCCAGAAATTCCGTAACGAAAAAACCTCACGCTCCCCACTCCGACGGGCACGGAGGTGTGGCTTGAAGGCATAGCATGTAATAGCTTTACCGCGGCAGTCCCCGAGTGCCACACGTCTTTTTTATTACAAGTTATTTCTACCAGACAACCTGTTATATTGGAAAATCCTGGAAAAATACATTTTTGGAGGGTAAACAAAAGAGCACTTTATTTTTAAAATATTATGTACAGTATAATATTTAAGCTGAAGAGTTTGTTTGTTGGTTTGAACGCTCATCACAGGAACCACGGGTCCAATTTGAAAAATAATTTCATTGTTAAATAGTCCATTTATCGAGGAAGGCTATACGCTATATACCTACCTATTATTACGCTAAGACGAATAGGAGTGGACCAATGCGGGTAAAACCGCGGGACAGAGCTAGTTATGTGTATATACCGACTAAGCAATTAATTAGCTACAATGCAATGTTTCTCCAAAAAAAAACAATGTACCAGGATAGAAGAAAAGTATAGGAGTAAATATGAAAGAGATTATGCGAATTTAGCCCGAAGATAAAATAATTTATTTATGTATATTTTGTTATAGAATTTAACATTTCCTCGGATTAGCGAACGCGCTTCCGTGATTTTAATAAATAATAGCATTATTTCTAAATCTTTTCTTTTCTTTGCTTTTTCTTTGCATCCAGCACTACTACTATTTAATATTTATATAATCGTGATAATGCTTGTGAATCCTAGTATAATATTATACAATAAATGCAGAAAGTTAGTATGTTTGTAACTACTTAACACAATAACTGCTGAACCGATTTTCCTGAAATTTGGCACTCACATATCAACATTTTTATTATATTTTTAAAATAATTGGAGTCTGTTTAACAGTTTTATTATTAATATTATGTGCTTTTCGCACGAATTGATCACACTAATGGAGGTGAAAGAGTGATTAAATTGACAATTTTAATTAATTTTTGTACGATGTTAATGTATCTTTATTTTTATATAAATACTTGTTTTATTTAACCTGTTATTCAAAAATAGTTGAATTGATTTATGTAAAAGGTAGAAAGCTTGGTATTTTATACGTTTAACTGCTTTCCGAACTGGTTATAGCTTAGTGAAGTCCCGTGTCCCCTTGTGGGGTAAGGGGCAGATGCATTATGCATACATCTGTTTCACTGACCGATTTTCTTTTAGGGACAAGTAGGTGATCAGCCTTCTGTGTCCTGCCAGACCGAGACATTTTTTTATTTTCTTCGTCTCCACCGGGAATCGAACCCAGGACCCCTCGGTTCTACGCTCACGCGTCATCCACTGTACCAAGGAGGCGGTCAACTGGTTGTAAATGGTAAAAAATTGTTATGATGATTCAAAGTGCTTCTATAAGAAGTTCAATTGACCACGTCATATTTGAGTTTTAGATAAGTAGATAAAAATATATTCTTACTAGCTTACCGCCCGCGGTTTCGCCCGCTTTGTCTAAAACCTAATAAATTATATACTTATCACACACTATCTATCACTTTCTTAATCCTTACTCCATTTCATTGCTGTTGTCCTTTTCTTTTCTCATCTACGCTATATTAGGTTATTTTATATAATTTATATAATTTATGCTATAAATATATGTAATAAAGTTTATTTTTTCCAACGCAATAATTTTTGCTCACCCACCTTCTTTAAATGTGTTTTCCTTGATCAAATTAATGGCAGTCTGGAAGAGATCGCTGCCTAGCGATAAGGCCGCCATTTGTACATACGTGTATCTGTTTGTTCTTTTTCTGTGTTTTATGTAAATCTTGTGTGTGTGCAATAAAGTATTATCTATCTATCTATCTATCTACTTAAACCTTTCTCTTGAATCACTCTATCTATTCAAAAAACCGCATCAAAATCCGTTGCGTAGATTTAAAGATTTAAGCATACAAAGGGACATAGGGAAATAGGGACAGAGAAAGCGACTTTGTTTTATACTATGTAATAATAATAATATACGAAACACACAGCAGCAATCTCTGAAATAGAGAATTACAAAATAAAAACGTTTTAAAACTTAAAACAATGTAAATAACATTTCACTTGGGAAGCACGTACACCGATAATTTCTATTGTTCGTGAGTGTGAATAAATAATGGATCTTCTGTGCTTTTTAATTGAAATCAGTTAAAAGGTATCGTCTTGGTTAAGAACGGTTACGACTTTAGTGATTTTGGAGTTTGTTTCTTTAAAGTTTTGGAGTAATAAGTAAGTTTTTCGCCCGCGGCTCTGTCCGTTTTGTCTAAAATTTGATAAATTATACCTTCATCTTGAGTAGACAGTTATCTACTTAAATAAAAATGCCATCAAAATCTGTCATACAATATTAAAATGCTAAGCAAACAGACACACAGACGGCTGAAAACGACTTGGTTTTATACGTTGTAGTAATATAGAGGTCTTATTAAAGAGCAGTTTGTAGACTATAAAGAATGAGAGAAATAACAGATACCTATTTATTACCAAAACACTTAAATGAATACAATATTTTAAAACTTGTTTAAATGAGGCAATCGGACAAAGCTTCAGAAAAATATTGCACGAAATAAGCTCGTTTATTATATTCAATATAAAGTATGTTTTTTACAGCTCAAATTTCAATCAAAAAGAACTCAGTCATAAATTGACGCGACGCACCCCTTCAATTCATTCGGCCTAATTGACACGGATTTTGTTATTGCATTGTAAAAAATATAATGGCTCTGTCAGAATGAACGCGTTATAGCGCGTCAGAGCGCAGAGTTGTATTGTATTACACCATATTACACGCTTTTGGTTTTGTCAGGACGCATACTTAGCGCGCGACAAAGCGTTATTGCATTGTATGTTACCGCGTAGTATAGTCCATGAGTCATAAGCTTTGCAATTGTGTGATTGTACATAAATAGATATTTAAACTATAATATTATAACGACTTAGAGCACGGAGCATCCTTTAATTAGCTTATACACGCTTATACAGTTTCAGTATAGCGGCCGGAGTCGCAGCGCGTAAAGTAGGTTTCTGGCTGTACTTTTAGCGGTCAGTCACACATATGCAAAGCTTAGCTTATCTTTGACGTCATAGCGCAGGTAAGCGCTCTGACGCGCTACGTACGCGTTCTATCTTGCAAAGCCATAAGAGCGTATACGCACTATGCGGGTAGCCGTCCGGCTGACCGCAAGCACAATTATGTACGTAATATTCATTTCTATGCGCACTGCGATGTGGCTACCGCAGACCGCACAGTGCGCATAGAAATGAAAATTACGTACATAATTGTGCTTGCGGTCAGCCGGACGGCTACCCGCAATGCGGCTACCCGCATAGTGCGTATACGCTCTAACAGTGTCAGCAAGCCATTCGTATCATATAGCGTCATATAGCGTCATATAGCGTCATATAGCGTCATATAGCAATATATCGTAGGCACAGATCGTAGGTGATGAAATGTCCCCCCCAACGGTCCAGGCCTTGTCGCGGCGGAGGGGCTCAGTAGCTCAGAGTTATGGCCCTCTGAGTGAAGCGAAATTGGACCAGCGAGGGGCTGAACGGCTGGTTTAGAGTCGGGGAGATTCGACCGGCCCGACGGCCAGGGCTAGGTGTGGCCCAGCGGCCGCTGTGTGCGGCGTGGGATGGCGGCCAGAGGTCGTGGCTTGGCGGACCCCGTGTCCACTAGGCAAAGGTGGCGCTGAACGGCAGTTGGGGTTGGAAAGCCTCGACTGACCCGACGGCAGAGGTCCTGTTTGTGGGCCAGAGAGAAGCCGGCTTTTATGCGGCGGTGGATGGCGGCCAGAGGTCGCGGCGCGGCGGGCTCGCTGGTTTAGCTAGCCACGCCGTGCAGCGGAGGGCGGGATCCCGACGCGTCATTGTGATGACGCGCGGAGACTCCTGCAGAGAGGTGTGGGGCGGCGGCCGCTGTAAAACGGCCGTCTGCCAACTCGTAATCCGGTCCGTGGGGCCGGACCGAGGGCCGCCACCTCTGGTGAGGTGGGGGCTGCGAGGTAATCTCTATAAAAGTGTGCCGGAGGGTCCCCCGACGTGTATTTCACACATCGGAGGACCTTCCGGCGTGCACCCTCCGGCCGGACGGTGTTGGGGTCGGGGGTTCGGGGGAACGCGGATGATGGAGCGGGGAAAGATCCATTGTCTGCGCGTTGGTGGCGTAAGCCTTCGTTCCAGCAGCCACCAGCGAGGGGGGTTCTAGTGGTGGGCCTGGAAACGGGCATCTGCTGGGCGGGACACGCGGTAGAGTCGTAACCGTTCCCGCAGTTCCGTCCAAAGCAGCGCGATGGAACAGAGTGGGGTTTTAGTCGGTAGAAATCCGACATAACCACGGCTCCATCCCCGGGAGCCGGGGGTATCTAAGAAGATTTCCCCACTATAAAAAAAAAAAAAAAAAAAAGGTGATGAAATGTAATTTTCTAATCATCATTGTCTAATCATACTGTCACGTTGAGTTCGTTTGTGAGAACGGGTTCTGCTTTTTCTTGTGATTTTTTATAGTAATGTTTTAGTCGGTGAATTTCAAATAATTAAGAGTTGATAGTCGAACATTGTCGATATCAAACTCAAACTCAAACATTTATTTATTCAATTAGACTTATTCGAGAAGCACTTTTGAATCGTCATTACATAATTTTAACATTTACCACCGATTTGGAAAGCAGTATCAAACGAACTTTATGAATCAAAGACTATATATCAATACATCCAGCCATTTTTAAGTTCGGTATTTAATTGATAGTATTTCTTAATGGTGCCGATTTATAAACATATCACTGTTTAAAATATTAACAACCATTACATAAAACAAGTTTATTAAAAAATCTATCTCAACGTAACATATTTTCTTCACAACCATCTAAAGGAAAACTAATTTTCTCTACCTCAGGCTTTTAAGCTATTATTACTTCATACTGACCTTTGACATTAAGCCAGATGTTATTGGAAAAGTCCTATTGATGTTAGACACACTGAAACGACTTTTTCTATACCTACTGGACCCCAAAAGTGTCAGTATTTTACGACCCTTGTAATTTTTCAATTTTCCTCATTCAACTGGGCTGTGTTACAATTTATTCCTTTTATAGGCGTGAATATAGACGTATAAGCTAATTTTTAGCTGAAATAAAACATGTCTTGCAGGAAAATAGACGTTAAACAATTTTATTTGTCTATCTGTTTCTTCTCTCTTAAACTACTGAAACGATTAAGATGTAATTCAGTACAAAGATAGTTTGAGACTTCAGATACGAAATAGGATAGATTTTATCCGGTTAGTCTCATGGGAACGGTAACTGAGTTTTCTTTGACCACGCAGGCGAAGCCGCGGGCGGAAAGATAGTTACATAATAATGATTTAGTCGCAAATTGAATAGATTTCATAATTCTTGTTAAAGATCAAAGGTATATTCAATTGAACTAAATATTCTTGAAAGCAAATACATACATATTACGTCCATTGTTGTAGAGGCCATTGATAAATCAAATTAAAGATGGCGTCTGTTTGGTGTTGAACGATTGTTTATTTATGCCAGATATTGTCTGTTATGTTATCCGTATATATTGTTTGGAATAATAAATATTTGCTTGTGATTTACTTATCTGATTGTCGACAATTTTCTTCCAATAACTAAGTTGATAATAATTATAGTTTTAATATATATTAATAACTAGCGGTCCGCCCCGGCTTCGCCCGTGGTACATATTTACGTTTTCTCTACATAAAAACCATCCTCGTACTTCAAGGAATATAATAAAAAAAGAATTATCGAAATCGGTTCAGCCGTTCTCGAGTTATGCGCTTACCAACACATTTTGCGATTCATTTTTATATATAAGATTAAAAAGGCAAGGATTCTAATTTTGGCTGCAAGTTTTTTAATTCAATCAGGAGTTCGATTCTATACTTTAAAAAAAACGATGAAAAATTCGTACATCCATAAAACTTCGTTCTATTGTCAACATTATATTTACGCCTTATTTTTTTTTTATTGGTCTACAAATGTTTGTGATTTATTCTATTAATTATGTACTATCATGCACTTGATTTATAACCTTCTGGATGTAGAAATTTTTTTTAAATTTAATTGGATACCTTATCTATGTATAACAATAATTACAATAACTGTTTATTTGATGAAATTTAATAATTTATTCCTAATTGAGACCAGAGAACCACTAAATATGTCTATTTCTGATCGGATACTATTTGCATAGGTACACATTCAAAACAAAGGTGCATGTTGACCAAGATTAGAACCTAGACCTTATGAAGGGCGGGATAAGGTTAGATAATTTTCTTCAAACTCTTGTAGATGTGTTCAGTTTTCTGCAGTCCGATAGCGCTGATATTCTACCTGTAATAAATAAATGAAAATAATTTTAAAGCAGAATGAAAAAAAAAACAGTCAATGAAAATCAAAACTGTATACTATATATTTTAAAACAATCTGACCAAATTGTTATAAAAGGTCTCTCACTAGAAATAGTACTATACTAGCTATGCCCCGCGATTTCACCCGCATTGCTCCGCTCCTGTTGGTCTTAGGGTGATGATATATTATAGCCTTCCTCGATAAATGTACTCACAGACATGTATCTGTGAATGTACTATTTAACACCGAATGAAAATTTCAAATCGGTCCAGTAGTTCCTGAGATTAGCGCGTTCAAACAAAATGAACACACTATTCAGCTTTATATTATTAGTATATAAAAATGGATTATCATTTGGCTGTTTGACGTCTGAATATAGCAACCCTCCTACGAGGACGTGAAAGCGATTGCCTACTTAAAAAAATGTTCGTTCATCTAAAAATTCTCAGGTCGTTGAGTTTCAACAAAACGCTCTTTAATAAAAGTTTTCCCGTGAATAAGAAGCTCAAGAGTTGTGTATTGTTTCTTGAAATAAAGTTTAATTATACCTCGTATTGCGGCTTAGTAATTGAGTTCAAAATAACATCTAAATAACGCCTACATAATACAGTAAATGGACATTATAACGGAATGATTGTTTCTTTTGTTTTTTATTGTTTCGGGAAAAGGTGGGTGTGAAGTCGACACATATTTTTACGTCTTTGAAGTAGAGAATAGTTAAATTTAAATATGAATGTATATTATGTTTAGACAACTCTTTATAGATATGTATATTATGTAATTTATAGTTGTATTTATTGTTGAAGAGAAACTTCTTTATCGGGGTTGGAAAAAAAATTAGTGTAACATTTTTTCGTTACGCGTGACATTTTTCCGTTACGCGCCATCTTTTTCTTATGAAACCACGCGTGAAATTGCATATAGTAAATTATTTTTTTTTAAAATAAGGTCATAAAGAAGTTTCACTTCTTACGTGTGTACACGCACACATTTTTTCTATTGTTAGTATGAATAAGTGTTTGTCCAGGCAAATGTCCGTAACGAATATAGAAAAAGGCCGTGTACCGAGTACACGTGTCAACGTGAAACTCCTTTGGCAAGATTTAAAGATACCAAAATCGTCGCTTTACTCCATGACGTGACGATATTGCCGCGACGCGACCTTGAAATTTAACTCTCAACGCGCCGAAAGAAGTTTCACTTTAAAAATAAAATCATTACTCGTAATTTCAAGTATAGAACTATGTATATGGATACTGGACTGGCCGGTTGGTTTGGTTGGTAGTGACCCTGCCTTCCAGCACACTTGCCCACTTCGGTCGTGGGTTCGATTCCCACCCGGGGAAAATATTTGTGTGATGAACATAGATGTTTGCTCTGTATCTGGGTGTTAATTATCTATATAAGTATTTATTTAAAATTATACATGTATGTTTATCAGCCATCTGGGGCCTTAGACAAAGTAACAATAATTAAAAAACGATAACGAAGTTAGAAAAGGCAAAAATGTATGGGATTGACATACGCCGCGTTAGATCACGTGGTCTATCTAATGTCAATCCCATACATTTTTGCCTTTTCTAACTTCGTTATCGTTTTTTAATTGTTACTTTGTCTAAGGCCCCAGGTTTCCATAACACAAGCGAAAGCTTAGTATAGGATCAGATCGTGCCGTGTGTGAATATAGTCCCAAAATATTTATTATTTATTTACTAGCGGTCCGCCCCGGCTTCGCCCGTGGTACATATGAAAAATAGATGTTGGCCGATTTTCAGACTTACCCGATATGCACAGAAAATTTCATGAGAATCGGTCCACCCGTTTCGGAGGAGTATGCAGACTAACATTGTAACACGAGAATTTTATATATAAGAAGATATTCCAATTCAATTATTGAAAAGTCAATAGCATGTTTAATAAAGATAACCAGACAGCGATACAAAGACGAAAACCACATAAAGTTAGTACATGATACTTTCAGACGTTATAATTAAACCCTACTATAATTTATAGCATAATTAGATAACAGTTGGCGAAGTTATGAATTTCTAAGCTAATGTGCCCTTCGAGGCAGATGATTTATTTATCTTGAATGAAATAACTCTACGCTTAAATGGCGAGTGGTATATTATAATAATTTAAGTATAATTTTACGTGGACATTTTTTTCTTAAAGATTTTGCAGTGATATCTGCAAATGAAGTCGAGACTGTCTGTTGCAGGGATAGGTTATTGACGTAAAGGTTTTTTTCCATTACCATTACAAGGCAAGAAATGGAAATAAATTTATGTACTGTATAATATTTATATATAGAAGAGTGTTTTTATGCTGTTTTGTTCGATTTGTTTCTGCTCTCAAGATACCCTTATATTTATGAAAAATAATAAAAAATAAAACGATGTATAAAAAAAAATATTAGGTCAATTAAAAAATTAAACAACATATTCACAAAAATGTTTTTTTCAATGATTCTTATCATTTCATATGAAAAGGTAGACTCTCAAATCTTTATAATATTAACAGTTTAGAAAAATGATTGATGCTACTCGTAATGCGGAAATCTTCCCGCGCTTGTTTCTATTTTTTACCATACAATAATTTTTCAAAACAAAATTAAATATTATAATCACAGTAATAAACCCAAAGAATACTAGAGAGTAAAGGTATGCTAACATATTTTAATGATAATTATGAAAATTCGATCATTCAAATATGTAAAAATATGCGATAAACGTATGCGTACTTGACTATCGCGACAAAAAGAGGGTATAGTTTTTAGCATGCATACTCATACTCCTGCATAATGCCAAATCTATTTACCATAATTTGACAAATGAAGTATCGTTAACATTAAGCTATGTGATGTCATTGTAAATTCAAGATGGCGCCTGGAATTCAGAAACTTTTTAGAGTGCAAACTTACAGTAGTCGGCTTTAGTTTTTTACTTTTAAAAAGAGAAAGTACAGCCGCTTCGGAATGTTTTGAATGTTCTTTTTGAGATATATCCGATTGCATTCAGAATTGTTTCATTTCTAAACTGCATGCTGGTGCTACGATGTTTTTGTCGTAGCAGATATTTTCGTAGGCGCTACGGTATATGAGATCACTACGAGATATTTTCGTAGATATAGATTTTTTTAATGAAGCACATATTTTGTTTCCACTTTTATTAAATACTAGCTTTCCGCCCACGGCTTCGCCCACGTTTTCAAAGAAAAACCCGTTCCCGTAGGATTTCCGGGATAAAACCTATCCTATGTCCTTTCTCGGGTATCGAAATATCTCTATACCGAATTTCATGCAAATTGGTTCAGTAGTTAAGGCGTGATTGAATAACAGACAGACAGACAGAGTTACTTTCGAATTTATAATATTAGTATGGATTAGATTAAAATTTTATTATGAAAACTACGACAGCGCGGTTTCGTTACATAATGGCCAGGTATAGTAGGTATATAAAAGTGGATCTGTTGAATTGTGTGTTTCATTTAAAAAGTATTAACTATAGAATGCATTATTGTGTATAGAAGTGTGTATTATATGCAGTCTTAACTATAGTTTCATCAAGAGGTATGTAGTATAGGTTAGGTTTAATACTAGATACATGACTTACTTGACTTAGTGTCCTATGTCCCCTATGTAGGGCAGAGGGCGTCTACAGTGCGCCGCCATCGCGTTCTATCTTGGGCTACGCTCTTCACCTCCGGCCAAGTCAACCCAATCGCCTTCGCTTCCGCCGCCACCGAACGTCGCCAGGATTGCCTAGGACGGCCACGCTTCCTTTTCCCTTGTGGAGTCCACTCCAGGGCTTGCCTGGGTATATGCGATGTGTTTCTTCGGAGAGTGTGGCCGATCCATTTCCATATATATATATATATATATATATATACAGGGTGTCCCACTGTTGGTATACTAAGCTCAAAGGAGGTTATAGTTTTGCCTACGCTGAGTACGTAAAAATTACTTAAAAAATTCCAGACGCATTTTTTTTTCCAAATAGATTAATTCTTAAAACTCTATGTGTACACCCCTAAGAAGCAGCCCGCCCATTTTTGCCACTAGCACGTGAGCTAGTGATCAGTGTATGCAAAACTACACGTCCCTTCGCGCTTAGTATACCAATGGTGGGACACCCTGTATATAGATATAGAATACTAGATACATAGAATATTATAATTAGAGGTAACAATACAAAGAGCATTGCATAATGTATAGATTTCATAGAGATGGGTGCTCAAAATAATGTAAGAGTGAAATACACTATTTAAACACCTTTTTATGAAAATTTGATTGAATAAAATCAATGATGTAAAAAGGTTCCTAACTTCTACTGATTTAGCGAGCATTTTACGGTACATAAAATTTAATCTAATACACAATTAAACTGAATCCCATATCAAATATTAACGACGTAATAAAAATTATCATCGGATATAAAAGGGCCCGTTAAAATATCCGTAGCTTAATCGTTAACACTCTAAATGAAAAATGGAAAATTCTTCGTGGGAAATTACTTTAGAGGGAAGTGATAAAACCGTAAAAAATATCAGACAACAGTTGGCTGAATAACATTCTGATCTTAGGTTTAATATTTATGATACATACAGATAAAAATGCATGTTTATTAAATATAGTTTTGTTACTTTATAAAAATAAGTCGGGTTTTCCTTCCTCCAACTCCAGAACGCACGAACCGATTTCCACGGTTTTGCACTCGTTGGAAAGGTCTCGGGCTCCGTGAGGTTTATAGCAAAGAAAAGGTGTCTCTGGTGGCGAAACGGAGTTCGCCCGGTTTGCTAGTTAGTATAATATAATAGTGTTAAGGACATGATTCATTAGATTGAAGTGAGTTAAAAACAATATTTATATGGCTTCAAAATATCTACCAGTCTGTATTATATACAAAGTTTATTTACTTTTTCAATAAAGCGTTTTCTATTAAACATAAACTTATTACCTCGCGTTTTTATCCGCGGATGAATCGCGCAAAAATATTCATTACACTGATTTTAATAGATTTAAGGACGTTCAAATAATAATTAAAAGAGACACATCTATAATATAAAATTGATACACTAAATTGTATGCTAAGCGCAAATCTCGAGGACGACGAAACCGATTCCATTAATTCTTTTCTTATAATATTCCTTGAAGTACGAAGATAGTTTTTAAGGGGAGAAAACGTAAACATGTACCACGGGTGAAGCTGTAGCGCACCGCTAGTAAATAAATAAACAAAATCAGCTACAGATTCGACTGTCACATAGTTTCATTTGTCACTCAAAACACACCAATAGCGACCGTCAGCAAAAGTAATTTCGCGTCACACGCACACATTAGTCGAACTAATACCACCAGATGTCAAAGTACACTTGAAGTACCGTCAGCAGAAGTATTGCGTATTGATTCCGTAAAAATTCCAAAGGGTTTTAACGCTTTGTATGCCCGCCGTGTTTCGGTACGTGACTCTGTGAAATCCAATATTAGCTGTGAATAACTTTGTGCCTGAATTGTTTTCGAGTTTTAAGTACCTTCTACTAAGTACCGTCAGCATAAACGTATATTTTTATGTTTTGCGTTAGCTGTTATCCGTGTTGTTGTTGTTAAACTGCTCTACGTTTTGTCTGTACGTTGAAAATAATACTTATAGAGTAATATTTAGATTTCGAAGAACATTTCCAACGGTAGGAGAGTAAACTACAAGTTATATTTACCAATATTAACTTAAATGTTTTACACGTTTTCTAATATCTTGTAAATACGCAATAATTATGAACATTTTCGAGATAAAATATATTTTATTTATTATTGTTGTTTATATAACACTAGCGGTCCGCCCCGGCTTCGCCCGTGGTACATATTTCGTAATAAAAAGTAGCCTATGTCCTTTCTCGGGTATAAAAATATCTCCATACCAAATTTCAAGCAAATTAGTTCAGTAGTTTAGGCGTGATTGAGTAACAGACAGACAGACAGAGTTACTTTCGCATTTATAATATTAGTATGGATTTAAGACGATTAATAAAATAAATGGAAAACATATATTTTAAGATAGCATAAACTAAATTAAAATTGTTGACATATTGCAGTCCTTTGTTTTTAAGCTTGTTTCAATCTCAAAATTAAATTAATAACCTCTTGAACAGAATAGCTTCGCCTCAACAATGCTCTCTGTTTTACTTAAAGACACTAAGTTACAAAGCATACTCTACCAAATGAACATACTGTGCATAGGAACAACGAATTTATGAAATTTTAGCATCAACAGACTGGATATAATTTTAATGATAACTAGCGGTCCGCCCCGGCTTCGCCCGTGGCATATATTTACGATTTCTCTACTTAAGAACCATCCTCGTACTTCAAGGAATATAACAAAAAAAAAAAGAATTATCGAAATCGGTTCAGCCGTTCACACGTGATGCCGTGACCGTGCCGTTTTATATACATATATATAGATTTAAGCAACTAAGTTTCTAAGCTCGATTTTACAGATAACAACCTTGTAAATAATACTACTTCGTGTTTCTCATTGTGTTAAAATTAAATTCTAATTAAAAGAGCTCTATTATATTATTAAAATGGGTACCTAGTAAAAAAATACCTTCAATAATTTAATGAATACGTACATACATTATATTATCTATTCCTACAAATTTGAGACAATGCCATATTATATTCCAAACTAAATAAAACTAGTTCTATAGAATCTAAAAGACTGGCCATACAAATAGATATACATAGGCAAAAAATCAACAATCATATTATTACTAAGCCTATTATGTATCTAACGGGTCGAACTCACCCCCTCTCTCTTGTGCAAAATAAGGGTCACTAACCTCTACACTAATGAACCATCTTCATAATTATATTATTTTTAACACAAGTCAAGTGTCATTATAGAGAGAAAATTGAATCGAATAACATAACCATTAGAATTGCTGTTATTTGACACTAACGTTGATGGTGATAAAAAATAAATAGATTTGTTAAATTAAGAACCCGACACATAAACAAGGGGTGTTGTAAGTGTGTTTAATGTTTGTGTGTAACAAGCTCCTAAACGGTTTCGATTTGCTGCTTTGTTTTTGTTTAAATTTTTCGTAACTATTTTTAGAAGCAGTCATCAAGCAGGCATCCATCAAATTATCAATAAGTATATTATATCATTTCTTTTTTCATTAGCAACCGGATCTATTACTTTGTAATTTTAGTTATACCTAATATATACAATAAAAATTATAAAAAAACGCCACAATAGAAAAAAATACAAAATTAATTAATTATCTTCATTATCAGAAACAAAATGCCACCACTCCAACTCATAAACCTCAAGAAAATAAAACAACAAATTCAACGTTAAATTCTAACATTAACTACAATAACTAATTTTAGTTCTAACAGAAACTAGATTTGCTCCGAATTCGTGCTTACGTACTAAATTTATTTAGTCCTATCAATTGTTAAACTTACGCTATTTTGCGATGGACTGCGTCTTAATTCTGACATAGTTTAAGGAATTTGTCTTGTACGTAATGAAATTCCTACACAATAGAGTAAACTTGTGGTCCGCCCCGGCTTCGCCCGTGGTACCTACATGATTAAACTATCCTATCTCTCAAGTTGGATCGAACTGCACATGGTGTGCGAATTTTATTATAATCGGTTAAATGGTTTAGGTGAGGTTTAGGACAAACATTGTGACACGTGATTTATTAATATTAAGATGTATTAAAATATCTAGTCAGTATATCAACACGATTTGCTAGTTTTTAACACTTTGTATAAAAGAACCTTATAAACGCGTTAATTATTATCAAATAAAACGCGATTAATCTCAATATATAGGTATTTTTTTTCTTCCTAATCTAAATATTTAATTTTGAATTTAACATTAGATATGACTGACAAAATTGATCTTTATCTATGTAGAGAAATAAACTTAATATTAATATTAAAATTAATTCAAACAGAATGAGTTCCTTTTCAAAAGAAATATATATACCATAAAATATGTGAAAGTTGGTATGCCTGTTTGTTACATCGATTTGGATGAAATATAATCGTTAATTATATTGTTAAAGGTGATTATACCAAATTCCAATCTAGTATACTCTATCAGCAACCAAATAATGAAGTCGTTAATTAATACACAGTTTGTATTGTTCTCACATGCAATAATTATGTATCAAACATAATCTAAGCGCAAATCTCGAGAACCAATTTCGTTAATTATTTTTTTATATAATATACCTTGAAGTACAAGGATGGTTCTTATGGAGAGAAAACGTAAACATACCACGGGCGAAGCCGGGGCGGACCGCTAGTATGAAATAAAATTGTTACAAAGGACAATATTTAATGTATAGTTATACATATAGTTATAAATATAGTTAAAATTTATATTAACCGTAGACTTTTCATTCCCAAGCTTCTTTCCCGTTTGTAAGTAAGACTGAAATTAAAAACAAGGCAGACGAATAACGGAAAGCTCGAAAAAATTCATAAGGAAAGAGGGCTGAATCCACAAAGTATCTTCCTTTACACTTAGCGTGAAAATATTATCTGTCCGCTTTATGTGAAACTTAACAAATTGTATACTTAAACCATCCTCTTGAACTATTTTATCTATAAAAAAACATTAAATCCCGTTGCGCAGTTTTTAAGATCTAAGCACACAGCGGTAAGCGACTTCGTTTTATAAACTAGAAACTAGCTTTCAACCCGCGGCTTCGCCCGCTTTGTCAAAAACATAATAAACTAGCTTTCCGCCCGCGGCTTCGCCCGCATTTTCAAAGATAAACCAGCATAGTTCCCGTTCCCGTGGGATTTCCGGCATAAAACCTATCTTATGTGTTAATCCAAGTTACCCTCTATATGTGTGCTAAAATTCATTGTAATCGGTTCAGTAGTTTTTGCGTGAAAGAGTAACAAACATCCATACAAACTTTCACATTTATAATATTAATAGGATATACTCAAACCTTTCAATTGAATCACTCTATCTATTAAAAACAACTACATCGAAATCTGTAGCGTAGTTTTAAATAAGCATACATAGGGACATAGAGACGTAGGGACAGAAAAGCGACTTTGTTTTATACTATGTAGTTATGTCGTTAGTATTATATATAAATAATTAAATTAACAAATCAACAATTAGTACCAATTTATAAATACCAACACATGTTACACATTGTTAATAACAATGGAATACGAGCAATTTCGACACGCCATGAAAGCATAACTAGAGGCGTTGTGAAAAATGTTACTTTGTTCGATATACTTACTGTGCTGTTTTATATCGCAGAATTCTTATAATTTTGTAGTTTTTAGTGTCCTACTAAAAATTTTGTAGATTTTAGTGTTTTGTGTAAAATCATAATATTGTTTGTTATATGTCTCTATCTATGATCTGTGATCAGATGAAGAGAAATTTTATTATGATTTCTTAGTCTTAAATCTCGTCAATATCAAGATTTTACGAGTGTATACGAGTGTATACCTTACTAAACATTTTTTTATTTTTATTTATTTATGTCAATAGCATAGTAACAATGCAATAAGACTTTAGTGTAACATTTTGATAAAAAAATGTTGACCTATTTTATTAGAAAATGCTTTACTATTTTTTAGAAGACTAATACATGATAAACCATTCCCAAAGATCCTTAACACATTGTACACAAAACATGTTAAGCCTCTCCCATACAGAGATAACCTAACACGTATCAAAGATATCCCTTACACAGTCAGTAATTTCCTTAAAATCCTCTATTTAGCTCAGCCATTTACACACGGCTATAATTCACATTGCAGCGCACTCGTTTGCAGATCGTAGCCCACCCACATCGATGTAATTCGGCTTTGTTGCCAAATTGTCTCGTAAATATTCTCCGTGGCTCCAGTTATGGCAATCACGTGGTTCTTAAAACTTTTATTGGTGACATTTTTGGCTGGCGGCGTTAAGCATTGATTAGGTTGTTGTATTGGGGATAAGAAATTGACGAGAATGTTTACAATTACATTGTATTGGATTGAAATAATAGTTTACATTTTTACAGTAGGAATGAATGACTTGGAAGTTAATCATGACAGATCACAGAAGTAAACGACCTCTTCGAAAAATGCATTAGAAACTGAAGGTTAGGAAATAATTCACATTTGTGCGAAATTCATGTTCAAATACTAAGAATTTTTAATATTTGTACATATAGTACACATGTCTCTATTCTAGCGTAGTGTGAACGGGTACCTCCTAGGGAAACGCATACCATCTTAGACCACATCTTAGCTTTACATCAGGCGAGATTAGGTCTCTACAGGCCCTCTCTACAGTAAAAAATTGGTTGTCTCTAAAGTCGGTTTACTGACGATAGTTGAACGTGACAACGTCCGATTGTGCTTCTTTGTCGCTCGTTCCGCGCTCTCGCTTGCACTTCAAGCCTTACATGGAACGCCTCAGAGCGATGTAACGCCGCATGAGTCATGTTTTTTCGTGCGTGCAGCCGGTTCTATCGAATTATAAGACGTTGTCACGTCAAAAAAAAACACCCTACTAATGACCATTATATTATAACTAGCGGTCCGCCCCGGCTTCGCCCGTGGTACATATGAAAAATAGATGTTGGCCGATTCTCAGACTTACCCGATATGCACAGAAAATTTCATGAGAATCGGTCCACCCGTTTCGGAGGAGTATGCAGACTAACATTGTGACACGAGAATTTTATATATAAGATGTTAAATTAACTTCAATCGCATGCAGACAAAAGTAGCCTATGTCCATCCATTCTTCAATCCATCGCTGCCAAATTCAACCCAGATTCAATCAGATGTTTTTACGTGAAAGAATAACAGTCCATTCATCAATCTACCCAACCTTTCGCGTTTACAAAAGTGCTAGAAAAGCATTAAGACACGTGACCTATTTCTCCCATTCTTGTTCAAATAAATCTTTTTCTACAAGGTCACTGACCTTTCTTGTGAGGGACTAATCCAAATTATAAAACTTATGCAATTTGTAACAAAATAAAAAAATGTGTGTGTGCCGAGCACACGTGTCTTATGTGATACTTCTTTGGCAAGATTCAGAGATACCAATCGTCACCTTACTCCATGACGAGCCGGTATTGCCATGACGCGACCTTGAAATTTTACTCTCAACGCACCTATTAAAAAAAATCGAATTCAGAGACTCCTGCATATTTAATTATTTAGGAATGTTGGTTAGAAAATTATTTATATGAGTAATTGATTTTACTATCAATTAGATAGATGCTTTTAGTAAATTGTCACATCTTAGTTACTCCATCACTTTGTGACGGATGATCCATCTAAGGATGGATAAGGGTGAGTACACACGAGGCTGTAAAACGCGTGGTGACTGATGATAGAATTATAAATAGTCATGAGGTTACCACGTTTATTGTAATAAAAGATTTACAGTTCAACTTCAGTACATTGACGATATTTAAAAAATGTGTAGAGCACTCTACAATTTATCTTACAAGAATTGGTTTAAATAAAGACGCAAATAGTAAAATCAAGTCAAATCAAATCAAAACTTTCAACAATAATTGAAGTTACTCAGCCTTTTGTATCCATTCAAACTGTTGCAATATAAATAATTTGTAAACATTTTGAAAGAACTTTCATTGAACCAAAATGTAGCATTAACGATGAATAAAATAAAAATTAATTACAATATTATTCTATCAATAATTTATAATGACACGTAAAAGATCAATAGAATGAAGTATCAATAAAAAGATACTTATTAGCGGTAAATCGGGTTTTACAAAAGTATAAAACAACCTTTATACCTTACATTGATGAAGTAATAAACATTTCTATAGGCATCAAACAAGAGATTTAAAAATAGATTTTCGGAGAACGGTATTTATGAGGTTCCAATTAAAATAAAGAGAAAAGTTCCTTTTGAATATACATATTATTATTATTGCACAAAATTAATACAAAAACATAAAAAGGTATCTAACTTCGATCAAAGAATGCTTTAAATTGAGTACAAAACGCTGTAAATTTTCTATTTTTGCAGATTATCTTCTTTATTTAAGGAAGACTTCGGATTAACGGGGTAGGTTCTAAATTCTTTTCTCACATGAACTCAACCAGTCAGACTATTTATGTTCTATTTCATTAAAATTTATAAAAAAAGATCAAGACATCTACAATATACCTACATACATACCTACGTTTATAATATTATAGTATAGATAATCCATACTAATATTATAAATGCGAAAGTAACTCTGTCTGTCTGTCTGTTACTCAATCACGCCTTAACTACTGAACCAATTTGCATGAAATTTGGTATAGAGATATTTTGATACCCGAGAAAGGACATAGGCTACTTTTTATCCCGGGAAATAGGATAGTTTTATCCCGGAAATCCCACGGGAACGGGAACTATGCGGGTTTTTCTTTGACTGCGCGGGCGAAGCTGCGGGTGGAAAGCTAGTATTATATATGTTATAGATTAGAAGAAGAAAGCGTGCAAAACCTATCAATCAAGGAAGCAATATTCCCTTTTTTGTTCAACCAAAAAAATCCTTCAAATGAGTTTTTTCTCAAGAAACAGACAATACACATATTTACGTGCGAACCGTCCGCGGAGTAATTCCTAGTTCCTACCCAATACTTGTATTATCCTCCAATAAGATTTTAATCTATCGTGATGGCTGTTCCATATCTTTTTGTTGGTCGCTTTATAAATCGCATTACACCCTTTCAATGAAATTGGAATGATGTTTGTCAGTGATAAATTACGCGCTTGTAAAAATTAACGAGATGCTTGAATGTATTACTTGTTTTGTATTGATTATATTGATGTTTATCAGCCCTTTCGTTATTGAGGACAAAGGTATAAATAAACGCCAAGAATGATGATATTACTTCAAATTAAATTCTAGGTAATAATTAATTGAAGCTTCCATGCAATATACGAAAATGTATAGGTGTGTTTGTGTGCTGTCGATGTATTAATTGTATTCGATATATTTTGTATTCGGTATATTCACGATATATGGATAGAAAATAAAACTCTAGAATATCTAGATAATATTCTGATATTTCTAATTACTATACTAACATGTTTGTATCCTTTCATTGAATCTTGAAGTAAAGAGAGCAAAACATTCGATTATTTTGCGAGCATTTTTCGTTCAAAGATTTTTTGGTCTGGTAGATATTATGTCAATACTCGTTGGCCTTTCTCTCAGATATAAAAGCCATAGTTGAAGAATGTTTTTGTAAATTATCTCAACATTCGGACTACGGATAATTATCTAAATTAATAGTAACGAAGCTCATTATGCAACCCGGTCAAGTGGTCCATAATTGGAAATGCTGTGCTAAATCCAGAATACACTTTGATCTAAAAGAGTGGACAAGCTGGGGGAAACACAAAATTGAGGCATTATTTGTTTGGAATATTTCGTTATTTTGGAAGGTTGGATGTTGATTGAATTGCTTTAAGTTATATTTAACCAGAAATTGTAGTTTTTATGAGAAAAAAATAAAGAATAATTTGGTACTGACTTTGCATTGTAGGTTGCCATCGTACTCTTGTTATAATAAAAATAAATAAAACATACTTTTAGGACCCAAACCACACACTTTATATTAAAGAATATCTCAAGAGGGTTGTTACTTATTAACATCCAAATAACTACAAAATTGGTGCATTACACAAATCACGCAATGAATACAAAAAGTCTTCAAACGAAAAGCATAAAAACACAAAATCCGTATTCAGTATTCAACATATTATTATTCTATAAAAGGTCTGGATTATTCTGGAACCTTGTGGAAATTTTAATTTAACCTAACCCGTTAGACGTAAAGGTCTCCAATCGATCAAAAGTGTCTCCAAATGATTGACTTTCTTACATCGACCTTTTTACAGATTTCAGCCACATGGTGTTGAGAGCATTTCCAAATCCTTAATAAATTATATCCAAGATTTTATTTATATTCTTAAAATTCGGCCTGCTTCTTATTGAATAAAAATAAAATTAATATTGATTTCTAGAGACTACCAATACACTTGTTAGGTATAAGTAAAAGTATTAGTAAAATTAGTATGATCATATTTTTAATATTGCATAAAAATGCTTTTTCATCAGTAAGTAAGCATAAAAACCTAATTATCTAACGCAATATTTATCTGAGTGCATAATAACTATAAGTATTTTGAGTATAACATAATCATTTTACATAATAAAGAAGCAAATTTTATCTCTTTATGAATATAATAATAAATTATTCATATAATATACAATCAAGTTTTACACACAAGTTCTCTTACAAAATCAATGATATTTTGACTACTAAAATACCTTCAAATTATGCAGGTGCATGGTTAGCGGTTAGCATGCATATGCAAACCATGCAGGTTTCTAATACGACTAATCAAACACTAGCAAATTAGTTTATGAATAATTGATTGTTTACAAGAAACAACGTTGTATAGACCTTGTATTCAATGCCTAGGAGCAACTTCAGATTTGTTTTTGTCGCTTGCTATTCGGTTATCCTACTTTAAAAAAGAGGTTTACAATCTTATGGTAGCTTCTTACCTCTGACTTCGCTTTCAGGTTACGTTATAGCAGTTCATTAAAATATATTTCCTATTTATTTCACTCCTTCAAATCATTATCGCCACGAAGAGTCGACTTATCTTAAGACTTCTATTACGTTATTATGCTACATAAGCTACAACACTGCCAAGTATCATCAAAAGCCGTTAAGTAGTTTTCGCGACAAAGAAACAAACACACATCCCTACAATCTTACAAAATTTAGGTATTAGTAGGATAATCTGATTGCTTATTTGATTGTTTTTAATAAAAGTTTTATCGTGGTTGTTTCTACTCGTAGTAACCAAATTAAAACAGTGTCTTATAAAACAGCAGAGACTAACATAGCCAGAATAATAATCTTAACGTGACGTCGCGGTCGGCGACTTATTTGAAGCAGGTCTGTTTAAATTGCAGAGCACGGATCACCTTTACGTCTTGTGACGCGCGCCTTATGTAAATGACGCGATTACATGAGCACTGAGCCTTACTTTTGGGGCCCTGTATGTGTGCGCGGGGCCCCAGAGTTTGAGGATGTAGGACGGGTTATATAATTTGGGGCCCTGAGTGTTGCTACGTAATATGTTGTGTTATATTGTATATAGTGTATAATAATTTTGAAGTCTGTTGTAGTGAAGATGTAAAACATATTATACAACCGATAGAGAGAACTAAAACAAATTCGTTAAAAACTATATAATTAGAAGAAATATTATTTGCTTTGCTTGTTCTTTGCTAATTCAAGAGTCCCTTAATTTAAGAATATGCATTCCGAAGAATGGATTCCTTACAAAATGTTATAATACGAAGAAACAACGTAAGTAATCAAAACCATAAATATTAAGAACATGAAAAGTTTAGCTGTTGCCTTTAACAAAATAACGTTTATACAAGTATTTGTACCATTAATGCTCCTTTGCAAATGTGCTCAGGTGATTAGTCAAAACGTTTCCTCAGGGTTCATTAACCCAGTTTCGTATAGGAATGATTTTATGAGCGGTTATGTGTGAAGATGACAGACATGTGGCGTTTACCGCAATTTCAATCAACATAATTATTAACATATACAGAATCGAATTATATGTTTGTTATATTATAAACAGATTAAAGACGTCACTTGGAGAAAATTTTATATGTCCGTAAAGTTAATCCATGCATTAGGTACTTTCTGATTTTAACACGGACATACATACAGACAAAAACACTAAAAACTATTTTTTTGGTTTCGGTATCGATTTTATATCCCCAAGTATTTTTTTTATTATTATTAAATTACAACCGGCTGCTTTCTTCTTAAAAAATAGTAATGCAAGCTTGTTTTGAAAAAGAAAAGGTGTTGTTCGCATTTTGCAATTTCTATTTTTTACATTATAATAATTCTTATCGGAACTCATATTTGAATCATTACTGTAAATTTCGTATGTTAAAAGGAATTTATATATTTGTAAGATATTATCTATTAGGTATATTTAATTGATAAAAAAACTATCAAATGGTTAACTAGGTATCGCTTTGAATAATGTAGTTCGTTTATTTCTATATGCAGTATATTGCATTATATTACATCATTAAAAATATAATTAATTTTGATAGCTGAAATATAATGATCAATTAAAAGTTCATTCCCGATTATAAATAGGTCGTTTAGCTAGGCTGTTTTTAAGGCTTATGACAAAATCTTTAAATGGTTGTTTATAAAATTTTATAAAAAAATTAGTTTCAATAATATTATGTTGACTTCAATAAATAAACTTTCTTTTGTCATTTGTAAAAAAAAATAAGTTTATTTGGAGAGAATTTCCCTTTCATTAGTAAAGCAATCTAATGAGTTGATTGAAAACTTTAGATAATTATCAAAAACGGAATCGCGAATCTATATATCGCAATATCTAATATCGAATTTATTAGACGATAAAATTGATTATTTTTAAGGTTTTTAAATCTATTTTCAATGAACCCTATAAAAGTCAATGATAATACAAAAATTAATAGCTAAAAAGGTTGAGCTGAAGATTAAAAGTTTTAAATCGCAAAGCGGTTAATTCATGCTAATCCAACAACTTTAGTCGTAATTAATATTAATTATGTTGATCGTTCAAAATTTCTGATTTACATTTTTTTCTGTTTACTGTAAAAAACTTACATTTTAAAAGTGAAAAATAAAGCTTTACGTGATCCCATTTTACATTGGATTAGGCAGTTTAGTACCAATTTAGCACTGTAACTTGTCTCAACCAATGAAATTTAAACAAAAACACAAAGTAGAAAAATAAAACTTTTCATGATCATTGAAAACCAACTAAGGACAATCTATTATCATTAAAACATTGCAACTCAGTTCAAAATGTAGATTAACTAAAATAAAAGTACCTAAATTAAAACGTGTGGCTAATCCGGCCCTGTAACCGCACCGACAGTGTTGCCAGTATATCTGACTGCTTTTCGCCTCATTTGTTACCAGTTTTTACGCGTTCACGAGAATCCGATGGGAAAATAAATAGGGTAAGTGGAGAGTTATTTTTATTTCCCTTTGCTTTCTGCTCATCGTATTGGTTGTGAGGAATTTACAGATCGCGTGGGGAAAGGTAATATTTTACGTATAGTATATGTATAAACAATATACATGTTACGGCGCAGGCACACGATGCGTTGCGGCGCCGCACCGCAAAGATTTCACCGTGTCAGTGGGCACACGAGCGGTGCGGCGCCGTAACGTTGTTATGTCGCAGCGGCGTCGTAGCAGCGTTGCACAGCGTGTCCTTCCTTGTGACGCAAAACAACTGAGCGGTGCCGCTCCGACGTCGCACCGCATTCACCCCTCCCCGCCTCGTCTTGGTGGTTACAAGTCCGGTGCGGCGCCGGAGCGCATCGTGTGACATGCCACAGATATTTCTATGTAAGACGACGCAGCGACACCGCTCCGGCGCCGCACCGCCGCCGCAACGCATCGTGTGCTTCCGCTCTTATGGTGTTGGTACGTTGTTTGTAAGATTTGATGGAACTGAATTATGGAATATATGCCACTAATTCGACTTGTTTTAATAAGAAATAAAAAAGAACCTGTGTGCCTCGGCGCGTGCTCGCACGCGTGTCAGAAGTGAAACTTCTTTGTCAACATTCTTTACCAAAATCGTCGCCAAACTCCATTTCGTGATGGTATTGTCATGACGCGAGCTTGAAATTTTACTCTCAACGTACTTAAAGAAGTTTCACTTTAAAAAGCAACGTTCGTACGTAGGTTCTACGAACTATGTATTAATACTAGTATAGTTTTATATTATCTGGGGCATTTCGAACAATTAAACGTACGTACGTACGTATTCCTTGTTCAATTTATTAATAGTATTTCTCTATCTTTCAGAGAGCATGAAACTAATGAATGCTGACATTCGTAGAGGTAAAATTAAAATTTCCTCCAATGCATAATCATGTGATTTCCAATGCAATTGCACTCGAAGTCGATGATTATGGACTAATTAAATAAACTAATTATTCCTCGATAGAACTAACTGAACGGCTAAAACTTGAATTCGCACTATGCATTTGTAATTAAGTCCAGTGGAATTGTATTATGGAATTCTGTTAACTAGCCTCTTGTCTCGACTCTGCTTGTGATAAAAAAATATATATTATACCTCGCCCGGTGCAGTATTTTTATTACCAAACACAAATATTTTCCATTTATAGTATTACTATAAATTAATGGTCATACGATGAGATAGTGGTATGATATTATACCAAGATATTACGGATGAAAAATTACAAAAAAAATAACAACGATGTGTCAAAATTTGACCTTAATAGATACGCTAAGATCCAGATTTATTTGAATATTGAATTTTTAATTCCTCAAATATTATTCCTTACACACAACATTAAAGAAATTCTACGCAACAGATGGCATCTTCTTAACAATATTTTTTCTAAAGAAGACCCTACATGAAGCCAGTATGAATACGTCTAACATATTCTCCACCACGAAGTGTGTGCTGCCGTCACAAATTGACAATCTCCTGCATTTAACTATGACATTATGACGTAGATGGTCAGGTGGTGCTAGGCAAAATATATAACATGGCTTTGAAGTTGACGTAAAGTTAAATTTCTTTTGACGTAAATCATAGACTTAACATGATTTTCTTAATATCTTTTGACATCCGTACTAATATTATAAATGCGAAAGTAACTCTGTCTGTCTGTCTGTTACTCAATCACGCCTAAACTACTGAACCAATTTGCATGAAATTTGGTATGGAGATATTTTGATACCCGAGAAAGGACAAAGGCTACCTTTTATTGCGAAATATGTACCACGGGCGAAGCCAGGGCGGACCTCTAGTATTATATACGTGTAGAAAAGCTTAATTTTTCAAAGGAGAAAGTTGCTATTACCATTCTTTATTATTAGAAGTAGTATGAAATCATATTGTATGTCATTTTAAACTACATACTATTAATAAATTTTGCTAGTACACTGTAGCTTAGGCCATGAGTTAATAATTTATAATGTAGGTATGATTACGTTTTCTAAAGATATTTGTTGCTCACAACTAGCTTCTTCTAACTATAATTTAAACTGCAAGCTCTATAATTACAATAACATGGAGTTTTCAACAATATTCATTACCAATTTCATCAAAGTCCCTTACCATTTTACCTAATCATTTATCCCTAATCATGACATTCATACATACACAATACAGCATACTTTATTAACGTTAAAAAGCGCACATAATCTTAATAACGCTCGCCTTTTTATTTATTTTACACCTTCAAAGGCACCGCACTTTTAAAAGCACTCCTTTGAAGCGTTCCGTTTTAGCAATCCTCTAGCGGTCTAGGATTTCCTAGAGCCTGTGAACTATGAGAATTACGTGCGCAGTTTAGACTGTATGACACAAATGGGCTAGGTATAGTTCCTCTTGGTTTTATGAAAGATTGCATTATTAGGTGGATTATGACATTTTGGGTAAAGGAGAATAAGATAAAAGGGTTTGCGATCGTTTTTGAGTTTTATAGGGTAATGGACAGATATATTTTTACTGAATATAATATACCTACATTACAAACCCTCATAGGAGGCCCGTGTCCCAGCAGTGGGAACGTAGATGGGCTGATGATGATGGTGACATTACAAAAGACAATTTATAGAATTATAGATGGATTAACTTGTATTTTATTCTGTTTAATATAAGGTAACTATACTTACTATCTTAACTTGTAAAAGTGTGAAACAAATACCAATAGATTTTAATATATTTCAATAGATTTCAATAAATAACATATTGTAGCACCTTCTTAGCACGATAGCGCACAATGAGTAAAGAATGTTATCAAATTTCATTGGAAAATGTATTTCAAAAAAAGTTTTTATACGGTTTTGCCACAGTATTACCATTATTTCCTACAGTAGTGCGACGAATGTACTTGTGCAGAGAAACGGAGGGGAACTGGCGGGGGTCGGGCGACGCGGGCCGCGTAAAGCAAACACGCTTAGTTTGCTTTACCTAGCGCGAAAGGATGACGCAGTCGTATTTTTTGTGTAATAATTTTATTATACATAGGTACTTACATATTATTCTATTATGGCGCGCACAAACTGTTCGGTTTACGGATGTAAATCTACATTGAAATCCCAGAAGGAAACAATATTTCAGAAAGATTGTATTAATTGTATCTGTTGAATTAAAATCAAAGCTATGTATATATTATGTTGTCCTCATTATTTTCTAATCAGATTGTACATCCCAATGCGAATGCATTACTAAGTTAAATGTTATAATATACAATTAAAAACATCCAAAAATAAAGTGTCCACGTAAATAATATTTAGCAGTGCAATATCTGTAATTATATATTTATGAACAAATAATTACATCAGATTTAATAATCGCAATTATTTTGAATGTACAAATGAATAAAGATTTCATCATAATATTAATAATCACAATTGTTTTATTTCCCATTTGTTGCAACCCTAGCGTATTTTCGTGTGGCAGCGTCATTACCTACGCTGGCGGCGGCATCGCGCGACATCAAAGGCGATTCCTTACTGTAGGAAATAATGGTAATACTGTGGTTTTGCTATGAAAAATAGCAACAAACGTTCAAACGAGTACTTTCACCTAAATCTGTCCAAAACAATGCGTAAATAGACAAATTCGTGACTTTGTACTGACGTAGATAAACAAATTTCAGCTCGGGATCGTTAAAGGGTGCTAAAATAAGATTTATTCGACCATCGGTGACGGGGAAGCGCCATGATGTATGGACATACGTTCTGTCACACGGATATATAGTACTGGAAATGATAAATTTTATAAAATGGATAGATAGAGAGAGAGATAGAGATTTGTTTAAACAAACTGAGAAACAATATATGATAAGGGAAGTAAGCAGTTTGATTGGAATTCGACAGCTGTAAACTACATATTATTATAAGGGCTACGATATTTCAGTCAATCAGATAAGCTTATAAAAGTGAAGAGAAATTGAAGGGGGTTAAAAATTACTAAGCTAATTTGGTTTACTAAATGTAAAAGTTATGTCACTCTTTCTTATCTATTATTAGTTCTCTAAAATATTCGTTTAACTTTCGAATGTATGAATTGAAACACAAACTGCGGTTTAATTTAAAGAGAAGGGATTTACGAAAAATGGCTGTTCCTTGATAACATGTACCTAGTATGTATGTAAGCAAATACGAAAAACCAGTAAAATCTAGCAAATTTATATCTTCGGTAAAGTCTAACTTGTTGGAGACAGCATCGGATAGATTTATATATTTTCCATTGTTTTAATTGTGCTCTTAAATTTTTGTGAAATATGGACATCAGATACCAATAAATATATCGGAGATTCATAAAATATTAAAACCTTGTGTTACACAAATATTTTAAAACTGTTTTATAATGTTTGCCTTTAATTTAAGCACACTGAATCACAGATATTAGAAACTAGCTGTGCACCGCGGTTTTACCCGCAGTGCTTAGCTCCTGTTGGTCTTAGCGTGATGATATATAGCCTTCCTCGATAAATGGGCTATCTGACATCGAAATAATTTTTCAAGTCGGACCAGTAGTACCTGAAAGCGCGATCAAACAAACTAACAAACTCTTCAGCTTTATAATATTAAGGGCCGATTTTTCAATCCTTGGATAAAATTTAACCGTCCAATAAAGTATTAACACGAACATTTTAAAATGTCACCTGTAAACTGTCAAATACGGACAATTAGAATACATTTTTGAAATGGTAGTTTAATACGTTATTCGATGAATAAGTTTTAACCAAGGATTGAAAAATCAGCCCTAAGTATACATATTATTTGAACCAACAGTGAACGTCAGGACAGACAGCCTAGAATTCATAAAAATACCTTTTAGGCATTGGATATTCACTAACATAATAATATCTGAAATAACATTATCTGACATGACTAGCAAGAAAAACAGAATAAAATCTAAGTACCATATCACGTAAGCTTAAGAGAACATTGTGTTTCTTATTTTTCGTAACTTAATATTTGGATAATACCTTTATGTGGAATATATTTAGAATCAAATGTAAAAAATCGGATCAGCACCCGTGTAAACAGGATTTGCAGTATTAACCTTAATAAAAATAAACCTATGATATTAAGTTATTCCTTAATATATTTTGCACAATACTAATAGGTAAATATTTATAGGTAGGTATATATAGGTTTTATAGGTAGTTTTTGTGGAAAAGAGGAAATTAATCCAATCATGGGGTACCCCTTAGGCACGTTAAACCGAAAGAGTAGAAGAAATTCGATTGCAGAGATGGAATCATGTGTAGCTTGCAGATCAGGGCACTGCTGAGAGGAAAGACGAATGAAAAAGCAGATTTGATATGATCTAATTTTTCTATTAAGTATTAAATATATCAAAT
This sequence comes from Colias philodice, assembly GCF_061535455.1. NCBI lineage: Eukaryota > Metazoa > Arthropoda > Insecta > Lepidoptera > Pieridae > Colias > Colias philodice. Next base: position 8,955,096 of record NC_143101.1, read on the forward strand.
CTCCATCAAGTTAGGTATCCGGTATCCTAGAGAGTTGGATTCACCAGAAACCAACTATCCAGGATAAGATATCCTTACCTATAAACTATAGGGATAATTGCAGCAATAATAAATGTACTTATTCATTCATTCATTCAATAACTTCATTATTTGACGCGATGAACCAACACTACCAACAGTCACGTAAGAAACTAGACTGTTTTATTGTATCTTATACTATTTATTCCTTAAAAATAACGAGCTGCGAAAGGAAAACACGAACCATTCTTGGAAACATCAGATAAAACAATAATAATAAAAGCAGGAAGACGCCAAAATCATTACGAACTTTCCAAAGACCGTTTATTTTTATCATCCATATTAATTTTTAGTGTGGATCGTTATTTTTCTGTGTACGTTCATGTAAATGTATTATTACCTGTTACCATAATAAAGTTTTGTACATTCTGTAAACAGATGATATTTTCTGGAATATTAAGGAATATTTTTCTAAACTAATAAGGTATTTTTTTGTGTTTGGTTTTACGCGAATTACATTTATTCATAGTCTCATATTTTCCCCGTGACCATGCTCGCTATTAACTGTTCGAAACGTTCGCGTTGCGTTAATTAGTAGGTATTATTAATAAAACATGTTTAAAATCCGTTAAAAAGGCTTTTATTTTGCACGCCTCATAAGCGAAGCGTTGAGGTGGGTACTACTGTCACTTCGCGCAAAACATCTGATTTTTCAAACTTAAAATGTCTTTATGTATCATACATTGCACTTGTAAGATAATACATACACACATATATTAAGAAAAAACACTATTTTTAACATTCATGATATTTTTGATGACATTTTTGTTATTTAAACTAGTTAAAAAACAGTTTAAAAAAGTTCTGTCTTGGACGTCCGTGTGTCTGTATGTGCGGATCCTTTTTCTTGTTAACACGATAGCGACCGAAATACTTTACTAATCGAGTCTTTTTTTTTCTCTTACGCTTGAGTATGCTCAGGAATAGAACCCTTTCATTTTTCAGGGTCTGATTCGATGTGGTTTAATTGTTATTAAATAAACAAAAATAATAATTAATAAATAATTATTAAAAAAAAATTATGAGGCGTGCACTTTTGGATTTTCCAAATTATTTAACAAATATGATCAAGAAAGAACTATTTCACTCAAACACTACAAGAAAATGAGAAAAAGTCTTATATTCTGTATCGAGTGATTCATTCGTGTCGTACCCGGAAAAATCTAGCGTATGTAAAAAGTAGAGTAATCGAACCTTTGATGTATCCCCGTACCAAATTTCATGCAGATTTGTTGTTTTACGTAAAACACAAACATCCATCCATACTCGAAAATTTCACTTTGAAAATACAGGATATGAAAAAGGATCTGTTCTACATAATATAGTCATACTGGCTATGCCACGCGGTTTTACATACGGAAGAATCTGCGGGCAAATTGAGTATTTCTATAGCTTGTGTAATTCTGATACATAAGCTACATCACTGCCAAGTATCATCAAAATCCTTACAAACTTTCGCGTTGATAATAGTATTATCTTCTTATGATTAGAAAGAAACAAAGAAAGAAAATACTTAATTGGTAGGTACTTATAACTGCACATACCTAAGCTCATATTATTATTTATAGTGTATACTAATATTATAAAGCTGAAGAGTTTGTTTGTTTGTTTGAACGCGCTAATCTTGGAAACTGCAGGCCTGATTTGAAAAATTATTTCGGTGTTAGACAGCCCATTTATCGAGGAAGGCTATAGGCTATATATCATCACGCTAAGATCAACAGGAGCGGAGCACTACGGAAAACTGCGGACCATAGCTAGTAACTACTACACGAAAAATAGCTTTCATACAGTTAAAAATAACTTCTACACAATTTTGTTAACATCGACTCTGCAAGAACAATTTTTAACAACGTGTGAATGGCCAGTTATGCAGGTAACACCAACTTTACAAAGTTAGCACATGTCGTTGAACGTTGTTAAGCATTACTTGTTTCGCTGTTTGGTACAGTTACATACTGTTTTAATAAGTTTAAATTTAAATTCTTGGTTATGACAGAGGCTAGATTCAATTATTAAATTTGTTATCTCTACAATATGTACCTACTGTTTTTGTTATACATATTATAATATTTCTATTTTTGTTATATGTTATAGAGAGGTGAAGTTTCTTTATACGTTTGCAGGGGGTAATCCTAAGTAGTACCTTTTTTTATTCTATATAGGGAAGCGCTTGACCACAATCTCGCCTGATGGAAAGCTAAGATGTGGTCTATGGTACGCGCTTCCCTAGTAGGTACCGGTTCAATCTTCGCTTGAAGACCCCCATATTGTACTCGTCGGGGAACACAGATTCAGGAAGCGCGTTCCAATCCCTTGCGGTTCGAATGAAGAATGTACGGTCTACTGATCTAATCATGATATCACAGAGAGAAACACTGTTCAGGTGTGGCAGATACTATTTTTGTAGGAATTACTGAGTACGAATAACTGATAAAATTCATAAAATTAAAGACTGTTTCAAATCATGTTTTTTTTCGGCTCTGACTATTTTGCCACCTGTGTACGTTCAGGCCGCATTCTTGTACACATACTATTTCCCATTCCATTCACATACATTCCCACGGGAATACAGTTAGAAACTATATAATTAAAACTACGAAACAAAAAATGTTTGTAACACTAGATTTACATTCAGTGATTTTTTTTTTGTATTGTGCAAACGTAATTAGTTTCAGAACTCTCTAGGTCTAGACACTCTAGTGATGAAAATATGCTTATTTTTGCCTGAAGTCAGTACATCACCAAAGAATATTACCTACCGTCTAAGTTAACTAACTTCCAGGACTCAGAAATCCAAAACATTCAGATCTACACAAATCTTAACAAACACACGATTAAATTTATCCTTAACAAAAATCCCAACAAATATTTGATTACACTAAGTCCCATTTAAACAAGACTTGGGTTGGACAAACATCTATATTTACTATAGTTTCGCAATCCCCATACCACGATATCTTTAAGCAGTACTATACCCAGTGTGGGAAAAGGACAGCGCTATATAGGTTTTCTAGCGCTGTCACTGTCCAACACTGGTAATAATACTGCTAAGACATTGTAGCCCCTCAGGACTGTTTGTCATGCCTGTAAAACATTGTCCCTTGCTGGATTTGAATAATCCACATGTGTGTTTGGGTTGAGGCCTCTATAAACACACGAATAATGGTATAGGTAAACGAAAAATACATATTGGGTTGGCGGGAAAAATTATTGTTGTTGTAGTCGAAGGCGTTTGGTGTGCTACGATAATACGTGCGAAAATTTGATTCGATTTCTGTGAGATAATAAGCGCTTTCTGCTATATTGTGAAAGCTTTAAAATCTATGCCGTACTAATTATTACTAACTAGCGGTCCGCCCCGGCTTCGCCCGTGGTACATATTTACGTTTTCTCTACATAAAAACCATCCTCGTACTTTAAGGAATATAATAAAAAAAGAATTATCGAAATCGGTTCAGCCGTTCTCGAGTTATGCGCTTACCAACACATTTTGCGATTCATTTTTATATATAAGATTACGTATTTTAATAAATAAATCCAAAAAAACAATCCCAATGTCAACGTATAATAGTAATATTATATTAACTAAGTAATAGACTATTATATGTAACCCAGTTGTCAGCCCCACTAATATTTAAAGTACTGATGGGCGTAGTTTCAAGTCATTTAAGGTACTTTAATCATAACTGTATTTTTGTCGGAAATCAGGAAAAAAATAACGCAAAGTGAAACATAATAACACTAAAACACAAATAAAATCTTTCACCTTGCGCTTAAAAACTTCAATTTGAATCTATTTTAAAACTAGCAACACTACTCACGTGTAACGTGTATGTTTATCGCACTTTTATCCCAAAACAATGCAACAATAGTCACCCTACATAAATCACGGATAGGCAGTGTTCGATCGACCCGGATAATCCGGTAAAAGCATCTGTGACTAATGATCAGATTTGATATCGGGTATTTCTAGTAAATATGAGTTTCAATGGATTTTTGAAGGCTTTCAGGAGAGTTTCAGTTAATTACTTTAAAAGGTTTTTAGGCAAAAATACTTCCTGCGCGTCAGTTACTTATTTTTATCCGACTTTGTAAACTGGGTTATCGACTAGTATTGATGACTATTAGAGACATAATAGTATAGATATTTTGTAGGATAATGATCTAATGATCGCATTATTGTTAAAATAAAATATACAAAAATTATAATTTTTAATTCGATATAGTTTCCAAACGTTATTTGAAATTTAGTTATATTACTTGAAAATGAAAATACTCTTCTGGCTTTTGTCTTCTAACTTACAGCTTCTGGCTCACTAGCGTAGTACCTCGATTAAAAACAATCTACGTGCCAAACCACCATAATTTCTGTATTTCATTCATTTCTGATTAACCATTTGCATATAAGAGCAACATAAATTTATTCATATGTAAATTTATTGTTCACCCAATCATACAAACAAACACCAACATACGAAATTTCACTAAAAATAGGTTAAAGCACTGATTAATTCACTCCTTCGTTCCATATTAACCGACACCGGCTTTTACGGATGTACCTAATATCCGGCCAAATGCGCGCTTTAAATTCTTCATAAACCAATATCCAAATGTAGGGTGACCATGACTTAGGAATAAGCGGGAATTATTATTTTTTTTTGTAAATATGACTAAAAAAATGGCAATTTTTAATGAAGGAGACTTTACTTTAATGAAACTTGAAGCATTTTTCTTAACGAAAAACCGTTTCTTTTATATTTTCATTACATAAGTTATAAATAATAATAATCGACTATTACATATTATTATATTATTATGGTTTCTCATAGCAAGTAGCCATCATTGTAAAATATATCCCTATTTAAATATAATTAATAAAAAGTAATCAGAACTTTTACAAACACTGTCAGCCCTTGAAATGGATCACGAAATGAGATGTCACATTGAATCTTTTCCTCCAACCCCCTTTCCTATGACATCGAATAACTCACGTGTAAATGAAAAAAATTGTGTGCGTGTACATGAAAAAATTGTGTGCGTGTACACACGTTAGAAGTGAAACTTCTTTATAACCTTATTTTTTTTTTTAATAATTTACTTTAAGCAACTTGACAGAAATACGTCGAATCACGTGTGGTAGGGATAAGAACAAGATGGCGCGTAACGGAAAAATGTCACGCGTAACGAAAAAATGTAACACTAAATTTTTTTCCAACCCCGATAAAGAAGTTTCACTTCAAATACTCTTAAAATATCGAAATGTTTTCAAGTATCGTAATATTAAGACAAGGAACATTTTGCTTTTTGTAAGTATGCTTTCAAATTCAAATTCATTTATTTATAGCTTGAACACGTACATTTCATGTTTTCTTATTACAAATAGAATTGCGTTACAGTTTAACAGTTAACTTTTACCGAGCATAAGTTAGTTTATGCTAAAATCAAGTCTATCACTGGGCTACGATCCTCTACGGCATGTCTACGGCTCTACCCATGTGCTTACAGCTTCACAAATTCCTTAAAATAACTAAAGAAAAACATACGATATCGCTGGAAAAAACTAGTTCAAATAATTTAGTATTTGCTCGAGCCGGGATAAATCTCGAACGGATCCATTTATTTATTCAACAGCTAAAGACAATAACTTTCAGCTTTGTTTTCTTTGCGGCGTTGCGTTTATGTTACGGATTTGTATCGAGTATGGAAAGCGGTTTTGTGAATTTTGCAAAAGATTTTTTTTATTTATTTTTTTATAACCAGCATCATCAACACTAGTTCCTTCTTTTTCCACGACAGGGTAACCGAAAAGTAGATATTTGGATAACATTTTTATTGAGAATTATTTTTTTTTTAATATGCAGGGAAAACTTTATCACTATACCGTTCTTTTCCACCGAGGGAAATCTGAAGGAGGCTAAAAAACTGGGGTAATATCATTTAGGAGAAGGAAATTTGTATAGACAACTAGATGATTAAAAAATATATGTATACAGCTATAAATTGCTAGTGTATTTACTACGGAAAACTACTAAACAATAATCCGGACAATTCCCATTAAATTCGGCGCAAGCAATAAAACTCTGACCGCGAATTAATGTTCTGTTAAAGGTCAAAATCCTAAAAATCACTGTAACTATTTATTACTCACCAAACTACATAATGTTGTATAGTTTTCAGAAGATTGCCTCAGGCACCTGAATTACTGTGATAAATGTATGTTTCTTATTACTATGCCTATGCTAAAGATTAAAGCTTTATTGGTATAATTAAATATTAATATTTCAATTCTCTTTTCTTAGTTTTTCAGGCAGTGATAATTTATGAATAAACCTGACTATATTTAACACAAAGACTACTGGAACGATTTAAAAATATATATTTCGATTAGAAAGCAACATGTTTTTTACCGAGTAACATAGCCTCTTTACCTATCTGCTTGGTTTATTTCTATTTATCACCCTTTCTTAGCTTCCCCTGTATGTTTGTACGTAAACTGTTAACGGCTGAGCGACGTACACGGACGGCTCGAGCGGTCGGCGTCAACTGCTCGAGCCGTCGGTTGTTGACCGCTCGAGCCGTCGCTACCAACCGCTCGAGCGGTTGATTTTCGGACTAGTCGAGTCATTGATTTTCAGGGAGCTGTTAAACAGTCAGATTTAATTTAAATTTTGGACACTTAAGGATCGGGGACAATACAATAATATTATTTATCCTAAAGCGTGTTTTCTAGTTTTCTTATATCTAGATATAGGTATTTATATATTCAACCGGGTGGAACCACTCGCTACTTCAAAATATTATGTACTTATAAGCGATTATTTGTTGTACAATATATTATATAAATATTATATTCGTTAAGGTTATATTGACTGGCAGTCGTGCTCTGTTATTTGAGCCGCAAGTTATCCTTATCACCGGTACTCACTGAAAACCAGTGTTACAGAAACACTCTGTAACTTTTGCTGACGTGGGGACCGTTTTAGCGTCACACAAATTTTATCTATTTTTTAATTTTAATTTTATTTTGTATTTCTTCTTTTTGTTTGTTTTTATATAATTACCTTATTTGTGTATAATGTGGTGCCAAATAAATGAGTTTGAGTTTGAGTTTGAAATATTCAAACAATAGCTAAAAAAGGCAAAATGACCATTCCACAATAAAACGTTGCGAATTATTCACAAGTTAACAGGAATGTACATGCGAATCTTACACAGCTATATCGAACGCGATAAAAACGGGGTGTTGTATAAATTATTCATAAAAATCTTGACTTTTACCGGGCGAGGTACGAATTTAGCTTTGGATACGGCTTGTAATTTGATTGAAAAAATAGGCTAAACCTTTATTTTTTTTAAGCTATTGCATTACTTCTGTCGCGGGCCTTGAGCGCGGGGACCGAATCGAGAAATTCCGTAACGAAAAAACCTCACGCCCCCCACTCCGACGGGCTCGGAGGTGTGGCTTGAAAGCATGCTATGCAATAGCTTTACCGCGGCAGTCCCCGAGTGCCACACGTCTTTTTTTAGACGACGCGTAAAACATATTTTGTACAATCTGCCACAATAATACCTAATGGTAGATAGGTATTTAAAGATTCCCTTTGTCACTATGTAAATAGTGCAAATGTTCCTAAAATCTGGTAGGTACTAAAACACTATATTTTAGAGTTTCGCATATCCCAGATTATTCAAATGGTGTAAGGTAAACGCACGCACGTTGCAGGTGAGCAGAATTTTTCAGACAGTCAAATTTTTCACCATTTTTACGAGGGAACCTAATGTACGGAGCACAAAATATATTTCATCGGCTTTATTATCTCGCTGTGAATTGAGCTTTTATATTATATTGTTTGTATGATTTTTCATGTTTTTTGCTTTAGTTTTGTTTTAATCCAGTTTAATTAATAAAATGTTAAATCTTTTAAAATTGATTTAAAACTTGAACGCTCGGAATAGAGATAATGTTGATTTTGGTGTGTGTTGAAAAAATGTACACCGAAATTAAATATAAATAAACCACATGCATAGCTATATATTTATTTGAAGCCTATCATAATATTTCGAACTGCAAATCAAATTATTTTAGATTAATTAATAAGACATTATGATATTTAAATATTAAAACTTTTAAAGATAAATTTTGGGTATGGAATAAGCTCTCGTGATTTGTTTATTTCTACCACTACCTACTAATACTACTATTACTACTATAGGTACCTAATAAAAGAAGAAGAATACTACACAAAAAGAATAAAGTAGAGTATTAATTTTACAATTTCGTCAGTAAAAAATGACTTCATCCTTATTATTTGCTTTACTATTCTAACTAACAACACATAAAACCCAAATCCGGTTTACATAAAGCAGTGAAGACAACACAGTAAAACAGAATAAATTGTAAGCATACCTATGTCGCAAAAAGATAAATAATCGTCCATTTGTTAGAGAAATGCAGGGCTTAGTATTAAAGTCACGTAGCGCCGCGGTGAAAACAACTGCACTGTTTCCACACTAATAAGGTTAGTATTTTAAAATACTTAAATTGTATGTGATAATTCTTTTAACGTGTTAAAGATAACGTGTTTAAGGATTTATGTATGAACTAGATTTCCGCCCGCGGCTTCGTCCGCGCTTTCAAAGGAACTATGCGGTAGTTCCCGTTCCCGTGGGATTTCCGGGATAAAACCTATCCTATGTGTTAATCCAAGTTATCCTCTATATGTGTGCTAAATTTCATTGTAATCGGTTCAGTAGAATATGCGTGAAAGAGTAACAAACACCCACACACATATACACACACACACACATAAATCCTCACAAACTTTCGCATTTATAATATTAGTAGGATTTTCAGAAGTAACTAATCGATATATTGTATTTCATTTTATATATTGTATTTAACTCGACATAGATTATATGTGAGACACCCAGAGATGTAACTAATATTCAGAATTATCATAATTATTTATGAAATATATAAAGGAAAAACTAATTTAACGACTAGACTACTTTCTTGTATCTTGATTTTTGCACTACGATTTCATTTATAGCTTTTAGCATTTAGAGCACTAAGTAGGTAAGTATTTTAGGAAAAAGACTCTATAGGGGTTCGAAAACTAGAGCTAACTTTGAATTAATGTCACCAGTTTTTAAACCAAATCGATAAAAACATGAACGCGAACAAAATCAGAAACAGCAATCTTCTACATATTAACAGAAATAAAACCACGTGATTACAATTAATTTAATACAATCAAAATAATTATATATAAAACTAGCGGTCCGCCCCGGCTTCGCCCGTGGTACATAATATTTACGTTTTCTCTACATAAAAACCACCCTCGTACTTCAAGGAATATAATAAAAAAAGAATTATCTAAATCGGTTCAGCCGTTCTCGAGTTATGCGCTTACCAACACATTTTGCTATTCATTTTTATATATAAGAATAAACGATCATTATATTACATATATAATTAATCTATCGTACGTGTCATCATAACATAATCAAGCAAGAAAATGACATAACCCTGTTATAATTATAGCCTGTTTGCATTCTCGGCATACCGATAGCAATTATGTTCCAACTTCGTCAATATATACGAGGTTTCGTGAAACTATATTACGGGAACTCGATCGGGCAACTTGTATAGTTCAATAATGGAGAAGCCTTAAAAATGTCAGTATAGATAAATTACTAAATTTCAGTGTGTGTAGGTAAGTAAATATATTACAGTACTGCTTTCCAAATTCATGACAACAATATATAAAGATGGAGGGAATTATTAAGAAGAGTAAATAATTGTTAACAATTTTGTGTCGTTTTTATCAAATATTATTGCACGCTTTTATTCTTGTAAGAATAATAAACAACACTGTACTATCGTTAAGAGTTTAAGTTCTATATGATTAATGAAACTCGCAAAAGAAAATACCCACATTTATTAAAATGTGGGTATTTACGTAACGTTAGTATGTCATATTATGTGTATGTGAAGGCATTAGCCTCTTCACATACTAACGTTTATCTTGTAAATAGTTACCTACTAAAAATAATATTTTCGTTTTGTTTGTGACGTCATATTTAACTTACAGCTCACACGACACATTTTGTATAAACACTCCCACATCCCGGTAGCAAACATAGAGATTTCTTTGAAAATACGTGTTTCCATTTTATCATCACAACATAGTATAAAACAAAGTCGCTTTCTCTGTCCCTATGTCCCTTTGTATGCTTAAATCTTTAAAACTTCGCAACGGATTTAGATCCGGTTTTTTTAATGGATAGAGTGATTCAAGAGGAAGGTTTTAATATATAATTTATTAAGTTTTAGACAAAGCGGGCGAAGCCGCGGGCGGAAAGCTAGTTACTTATATAAATAACTTTACTCCAGTAAATTTTTTATGTTTCGTTGACTTTTGACATGCTCATTTACAGTTTTGATTTATATCAGAGGTCTTTACTATGTTAGTTAACTTCATAAAAGTATAGTAACAAAATGAATATACCTACTAGCTTTCCGCACGCGGCTTCGTCCGCTTTGTAGAAAAATTAACAAATTATATACTAATTCCTTCGTCTTGAATCACTCTATCTATTTAAAATCTACTTCAAAATCCGTTGCGTAGTTTTCAATATAGCATACATAGAGACAGACAGATAGTGACACTTGACACTATAACTTTAAGCCTGCGGCTTTGCACGCATTGTCTAAAACCTAATAAATTATATTATACTAAAACCTTTCTCGAGAATCAATCACTCTATCTATTAAAAAGACTATCAAAATCCGTTGCGTTTTTTTTTTGAGTTTTAAACATACATAGAGACGGATAGCTTTATACTATGTATTTCGCGTATAAAGGTAATGTATTGATATATCTTGTTTCTTATGTGTCAAGACGCCCTTCATGAGACAAGACCACGCATAAAGACATACTTGACTCACTTCCTGACCTTATACACATAATAACCTGTGACGTCACAGCTTTTGGTTGCTCATGTAGTCTTATAAATATAACATTGTTGATGAAAAATATTGTGGAGTGTTTATAAAACTTAGAATGTTTCTTATTTAAAAAAAATATTTTTAGTGTAGAAAAGTAAAGAAAGTATAATACTTTGATTAAATAATGAGTTGGTAATTTCCATTGATGATTAAAGGTTTATTTTTTATTAGGTAGGTACTATCTAAAGTGATAGAATTTATAAGTCCTTTCCAATAAAAGGACAGTTAGCTAAAAATAAATGCAGTTAAAAGCAACCTCAAAATTTTTCTTGATAACACAATATCTATACTTATTATAAAGCTGAAGAGTTTGTTTGTTTGAACGCGCTAATCTCGGGAACTACTGGTCCGATTTGAAAAATTCTTTCGGTGTTAAATAGCCCATTTATCGAGAAAGATTAAAGGCTATATATCATCACGCTACGACCAACAGGAGTGGAGCCACGGGGGTGAAAACGCGCGGAGCAGCTAGTTAAAATATAATTTGATCGATATTTTAATAAGAATTTATTAAAACCCATTCAGTTATACAGAATCTAATACACATTCTAATACCATATTTGACAGACAGACAATATAACTTCATACATAATATTCTTAAAATTTTTGCCCGCGCAGCACACCAAAAGCATTACGCTAAAAGCGCTTATAAAATCTTATTATCTTTCGGGAACCTTCGCTTTCTAAGTATTTTCTGTACAAAATACGTCCGAGTCATAAATACATTACAGATATTTCGATAATCTTTGCTTGCTAACGAGCGACTCCATTAATGTTTTCCGTTTAATTTATAAGATACAGCGATTTAGATAATATATTGATAATGCAATTGAGTCGCTATTGCATAGCTTCTATCGCGAGCCTTGAGCGCGGCGACCAAATGTAAAAATTCCGTAACAAAAAACTTAACACCCCCCACTCCAACCGGCACAGCGATGCGATGCGATGCTATGCAATAGCTTTTCCGCGGCAGTCCTCGAGTGCCACACGTATTTTTTTTATCGATCTGGAGCTGTTTATGGAAATAAGAAATACGTTTATAGAAATAGAAAGCGCTTTATTTGCCACCATGTAAAAAAATACAAATCTTCATAATCTAACACACAGAACAAAAAAAGACGTGTGGCACTCGGGGAATGGCGCGGCAAAGCTATTGCATAGCATGCTTTCAAGCCACACCTCCGTGTCCGTCGGAGTGGGGAGCGTGAGGTTTTTTCGTTACGGAATTTCTAGATTCGGTCCCCGCGCTCAAGGCCCGCGATAGAAGCTATGCAATAGCTTAAAAAAAATAAAAAATAGCATTGCTAGCAAAAAGTTCTTCCCGTCAGCAACGCAGCAATCTTATTTATAAGTAGGACTTAGGATTCGATGCGTATGAAACAAATACCCATGATCGTGCTAGAGGTAGCTCTAGCAAGGTGTCCACTATAGGTATGTTTAAAATATTTATAGGCATTTATTTAATATATTTTTTGATGTTGTGGACTCAGAATGATAAAATTAATTCAGCAAATGATTGTATTGCCATAAGTGTAGTGTGTTTGATTTAAATCTATCCGTTTAAAGTGGGTCAAAATCGAGTCTAGTGGAGCCGATTACATAGCGTGTTAAAAAGGAATAATGATTAGAACCTAATGTTGAGTGTGAGCTTTTATTATTGCATATATCACTAAATGTAGCTGTAGAATTGTTTTCTTAGTACTAAATTCTATAAAAATATAATTGGATACAAAAGTATCCTATCCTACTAATATTATAAATGCGAAAGTTTGTGATGTAGGGTATATGTATGTATGTATGTATGTTTGTTACTCTTTCACGCTAATACTACTAAACCGATTACAATGAAATTTAGCACACATATAGAGGGTTACATGGATTAACACATAGGATAGGTTTTATCCCGGAAATTCCACGGGAACGGGAACTATGCGGGTTTTTCTTTGAAAACACGGGCGTGTAGCCGCGGGTGGAAAGTTTGTATCTAATATTTTATGGTACGCCTATGATAGACATCTTATACGAAAATGGTAACCTACCTTTGTCCCTTTTTTTTTTTTTTTTTTTTTTTAGTGGGGAAATCTTGCATAGATACCCACGGCCTCCGGGGAAGAGGCCGTGGGTTATGTCGGATTCCTAGCGACCAAAACCCCACTGTGTTCCGTCAGGCCGCATCAACGACGGGGCCACGGGTATGTGTAACCTACCTTTGTCCCTGCAACTCTATACTTTTCTTCAAACTTTACTATGCCAAGAAATTTGATAACCTTCTCATTTTATTCTGTCTTTCATAACTTCTACTATACAAAAACTATTGGTTAAAGACGCACCTTAATGAGTTTCATACTAAAATGTATAATGACTTCGGTTTTATACCCTTTGTTCATTTGTTTTATGAAGGAAAGCTATTTCTTGGAATATAGCTATGTTATTAGACAGTGTGATTAATAATGTTTTTGGCCTTGAATACCCAAAGTTGATTTCTTTCCTGTCGTCTTGTAAATAACTATATGTCTCCATAAATGCATCTATTCGATAATGTAATATTTGGAACGGCTTATCGATTCTAACGCTCACTATAATGATAGATGAATGTTTAGGGTACGTACCTTACTAGTTACTATAATATTTTTATTACTTAAAACATATTTTATAGTATATTTTATAGTATAGTATGTATAGATGGCTCACTTACCTTAGATTATTTTAATTATGATTAATATTTCAGATTTATAAAAGGTTTAATCCAGGTTCAAAATGTTGGTATAGAGAGTGAAACACGTACATAACTTAATTAAATAGTTTTGCCATCTTTACTGTACATAAAGATAGGCAGTTCGCCCTGGCTTTGTCTGGGATAAAGCTTCATATAAATATAGGTACCTAAGTATTATAAATTTTCAAAATTCACAGATTTCAAATAAAAGTATTTATTTGAAATCAAATCGTTTCGTATTCTCCAATGTACCAGTCTGTTTTCATAAAAATCATTTTATTACAGTTGGATTCTTATAATAGAGCTTTTAAAATTTAATACAATAACTAAATAGTTCAATAAAACGCATTCGAGGGATTTCAATTTAGTTTCGATATTGCAACTCTGATATTGTTCTTGTCATTTTGTTTTCTTATAAGTAGGTACATACTATGTATAAAATTGGTTATCTTATGTTGGGTTTTACGGGCCAATGATTTTTATATGAAATACTTTTATAGGATTTAAATCGCGATGTATTCATGCGTTAAAATGGTTTTTATTTCATATAGATTGTATGTAAGAATGCTTTTTTTAACTAGATAATCCTGGTAACTATACTTTATAATATTGTATACTAAAAATTTTAATGAATCTTACCTATATTTAATTTTATATTATTTATCTGTTATTGCACGTCAGTTCCTAAGATATTCCCTTTCAGCCAGAAAAATTCATCAATTTTATAATACCTATTAGTAATTAGTAAGTAGGTATAGTTCTTGAATGAAATTCTACTACATTTTAATTTCTACCCAATCCTTGTAGTAGCACTATTACTATTGTAACAGTATCCTTTGTTGCAAACATCCATACTAATATTATAAATGCGAAAGTAACTCTGTCTGTCTGTCTGTTACTCAATCACGCCTTAACTACTGAACCAATATGCATGAAATTTGGTATAGAGATATTTTGATACCCGAGAAAGGACATAGGATAGGTTTTATCCTGGATATCCCACGGGAACTGGAACTAAGCGGGTTTTCTTTGAAAACGCGGGTGAAGCCGCGGGCGGAAAGCTAGTATTTTATACAGTTAAACATCAAAATATTTACCTAGTCCATCTTGAATTCCCTGAGAAATTCCTTTGTGCACTAGCTTCAGACATTCCTCTGCATAGCGGCTTGTATATACATTTCAAAAATAACTTTAATACGAGTTATTTTGGTAGTATTTAAAGATTTATATACTTTTTAACTCGATTTTATTAGCTTCACCTGTATGTTTGTATGTAACCGAATCCTTTAGAGTCGATTTTGACCCAGTTTACACGGACAGATTCTGTACACTTATTAAGTGACATATCACACTAGCGGATTGCGAGCGGTTTCAAAGCGGAGCGGGTGCGCAACGAATACGTTGCGGGCGCGCAACGAACACGCCGCGGTTGCGCAGCGAATTCGTTTCGGACGCGTGGCAGATGCGCAACGTTTACGTCGCAGTCATGTACACTCATTAACAAAATGGAATCCGTGCTGGTTGTTACTTAAAACTTGTGATAGTATAATGATTATGAGATCATTATTTTTTACGAGTTTCATAACATGTTAATGTTTAGGGTATTTTTTTATCCATTAAATCTTGGTCGAAATGCAATCAGATAACTTAATTGCTCATAAAGAAAGTTCATTAGTGAAATAAATGTTAAAGCTCCTTAACTAAAACAGGTCTATCTTATTATTAGGTAAATAGGTAGCAGTGAGTAGAAAATTTTATCAAGCAACCAGCAACTCACTAGTCCTAGTAATTCAATTTTATAGCACCTTTTTTAACAACTCCAGTTGTTACTATTACATCTTTAGTTAAGTAAGTGCATTTCCACAGTACGGTTAAAAAATTGAGTGCTACAGAAACGATGGAAATATTGAATGGAAGTTAGGCAAGGCGGAAGAGCTGGCTTTTGTGCGAGAGTATACAAAATGGCGTCGACGCTTCTATTCCGCGACGTGTTCGCTGCGCATCCGCGGCGTGTTCGTTGCGCGCCCGCAACGTATTCGTTGCGCACCCGCTCCGCTTTGAAACCGCTCGCAATCCGCTAGTGTGATATGTCACTAAGGATCGGGTACAATACTATAATGTCGTAAGCTTAAGTGCGGTTTTTATTTCACAAATACATAATATTATATAATATTAAATAAAGTCGCATTTCACGGGCCTCAGTGGGTTTGAATACGAATTTATTTACGAATTTTGGTCATGAAAAGATAACCTAATTTCTTGAAACTTACAAAGGATAAGATTCATTGAATGTTTGATATTTTTCATATTATCTAAACCTTGAAGGATATAAATATTCTAAAAAAATCATTGAGGTTTTATTACTACGTATAGAGAGGACACCACGAACAAAATCTGTGCGACAATAGCGGCGGTGCAAAGCGCGCGTGGGGCGGCTAGTTAGTCAAGCGATGTTTGAGACGCTTGG
Organism: Colias philodice; assembly: GCF_061535455.1. Taxonomy (NCBI): domain Eukaryota; kingdom Metazoa; phylum Arthropoda; class Insecta; order Lepidoptera; family Pieridae; genus Colias; species Colias philodice. The sequence continues at coordinate 8,971,371 of NC_143101.1, forward strand.
CTCTAACTCGTGTTGCAAATAGTGTGGGAGCGATGCCCTCTCTAGTACGTAGTACATAGTAACTCAATGACCAAAATAAATATCAAATACTATTTAAATGAATACGCTTGCCGAAATTACAAACAGTTCTGCCATTTTCTCATGAAAACTAATTCCCCTATTCAGAATATTCAGTCGATAAAAAATACTTCATACAAATAATTAATACACAATTCTCTGCATATTTATAAACTCAAACACCTTGAAATAAACGCGAATATATATTTTAGCTCAAGCTACAATTTAGCTAAGGAATTTTACATTAATTAAATTCCTTTTATCTTTTGCCGTATTGTGAATGGCAACCAGTTTACGTTGATCCCTGACACTCCACGTTCCTTGATAATATATTCTGGTTGAGTGGAGCTTAACCGAAAGTCAGGGATTAAGTTATACTGGTCTGGTTGGCTTTTTCTTTAAATTTTTCTCACCTTAACAAGGCAAACAAAACTGTTTTCTTTTTATATATAGCTTGTTACTATTTTAATATTAATGAGTAGCTGAGGTTCTCTTGATTTTTTACCACTTTTATGAGGAATTCTCGAAGCTTCTAGAATAATATCTGTTTTAGGTTTAGAAATTATTGTTGGTGCTCGAAAATATTTTATTTCAGGTTCACAACCGACTAACGATTATTGACTCTGAATCCTTTTAAAGTAATAATACATATTATAAAGTAATTACTTTGAGAGCACTGAAATTTAATTGTACCTATCTCTAATGGAGTTTTTGCTGCATATAGTTTAATTATATTGTTATTTTAATAATGTTGTTTAAAAAAATCAATTTATTAAATGATCCACCATCGCCCTCGTTAGCACATATAGGTACCTATTATACTACATATTATATCCATACTAATATTATAAATGCGAAAGTAACTCTGTCTGTCTGTCTGTTACTCAATCACGCCTAAACTACTGAACCAATTTGCATGAATTTTGGTATGGAGATATTTTGATAACCGAGAAAGGACATAGGCTACCTTTTATTGCGAAATATGTACCACGGGCGAAGCCGGGGCGGACCACTAGTAATATTATATTTTTAGTTTTTATTTTTAGTTTACTCAAAAATTTTTCTTCATTTTATTTTTGAGATGTTAATCTTAATTCGCAAGCAGTTGTGAGATGTTCTGATTTTTAGATTAAAATTTCATAAATTATTCACATTACTACTATTCTATTGGGAACGAAAACATCGTATGGAAATAAGTAAGTATGTCTAATATAAGTATGTCTAATATATAATATGTCTAATATAAGTATGTCTAATACCCAAAATTATACACTAAATATGTTTGAAGCAGCTACATAAAATATTCTTCGGTAAACCCGACTTTTCGAATACTTTATTTTTTATCTCGTGTTATAAGGTTTATTATTCATGTGAGAGAAATAGGTGAGAAGCTAGTCTTAACAATTCCTAGTAATCTCTCTGAGCGTCTGTACTTCAATTTTCGACTGAATGTCTTTGTTTTAAGGTCGAAAGTCACAATAACACTAGTGCTCTCAATTTAATATCTCTAATCTATAGATCTCTGTATGGCATTGTCGGACTATCTCAAAGAAATAGTTGCTTTACTGCACAGCGCATCTTATTACATCTTCAGACTTTTATGTATGTGTCGTGGATAAGTTCTAGATAAGACCATATTAATTCGTCTCTTATTTTCATCTGAATAAAAATAATTGGTGTCTTTTTAAGTAGTACAAATAGGAGGAATTTGGAAGCGACTAAACAAGGATATAAACTGCATTCTATAATATGTTCATTTGTTGTTCGTTTGTTTTGTTCGATTAATTACTATTAATTAATTACACATTTGTCAAAAATTGTATGCTGTTCTTTAATAATTCCCTTTGGGAGCTAATTTTACAATTATTTTATTTATTGTTTGCTATTACATCGTTCCTTTAGAAGATTATTCATTCATACATTCAAGCAGTACAAATAGTATGTAATCAAATAATTGAAACTTGTTACTATGATTACTCAGTAGATTACTCAATTATTCAGTATGAGCCATTTGCTATTCAATTCTATTCTGAATTTCCATTACTCTCGGCTCTGAGGATATCCATTGAAATATTAAAAATACGAAAAGGTATTATGCCTGTCTCCCTGAGTGTATATTTGTGACATTGTCACGACTAAATTGCAGGATTTAAGACTTTTTCCACCACTTAGCGTAATAATACCTCATGTACTACTTGAGATTCATTTTTATAAGATCTGAATACTAATATTATAAAGCTGAAGAGTTTGTTTGTTTGTTTGAACGCGCTAATCTCAGGAAAAACTGGTCCGATTTGATAAAATATACTTACTCACGCTCACTCAGGTCCAATCACGCTAACTCACGCTCGTTTACGGTAACTCACGCTCGTTCACGCTAACTCACGCTCGTTGACGCTAACTCACGCTCGTTCACGCTAACTCACGCTCGAAGTTTTACAACCATTTACAAAATACATAAATTGTGTTACCAACACGATATTCTTTTACATCATATTACCCTAAAATAACATGTTAAAAAATAAATAATAGCTGTCATTTCCACCATCCATATATCCACGTCACACGCCTTTACTTCAATCTCGTGTGAAATCCCGACTTCATACAACAAGCGCTAACGTCTCAACACGAAGATTTGATATTGCGTCATACTTCTTATCGAATATTCTATTTTATTATGCTTATGGGATGTTTAATATTTGCTGAATGAAGTTTGATGGATAAGTCTGTTTTCTGTGTTTGGAACTGAATAATATTATGTACTAGGTTTCCGCCCGCGGCTTTGCCCGCGCAGTCAAAGAAAAACCCGAATATGTCCCGTTCCCGTGGGATTGCCGGGATTTCGTCATTTTCTCGGGATAAAAGGTAGCCTATGTCCTTTCTCGGGTATCAAAATATCTCCATACCAAATTTCATGAAAATTGGTTCAGTAGTTTAGGCGTGATTGAGTAACAGACAGATAGACAGAGTTACTTTCACATTTATAATATTATAGTATGTATTTACATGTATAATGTCATGTCTCTTTTGTAATATTATTGTATGTAGGTATATAAATAAAGGAAAAATAGTAAATTTCAATTTATGTCACGAATTAATTTTCTTTAGGGCCGATTTTTCAATGCTTGGATAAAACTTATCCGTCCAAAAGTATTACACGATAATATTAAAATGTCACGTGAACTGTCAAATACGGGCAATTAGAATACGTTTTTAAAATGCTAGTTTTATACATTATTCGACGAATAAGTTTTATCCAAGCATTGAAAAATCGGCCCTTAGGGGATAATTATTGTAACGTATGCACTTGTATTTATAAGACGTGGCTCTTTTATAGGTAAAGGTACTTATTTAAAATATCACCAATCAATTTTCTTTTATTGAAAGTATCTACTTAACTATTGACTAATGTACCTAGAATATAAATGACATAATATTACTTAAAGAAAAACTAATTAATAACTTAGTTTTTGCTAGTTAATTGACAAAAATAAACTATACCTAGAGCTAAATATTATTTATGTTTGAATAAAATAATCAGCTATTTATGGATATCTAAAAATGTAACCATTATGATTTTAATTAAAACTTCCTGATTCAAGTTTGCAATGCAAGAAATTGTAAAGGCATTGGCACATTGTTCTTTGCTCCAAAAGTAGTTTTCAGTGAAATGACGTAGAATTAAGTAATATTATGTACATGTTTGTATATAGTCGTAACAAAAAGTGTTCCCGCATAGGTATGCAACAAGAGTATAAATCGAAGAACATAAGTACACAAAATACAATTGAATTTTATGGGAAAATTAACAAAATCAACGACTATCAAAATTGTAAATTAATACTTTGCTATAATGATGAAATGAACACCACTCCAAACTTGCAATTAAAACGAATGATACAAAAACAATCGACGATCGTTACAGCGTTACGTTATGCATTTACATCAAACGAACATAGAGCAAGAGCAAGAGCATTATTTCATGATATTTTGGTTAGTGTGGTTCAGTATTAGAACATTGCATAGAATCTTTTCGTACGCACTAAGAACAACGAAAGTATGCTCTACGCCTGTTTAAACCAAAAGAATTTGGCATAGTGTGGTTAGAATGAGCATTCGCTCGTTTGATGTAAAAGCACCCTAATGTGGAAGCTCCACTCGATAAACTTTAAATTCTGCACATCGAGGCAACGACGCTTTATTGAACAAGGAAAACGTTTAATTACATTGTTTTTCTTCGAAATACAGTTTCTGAACGTTGAATCGGGATAGTATTTGTGGAATTAATCGCAATACTCAGCATAAACGATTTAAGTCGATTCAAATAATGGATTATTGAGATCTTTTTATTCGATGGGTGTTATGATTTTGATCGGATATTATTATTTTTAGCACTATCATAATATTAGATAGTTAAAAGTTTATCTAATTTTGATTTAACACAAGTTATTTTGATATAATAAGAAAATTATTTTAATTAAAAAAAATATTTTAATTAATTATAATTAAATAAATAAATAATAATTTATACTGTATCTAGGTATTATATAGAATGCAAAATCGAAAACATTCCTTTGTAATTATTATAAACTAGATGAACAAAACTGCCATTCCATTTTACTTCAACGTATTTTCCAAGAAAATTTCATTAAATCCAAAATAGATAATTCAATACAGATGCTTAAAGCGTCTTGAAACAACGTTATATATTTGGCTCTTATTAGTTCCCAAAATAGGTATTTTATACATCAAAAGTGCGGATAATAATAGATGACTCCCATTAGAATACATTAAGTATGCGTTTAAGCCAAATTTACATTCAGACCAAATTATTGAGGGCCTCGTAAATCGTTATACTAAGCCACTTACAGATTACGATTGTTCCAAGTATTTATTATCTTGTTTGCAATAACTCGATATTATTGGTTCAAGATTGGTACATAAAAACGCAATATGGGGACCGTTTATTGGTCTGAAACATTGATATTGTATTTACGAAGAAGATTTAGAACATTTTCGCTCATAACTTTTTATTTATACTACGGCAAAAAGTTACTAGACCAAAGTTGTAGAGAATTTAATTTGCAACAAATATTGTTAACAACTATTTTTTATCCGTTGAATAGTTTAAGAGATATATCGTAAAAACCATTTCAGCCGCTATTTTCAAGATGGCGGCCGAGGGACAAGGGTGGCGACCCCACAAACTTGGTTTTAGCTTCACACTGACCCCCTCTACACATCACAAAAATAAAATTGCGTCCTCTAAGAAACGCAACCCCAAATGTAACTTTTCAATGGAGTAATAGTAAGAGTATCAAGGCATGTTTTAGAATCAATAAGTTTCTTTTATTTTATCTGAGAAGTGAGAGAGATATGCATGAAAGTAAAAAAGTTAGAAATCTGATTATTTGATCTGATTATTGGTCTATTCATATCTTATTCGTATAAATATCTATACTAATAATATAAAGAGGAAAGGTTTGTAATTATGTATGTATGTGGTTTTCACGCATAAACTACTGGACCGATTTTGATGAAATTTGGCACAGGTAATCTTTAGACCCTGAGAAAGAACATAGGCTACCTTTTATTGCGAAATATGTAACACGGGCGAAGCCGGGGCGGACCGCTAGTATTCAATACTCATAGAGTTCTCATACATATTATAGTGTTCCATCCACGTATCACGAGGTAAGATTTGTGGTTACCTATCTTAATCTCGAATTTTAATATTCCGAATATCATAATCCAGAAAACGTTTGGACATTTTTTCATAACCCCGAATTTTAAAATTTCGATGTTTTGTTTGCCATATAATCGCAACTCCGAATTTCATTTGCCCATTTCTTTATTTGTACGACGTTTTACAATCCAGACGAATGAGTTCCAGACATACGAATTCTAAATGCACAAAATCCAGATGACCGTAATCCATATGCACGAAAGCCAGATTTTTAAAACACAATTTTTTTAAATACAGTTAATTGATATCCAGACAAACAATGTCCAGATATTTGAAATTCAAATAAACGATATCCAGCAAAACGAAATCCTTCCAGGGGGACGCAGCACGAACCTAACCTAACCTTCTGAATAGATTTTAACACTTTAACCTTTCTGTAATGGGCAAGTAAAACAATAGAGAGTCGGTTCTGGCACTCGCCGGCCGCTGCCGCGGCACGGGGGTCACAGTTCAAACCTAACCTAACCTACTGAGTCGAATTTGACACTTAAACCTTTCTGTAATAGGCAAGTAAAACAATAGCGAGTCATTTCTAGCGTGGGGGTCGTAGTTCAAACCTATCCTACTGAATCGACTTTGATACTAAAACTGGTCTGTAATGGACAAGTAAAACAATAAATTTACTAACTGACAATGATTATTTTCAGTCGATAGTAAAGGTATAATCACGATTGTATGGAAATCAAATAAAAAGATTATGAAAATCTGGCAATAGTTTATCTGTTATACGATTATATGGGAACCAAATAAAAAGATTATGAAAATTTGGCAATAGTTTATTTGGAAAATGGTACGATGGGAAACAAAAAAATGTCTTCTGAGAATCTGGTATAATAAGATCTGTATTATGAGAATACGGGAAACAAAAAAATACTTTTTAAAAATCTGGTTTTGGTGCATCTGGAAATTGATTCATCTGGGAAATTAAAAAAGGAATTTTAAAAATTTGTCATTCATTACATCTGTCTTTTAAAAGTTCTAACAACCGTTTTCGGGGTTTTAAGATTCGGGTAATAGAAATTCGAGTTTTTAATAGGTTACCAAGATTTGTAGTTACTTTTTTGAATATTGCAAGCTGGCATAACGAGTAAACAAATTGATAATTTTTATAAAAGACATAAAAATTGTATGCTTTTCAAAATAACATGATTTACCGTAAATCCTCGTGAAAACAATTACATCAAAATTGTCCCCACCAACTCAGATTTGTACAATGTACATAGGTATGTGAATAATGCTCTTATGTGAAGTTATACATACTCTAAGCAGAGCAAATAGTTTTACCTACTGACACATTTATAACTTTATATTTACACTTAACCCGCAATGCTCCGCTCCTGTTGGTCTTACCGTCATGATATACAGCCTATAACTTTCCTCGATAAATGGGCTATCTAACACCGAAAGAATTTTTCAAATCGGACCAGTTGATCCTGAGATTAGCGCGTTCAAACAAACAAACAAACAAACAAACTCTTCTGCTTTATAATAGTATAGGTATAGATTATATTATAAACTTAGCCACAGTGTTAAAAAAAACTATTTATTATCTGTGTTATTCTAAATTGCGTGCCTTCCATTGCGGTGCATAATCAATATAATTAATAATATGGTCTCTCTCTGCTCCGTGACATTATAGCGACTGTATGTGTTCCCGGTATTTTTACTTAGAAATAAAGTTAATTTGGAAGTAATCAGTGTTTGTTACTCATTAACCCCATCACACAGGTTAGCTGACGATTCTAAAACACTTGCAACACTGCAAGATAGCTCTGAACACAATGGTCCATAAAATTTCACAGTCGCATCCAAGCGGTTTTCAATTAAAACTTGAGCTTTGCTATCTTCGATTGTAGGGTGACCTTTATTTTAAATAAATAGGGATTTTTACACAGGTAACGTATCTTTCTGTTTTTATTTACGTACATATAACAGAATATAATATACGGAAATCTACTGTATGAAAAAACATATCAGCACATAAAAAATGAGAATGAATGGTTAGAACTGTATTGCTCACATGGTATGTTTTATCTCTTTTCAGGTTACACGAGTGTATTAGTTCATTAAAGAGTTATACCATCCGCGTCTTAATAAGTTCATTAATATAATTTTACTGTAAAATCGTATTCACGCTATTGTTTAACTATCTATTAAATTTGCTTATTACTTCTCAAGCTTTTGCAAGAATTATTGATAAATGTCATAGAAAAGATAAAATAAAAAAAAGTTAATGTTAAAATCCAAAAATGTTTAACAATATGTATCTGTGTTTTTTCAAATGTTTTTAACATAATATAAGTTATTATTAAACTGCAGTTTAAACTTAAACTGTGAGAGAATGAAATAGAGATAGATTTTAGTAATTATCCCATTAATATACAAAACATGGTGTCACTACAGATAACAGGGGATTTCATGCCACGGTTAGCGCTAACTTACTCGGCCGGTCTAGACTTAGCTCTGAATCTATCTTAAATCTAACTAACAGTTGTGATTAATTTCAATGTTACTTTTAAACTTCTGAATTCAATTTTAAAACGTCTTCCCAAGTTTTGTTTGCTTTTGAACATGAAGTCACTTTTAATTTGTCGAAAATGGTTGAACAGATTTAGATGAGTTAAATGTTTTATTTTTGACATATCCTAATGGTCGATTAAGGGCCGGCGCCCACTGCCGGCACGGCGTGGCATGGCAGGGCAGAGGATTTTATTACTAATGAAGTTATTTTGAATCTTATTTCAATCAGTTTAGAATTCAAGTTACTTTATTTCGATGCCACGAAGCCGCGACGTATCGCAGGATGCTGCAGCATGACGCGGCACGCCGCAGGATGCGGTGGCATGACGTATCTTGCTGTTTCATTCCAAGGGATGCCGCGGCGCGCCATTGCATCCCGCGAGGCGTATGCGTCACTTTGGGGTCGAGGAATTATGATTGCTAGCTAGTTGAAATAAGGTTGAAACTTATGCAGCATTAGTGGGGCTTTTAGCAGGATGCCACGGCATGCCACTGAATGCCGCGGGATCACGCAGCACGCCGCGGGATGCCACTGCACGCCGCGGGATGCCATTGCACGCCGCGGGATGCTCTGCCGTGCCATGCCGTGCCGTCCCGGCAGTGGGCGCCGGCCCTAATGAAATAAGCGATCTACAATCGTCTAAAAAAACAAAACACGTACAAATTGAAAACATTATTAGACGCAGTACAAGCACAGGTACAAGCAAGTAATTGACCTAGTGTCCTATCGTCAGAATATAATTCTAATAATTTTGTAAGTCGAGACGTATCACGTAACGTAATGTCTATTCTATGAAACTAGACAGATATTTTGATATCAAATATAGACAAATAAGACAAATAACAATGAAGGATCTGTTATGATAACAAAATTAGTTAGAAAGTATTGTAAACTAAGTAAAGATTATTCCATGAAATTTAGATAGCAAATAAATATATACTGAAATAAAAAATTGTTATTACTCATAATAAAGTAAATAATGTTTCATGGCATTAAGACAACAAATAAAACAAATACAACTAACCAAATATCAAAAAGCAGCCCAAAAAGAGCATTTAACGATACAATTGGTAAACAATTTCACAGGTTTAAAGTGATTCGGTTATCAGAAAAGCATCGTTTAAAATCAGTTTCGTTGTAAGTCGCAAATTGTTAAGCACTATCTGTAATTTTAGATTCCAGTTTCAGTTTTTAAAGGTCTTTTTGCTCGGGGAACTGAGAATTACTGCCATCTAAAGCGTTGGCTGTTAGCAGACAGTGAGCTCTATAATCAGGGTGTCAGGATTCAAAATTGCATGTCCAATTATAAGTCCCACTTAATTTTGCATTGCAATTCGTTCCCCGGTACCTAGTATATTCTCATCGGCACAAGACTCTTTACTAAGTCAGCAATGGACAGATAAGCCATGGATTTGTTGAAGATGTTTGTTTTGTTTGAAAATTAGACGCTCGAAATATTCCAGAGTTAGTCAAACTCCATTGGGGGCTGTTTGAAAAAGATTTTGACACAGTTGCAACTTGGAAAGTTCATTCTGCGAGGTCAGGATGAGTGTGAAAGTTTCAATTTATCTGAATAATAATGCATTTGAAATGGGTCGTTATTTTGGTGAAATTTTTGTCAGCTATTCCTTTGAGTAAAGGTAATCCTAGGAAGGTTTATAATGTGTTAATCTCAAGAAAAATTCAGAACTGTTTTACTCATAGTTTTCGTTTCAGAAAAAATATTATATGATCAACCTTCTATGCCACTACCAAACTTTAACTACCACGCCAAACCAAACCAAACCAACCAAATCAACCAAACTTCGAGACCATTTTATACCTATAGCATACAAAAATTAGACTCTATAATAACTATACAGGGTGTAATCGTTAAGTGTGCACAGACGATTATTCCGTAACTATTGCAGATATCAAAAAACTTTAAACTGATATTGAAAGCCCTTTACCTAATGAGTAAAATGACAATAATAACTTTTTAAAAACAAAACGGGAAATATCCAAAAAATTTACTCCCATACATTTAGTATGAGATATGACTATCCTAAACATGTAATATGAAAAATTTTGCTTCTTTTTTTGAATTTTTGCTTAAATTACTTCGCAAATTTTAATAAAATTCATTAAGAAACTGTAAATAGAGCTCGATGTGGAAAACAATGGTATTCCAAAACGAGGACGTCACTTCGACCATTTGTTTTGAACACAAAATGTATGGAAAATTCAATGTATGGGAGTGTTTAATGTAACTTTTTTGGATGTTTCCTGTTTTATTTTTTAAAAGTTATTATTGTCATTTTACTCATTAGGTAAGGGGCTTTCGATATCAGTTTAAAGTTTTTTGATATCTGCAATATTTACGGAATAATCGTCTGTGCACACTTAACGATTACACCCTGTATACGATACTATAGATAATAGATTGCCAATTTCAAAATAGAAATTTTTCTTGTCCGAGTACCAGTATGACGGGAAATTTTAATATATTATTTTGAACAAATTTTGTCTGAATGGGAATTTTGGTCGTGGTCGTCGTCGTCGTTGGTAGTGTGACCAAACCATTACTAAAATATCTTGAGCTTATGTCAATAATTAGCGATAGCAGTTTCTATTCCTTAGCGTTATTCTATTATCAGACATTTGTCTCGGCCTGCAGGGTAAATAAACACTGAAACACGTACCAAACACACATTTACCAAACTGTCAGTCATAAAGACATTATGACAGTACTCCTTTCAATTACGCGGGAATATAAGGCCCTTCGCTCATGGAGCTACTCAAAAATGACTGAACTAATCAGTAATTACGATTACAAACCAGTTACAAATTGTATCTCGCATACAACGCTACTCAAGTTATAAGGTTTCAGTCTCTTGTCAATGTTTGCTCGTTCATTTTTATCATAAAAAGCAAGGAAAATCGGGAAACCAGTAGCGTGGAGACCGGCACGACGCGTCGCGCGTGATTGGTTGCTAACGCGTTACTCACCAGTTAGTAACTAGTCGCGTCGTGTGCGAATCTCCATAGAACATGTATGGGCTGTGACGCTCAGGCAACTCGTTAGTAATTTGAGTTTGTGACTAGTTCTTTTTGAGTAGCTCCATGAGCGAAGGGCCTAATGGGCTTGCTACGTAATTGCCAATATACCCTTAGAGGATTAGAAGCGTAATGTTAATAATATAACAACTAAATTTAAATTAAATTCAACGGTATTGAAGCACTCAAACATACATGTAATGTTTTAATATTGCGACGTTTAGGGAACCGTTAGGCTCCGTGAATACAAAGTGACTCTATTTCGGATGAACAAGAAATCAGTCTAGCGGGAGTTCTTAAACGGGGCCAAGAAAATGACGAATGTAAGTTAAGTATATTTATTGAGTGCAAATATTTTATAACTGGCAAGCCACATTATGCAGGAGAAGCGATTTAAGCAACCAATTTTGCTATTTAGGTATTGATACAAACGTTCTCACCGCGTTAGTATGTCTGTATGTACGTCTGTATGTCTGGATAGATATCGGCATACAGATAATAAATGTTTCGATCTATTTGTGTTTCTGTTTATTAAGAAAAACTTACATATTATCCTTTCAGTCTATAAATAAAAAATAAATGAAGCGTGTGGTAATATCATTATAGTTATTTGTATATTCCACTTTCTCATTGTTCTAGAATTGATAATTCGCCCAAAGCATTTTTTGTATTTATTTCATTTAAATCGCGAAGTACATTTTTTTATTTCACAATACAAAAGCTCTTTGATTTCTAAATATTTATACACGTTTCCTTTACGCACTATCCCGAACATTAATTATTAATATTCTACATTAAAACGCTCATTTCGTGGCCCAAAGACGTAACTCTGCAGTACTTCTGATAGGCTTATAAAGCTTAACTTGCTTCAGTTGCTGTCTTTTTTGCTTTGAATAATTCTTATATAAAAGATACGTTAAACTTCTGAAAGTAGTACGCCCCTTGCTTTTTCAGTTTTTCCAAAGCTTTAAGGAAATCCTTTTAATATCGCACTAGTTATTCCGTCGGCTTTGTTCGTTGTATTAAATAAACTGTGACGTTTATTATATTTATAGGTTTTACTTATGTGTATTTATAGGTATTACGTGTGTGTTTAAATAGTGATTAATTGACGCAATCTCCAAATTCAATAAGTACTTAATGCTAATTTAATGTCACTGCCAATTTTGTAATTAGGTATAGAGTTTTGTCTTTTTAAAGATAAGTTCAGTAATAAATTAATAAACCATTCCATAAATTCTTTAATTTTGTAACAGAAATATTTATTTAATACTTATAGTGCAAATAAAAAAGAATTATACAAATATAAAAAATACGTATGGCACTCGAGGACTGCCGCGGTAAAGCTATTGCACAGCATCCATCGCTGTGCCGGTTGGAGTAGGTGGTGTAAGTTTTTTCGTTACGAAATATTTACATTCGGTCGCCGCGCTCAAAGTCTGAGATAAAAGCTATGCTTAAAAATAAATAAATAAAATAAAAAAGTGTTCAGTGTTCTATAACGTTCCAATACACGACACAACAACATAAATTAAACATAACATTCGTATAATATTCAATACCGTATGCAACACAAATATCTACTTAATAACTTCCCATCAGCTTATAGTATCTGTATGTGAGACTACACAGCTTCATTTACATCCAAATGAAAGGGAATAGATGTTAGATAGCGTTATTGCTCCATTTTAATTAAATTGCATATTAGAAAACTCGATACAATAACAATTATTTGGGATACTATTTGAATTCTAATTTTGTAGGCAAAAACTATATTACAGTGAAGAGAATAGCGCGTAGAAATTGAAAATGTAAGTTTTAGTGTGTTACCTATAATTAGATTTATTTGATAATTAATTTATTCGATGCCTTGGAATATTGCGGGTAGCACAGATAATAAACATCTTTTTATATATAAAAATGAATCGCAAAATGTGTTGGTAAGCGCATAACTCGAGAACGGCTGAACCGATTTCGATAATTCTTTTTTTATTATATTCCTTGAAGTACGAGGATGGTTCTTATGTAGAGAAAACGTAAACATGTACCACGGGCGAAGCCGGGGCGGACCGCTAGTACAGTATACATTTTGTATTTTTTCTCAGAATCTAACAAAAAATATACATAAAGATATCATAATTTTTGTCCATATTTTATTAATCAACAGTCAAAATAAAACCAATCCATTCATCAAAATGTTTTCAAACTTGTTGTATAACCGTTAAAAATGTACTCCAAAAAGGAAAACGGCGCTCGCAATTTTCATAAAATATACGTTATTTTTATCAAATCGTCCTTTTAAAGTTATGTTGCGGAGATATAATATTTCTAAAAAGGTCCTTTATCTTGGGGATCGTAGTTTAACGGTCAGGTAATAACTCAAAGGATAACTACTGAAATTCCGAGTCATTTCTTTCGTAAAATTCCCTCTTAGATAATATTTTTAAAAGCTCATTTAGATAAGCAACATATTTCATCTTCTGTCAGTCGAAGTCTTGGACTAATAATAAGTTTGAGATATCGCTCTTAGATGTTTTTTTTTTTTTTGATTATTTGTTTTACATCGACACGGAGGGATTTTATGATATGATTTTTGTGTTAGAGATAGTATAGGAGTCTATACACATACCTACACTGACATAGGCTACTGTTCCTTGTAAAATATCTTATTCGAATGTGATTTTCTTTGGCTACACGGGTGAAACCAAGGGCGGAAACCTAGTACATATTCTCATCATCACTACATAGTATAAAACAAAGTCGCTTTCTCTGTCCCAATGTCCCTATGTATGCTTAAATATTTAAAACTACGCAACGGATTTTGATGCGGTTTTTTTTAATAGATAGAGTGATTCAAGAGGAAGGTTTTAGTATAAAATTTATTATGTTTTAGACAAAGCGGGCGAAACCGCGGGCGGAAAGCTAGTATTGTATAAAACACGGATTGAGCACTGCTTAATTCATTCAAATACACTTAACTTTGTGTGAATGAGTACATTATGTAGATGTACTTTGCTATACTATTACTTGCAATACAAAATCAGAGTCAAAAGAACCAGGAAGTTTTAACCCATTGACCACCGTAAGGCCCGATCGGGGCGCGACACAATAGATTTTCTATTGTGTCTGTGATTCCGAGGACTGATGGATTAATTAAATCCATGATGGTTGGATTTTTACTTTTTAGATAGGTAGGTACTTATCCATGAAGTCGGATATATAAAAGATAATCTTATATATAAAAATGAATCGCAAAATGTGTTGGTAAGCGCATAACTCGAGAACGGCTGAACTGATTTCGATAATTCTTTTTTTATTATATTCCTTGAAGTACGAGGATGGTTTTTATGTAGAGAAAACGTAAATATGTACCACGGGCGAAGCCGGGGCGGACCGCTAGTCTTATATATAAAAATGAATCGCAAAATGTGTTGGTAAGCGCATAACTCGAGAACGGCTGAACCGATTTCGATAATTCTTTTTTTATTATATTCCTTGAAGTACGAGGATGGTTTTTATGTAGAGAAAACGTAAATATGTACCACGGGCGAAGCCGGGGCGGACCGCTAGTATATTATAAATAAGGGTATTTATGGACGATATTTGTATAACATTTTGGGATATATTTACCCAACTGCAAAGGAGGGTTAAGTGTTTGGAGTATGTATGTTTGTATATTGATTTCTCACCCTACATAAGCGGATGTATTTAAGCTCGAGAGTTGGGATTAGAGCGAATGTTATTGTGTATATTCATAAAATGACAGATTTAATGTCGACAAATATTTAAGGCCCAGTTGGGCCTGCATTTTGTTGTTTGTGTTGCATATAGTTATTTTATGAACAACATGAGCTTCGTTTCAATATTATTTATACTCCAAGTTGAAATTAATATATGGCTCTGTAGATAACATAAAATATAAAATCACAGATAATATAATACTATACCTATTAGTAAATATATTGATCAAAATTCTAAAACCTTGTAAGAAATGATTAGATGATAAACTTATACACTTATTAAAAAAAATTACAAACATAGGTCGGTGCTACATCGATAACTATTTTATAAATAAGTTGTAAATGCTATAAAAAACAGCAAACTCAATCCCTGAATCCAATCGAAGCTTAACTACATACATAATGCAATAAATAAATGAATTGGAGTAAATATTTATGTCTCATTTGCAGCAGCCATGTTTCATTTGGATTATTGGACCTTTCCCAATGCTTGTACCGTCATCCAACCGGCCATTATCCCTGTGAATATGAAGTATTTAAGGCTTGTGTTCGCTTATTTTATCTTTACATTAGCTGAGCTCCGCGGTTTTACCCGCAGTGCTCCGCTCCTGTTGGTCTTAGCGTGATGATATATAGCCTATAGCCTTCCTCTATAAATGGCCTATCTAACAACGAAAGAATTTTTCAAATCGGACCAGTACTTCCTGAGATAAGCGCGTTCAAACAAAGTAGGTATAGATCAGCCTCATGACCAAAAAAAATACGTCTGAAATCGAAAAATATAAATCGCGATATTCCGTAACGAGTAGATACAATTACTTCAAAGGAAAAATAATTTTTGTAACAAAGTTATCCAATTCGGATATAATTTGGGAGGCAACATGAAATTACTGTTTAATTAGTTTCAAGGAGGTTCTTGTTTTATTTTACAACCTCCCGAGACCTTTGTAGGCCTTGTATGTAAGTACACTCGTGAGGAAAAGATAGAATTTGATTATATTTTTATGGTCGGTATTTTCTTTTTGCGGTTATATATTTATTATTTGAAGATTTCAAAGTATTACAATCTAAGGGATAATTAATGATGTATAGAATTAATGCAATGCCTCTAATTCGCAAAAATATGTAATTTCTAAATATTTATAGGTGTAAAAATATTTGAAATCAAACGTGGTAATAAATCACGATGAGTTTTAAATTTTGAATGTTGCTTTCTACAAAATAGAAAAATGTTAGTAGTTTTCTAATAGGTATTATTTTATTTTGGTGACATCTTCTAATAAGATTTACATGACCAAACATTCCAAAATTTCTTATTTATATACTTACCTTCAATATTTTTAGTAAAATTTAATAGATAAGTAAACAATAACTCATGTGTTTTTTTATAATTCAAATAAATTATTAAAAAAAAACCAATGTGAAAATCTTAAATCTTTTTCACTAAACTGTACGAATTTAAACCTAAAATTTAATGCATTTTAATACTCATATACTTACATGTTTAATATATCATTAAACCTATGAAAAGGTCATCAAAATATAACACTAAATATTAAAAGGGTTCATGCCATATTATGTTCGTATTAAAAACTATTTTCCTCACGACTATATTATATGGACTTTTCGAGAATCTACGAAATATTTTAAAAGAAATCTTTTTCATCTTTATGTATACTAAATCTTGAAGAAACTAAAGCAGCACTAATAATTGGAAGTAATAACCGTAGACTCTGAGTAATAATAATTGGATAAAGCTGTTTAATAAAAACAAAAGAATCTGATATTAAGCTAAGATGTGTTTTTTATTATTATTCATCTCATTAACAACCTATATTTTCTCTACGCGTTTTAGTACGGTGCACTTACATCAAACAAGCGAATGCTTATTCTAAACTCACTATGTCAAATTATTTTAGTGTAAACAGGCGTAGACTTGGCGTAGAGCATTCTTTCGTTGTTCTAAGTGCGTTCAATAAGATTCTACGCAATATTCTAATACTGAACAGCTCTAAATACAACAAAGAAATACCTACATTTATAAATTACAAAACGTCAAATTAAACAAAACATTGCCACAGAGTAATAACGAAACAGACAGGATAGTTCGCTTTATCCCCAAGCGTCGAGAACTTTCCAGCGAATTCCAGATAATAGGTAAACAAGATGAAAATGCATTTTCGTGGCCGAGAGCTATGTCCCTTCTAATTGGTTTCTGCTGCTGTTTAACTTTACTTAGACGGTTATTTGAGGTACGGAATTTGTAATTTAAATTATATTATTGCTTGAAGTTCAATTTTGTTGGGGATTGCATGAGCCACATGTTTCTAATCAGCTATAAATCATGTACATGAAGTGTATACGTTAATAAAATAATATTAATTACTAATAATGTGGTTGTCTTTCTTTCTTGTTGCAACAGAGGATTTTAAAGTATGAGATAGTTAGAATAGTTAGTTAGATAGTAGTAGTAGATTAAGTTATTTTTAACTTGGTGAAACAACACACGGACGAAGCTGCGGCGGAAAGCTAGCCCGTTATGAATGGGAATTAAACCTATGTTTGTAGTAAATTTTATTTTATTTTTAGACTTTGTAATAACCAGTTTTTTCTTCTTTCAACAATTAGGGCCGATTTTTCAATGCTTGGATAAAACTTATTCGTCGATTAATGTATAAAACTACCATTTTAAAAACGTATTCTAATTGCCCGTATTTGACAGTTTACGTGACATTTTAATATTATCGTGTAATACTTTATTGGACGGATAAGTTTTATCCACGCATTGAAAAATCGGCCCTAAATATAATAAAACTTAAAATAAATAATCATCTCAAATCTCAAAAGCCGTAAAATATAAAGCCAAGCAAGCGAGCAATATCATAGAAAAAACGCGTAAACAGACAAATAAATTGATAAGATTAATCCATAATTAATATACAATTAATTTTCTCTCTAGAGCCCCTCTTATTATAGCTATGGAGAATATTAAGAGGGCAGTAGGGACGTAACTATTTGCCAAATTACTTCATATTTCAAGATAATCAAGATCTTGTTTTGATATACCGTTGTCATATTCAGGATCTGGTTATTATTAGTTAATGGGGATGGGCCAGATGTGGGCCAGATATATTTGCAATAAAAATCTATATCCATACTAATATTATAAATGCGAAAGTAACTCTGTCTGTCTGTCTGTTACTCAATCACGCCTTAACTACTGAACCAATTTGCATGAAATTTGGTATAGAGATATTTTGATACCCGAGAAAGGACATAGGCTACTTTTTATCCCGGGAAATAGGTAAGGTTTTATCCCGGAAATCCTACGTGAACGGGAACTATGCGGGTTTTTCTTTGACTGCGCGGGCGAAGCTGCGGGTGGAAAGCTAGTATGTATATAAAAATGAAAGACGTTTCGCGTTGTCACGGCATCACGTGTCGGGTGGACCAATTTCGATAATTCTTTTTTTATTATATTCCTTGAAGAACGAGGATGGTTCTTATGTAGAGAAAACGTAAATATGTACCACGTACCATGTCTTCTATAGAAATTAATCCATATTTTTCTAGTCATGGCATCATACATGGCTTGGTATTTCGTACAAATTCATATGTCATACTCTACTTGTTCTTTATATTTTTTTTCATTACAAGCGCTTGACCATACTTGTACTCTTGAACTTTTACCTACTCGCGAAGCTGTCCATTGTCCAAAGCTTATAAGTGACTATCATTTTATAGCCCTCTATCGAACTGAACCGGTCTTCTGGTAACTCATTTGACCCATCAGATTTCCAGCTGGAGCCCGCAATAAAAAACCTCCGAATTGGTCACCGTTGTTCAGAAACGTAACGTATCCTTAACGAATTGATAGCCAAAAGAGTATTCTATATAATATAGGTATGTAGAGTATATCTATTTACCTAGTTGTTCGATTTTGGTATACTATTTTAAACAAATACTTAACAAATTGGACGCGAAAATAGTTTTGCTGAACTGTTTAGTTGTTCTAAACATTTTTATAACAATATAGTAGGTATTGTCTTGTGTTTGATTTTACCTGAGTAAAGAACCGATTTAGAAATTAATGATTTTAACGGATTTTAATTTCAATTCATAGCTGTGCCCCGCGGTTTTACCCGCAGTGCTCCTCTATTGGTCGTAGCTCGTGATGATATACAGCATATATAAATGGGCTATCTAACACTGAAATAATTTTTCAAATCGGACCAGTAGTTTCCTGAGATTAGCGCGTTCAAACAAACAAACTCTTCAGCTTTATAATATTAGTATAGATTATCCCGACGTTTCGCACATATTACAGCGAGCGTGGTCGCGGGGAGAGCTAAATTTTTAGAATATGTTATGCAGTTGAATATTACACGTAGTATCGTCAAGCTATCTACATAGCACTCGTACGTGAGATCGCAAAGCGCCATTTTGAAATCGATGCAATTTTTCTGTACACTCAAATAACCGGATCGGTTCACCCTTTGATATTTTTGTATGGTGCGAATAACAGGCCTTTATTATTTCATTTTATTTTCGCTAAGATTTTTCGCAGGGAATTTGCGGTGAACGTTATTTTTTTCTGAATTTATGAATGTACACTTGAACTGGTTTTCATTTCGTTTTTTTTTTTGTGGAAACGGAAATGTACAATTTTTTATAGTGGTTTCCTAATTGAACGATATCTTGACCTGTGCAGTTTTACTACAAATATTGGACGTATTTATATTTTGTTACTAGATTATATTTTAGTTAAATCATTTGCACTTCTCTTGAAGGTACCTACCACTTGTTAATCGGTAGTAAAAAAATGTAAAACGCAGACGCACGCAGAGAAGTAATAACGCGTTAAATATATATTTATAAAGAACAGTTTTATCAATAAATAATAATTAATAAAATATATTATAAATATAACTTAGTACGTTTTTATACAAAAAGAGTAATTATCGAGATTATCGAATATATCGAAATTGTTAGAAAAACCCAGAACATACAAGACCGAACGTACCATTTCGTTTAGAAATATTATTTGTAAGCGTTCTGAATGATTATATTTACATTGTTAAATATAATAATAAAGCTAGAGCATAATTATAAAGTGCGATAATGAATAAATAATTAAATAAAATATATTTTCAACGATTTAAAGTGCTTTCTAATAAAATATTACAAGTAGCTTTAATACTCTTTTACGTTGAAAATGAATAAAACATAATCTTATTTCAAATCTATATTTCTGCTAACTTATAAACTTTAAACATGATATTATTATAAATTATTTGAATTTAAAATATAAGTTATAAAAGCTAGAATACATCTATACTAATATTAAAAGCTGAAGAGTTTGTTTGTTTGTTTGAACGCGCTAATCTCTGGAACTACTGATCCGATTTGAAAAATTCTTATACTTCTCATTTATCGAGGAAGGCTATAGGGCATAGGCTATATATCATCACGCTACGACCAACAGGAGTGGAGCCACGGGCGTGAAACCGCGCGGAGCAGGTAAGTACCTAGTAAAAAATATTATCCTACCATTATTTTACTACAAATCAATGTACCATCCAGTATTAATATTACGTAGTTTCAATCCTTGGTAGAGAAAAATAACAAAACAAATAACCGAGAGCATCAAATAAAAAAGATCATGAAATTGTACATCCGCCCCTTACCCCACAAGGGTACGTAGGAATTCACGCTCAATTAAATAACGTTAAAATTTATATGCAACACTTTAAATATTCCACTACAGTAAAATCGCCTTGTTATTTTTATTGCGGGTTCCGCACAGCAATTTTAACAATATTAACCTCATTACAATACCAAAAAACCAATCACATGAAATACCAAAAACAAAATTATACCTACATGTGACAAAGAAAGTTGTGAAAAACGGAAAACACAGCATCAAAAACTTAATATACCCAATAAAAAAATAGGAAACCCGTTGAAAAGCAGCTTAATATTCCCAATCAAAATAAGTTGCTCCTCAGAGAATGCACCGCCATTTTAAGGAACGTCGGTTAAAACGATCACTTTTATTTGCTGTCTGTACTTTCAAATATTTGATTTGTATGCGGGAGCCGAACGACGATGATTTAAAAAACGTGACGCCCAAACGCAAAGGGCCTTGAAAGTAGTTACTCTAAACTCGTGAATGGATATGGCTTGCTATACACGTACGACTTTAAATCGCATCTTTATTCAAGTGTTTGTTTATTCATAGAACGCAATTGAAGTAGAAATTTAAGCTCAGCAATGTACAGCATTTCTATCGATATCGATTTTTTTCTGTCACGACATCAGCTATGTTAAACTGCAATCTGCATATACATAAACGACACAAACTTAAAATATATCCATATTTTACTTGCACTTCCTCGAAACTTTTATGCACGTCGCATTTTATAACCTAAATTCATGTTAATATTTTCTAATAATAATTGAACTATGATAAATATACATAAATCCACCACAATAACCACCTGTAAACTGCTCACGTGACGTTAATTGTGTAGCAAACTAAAAGGAATGCAACACATTACGCAACGCCACAAATTTTACAATTACCTGAATTTTATTGGCTTTGTCAACTTAGATCTCGAATATGATCCCTTTATTCTAAACTAAATTAATGCTAAAAAACATAGTTTATAATATTAGTACAATACATTACATAGTTTTTTTAGCGTCTACATCATCGTATAATAGTCGCAAGTTACAAAATACCCTAAAACCGTACATATTATATTGTTTAATCTTAATCTTTCTTAATACTATTATAAAGACGAAAGTTTGTAAGGATGTATGGATGTATGGATGTATGGATGTTTGTTACTCTTTCACGTAAAAACTACTGATCCGATTACAATGAAATTTAGCACACATATAGAGGGTAACTTGGATTAACACATAGGATAGGTTTTATTCCGGAAATCCCACGGGAACGGGAACTATGCGGGTTTTCCTTTGAAAACGCGGGCGAAGCCGCGGGCGGAAATCTAGTTTTTTATATTTTTGTGTCCTTTTGCTTACGCTCTACTTGTATAATAAACAAGATGGAACATATTATGAATACATTTACATACTTTCTTTTTTAGCATAGTCATTGTCGTTTAATGGTCGCAAGTTATCAAATATCTTTAAACCATATTATGGTGTATAAGTTGAAGCTTTTTATTTACGCTCTTCTTGGATCATAAACAAGCTAAAGCATAATATTATTAAGACATTTTCAGATCCTGTATTATTATCTTTTTTGTCGGTTAATAGTCGCAAGTTACTAAATAGCCTAAAACCGTACATATAGTGTATAAGCCGAAGCTTTTTGTTTACGCTCTGCAGATTGAAGGCTCAATCCCCGAGCACGCGATTTTCAATGAAGCTAGCTTGTATATCCCTGTTATGTATAAGAGAATAAATACATAGGAAGATTTATATTTAAAACAGTTAAGTAGTGTTATAAAAAATCCATATTCATTGAGATAGTGATAGAGATAATCTAGACAACATTCGAAACCGCCTTTTCTAAAAACAAGTCAATAACTGCGTTAAAAACAACCGACTTCAAACTTGCACTTGCAACATTTACAAATACAAACAAAAATGCTCATAAAATAAAAACTACTGGGCCTATCCGAATAAAATTTTTATGGGACCAATTCGACACCATCCCGCATCGAACAAAAAAAGAATCACGTAAATCGGTTCAGAAACCACGGAGTAATCGGTGTACATACATAAAAAAAAAAAAACATACCGGCCGAATTGATAACCTCCTCCTTTTTTTTGAAGTCGGTTAATAAGTCCGTTATCTGATCTTTAAAGCAACGCAACGAATTTTGATACAGTTTTTTTTAGTGTATAGAATGTTCTTGGGTAAGATTTGAGTTTATAATTTATATAAAACTTATTTTATACAAAGCCTATCCTTCTTACAGGACCAATCTTTATAAAAACTGTAATTTTAACTGTACAGTAGGTACTGAAAACTGTATACAATAAATTTTAAAACCTTACTCATATCAGTTCATTCGTCTCAGAGCAAGGTTATTCCACTGAAGCGACAAATAAAGAAGACGTAGAAATTTTTACACATTTTCTTTTAATCATGCACTTTATGTTCTACTAGATTTCCGCCCGCGGCTTCGCCCGCGTTTGCAAAGGAAAACCCGCATAGTTCCCGTTCCCGTGGGATTTCCGGGATAAAAACTATCCTATGTGTTAATCCAAGTTACCCTCTATATGTGTGCTAAATTTCATTGTAATCGGTTCAGTAGTTTTTACGTGAAAGAGTAACAAACATCCATACATCCATACATCCATACATCCATACATCCTTACAAACTTTCGCCTTTATAATATATATTAGATATTAGATATTAGATCTTTTATATCTGTTAACACCATTCTATAAAGAATACCTAAAAATTAAACTGGATTACCTTATACAGCGACTTTATCTTAATAACCTTTCAGTAAACGGCTATGAAACATGATTTTTCACTTTAACTAAAGCGCTGTTTTAATACATGAAGCTTCTAATATAAGCTCGAAAGCTTTTAAGCTTACATCTAATACTGGTTTAGCCGACTGCGCAGAGCTAAAAGAGGTTTATGGGTTCAAATTTTTATTATATGTATATCAAAAATCTATTAAAAAATGTATTTCATTGTGGATAAATTACTTTTCTTTTTGCTTATTAAATAACAAAATACGGAACGAAATTTCAGCAACGTAATAAAAATAATACATTCCATATTGAGGTAGAGGTATTATGTAGAGTATAATTTTAAAACTAGTTTTCGTTTGTGTAAACTACACATAAAAAATCAGTAAATCCAGAAATAACTTAATTGTGAGCAACCACTCAAACTCAAATAATTATTTATTCAATTAGACTTCTTCTAGAAGCACTTATGAATCGTCATTACATATTTTTTACATTGATTCGGAAAGCAGTATCTATGGAGAAGAACCGGCAACAGACTCCATAGTTGCTCTTTTCATGTCAATATACAATTTAGGTTTACATAATATGTAACTACCTAATATGCAAAAGAACTGTAGTTCTTACGCGACAACTCTCCATGGATTTTTATCTTCCATATATTCCTTAAAGCTGTAATAGGCTCTCTTATCACTATACCACTTGCTTGAGTTTTAAATAGAAAATAAATAAATCAGTCAATGTTTCAACGCCGTAATAAATAGCCTATTTCCGCCTTTAAGGGTGCGTATAAAGCAAAATTACCAATCTTCTATTAGATGATACGTGTAATATTCAAGACCAAATCTAAAAAATAAAATACATATATATCAAACTAGATGATATGTTCAACGATTCTGTTCAATCAAAAACATAAAATATTAAAATTGACTCGATAAAAAAAAATCACCAAGTTAGCTCTAATTTTCACACTTTTATGTTTTCTACTTGACATGGTAATACTTATTATGATTTTTTTTTTCATAAACAATTATATTAAAACATTTGCAAGATATTTGTCAGAGCATTTTGTGTAATTACTTTTAGTTTTTTATCTGCGATAAACAACTTTTATCGTGACAAAACCAAACGTTTATCTCGAGAAAAAAAGAGCGCCAAAAGTGGTTTATCGCACCCTTAAAGCCTCCTATATCCAGACATAAACACACTTTCGTAATCCTGAAAACCTAAATCGTATTTTGATAGAGCCTTCCATCGGGGATATAGCTCAGTGGCAGAGCAATCGACTGCAGATCGATAGGTCCCCGGTTCAAATCCGGGTGTCCCCTATAAATTTATTTTTTTTACCTCAATCTTCTATTATTTTTTAATCGTATTTTGTGTATAATTATGATGCAATTCAACGCTATTATTTTGACTTTTATGGTTATTGCACAAACTTAACACATCACGAAAGACGTTATAAAAATAATAATTAATATGTTACTTGATACTCATAAACAAATAATAATCTATACTAATATTATAAAGAGGAAAAGTTTGTAAGTATGTATGTATGTATGTATGTATGTATGTATGGTTTTCACGCAAAAACTACTGGACCGATTTCAAAAATTCTTTCACCATTAGAAAGCTGCATCTTTACTGAGCAACATAGGCTATATTGCATTTTCAAAAAAGTTAGAGATCCTTACCAAAAATGCAATAATGTAACCCAAGGTGTAAAAAAATCCTCAATAAAACTTCTGTCATCGCGTGCGCTGCGGAATCTATTGAAGATAGAACAAAAAATGTTCTACGGTATTATAGAATGGATCAATATCTACAAGAAAGTCCGCGATACCATATGTCCATCTTCAGTAGTTATGTTACTACAACAACTTTTTTACGTTTTCAAAGTAAATAGAAGTGCCGACAGTAATCAAACCATGTTATCCATACACATAATATATTAATCCTTATCCTATTAAATGATGTTTTATTATAGACTGTTTCAATACCAGCAAAATACTTTTTAAATGAAAAGAATTGGATATTCCATTCAAAAGATATAACGAATTTTTAAAAGTGTCAATCTACAGAAAATAGTAGGTATACTTTTCGAGCAAAAAAGGCCGTAGTGCGGGGGTCACGGTCCACGGAGGAATTCTACTAATATGCGTCTTGACGGAACACAGTGGGGTTTTGGTCGGTAGGAATCCGACATAACCCACGGCCCCTCCCCCGGAGGCCGTGGGTATCTATGAAAGAATTCCCCACTAAAACAAAAAAAAAGGCCGTAGTGCGGGACGGGGTAAAGGTGATTTTCATGTGATTAAAAATTAAACCTATAGTCCAACCTATAGTAGACTTTTCACTGTAACAATATCGCTATCTATGCGGGTGAAACCGCAGGGCATTGCTAGTAATATAATAAACAAAGTGTCTTCGCATTAAATAGAGACATTAAGAAAAGTGTTAATGGACACATTCTTAGACATACTATACCTAGAAAATTAAGTTATATTTATATTACTCACTAGCGTTCCGCCCCGGCTTCGCCCGTGGTACATATTTATGTTTTCTCTACATAAGAACCATCCTGGTACTTCAAGGAATATAATAAAAAAAGAATTATCGAAATCGGTCCACCCGTTCTCGAGTTATGCGCTTCCCAACACATTTTGCGATTCATTTTTATATTATAGATTAGCCGATAGTTAAAGGCTAGATCGTAATTTTCAACAATGACACCTTAGTTAGGTTCATTATTTTAGGTAAAAAAAAAAACTTGATACTTATACCAGAAATAATTTCAATCAAATTTCAAAGGACTATAGTCAACATTATTTGTTCCTGAAAAGCAGAAAAAGGCAATTCAGAGCTTTTTATGAAGCTTTAGCTCACATAAAAAGCTTGTATCTCTGAAAAATTAAAAAAAACACAACACGTCTCAATATTTACGACAAACATTACCAAAACGAAAATAAACACAAAATCAGGTAATCTAAAATACAACATGTTCGATAATTAACCCTCACCCGCATAAAACAAAATAATAATATAATAAACTCGATCACATTAACCCTCCACAGCGATACTTGATTTAGTGTTAATAAACTGTCACTCCCCGGTCCGAGCGACCGCGGCTGAACAATATACTCGATTAACTGTTAACATACAAGAGTAAATTACATGCTCTGTAATTCATAAATTACTTAATTCTCATTAAAAACATTTCATTACGACATTCGAATATCGAATTCAGCTGTTAATGGTTTAAACTCAAATATTTTTGTGTTTAAACTACTTAGAAGCGTTTTTAAATGTTTATGATACAGAAAGAAAGAAATTATTTACCATTGGTTTGGAAAGCAATTTCTAGCGAGTATAATATATACTTATACTAGCTTACCGCACGCGGCTTCGCCCGCTTTGTCTAAAACCTAATAAATTACCTATATACTAAAACCTTCCTCTTGAATCACTCTATCTATTACAAAAAACCGCATCAAAATCCGTTGCGTATAGTTTTAAAGATTTAAGCATACAAAGGGACATAGGGACAGAGAAAGCGACTTTGTTTTTTACTATGTAGTGATTTAAGTCTATTGTAAATTTAATTATTATCAAACATTTAAGAGTCATATAAGCTTACGCCTACGGCCTACGCCTGTCTACGTATAAAGCACAAAGCCTAAGTTTCCTTTTGATAATATTACAAATGGATAAAGTTAGATTACAGTATTATAAGTATTTTCACTTCATTTAACTTTCCTTTTCAGCGTCTATGATTTAAAATGAGATGTTTAATGTTTATCTCTCACAAAATTCTAAAATATATTTTCATTTTTAATATTATTCTACTAAAACAAAGCCGGGCAGTATTAAAAAATCCAGTACAATACCTACTTATTAATATGTACAGTTTGTAAATTTTTCGATACTTCCCTTTGTCTGCTACCTGTGAAGGTAATTAAATATAATACAACCCCATCTGTATTGCCTTAAAAGCCACAAACAACATTTTAATTAACATTCTAATTCGGTATGCAACGTGCATAATATTTAGATATTTTCGACAAAATTATTAAGCCGTCCTCAAACATCGTGGTTAGTTAAATTTTACATTCCCATTAATTGAGATAGGCTAGCGCTGTAAAGAGACTGTGGTTTAGCCGCAGTAATTTTGGCTGCAACAAAAGCGCGTTGTGGTGAACATCTAAAATATAATTTCAACTAAAGTTGTGTGGCCTTTTGGGCCGGGTTACGGATTTTCGGGTTATTGTTGTTAAAATTTTACTGTTATCTATGCCTTTAGCATTATTTTTTGTAATATATGAAAGTATATTTTTAAAATAATATGTAAAAAGACCGTATTTTACTAGAACTACAACGTTGCGTCACAAAATGTAGAGACGTATAGATAAAATGATAAAGTATATAAAACATGCATACGAAAAAATCCCATCTTAAATTACAGAAACATGTTCACTTTAAAAACCTAAATAATATTTTAAGAAATTCCCCTTTGAGAGTCAAATATATCTCAATTCTCAACTATATCAGAAAATTTGGCCTAATGCACAGAGACCCCCTCCTTGGTTCAGTGGTTGACGCGTGAGCGTAGAACCGAGGGGTCCTGGATTCGATTCCCGGTGGAGACGAAGAAAAAAAAATGTCTCGGTCTGGCAGGACACAGAAGGCTGATCACCTACTTGTCCTTAAAGAAAATCGATCAGTGAAACAGTGTATAATGCATCTGCCTCTTACCCCACTAGGGGACATGGGGCTTCACTTTCACAGAAACACTATCAATAGTGTCTATTAAAATATCAGTTGAGCATCTACCTTATCTCACTACAGTTATTGAATATTGAAGCTCATATTAATACAAAACCCTGAACACGTTAAATTATTACGTACCACATACAACTTTACTTCCATAACAATACAAAGTTTCAAACTCTCATTTAAATTTAACCAAGCATTTTGCAATTATGCTTTGTACGGTGCATGCTTCAAATATTTGTGATAAGTCTTTAAAACGAACAATCGTTTGAGCAGATATATTTTGATGTAAACAACTATGAGTGTTAGAGCGCTTTTATTATAAGCTCGTTGAGGAAAATACATCTAATAAAATGTGCATGCTGCATGCATATCATGTCTCAAAAAAATTGACACTAAAAATATAGGTAATTGATATTCTTTCTAGGCCGAGTTCAAAAAAATTGACTGTGTAGAGAGGCACAAACTTCTATCCATATACTAAAAGGACTGGTCCACACACGCTCTTGCTTAAATTAATATTCTAATCAAAATTCAATTAAATTGAGAATAATTGTACATTGCTATAATTGAACAATGAAGAATACGATACCATTGTTTTAAGAATAATAGAGAAACTATTATCATAGTTAAATCTTAGAATTTTCTTCAAAGTGTCCAGAGGCAAGTCAGTCAAGGCAAGTCGTCCTTATTTATAGTGAAAATGCGTTTTTTACTTTGCTTTTCATTTTCATTATATGAATTGCAATCTAGTATGTTATACTTAAAATGAGTAATATAATTTATACCTCATAAATTCCAAACAACTATCGAATAAAAACCGATTAATTCCCGCCAATTATTCCTCTCAATTCGTACCAGAGGCACGACCTATACAATAACTTCCCAACCGAACCCAGCGATCCTTGACCTACCATCCCTGATAAAGAACAGATAAAAACCGGCCAAGTGCGAGTCGGACTCGCGCACGAATCGTTCTGTACTATAGGGACCCCCCTTAATATTATACTTATTTTAATTTTTAGTATTTGTTGTTATAGCGGCAACGGAAATACATTATTTGTGAAAATTTCAGCTTTTTAGCTATCACGGTTTATGAGATACAACCTGGAGACAGACAGACAGAAAGACAGACGACGAAGTATCAGTAATAGTGTCCCGTTTTACGCTTAGGGTACGGAACCTTAAAAAAGCCGGTTACATAATTCTATCCATAAATTATATTAGCCGTTCTGTCCACCCGTTCGACGTCGCCACTAAATAAATTATGGGTATGAATTAAATATCAGAACGGTCCCGTTCCCAGGGTAATACTGTGCAAATAATTATTAATGCTTGTTTTTCATTTGAAGATACATGATGTTTGCCGGGTGTTACGGAATTTCGAATCTCCTGAGGGCGGTCCGGATACGGAGGTAAATAGGTACCTAATATTGACTCGTTCGTTAAGATTCCTTCGTTGGATTAGTGTTTGGCATGTTTAATAAGCTCAAAGATAAGGTGTGTATAGTGAGGATTCTAATGGGTTCCCATTTTAACACTAACTTATGCGTATATTATATTACTTAGCATTATTTTTTGGCATTCTCCATAAGCCAGAGTGAGCGTCGCAAAGCAATAGTTGCAAAATAGCCTAAACGACTTTTCTTAAGTATCTGTCTTAATTTATATCAATAAACTTTCACTTTGGTTACAATTAAAGAAGAAACAGTAATGTTTACATGATGTCTAAGTTCAACTATTATTAGATCGGATGAAAAAACCTTGAACCTTAAACATCTTGAGTTAACCACAAATCGATAAACGAATCTTTAGCCATTTCACTCAATAAATAAGGAGACCATTTTGCGGAAATTTCATTAATTTGGACTATACTTAGTGTAGGTACGGTATTTCGCGCGTTTTCATAATTATGTGACCTGTTTTCACCGCTCATTATCGAACG
This sequence comes from Colias philodice, assembly GCF_061535455.1. NCBI lineage: Eukaryota > Metazoa > Arthropoda > Insecta > Lepidoptera > Pieridae > Colias > Colias philodice. The sequence goes on from NC_143101.1 coordinate 9,001,650, forward strand.
CTATGAAAATAGTCGATGCGATTTAATTTTGGGTTCCATTTTCAAAATTACTTTATTAATCATTATATTATTTTTAACCTGGGTAGGTACATTTTGTGCCTAGGATTCGATTTTCAGAGGCTAAGAATATAATTATTTTTAAGATTATATAACTCCGCCCTTAAATGGCCACAACTGGACAAATAAAAAGATTCTTCAAAATCGGTTCACCCAGACGAAATTTCCTAATGAGAAAATTGTCATCAAAAATACTTACGCTCACTACTAACAAATTTACTTAGAGCTGACATTTTAGGAAAGGTGTAAAAAAATATAATTTGCTAACACCGATCCTGAACTTAAAACATAATGCAAAAGTCCATTTTATTCTTTCCCCAAAATGTACCACATCTAAAAATAATAAGTGGCAATTCTCTTAAACACTTGAATAGTAATTGAAACCAACCCCAGACATACTCGTTACGCCAAAAAAACTGAATAGAAGTAACTATAAAACATTACAAAGAACTCTACTGAAAATTTAAGCTCCCTACCGAACTACAACGTATGTGGTTCGGTTAGCTAATATAGCTCTTAAATACACGAGATTAAGGGTGTTTGTCGTGTACGGGCAATTATTTAACACGTCGTTGAAGCACTAAAATATTTGTAAGAGGAATTAAAAGCAATTAAAATCGTACAGGAGACTGAATCCAAATTATACGTGATACATGCTTGTAGTTGCAATTAATTTTATGCAGGTACGATTACATTGCGTAAATTGGTAACATGATACTGTGTATTTAGCGGTGAAATAACGATAGCTGCGATAGTGGAGAGAATTGGAGTATACGTGGAATAGGTGATAGTGTCGGTATGTGTATTGTCTGTATTCCTAACAAATTAATTAATTTAGACTCTTTTTTTGTAGCCTGCACTTATAGGAGAAACCTTCGTCCAGCGATATTCCTTCGATTGACGATTTGTGCTGAACAATTAATTATGTTCATAACATCTCGTACATAACTGTAAATCTCCCATATTTTTTTGCAAAATATTTCAAATTTCATACATACACACATCATTACATACTTACCTATTATATTGCGTTTTTGCTAAATGATATAAAATAAGGAATACGGATTTATGTGGGTAATAACTTTTTGGTAATAATTGCTTTCGTGCCAGTGTAAAGTGTAGCAAAACTAGTAAATTATTTTACTAATAGTGCAAATTATATCCGAAATAATTTCTATAGAACGTCCTGCATACAATTTATACTTACATTCTCTGTATAGAATCTAATTTACGGCACATTTACAGTTTAGTTTATGTGCATAGAAATTGTCAAATCATAGGTATACTTATCCAGAAAATAAAACTAGAAATTAATTTATTCAAATGATTTATTTATTCTTACAATCAACAAAACATTTATTTCTTTAATTACACAAATTAATTAATTATGCTATCATTAACAGTCCTCAGAAAAAGTACCTTTCAATTAGCGAAAGAAACCAACCGACTCAATAGTTTTCTCTTTACAACTTAAAAGTCCGGTTTCCATACAATTGCACTTTGAAGTTTAATTTCTTGGCCAGGATGCGTCCGGGAGCTGTTCGGAGATAATAAACAAGATTAACGACGCATAAGGAGGCACGTTTCATGGACAGTGATATAAATGCACATGCTCCGCTTGGCCGGCTGTCACACCGTTGATGTAAAGATGAACATTCCGTTCACTCCGTTATTACACGCAGACTGTTTGCTGTAGAATTGAGTAGACATAGAAAATCAATTATTCACAAACAATAACACACACAAAAAGTAACATAAATAATGAAAAAACACAGAATATTATAAATAAATAAATAGATAAACAATAAACACTAATGCAATAAATAATTTAAGATACAAAAGTATTGTTCAAAATCATGAATTTGTACAGAAATCTCGAATTCAAATTCATACATTTACTTGTAAAGTAATAAGCTTCAATTTATTTGATAAAAATATGTGTCATTTTGCATGTTTTGGTGAATTACTTTGGAAATTTTGCTTAACTGCAGCATTTAACAATTGATTACAAAAATTACTATTTACTCGATACCTAGATATTTTAATGAATAAAATATGTATAATTATTCAGTCAAGCAGTGTATCAAAGTCCGCGATTGACTATTTACCAAACTTAAATTATTATTATAATCAAATAAATATATTTTAAGAATATTTACATGTTCTATTTCGGTGTGTTTGACCGCCTCCTTGGTACAGTGGTTCACGCGTGAGCGTAGAACCGAGGGGTCCTGGGTTCGATTCCCGGTGGAGACGAAGAAAAAAAAATGTCTCGGTCTGGCAGGACACAGAAGGCTGATCACCTACTTGTCCCTAAAGAAAATCGATCAGTGAAACAGATGTATAATGCATCTGCCCCTTACCCCACTAGGGGACATGGGACTTAACTTTTTCTATTTCGGTGTGATACACGGTGCTATAGTGCGAAGCGCAAGCTACAGCACAGCCGGGCTTAGTTCAAATATTTATACCGACGGCCAGCTTCGGGCAATAAAATTTACATTTTTACAAACGTTCACTCGCTGCTTTTTGGTATTCGTTAGGGGGTTAACGAATTTCTGTATGAGAAATGTGTTTTGGTACAGTCACTGGTATATATAGGAAAATAGTTATATATTTACATAGATATAGTTACATTAGTAAGGTCTAGGTGAGTCATTGACATAATATTCAACTTGTGTTACTAATGCCACACTAATGCTTCTTATCTCTTCTAATTATTCTTTACATCAAATGGATAGAAATATGAGTTTTAAGGTGAAGGGAATGTACCATGAAACATAAATTTCTAAATAAAACAACCAAAGATTTGAAAGACTGGAAACAATGATAATTTTCAATATTTTCATATTTATGAAATAAGTTTAATATTATGTTTAAAATCGACTTTTTGGGAGAAATTCCATGTATACGTAAACGTAAACCCAAAAAAGACGCAAAGTATAATATGCGGTACGAAATACTTTGTATCCAAATTAGACTTTTCTACTTTGCCTAGGGTAATAGTTGATGGGATTGCTATACCGTATAGTACCGAAATTAAGTGTCTGGGGATTTGGATTGATTCGTGTCTATCTTGGAATCACCAAATAAAGGAGGTTCGTAAAAAGGTTTTTGCTGCTGCGGGTTCGCTCCGTCGCTTACGTAATTTTCTGCCGATACCGACTAAGATTGCGCTCGTCCAAACACTCCTTTTACCTATCATAGATTATGCTGATGCGTGCTATCCTGACCTCTTCGAATACCACCTAGACTGCCTTGAGCGCCTTCAGAATTTCTGCATAAGATTTGTGTTTGACTTGCGCAAATACGATCACGTCTCCGAGTTTCGCACAAAGCTCAAATGGCTTCCCATCCGACTTCGCCGAAATACTCATATCCTTCACCTCCTGTACTGTGTTCTGTTCGATCCGAGAACTCCGCTATACTTAAAAGAGAGATTTGAGTTCCTTGTGTCTAATGTCAACCCGACGCGTTCCTCTAATAAACACCGTCTAGCAATGCCACCGCATGTCAATCATGTTTATAACTCTTCGTTTACTGTGCGTGCCATTAGACTTTGGAATGCTTTACCCTTAGACATAAGAGCAGCTCAATCTCTATCTACGTTCAAAAACTTACTGAAGCAATTTTATTTATCCAATTAGTCGGTAATTTCATTATTTGTTTTATTAGTCAATTGTGCCGGTGTGCGTTTTCTATTTTATGTATGTGTATATTTATATATGTATGTTTATTTTCATATTATAATATATATATGTTTGTATCTATTTATTGAGTTATATTATGTATGTACATTATGTATACGTATATATGTGTATGTTTATGTATATTTATATGCTTATATTATTATCTATTTATATTATAAGTATTCTTATTTATTTATTTTTTTCTGTTCGTAGTGCACTTTGCCCTGTTTTTAATTACTTTTGCACTGCGTCTCCTTGTCCACCAGGTTGTCTGGAAGAGATCGCTGTCTGAGCGATAAGACCGCCTGTTGTGCTCTTTTATTAATTAATGTATTGTGTCCTTATTTGTACTTTTCTCTGTGGTGCACAATAAAGTATTTTTGTTTGTTGTTTTTGTTTGTATTTTTATTCTACTTCTAATTAATTTAAGCAGCCTTTCCGAAAAAAATACTTCATCACAATTAAAACAATACATATTTCCCCAATTCAAGGTCGACGAGCAAACAAGACATCCTACATTTCATATTGTTATTAAATAAACAATGGGACCAATACAGAACAAAAATACAATGGAGTCGCTTTTCGTACAAAATAATGGAACGAGTGACGCGTGAAATGACATTATCATTATACAGATGTTTGTTTTACGTGAATGCTTAATAAACAATTTGAATAAATTGCTATGGAATAGCCTTTTCTCTCGGATTAACAATGTGGAATATTCTCCTAGTATCCTAACCTACTTATCCTACCTACTAATATTATAAATGCGAAAGTTTGTGAGGATTGACGTATGTGTAGGTGTATGTGTGTTTGTTACTCTTTCACGCAAATACTACTGAACCGATTACAATGAAATTGAACACACATATAGAAGGTAACTTGGATTAACACATAGGATAGATTTTATCCCGGAAATCTCACGGGAACGGGAACCATACGGGGTTTTCTTTGAAAACGCGGGCGAAACCTCGAGCGGAAAGTTAGTACTATCTAGATAGTGATTCAAAAGGATGCGTTAAGTATATAATTTGTTAAGTTAAAGACTAAGCGGGTGAAGCCGCGGGTGGAAAGCTAGTTAATAAGCTTTTGTCAGTGGTTTTGTCCGCAGGTGAAACCGCGCGACACAGCTAGTACATAATACCAATAATACGTTTGAATTACTGAAAATGCCGCTGTATCATTTGAAGTCAAGCGGGAATTGATAATATTGACTCGTGACTGTGATACTCATTCTAAAATTCATTTAGTGCTTCATACAGTCTGATTGCATCAAACATTCAGGTGACGTCACGTGCCCGTTGTGAACCACACGGGGAATGTTTCGACTTTCGTGTCATTTATTTGGAATTCATTATTGTAACTTATTAATTACTTACATATTACAACAGGAGCTGTGCTCCGCGGTTTCACCCGCAGTTTCATCTAACACCGAAAGTATTTTTCAAATTGGACCAGTAGTTCCTGAGATTAGCGCGTTCAAACAAACCAACAAAAAAACTCTGCAGCTTTATAAAATTAGTATAGAAGTATAGATTAAAATACTTTTAATAAACAATATAGTTTGAAAATATAAATAAAAAATTGTAAATATGCCACATCATCAAGTTGTGAAACCGGTCTATCTGAAATAAGCAGAAGAAGTGTCTAGGTGACGTTGAAATAAGTTTTAATTCGAAGCTCACTGTAATTTCCCTCCAAGTCGTAACGTAATAACTCTACCTTCTTGCATTCCAGTTGTTTACATTTGCATCAAAACTTTTACTTAACTTAACTTCAATCGTATATTTGTGGAAAATAATATATTTTGTACATTAAAATTGACATAAGCTTCATCTGTATGTTTGTATGTTAGGGACAGATTTAATTTCAAACTTTGAACATTATCAAGGATTGGTGACGGGCTATTTTTAACTTTATTAATTAATAATTATTATTATTATAAACTGTAAGTTGAGATACATACAATTTGTTATAAATACTACAAAACATTTTTGAAAATATCTTCAATGAACAAAATTTGCCCTGTTACATTAAATATTTTACCATCACAACATTTATGTCGTATTTAGTACAAAAAATTCCTTCAACATTTTATTTGATCCCAATCTTGACAGATACGTCTAGGCTTTTTGCAGAAATACTTATATTATACTGCTATTGGAAAATGTATCTTATTTATTATGTAATGACACTCATAATCCTTCAAACGAACATTTTTATAAGTCCTAGTGGACATAATTCTATATTCTCTGAGCGTCTCTAGTGTCACTACTTTAATAAAAGTTAGCCTTTAATAATTTATTCTTCACAAGTATAAGATTGGTGTACGTTCTTAGGTGTCAACTATGATAAAATGATACAAACTGTTTTATATTTTGAGAACAACATGTTTATTTATACGTTTAGCTATTGCTACGACAAATAAGCCATGTAAACTACAACGGTACCTTTTTTTTTAAATGGGAAAATCTTCCAAAAATACCAACGGCCCCTGGGGAAGGAGTCGTGGGTTATGTCGGATTCTTACCGACTAAAACCCCACTGCCGCGCCGCGGGCCGCGGGTATTGGTTGGAATTCTGCCGCGACAACTACAACAGTACCTACAAATTCATCACCTTCGTGTTAATAAGAAAACGCTTCATTATGATAACTAAAAGCAGTCTTTACATACCTACTTTCTTCTAAACTACATCTCATTCCAAATATCGCAACTCACATTCTTTAGGAAGGGAATAAAACCAACGCTGAAAAACAATCATCAAAAGAAACTTAATATTATAGCAAAAGCTTCGTCATATTGAAACAGAATTTATAATAATTATACGTCTTCAATTAAACACATGTTATTTCATACAATAATATAATTCAGTAATCACGTAATACTGTTGTTACTTGTTAAATCATTGTGTATTGGAATTGTCTGTACGAATATTTACAATGAACAAACAGAAGGATCTCCGCAATTTGTGGAATAGAACGTATATATATCATTTTATGTGCAAACATATGAATTACCTCTAATGATGTTAGAATCAAGGTAACAAGGATATATAGTACTAGAAACTTCTTAAATAATATTTTACGTAAATGTTTAGACGGACAGTTTAGATACCTATTATTTTATGTGTCAATGTTTGGATTTACTTATGGGTTATATTCAGTGACCAAGGAACAAATATCAAAATTGGGCCCATAATTTTTATTTTCATTCATTATTACAAAACTTTGATAAATCCGTTTGTTTCAACAAGTTTTCTTTCTATATACCACAACAAAGAAGTAAATTATTTATTAAATACCAAGGTAATAATAATGCCGGGTGTAATCGTTAAGTGTGCACAGGCGATTATTCCGTAACTATTGTAGATATAAAAAAAATTTAAATTGATATAAAAAGTACTTAACCTAATGACTAAAAGGGCAATAATAAGTTTTTAAAAATAAAACGAGTAAACCTGTATATCTAGCTTTCTACGTCTGTGACTTCTATAATTGAGTTCGGTATACATGCGAAATAATTTTCCGTTACATTTATTCCAAAATTTTTCTTCATTGTTCGGATAAGAATCTTTTTCATGATCGATATAAAAAAGCTTTTTTCTTCAATAATTATACTAGGTCCTATATATTCGTGACCGCTTCCTTGGTACAGTGGTTGACGCGTGAGCGTAGAACCGAGGGGTCCTGGGTTCGATTCCCGGTGGAGACGAAGAAGAAAAAAATGTCTCGGTTTGGCAGGACACAGAAGGCTGATCACCTACTTGACGTCCCTAAAGAAAATCGATCAGTGAAACAGATGTATGAATAATGCATCTGCCCCTTACCCCACTAGGGGACACGGGACTTCACTTTTTTATATATTCGTAACCGCTTGTTTTTGGGTTCCGAATTCATTTCTTCCTTGTAAAATAATGCAGTAAGTATAGTAAGTTTAATGTATTTTCAAGTATAAGTACATTTTTTCCGTATTTGTGTGAATTAAAAAAAGAAAAATTTTCACAGGCGAAGTCGCGTGTACACCTAGTCGCTTAGAGTTATATATCTGCTCGCAAACAGAATGTGAAATTTCCCCAGACATAGCCTGTTACTATCTCTGTGCTGGCAAACAATATTCAGTTAGTACATGATGCTTACCACCCCTACTATTTGTTCTAGAACTCATTAAAATCTCGATTGTGTTCCAGGTAGGAGTTTAAGTGGGTTTTGAGTAGTAAATTTAATAAATGTTATATTATAACATCTTAGAAGAAGTGCATATAAAAAAGTCGATACCTACGCTACGGTATTTCCTATATACATGTTATATTGTTTGATAGATAAAATGAGATTACTAAAAAGATAATGAAATGACATGTTTCTTTTTTTCATTTCTCGTTGTAGAGTTCCTATAGAATTAATAGTTAGTTTTCATAATTTATGTTTGCATGCTATAAATACCTGTAATTGTTTTTTACATTTAGTAGAATATAATTAGTCTGTAATTAATACTTAATGAAACAATGTCAAACGTTGATATATCTTCTTATATATAAAAATGAATCGCAAAATGTGTTGGTAAGCGCATAACTCGAGAACGGCTGAACCGATTTCGATAATTCTTTTTTTACTATATTCCTTGAAGTACGAGGATGGTTTTTATGTAGAGAAAACGTAAATATATACCACGGGCGAAGCCGGGGCGGACCGCTAGTTTTCTAATAAATAAATGCCTGTCGTAATCCTGTGAAGCCTAAATTTTTAACCAGAGTTTAAATATATCGACTAAATAGATCTTTTAATATTCATTTATACTAAACTAGCCTACCGCCCGTGGCTTCGCCCGCTTTGTCTAAAACCTAATAAATTATATACTAAAACCTTCCTCTTGAATCACTCTATCTATTAAAAAAACCCGCATCAAAATCCGTTGCGTAGTTTTAAGGATTTAAGCATACAAAGTGACATAGGGACATAGGGACAGAGAAAGCGACTTTGTTTTGTACTATGTAAGTAGTGATAACATAAGGTACGTCTCAATAATATTCAGACATAGTGGTCATAGTGACTTCACACTTACTTCGACCACTACTATTATTCCCTCAAAGTTTGAAATGACCGATTTACATAAATTTTGCTTCTGAATTTTGATTAATGATTATTCTATATATCTTATCTTCGATAGATAAATTATTTTTTTTTAACTTTTTACTAAAGCAAATAGGTATATAATAATATTGCGAAATATTATTAAATCGAAAAACAATCTCTGTTTCCGTCTAAAGTTTAAACTATTTTAAGCTTACTTCTTCCTTTTTTCAAGCCCGTTAAAAAGCCTCCCGTTCTTCATAATATGATAGTAAGATACAAACCCATAATTAACTCGAACTCGACACGATCTCGACTCGAACTCGAACACAATACCCCAGTAGGGTAAATCCCACGCGTCACCAACAATGAAAAGGGTACCCCGACATATGTCTGTTTCGTACAGACTCAAATACACCGGCCCTTAATTAAAGGTTTCATTCCAAAGGAGTCCGTACTTCGGTCCTAACAGCGAATTACTTTTTAATTAGTTACTAATATGTCACTCCCGATAGACTTGTGATCGGTTAAGGGGTTTAATAATCTAGTTGAAGGCTACTCGAAGACTTAAAAGTGAAATATTCTCCTGTGAGACTAATTATTAATTAACTAACCTTAACGTCATTGGCAACTCATACGTCATGACGTTAATCTTTAAAATTCAAATTATATTTATTTGAAAGAATGTAGTTATAAATATAATAGTTACTAGCTGTCCCGGCGAACGTTGTTCTGCCTTACTCTTATCACATAAAGGGATGAAAAATACATATTGTTGGCCGATTCTCAGATCTACATTGGGCACACAAAATTTCATAAGAATCGGTACAGCCGTTACGGAGGAGTAAGAGTGACACGAGAGTTTTATATACATTAAATAAATTATTATAATGTTATAAGGGTGATAATGGCATACATAGATTACATGATACATAGATACATTTGCACACTTTGAATGAATGAATGAAAATCCTTTATTGCTATAGACATAAATAATTTGGAAAATCCAAAAGTGCACGCCTCATAATTTTTTTTTAATAACTATTTATTAATTATTATTTTTGTTTATTTAATAACAATTAAACCACTTCGAATCAGACCCTGAAAAATGAAAGGGTTCTATTCCTGAGCATACTCAAGCGTAAGAGAAAAAAAAAGACTCGATTAGTAAAGTATTTCGGTCGCTATCGTGTTAACAAGAAAAAGGATCCGCACATACAGACACACGGACGTCCAAGACAGAACTTTTTTAAACTGTTTTTTAACTAGTTTAAATAACAAAAATGACATCAAAAATATCATGAACGTTAAAAATAGTGTTTTTTCTTAATATGTGTGTGTATGTATTATCTTACAAGTGCAATGTATGATACATAAAGACATTTTAAGTTTGAAAAATCAGATGTTTTGCGCGAAGTGACAGTAGTACCCACCTCAACGCTTCGCTTATGAGGCGTGCAAAACAAAAAAAAACAATATAGACATATACATTTTAAAAAGCAAAGGGCGGCCTTATCGCTAGGTAGCGATCTCTCACACTTTATTTTTTGTAATAAATAAATTTAATTTAATTCCAAACTATAGTAGTTTCTAATCTAACCTAATATAAAGCATTTAAATATACTTTATATTGAGACATCAATGGTTCACTCCATTTCATTCGGCAATATTTCACAAGGAAATAATAACAGCCATTATGTAAGATCCACAATACACAACGTACGGTAAAGTTTCGGATTTCTTTCAAAGAAATTGCACCAACATAGACTGATATTGCTCCTTTTGTGATAGACAAACTTTTATTATTACAAATATTTAGATTTATCACACGGTTTGATGTTCCATGTTGTGTTGAAAGTTGTTTGAAGTTTAGTGCGTATATATGAACATTTATTTATCGATGAAACTGTAACAAATCATATCTGTATGTATTAAATTTGTATTAAATAAAAGGTTAGTTATCCATTGTAAAATTTGGAGACTCATTAAATTATAAAATTATACCCCATTCTCTATTTATGTTATCTATAACACAAACAAACTAATAACAACTTTAAATTTGAAAGCATTTTTTGATTGAATACAATTTTACTTGTAAAACCAAATTTATATAACAACGCGAAACTTCGTTTGAACTTTGACAATTCAAGAAAGAAGATTTTAAAAATTCAAAGGCCTATTTGCCAAAAAAAGTAATTCGCGTGTATAAAATCGAGTGCGAATTTGAAAAGTTGAGAAAATTTCATAACTGTGCTTGGTTTGAGTTGTGCGTAGTTTTAAAACTCTCTTTAGAAACAAATAATGTAATTGATAAACTATGTAATTTATATGTTTCGTAATTTTTAATATAATTATTCTTCAAGGGATTAGTTAATTACACGAATCATAGAGTGTGCTAAAATATAGCATAGATTTTGTTAACATTCCTAGATATAGGTACAAGAATGACCACGTACGTTATACAGTATACTGTCATTTATATACATAATTACATGTTATTTTCAATCTACTAATACTTATTCGTCGTTAATACTTATTCGTCGAATAACGTATTATACTACCACTTCAAAAATGTATTTGCCTGTATTTGACAGTTTACGTGACATTTTAATATTATCGTGTAATACTTTATTGGGCGGATACGTTTTAATGATGTTTTGAAAAATCGGCCCTTATTGGCATTAATTCTGGAAATATAAATTTTATGTTGCAAGATATTTCGACAAAAAACGCACAGACATTTTTTAAATAAAACGTATTAAAAATACCAAAGCAACACATACTTTGAAGCTATAATACGAATTGCAGCTTAAAATCGAGTATTAATGAAAAATGGCTCTTTTAATTTTTTGCCGAACCTTACGTAATTTATCCTGCCAAATCATAAAAGTCCATCGCAGATAAATTAATTAACTATAAATATCGTTCCTCGAATGCAGTGCACTCCGGATAATAGTTTTCCAAATGAATGGCCGGGTAATATAAAGAGCGAATGACCAATAAAACATATTTTGTACAAGGTCTCCGCCCGACTTCGCTTTGTATAAAATAGTGTCCGACCGAAACTGGTTTCCAGGCCGAAACCGAAACCGAAACCGAATGTTCGGCCGTGGCTTCAGTTTCGGCCGAAACCGAAACCGAAACCGAAACTCACGTGGCCTAGTATGAAATTTCTAAAAATACTGAACTTTGGTGCATTTTACCTATTATTTTGCCTTAATTAGGGCATGAAAGGAAAACACAGTAGGTATATTAAATTTGTTGTAATCATTTATTCAATATAAAATAAAAAAATAATATTTTTAAAATATTAATAATAACAAATTTAATTTTTATTATTTTTTCAAATTAAGTTCTCGGTAAAATCAGTCATCTAAATCAAATCAGTAATTGTTACTGTTACTTTAACCCTTATTCAAAGTTCAAACGCGAGCCTGTGGAGGAGCTAACAAAAAAGTAATATACGTTCCTGGGTAATTTTGGGTCGTAGATTTCAAAAATACACACAAAAAAGGGGTTAGTGGGGGGGAAGTACCCTTTTTTCGGTGGGAAGTATATATCCCGTCATCTGTTCTCTCTTGTAAAAAGTTTGGAAAGGTGGGAACTATAGCTCCCAGTGTCCACTCCAGACATCAATATTTTAAAACACTAGTTAGTTGCCCTGACTCCACTTGTGAATTTAATGTTATCGTAAAAAAATATAAAGATCAAGTTTTTTAATAAAGGAGGTGAAAATACTCATCGATGCAAGTTTCTTTTACTGAGGGAAGAATTCGGGAATTGAAAAATGAATGACTTCAACATAAAAATGGCATTTTTCTTAAACAAAATAAAAAAATAGGTAAATACTAATGTATTGAGTTAAGATTTCTAATAATCTGATCAGGAAATAACGAATAACAATAAATAAGTTGCTTATACCAACTAAAAAAGATTTTTTAGACACACAGATTTTATATATAGAATTTCCGAATGTCGTGTGCAGTGACGAACACTGGGATGATATCTTCCCACTTAAAGACTTAATTTCAATCGACTCTACCTAGGTATATACGAAAGATTCTGGGCATATTTTTACGTTTCACGCAACCGTAATATAGTCTAGTTTACATAGCTAGAACTCAAATCTATTTATCTAATTTTTTTTTGAGCACTACACCAAAAACTAAAAAATAACGGTCGTTTTCGGCTGCAAAATCACGTCACCTGACTTTGACGTGTGTTTACCATGACATGTAATAATTATCTGAAAACTGTTTCCATGAAAAAAAGTTCTCTAAAATGTTAAGATTGCGTAGATAAATATTACACTGCATTAGGTTTAAGCAAATAAAAATAAAACACGATTTACTTCAATCTGAGACGTGGGAAGTATAGCTCCCAGCGTTTTAATAAGGGTTAAGGGCTTGGTCTAGTAGTGCAAACAAATGCATCCTGTCATCCTATATGTAAATAATACAAATGTACTAAGGGAAAGTTGCTCCACTTAATTTTTAAAAATTAAATCATTCGTATAATTTAATATTCGTAATAAGTACCAAAAATGACAATTTGAAACAATTTTCGTGAAAATTACACCGGGTGATTTTTTTTTATCAGTACACAAAATTTGCGAATACTTTCTATTGATATCTTCAACTTCATGTTTATATAACTGATCAACTTTTACAAAGAAATTTGGACGAAATATAAAAAAAATAAGCTTTCCATACAAAATGCATAACTCTATACATTTTTTTCGACCTAAGTTTCTTAGTGAAAGTTGTTCAGTTTAACTAATAAAACGGATAAACAAATTTTGAATTTAATAAAAAAAATGTAATGTTTGTGTTAAAAAATTATAAAATAGAAAAATACGCAAATGAAAACAAAAGATATTTATTTCTGACTAGCTTCCGCCCGCGACTCCGTCCGCGCGGATGTCAGTCTTCGCGTCTTCTGCAGATTTATTATATTATGTATAATATATACATTTATATTGATAAACCTAATAAATCTTTTGCTAGCATTCTGATGCTTTATCGGTTGCACTGGATTTATCTCTTTTTTTTCAATCGCTTGAATGATATAGGATGGGTCCTTGATGGGCATCGAATGCTGAAGTCTCGAATCAATCAATTCTGACAGTAGGCAATTTATGTAAAATCCAATAATGGTCCATCATTTTATTTTGCCTAAACGTTACATACTTTTTTATATATTCTATTTTATATATTCTATTTTTAACGAATGATTCACTCCAGTCCAAACAGCAAATAAGCAGACTTCTGCTTCTGCAACGTTTAGTTGTCCCTGAATTTGGAAAAAATAGTCATGATTCTTATCTATGACAAAAGTGTTATTTTTTGCATTGTATTTCAAATATTAAATTTTTTTTTAACCGCATCTTCCGCATTCATGTCTTTTGCCGGAATTAGACATTTAACTTCTACTAGTCCCATTTTCCCTTTTTGATATGGGAGTGTATAAAGTAAATTTTTTAGATATTTCTCGTTATACTTTTAAAAAGTTATTATTGTCATTTTGCTCATTAGGTAAAGTAATTTCGATATCAGTTTTAAGTTTTTTGATACCTGCAATAATAACGTCATAATCGCCTGCACATACTTATCGATTACACCCTGTATACAATCCACCATCCACATTCATAATGTTTTCCTGTTCTCCTCTCCTTTACGCTGTTCACCGATACATTTTAAATGAGTAAATCTGCTACCACTGAAGGATGTTTCATTGTGATCAGCAAATTTTCACCACTGTTGTCGATTATTTGTTTTTCATTTTTAATCAGCAATTGGGAATCATCAGTTTTGTTTTTTGCAGATTGGTGATGTACCCTAACAATACGTCGAAAAGGGAAAGCATCAACGAATTATCGTTTTCGTCCTCTTTTTTTATTCTTCACGTCACTGTTACTTCTGTTTGTTTAGTTCTCAACCCCACTGAATTTTGATGATGTGATGATAACCCATTCGTTTTAATATTGGTACTTAGAGTTTTTTGGTAGTTTTGTAGTTTGACTAAACTAGAAATGGTGGACTAAATTTGTCAGCGCGTCTGTAAGATCAGAATATAAAACCAACATCCTGTATTTAAGTTACAAAATTAATAATCAAACAACATGCCGCTACGTTGAAAATGACTAGAAGAAAAAATTAAAACACCTCGGATCAATTTTGGAGTAAACAAATCATTTTCCCCGTATGGGGATTTCCCCGGATGAACTTGGGAAGTTCAAGTTCTCAATACAAGTTTATATTATATTTCGTATTTCTCAAACGAAAAATAAACATTTTTGGAACTTCAAAAAAATTATATTATAAGAAAATTTATGAGCTTACTTTAGTTTTAAAGAAATATACATCCCTTTACTGACACCCCGTAAAATAAAGAAATTGTTGCCAATCACCTTTGCAATCTATTTGGTTTCATTAACTTTATGTTCGAAGATAATTTTTTTTCTAGTAGTTACACGCGTATTTTTTTCGTTTATTTTCCATATCGAAATCAAATGTTTAAAAATACGAATATTTGCACAAAACTAAGATAAAAATAATCAAATAACAAAAATATTAAATTTAATGAAGTAGAGCAACTTTCACTTCGGTATGAAGGAAAATCGAGCGTAGAGCACACGTCAGAACGCTCCGGCCCAAGGAGCGCGACTAAAGAAATTCGCTAGGAGTTTTCCTTATTATTTTCAATATTTTTTTAATATTTAAAGAATTATCAAAATTCAAAAAAAAAATTTTTTAAGGGATTAATACTCATTGGTCTTCAACCAACTCGAATAAATTAATGGAAAAAATAACTTTTAGCAGTATTTATCAATCGATTTTGTAAGGCAAAAAATGGGAAATTTAATGAATTTATAACGCTCTAATTAAGAAAATCATAAGTTTTTCGGCAATTGTATTCAGCAGTTTTTAATAACGACTATATAAGGATAATAATGCGCTGATCAGATTATGTAAATTGTAATCGGTTGCAACGTAGTGAGTGCACAAACTTAGCTCGAAATGATTTTGGGGGAAAGAGACTTATCTTGAAGGCCTGATTAAGGTAACATAAAGTAACTTTATGAATGTGAAAAAATTCACGCGCATTGCGTATATAACACTAATTGATAAACAAGAAAAAAAAAATCAGTTTATCATTTCATTAGCCGGGAAAAAATTGTCAAATAACTTGTTGAAAACGCAATTTTGCTAGACTGCAGCCTTAAATACTAAGTTTTGGTATTTTGAGATCTTTCTCTTTATTAAAGAGTCTTTAATACTTTGGATTGATATTTGTACTTAGAAGAATAAGAAGTCTCTTTTAGGTACCTCTTATATAAAAATAATAATTATAAATTACAATTACACCCAGTTCCAATCTCAACATAGATAATCAAAAATTGTTTCCACCAGCGTGGGTCAACCAACGTTTTGACAGCGTCCGTCAAAGCGTTGCCGAGGAAAACGAAGTAAGGTCTAATTCACACGAGAGCTTTTTTAACGTCCGTTAAAAAAGCGTCCAAATAGAACAAATGCATTCCCAAGTATATGTTCACACGTCAGCGCTTTTAAAGCGCGACGCTTTTTTATCGCGCAGTGTTGTATTTTGAACGCTCGGCGTTGGGCGTTAAATAAAATAGACCATAGGAAACTTCTTACTATTATTCAGACGAGCGCTAAAAAAGCGCCTTACCTCAGAGTAACAGCCAATCGTTGTACAGGTGGTATCGCCAAACGCATGTTGGTATCTTGAAGTTTTATTTGAGGCCCCACTATTTCCAACAATTCGTCAAAAGTTGTTATAGACATTCGAAAATAATTAAAAAAAATTCCGGGGTATTGCCTTAACTCTTCGAACAGTGTCACAAACTGCCCTTTTAAGTATCTCTGTTCATTCAGAGGATGTACCCAGAATGCCTTTTGTTTTCTTTTTCGTCTTTTAATAACACAAATCGCTAGTGCCATTAATTTAGCAGAAACCATTTCCACGTCCTACTGAAGCCAGAGACGAGACATGAGTGATTTTAAAGCGTTAGTATGAACAACCACAGAGAGAACGTTTAAAAAGCGCCAACGCCGGGTTTTAACGCAACGCTTTTTTAACTCTCGTGTGAATTAGACCTTAGGCGAGCGTGAACGTGTGTGAACTAAGTTCACTGAACTTGCGAAATAAGTTTCGGTTTCGGCAAAAGTTTCGGCCGATTTTGGCCGAAACCGAAACTGCGGCCGAAACTTGATTTTTGGCCGAAACTCGGCCGAAACCGAAACCGAAACCGAAAGTTCGGTCGGACACTAGTATAAAACTTAACAAAGTAATACTAAAACCTTACTGTATAGAAATAAACACTTTTACTCGGAAATTTAACATAATATAACAATAAATAGTCTTTGCGTTTCATGCATATATACAATATTATAGTTAAATACCGTGACTTTCCCTCAGCAAATTTCAATACAATGGGTTTGTTCCACCCTGTTCTGCGTATTATTTAATTTGGGTAATAAATTCACGGATCACAGTTGTCTCGTAATTAAAGGGGTACATAAAATTCAATTAAATTTGCTTAATTAATTATAGTAACTGGTAAGCCATTTAATGGAGTGTCATCTATTATTACTCTGTAAAAGGATATGAGGATAAAATTCACAAATATTAACTATTTTTTTTCTACATCAATTGAAGTCTATTGAAAATTTGACTTAGCAAACATATATTTTTTTTGTGGTGTCTCTCAATGTTAGCCAGAAGGGCTTCTACATTTTAACGCGGACGCGTGGGTGAACTGAAGGTTCACCCTGGTAGCGACATGCGTAAGCGCCCCTTGACGGGGATCTGGAACCTCGGCTTGGGCTGTCGCTTGAGTGGAGGAGGCCGGAAGGGCCTTAGTCGGACGGGTAGCAATCATATCAATTTGTATATGCATTTATATACATACTAGCTTTCGGCCCGCGGCTTCGCCCGCGTTTTGAAAGAGAAACTCGCATAGTTCCCGTTCCCGTGAGATTTGGGATCCCGGGATGAAACCTATCCTTTGTGTTAATCCAAGTTACCCTCTATATGTGTGCTAAATTTCATTTCAATCGGTTTAGTAGTATTTGCGTGAAGTAACAAACACACACACACACACATCCTCACAATATTTCTCATTTATAATATTATATTAGTAGGATTAAGTCCCATGTATTACCTTGCCCTACTCCTCTCCTTTAATTTAATTTCTATCCATACGTCTGGATTTCTGAATGAAATCACAATATAACTATCAGGCCCCTAATTGTTTTAATTAATAATTAGTTTAAGTTTGTTTGTAATGTTTTAGAGCAGTAACAAATTTATTTTTCATACTCCTAAGTTATAGAGTAAGGCCACCTTTCCATCTGCAAGAAAACTTCCGCAAGAAATGTCCGACAGTCTGTCTGACAGCAGCTTGCAAGTCTACGTGCAGGTGGAAACGCGGAATTAGACTTGCAAGCTACGGTCAGAAACGCGGCCTAAGGAATCAAAATTGTAGATCATCTAATTATCTATAAAAAAGGTTAAATACATGTTTTTCTAGGAGCCACCGTTTCTATGAAAAACCTATTTGTTTATCCATTGATCTCAAAAAAAAAATTTCCAAACACCAATACGACAGGAAATTCTTATTTTTCCTTTTTAATTGTGTTTTGCACAATTTTATTTTATTTCGACTGGATGAAAATTTTGTTCGTGGTCGTCGTCGTCGTTGGTAGGGCGACCGAATCCTTAGGAAAAACATCATACGCTTATGTTAATTCCTATCGATAGCGTATTCTATTCCTTAGCGTTTTGACGTTTGTCTCGGCGCTCTGGATCAAACATGCCTGTCTGTTCTATAATGTTCTATTCTAAAGTACATCTATTAATATATTTTAAAGGCACTTCTTAAATACTTATTGGTTAACCGTGAAAGCAATATATGAGTTAAGTCTTTTCCATATATAATTGAGACATTGTTTGGGGCTACCATGATATAGCAGTAGTATTACCAGTGTGGGAAAGTGATGGCGCTAGACGATCTATATAGCGCTGTCATTTTTTCACATTGGAAATAATACTGCTTGACATCGTGACTTGTGATCTGATAACGCAACTCATCGCGTAAAATACTTGGGGTGACGTCATTATTCACGCCTTGCCTATTTAAGAAACTAATTTATCATTTAAATTAAAAGACGTTCTGGAAAGTGGTGAAAACAATGCCTTTTAAATAATATTAGCAGTCATCGTAGGATAATGCTTAATTTAGCTGTTTAAGGCCTGAATCGGGTAGAATTCCCTTTTAATACCGAAAATTAACTCTACTTATAACCGTTTTTATTCTTAGATTCTTAATGTACATATCTAAAAAAAATTAGGTATATTAAAGTTTCGAATATGATAAAGGACATGGTTGTTTTAATTTGTTTATTTTACAATCAGGTTTTTTGGAAATAAATCATGAATTGAGGTCGATTTTTGGACTTTAAACCAAAACGCTAAGTCAATATAACGTCAATTATCGTAGTGTTTTTACAGTGTGTTAAGGAAATTGAAACACAGGGTATGGTTATATCCAAATATCTTTTTAATAATTTTTATACGTACTTTTACTACGGCAGATTCGCGCCGGTCCTCCGATCCCGCCTTGTAAATCACCTAGCATCCATATCAGTCGCTAGCCCCTATTAAGGCCTTAACAGCAGTAAATAAACAAGGTTAAAACAGCATTTCCGAAAGATTATGACTTGGAATACTTCAAGAAGGGAGCGTACTCCTCCCTCAAACGCCGGCAACGCACCCATAATACTCTAGAGTACGTGGTTGTTCATGGGCGGCGCCAATCATCGCTTTCTGTCTGGTGACGCGCAAGCTCGTTTGACAGCTTATACATTAAAAAAAGGTTAGTGGGTAAGGTTAGTATTACAAGCAAACCAGGCAAACGTTACCTATGCATTGTCTGGTGGTCCACACGAGCGAAGCCGCGGGCGGAAATCTAGTAAATTGAAATAAAGGCATGGATAGACAAACGTGACTAGCGATTCTTACATGTAAGATAATATGTTACATGAGTAGATTAATGGCTTAGTCAAATAGTACGAGTTTTTAGCGCGCGTCAAAGTGCTAATAATAACATGACGTCGCGGCCGCGCTATGAAGCCGTATTGTACTACACGACAATGTTTTTTTTTTTATGTATTCACCAACTAAAGAGCAAGTGACTCACTTTCTGGAAACTCGTCGCCGCCCATGAGCGTTCGCAGTGCCGGGGACTCTACGAACGTTTTGTTGGCCTTTCAGATATTTATATGCTTTCTTCTTGAAGGTGCCCATATCATAAAACACCGAGGCGTAGCTTGTTCCACAACAGCGTAGTTCCACGAGCGCTACGTATCCAAGTGGTTTGCTTCGTGCAGTGCGGTTGTGGAATGGCGCAGACTATAAGTTCCATGTGAATATTATGTACTGCCAAACAGAGCGATAGTGCTATGACGCGCGCTAAGAACGTGTTCTATCTGTCAAAGCCAATATCGCATTATATAGTCATAGCACGGCGTCAGGCCAGCGGCGCTTTGCAGAGCGCTTAGAAAACGTGCAGACAGAACGCGAATATAGCGCGGTGTACTAACGCTTTAGCGTCGTGCTATAATGTCACACTCTACTCATGTTACACAGATTGACCAGAGACCCACTACGCAAAACACTATACAACGAAGCGTGGTCTAAAAACCGGCTTAAGGCTGCAGTCTAGCAAAATTGCGTTTTCAACAAGTTATTTGACAATTTTTTCCCGGCTAATGAAATGATAAACTGAATTTTTTTTTCTTGTTTATCAATTAGTGTTATATACGCAATGCGCGTGAATTTTTTCACATTTATAAAGTTACTTTATGTTACCTTAATCAGGCCTTCAAGATAAGTCTCTTTCCCCCAAAGACATTTCGAGCTAAGTTTGTGCACTCACTACGTTGCAACCGATTACAATTTACACAATCTGATCAGCGCATTATTATCCTTATATAGTCGTTATTAAAAACTGCTGAATACAATTGCCGAAAAACTTATGATTTTCTTAATTAGAACGTTATAAATTCATTAAATTTCCCATTTTTTGCCTTACAAAATCTATTGATAAATACTGCTAAAAGTTATTTTTTCCATTAATTTATTCGAGTTGGTTGAAGACCAATGAGTATTAATCCTTTAAAAATTTTTTTTTTGAATTTTGATAATTCTTTAAATATTAAAAAAATATTTAAAATAATTAGGAAAAATCCTAGCGAATTTCTTTAGTCGCGCTCCTTGGGCCGGAGCGTTCTGACGTGTCTCTACGCTCGATTTTTCTTCATACCGAAGTAAAAGTTGCTCTACTTCATTAAATTTAATATTTTTGTTAATTGATTATATTTATCTTAGTTTTGTGGAAATATTCGTATTTTTAAACATTTGATTTCGATATGGAAAATAAACGAAAAAAATACGCGTGTAACTACTAGAAAAAAAAATATCTTCGAACATAAAGTTAATGAAACCAAATAGATTGCAAAGGTGATTGGCAACAATTTCTTTATTTTACGGGGTGTCAGTAAAGGGATGTATATTTCTTTAAAACTAAAGTAAGCTCATAAATTTTCTTATAATATAATTTTTTTGAAGTTCCAAAAATGTTTATTTTTTCGTTTGAGAAATACGAAATATAATATAAACTTGTATTGAGAACTTGAACTTCCCAAGTTCATCCGGGGAAATCCCCATACGGGGAAAATGATTTGTTTACTCCAAAATTGATCCGAGGTGTTTTAATTTTTTCTTCTAGTCATTTTCAACGTAGCGGCATGTTGTTTGATTATTAATTTTGTAACTTAAATACAGGATGTTGGTTTTATATTCTGATCTTACAGACGCGCTGACAAATTTAGTCCGCCATTTCTAGTTTAGTCTACCAACTCTAAGTACCAATATTAAAACGAATGGATTATCATCACATCATCAAAACTCAGATGTAATGGAAGATCACAATAACATAGAAAATTCAGTGGGTGTTGAGAACTAAACAAACAGAAGTAACAGAGACGCGAAGAATAAAAAAAGAGGACGAAAACGATAATTCGTTGATGCTTTCCCTTTTCGACGTATTGTTAGGGTACATCACCAATCTGCAAAAAACAAAACTGATGATTCCCAATTGCTGATTAAAAATGAAAAACAAATAATCGACAACAGTGGTGAAAATTTGCTGATCACAATGAAACATCCTTCAGTGGTAGCAGATTTACTCATTTAAAATGTATCGGTGAACAGCGTAAAGGAGAGGAGGACAGGAAAACATTATGAATGTGAATGGTGGATTGTATACAGGGTGTAATCGATAAGTATGTGCAGGCGATTATGACGTTATTATTGCAGGTATCAAAAAACTTAATACTGATATCGAAATTACTTTACCTAATGAGCAAAATGACAATAATAACTTTTTAAAAGTATAACGAGAAATATCTAAAAAAATTACTTTATACACTCCCATATCAAAAAGGGAAAATGGGACTAGTAGAAGTTAAATGTCTAATTCCGGCAAAAGACATGAATGCGGAAGATGCGGTTAAAAAAAATTTAATATTTGAAATATAATGCAAAAAATAACACTTTTGTCATAGATAAGAATCATGACTATTTTTTCCAAATTCAGGGACAACTAAACGTTGCAGAAGCAGAAGTCTGCTTATTTGCTGTTTGGACTGGAGTGAATCATTCGTTAAAAATAGAATATATAAAAAAGTATGTAACGTTTAGGCAAAATAAAATGATGGACCATTATCAAGATTTTACATAAATTGCCTACTGTCAGAATTGATTGATTCGAGACTTCAGCATTCGATGCCCATCAAGGACCCATCCTATATCATTCAAGCGATTGAAAAAAAAGAGATAAATCCAGTGCAACCGATAAAGCATCAGAATGCTAGCAAAAGATTTATTAGGTTTATCAATATAAATCTATATATTATACATAATATAATAAATCTGTAGAAGACGCGAAGACTGACATCCGCGCGGATGGAGTCGCGGGCGGAAGCTAGTCAGAAATAAATATCTTTTGTTTTCATTTGCGTATTTTTCTATTTTATAATTTTTTAACACAAACATTACATTTTTTTATTATATACAAAATTTGTTTATCCGTTTTATTAGTTAAACTGAACAACTTTCACTAAGAAACTTAGGTCGAAAAAAATGTATATAGAGTTATGCATTTTGTATGGAAAGCTTATTATATTTCGTCCAAATTTCTTTGTAAAAGTTGATCAGTTATATAAACATGAAGTTGAAGATATCAATAGAAAGTATTCGCAAATTTTGTGTACTGATAAAAAAAAATCACCCGGTGTACGAAAATTGTTTCAAATTGTCATTTTTGGTACTTAATACGAATATTAAATTATACGAATGATTTAATTTTTAAAAATTAAGTGGAGCAACTTTCCCTTAGTACATTTGTATTATTTACATATAGGATGACAGGATGCATTTGTTTGCACTACTAGACCAAGCCCTTAAAAAACATTAACTTATGAAATTTTTGGTATTATACCTACTTTGTGATATAGGTTTTGTCAGACAGAAAAATACAAAGCGCGCGTCATAGCGTCTTCGCCACAGGTCTTAAGGCTTTGTCAGACAGGACGCGTACTTAGCGCGCGTCAGAGCGTTAAGTTGACGCCGCGATATGACGCTAAGATGTGTTCTACTACCATCGTAGAATACCGTCAAACAGAGCGCCGGCGCTAGCAGTACGCAACGTTCTGTCGCGGCGTTAGGACGCTTTAACGTCGGGTGTTGTATTTTTTTACAAATTTTATTTTAGCGTCGGAGTTAATAGGCGTAAAATAATAATAAAATACTGCATAATGACCGAAAATTTGATAGAATTGGTTAGAAAATATCCATGCTTATATAATACGAAGGATAGTTCATATAAACTTAAAACTATAAAGATATATCAATGAAGGCAAAATTGTGGGCACAAATCGGAGAAGAAATTAATGAAACTGGTAAGTAAAAAATTCTTCCGACTCCGGAGTTAATATCGCTGTACCTTGTTTTGTTCGTAAGTAATAATTATGTAAACAACATGCAGCTTTAACAATATCAATTGCTGTGTCCTAACGCGCGCTAAAGCGTTCTGTTTGACGAAGCCTCGCGCGACGTTAAAACAGGACGCTGCAGCGCTACTACGCAGCGCTAAAATACGCGTCCTATCTGACAAAGCCTTTAAACGTTTAACGTTTAACGTTTGACGGAATGTTACCGCGTAGTACAGCACAATTCGGCGTCATAGCGCGGCGTCCAATTAACGCTCAGACGCGCGCTATGTGTACGCGTTCTATCTGGCAAAGCCATAACCGCTGCAAATGTCATAGATGATAATAATTACAATAGTATTAGTGTATTTTAAAACATGTTATCTGCGCGTCCTGACAGCGTTGATAAAAGTCTGTACAATAAATGTTACGTGGTTCCCGATATTTTTATTTTTATTTTTTCTGCAACTCACTCTAGGAACTTTTATTTAGAAAGCGGTCCCAGGTACCGCTGTACAGGCGTTATGCCGTGACTAAGGAAAATAGCGATTAATTTTCATAGAGATAGATGCCAAACTTGCGTGCATGTGTGTTCACTCATTATAAATGAATAAATCAGCTCTTAAGAATAGGTACTCCCAAATTCACAGACTACACAAATTTTATAAAGAGGAAAGAAACTATTTGACAAGAATTGCAATAAATTTTAATACAGATATATAATATTACATAAAAGTTAAACTTGAACATTAAGTTGAAGTTATTGCAGTCGGTTAAAAAACGATAACGGGATGGAACAAATACATATATATAATTAGTTATCAAGTCCACATAACTCCGATTATATTTTTAAAATATTGAACGCTTACTTATAACATTGTGATGGAACGCTTCACATGAGACACTCTTATTTTCTGTATACAAATATAAAACTATTATTTCAGTAGAAAATAATTAAATCGACATAAATTGGTGTTTGGATCATTTGTTTAGAATTTCTAAAATGAGGCAAAGGTGAGTTTCACTGTAATTTACAATGGCATTATATTGAAACCAATCCTGAATTCTTAAATGAAAATATATTCAGAGTTCTTAGTTGAATGTAAAAAAAAATATAAGTACTTCATGTTAATTGTCCCATTATTTTAATCCGTCGTTTTTTTAATAAACAAAAGTAATTATAAATATTATGCTGGCCTTTGCTGGCATACAGTTACCAAAATATTACCTATATTGTGTTATAGTTGATTTTTGTAGATTAATTGTTTGTATTTTTTACTTTTTGAAAAAAGCTTTGAATTATATATTTACAGATACGATATAAACATGCTTCCTGGTGAGTTTTATCTATACTAATATTATAAAGCTGAAGAGTTTGTTTGTTCCTTTGTTTGTTTGTTTGAACGCGCTAATCTCAGGATACTGGTCCGATTTGAAAAATTATTTCGGTGTTAGATAGCCCATTCATCGAGAAAGGCTATAGGCAATATAGTATAAACCGCGGAACGCAGCTAGTTTTAAATAAACATTAGATTGTTTATTGGCTGTAAGTATTATAGGCTTAAATAAAGTCTAAGTATGTTGGCAATTTGTTAATTGTAATAATTATGTTGTTATTTTTGCTTATGTCCAATTTAATCGCCACCCTTAAAATCGCTTTATTAAAAGATGTTTTTCATAATATTATAATAAATAGCATAGTTATTTCTGATTAAAAATGCTTATTAATTATCAGTTGTCATATGTATTTAGTATAATTTACTTTAAGTTCATTAGCGCGGTTAAAGTAAACAATTTGTTAATTATTCAGATTACAACCAAATTATATACTTAATATATTATACAAATATGCATACTCACAAACGTTTACAATGTTTTAATATATTATATAAATCAAAGGTGACTGACTGACTGACTGACTGACATAGTAATCTATCAACGCAGAGCCTTAACCACTGGACGATGTCAGGACATAGGCATCCGTTAAGAAAGGATTTTGATCAATTGATATAATAGGGGATGAAATTTCGTACCATGAAAATTTATCTTTTCCACGCAGGCGAAGCTGCGGGCAACAGCTAGTTAGTGATACACCATAGCGCTTTTAATCGAAGTCTAGTTGAATAAATTAATATGCGAGTTTGAGGGATAGTTCCCAGTGATGAAATTGTATTGATTAATTTCAGGAACGATCGCCATAATGCTACTCATTGTTCGAGTAGCAACAGCAGACGTCTGTGAAAGTAAAATTAATGAAAAAAGTTGTGTGACTGAAGTAGTGTGTGATGAATATTTCAATTTAAGATATAACTCTTATTATGAAATTAGTCCACGCTGCACTCCTATGATATTATATAATCCGAATTATGGCCGAAATATGCTTCCAATACATTTAGTTTACAAACGCCAAAGAGAAGAAGATGGAGTAGAAATTCCAAAAAGTATTGAATACGGAATATACTATTATGATTATATAACAACACTAGAATTAAGCAGTAATTATTATTATAAATTTCCACTAATTAAACACATGAATAAATTACGTCTACTAAATGTTTCGTACAATTCTATAACAGTTGCTAAATTGAGCTCAAGATACACATTCCCCGATTTAGAAGAAATTGATCTTTCACATAATACAATAGAAGAATTTGAAATTAGTGCTATGGAATCACCGTTCAGTAGCTTACTAAGATTAAATGTTTCTTATAATAAACTGAATGAGATAAAAGAAGCGGTATTTGATCGATTTGCCAATTTACAAATGTTAGATGTTTCATTTAATGAAATATCGAACATTAACCCATTTTCATTTGAAGGTATTAAAAATTTGGTCAATTTAAACTTAGCTTACAATAAAATTGATGAAATTAATGGATCTCTGTTTAGATTCACAAAACTCACTCACTTGAATTTGAGTAACAACAGAATACAAAACATCTTGTTAAAAGACTTCGAGAAGTTACTTCAATTAAAAGAATTAGATTTAAGTTATAATGCAATAATAACAATTGAGAAGAAGACATTTCAAGGTATGAGTCTTTTAACTAGTGTTTATTTAAATAATAATGTTTTAAAGGTATTAGAAAAGGAAATGTTTCATGAAGCGACGGATTTGAAAACTATCGACTTATCATATAATGAAATAAGAATTCTTCCTAAGTTTATGTTTGACGGTAAAAGTATAGAAAACTTTGATATACAACGAAATAACTTAGAAGGCGTCCTAACCAATGGTACGTTTAAGGGATTAATGTTTATTTTTCAATTAGACTTGAGCTATCAAAGCATAAATGGCATTGACGATTACGCATTTACTGGGCTCGATAAATTAGAAGAACTGTTTTTAAATCATAACGAAATAAATTCTGTATCGCCAAAATCATTTGACAATTTGCTAAATTTAAAAAAGCTTCATCTTTCCAACAATCAAATTGCTAATCTAGATTTTGCATTGAACAATCTGAAAACTCTTAAATTTCTATCAGTTAGCTATAATTTCATTGGTTTGATTAAAAACAAATACTTTAATGATCTGGTTGCGTTAGAATATCTAGATATTTCTTATAATAATATATCTAAGATAGAACCTAAATCTTTTGAAAATCTAACTCAATTGGTCGATTTTGATGTTTCTAATAATGCGTTAACAGATGTTTTAGAAAGTGATACGTTCTGTGGTTTGATGTCAATACCAATACTAGATGTTTCTTCCTCGTTTTTAACAACTATTAAGAACAGTTCTTTTAACCATATGTTAAATCTTCAGAAACTAAATATATCACACAGTGCTGTGAATGAGGTAAATTTTAATGCTTTTATTCATACGGGAAATATAAATATACTTGATTTATCACACAACGCATTGAAATATTTAGATATCAATACAACAACCCTCGCTAATCTTAGCGTTTTATATTTAAACCACAATCGAATAACTGATCTGTCATCAAATCTTTTTATGAACATGAAAATGTTAAGTTTAATCGACCTTTCATTTAACGATATAAAATATTTAAATGACAAAACATTTACAAACTGCACAGAACTTTCGTATTTAGATGTATCATACAACAAGCATTTTAATTTTAACGTATCTATGATGGAAAATCTAAATCGTTTAAATAAACTTTTACTATCTGGTATTGACAAAAATATCCAATTCGACAAAACTATCGATTCACCTTTGAAAATATTAAATATGCAAAATTCTAGTGTCACTAATATAACGAGGCTTGGAATTAATCAATTTTGGTCACTCAATGAATTAATTTTAAGCAAAAATAATATAAAAATTTTAGGAGTCGGAGCACTCACTAATTTAACTAAATTGGACTTATTAGATGTAAGTTTCAATAAAATACAATTTATTCAACCAGGTTCTTTCAAAGACAATAGCCACTTACGTATTCTGAATATTTCTCATAATCATTTGACGGCTCTCACTTATGGTACTTTCCGTGGTTTAATTTCTTTGGAGACTCTTGATTTATCTTACAATGAAATACCGGATTTACAAGGCGAACGCTTCTATGATATACAAGGATTGAGTGTTTTGATAATTGACTTCAATAAAATAAGCAAAATTGATTTCGAATACACAATTCATTTTAAATCATTGAGCATTGGCGGAAATCCTATTCCTTGTGAAATGTTAGTTAAATTGAAGATAAATGGTCTTTCAATAACAGCCATAAAATTAGACGAACATTCCAATGAAAATATTGACGGAGTCTCCTGTCATGGTCAGCGTGGCATGAAACGAATGGAAAATAGCAGTAAATCCATCGAAAACAACGACGTTTTAAACGATATAAGGGACATATTAATCAGCTTATCAGAAAGAAAATCAACTGAAGAAATATCGAGAGTGATAAATACTGAAAACGATTTTAGTCAAAAATTTGAGAAATTAATAACTGATCAAACTTTGAAAATGGATAGAAATATAAAGAACGGCGAGGAAATTATTCGAAATAATAACATAACAAATACATTTTTAGAACGAATGTTAAAGTTGATGGTTGCTATGAATTCCCAGGCGACATCGAAGCAAGTGACGATAGTAAAGGAGAATGCTACATACGAAAATATATTACCGTATATAGAGCAAGTTAAACAAGGCTTAGAAAGCTCGTTTACAATAGAAAAGGAAAAGATAATTTCTGACTTTAATGACAAAATGACATTGATAAATAAAAAGTTAGAGGAAGTCTCCATTAAAACCACAGAAAAGCCCGACATCCAAGCGAACAAAGCAGACTCTTTCTTGTTTTCCAATATATGCATTGGCTTAATATTATTGATTCTGTTGTGTTTCATATCGTTTAAAATATACGAATCAAAAGTTATGTTGGCTAGACGTAGGACAATAAGTACTCAACGAATTGCTAACGCCATGGATAATTCAAATTTGTAAACTTTTCATATCGATTATTTTTTAAGCTTTCAGTAATTAAGTAGTTAAATTCTAATGTATTGATTAAAATTAAAACTGTATAATAATAATAATTCATTTATATTTTATTGTAACATCCTTGGTCCACTTGTTAGTAACAATATTCTTATCCTAGGTTAGTAACAATACATAAATTTTATTCTAGTTAATATGATATTTATGATGATGTGATAAAATATATGTTAAGAAGTGTTGTTTGATGTTTTCTTTATAAAATCCTGTCCTTGATCAAATTGACACTTGGCTTTCGATTCCTTATTCTAAATCATTAATCCATCAGTCCTCGGAATCACAGACACAATAGAAAATCTATTGTGTCGCGCCCCGATCGGGGCTTACGGTGGTCAATGGGTTAAGACCAGTGCCGATAATTTTTGAAACAAAAAAAATCACAGTAGGATGAAACCCATTAGAAAAAGAGGGGAATGTGATAAAAATGAAAGGAGAAATAAATTACGGTCGATCCGAGAAAAAGAAAGGGGTCTTCACTTGTTTATGTCATCCTATATATCTATATGTTAAAATATGATGGGATGCTTTTTTTTTCTTATGTAGAATAGAGCAGCGCTTGACTACGATCCCGCTTGCTGGTAAACGAAAATGTGGTCTAAAATGGAGAGCGCTTCCTAGAAGGTACCTGTTGACTCTTATCTTGAAGATCTCCCTTAAAATGTTTATATTGTATTTATTAAGATAGGACAAATTAAATCAACAGGCTTGTATAGTAGACCTGTTCATTGTATAATAATTATTGTGACAACATACCAACAAACTATGATAACAAAAATAAAAAAAAAATATCTACTATTCAACTTTTATGTACGTTTTTTGTAAGATTACCTGTATAATAATTAGTGTTGACTGCAAGTAATCTCACTTTTCAAACGAATTCACGGCCGTCAACTAGTTGGAGGTATATTTGTACTATTGTTGAAAATATAAAAGGAAGTTTAGAAGTATGTTATTCAAGAAATAAGAACTTAAGGCGTGCGAGTGAAGTTCAGTCAACGTGTCTCCAAGTCACGTATTCTCTTGTTCATACAGATACGGATTAAAACTATTCAGGGCCCGAACTCACAACTGTTCACATTCATGTTTGCTTTTGTCTTTAAATTATTCTTTTTTTTTTTATTTCACACTTTATATTAACTCTGGGCATATAAACTTAACATATTTTCGCCACATTATAAATAATTTGAATTACAACTTACAATTATTTTTCCAATGTTTAAAATTACTGAATTATAAGAAATAACACGCGAGGCTGGGTTAAATATTAGTTTGAATGGAATAAGAATGTACTTCAATTCTACACAGCTACCTAATTGATGTATCGGTCAATTAAGGAAAGCTGGCATGTTCACAGTACTCACACTTATGCAATTTTACTTACAGTATGTTCAAAAATAAATGCGACTCTAGTTTCATTTTAGACTTGAATTGTAAAATGGTGCGTTGAAGATAAATAATAAATATATGCAAATATAATTATGAAAGCTCTCATAATTTACCTGTAAAATTATAATTTAAAAGTAAATCAATTGATGAACTTAATTATTTATTCTAATAATAATCAATTGGATAAAAGTATTAATAATAATTCAATTATCAAATAATAATTAAATTTCAGGTCATAAAAACAATACAAATAACACGTCACTCCCAACACACGGATGGTTGTTTTGATAATGATTTAAATAACGGACGTCTTCTGCAGTTGCGGAGCAGTCTTGTCCTGACTTTGGTCGAGTAAAGATATCTAAGAAATATTATATTTGTAGTTATTCCATATTTTTCTAACAAGATCCTTATCATCCAAATTTCCACATTGGTGAGAAAAAATTGACATTTCTAATGAAAATGAACAAAAAATTAAATGATTTTATTAAATACTGTAAAATAGTCTATAATTCTTCCGTTTACTGTATCACAAAATTCTTCATAGATTTTTAGATATTCGTACTACACCAATTACATCACCCTGTATTTATAAACAATTGCAAAATAAAAGCTACACATAGGCCGGGAGATACTGACACAAAATTTCGGGTCATTTGTAACAGAATGGCGGTTCTACAGGGGTTACGCAATGACAAAAAGAAAAATGATGGTCAGAACGCTGGTACCGGCGGACTAGTCGCGTGGGCGTTAGACGAACTCGTCGGATAAATAGCGAAAGTCAAACGATTTGTAACACAAAAATTTTAGAATTTATCGATAGCCCATAAAAAAGATGTAGGCGGTAGTGTAATGCCATACTTTTCCGGTGTAACTACGAATAAAATCTTACAATAAGAAAAAAATCTTATACACATTCGCCACCTGCCACAGGTATGGCATTATCACACTTCTATTTATAATCATTCAGGAGTTGTTTAAAAAAAAATGTAGGGTGGTACACATCGTTTGGCGAGAAAAAAAAATTCAAAAATTTGCAGATTTTCCGCGGTATGGCGACTATTTGGAATCGTCCGAAAAGTATGGCATGGCGATTTTAGTAAATGGCTGCACGACGATGGTTAACTGTGCAAAAGTTAGCCCGGTACAAACGGTTGAATTGTTTTTTTAAATTAACGCATTCACGTCGGTAAGGCGGACTGTAAGACACATCGTAAAAGTATGGCATGACACTACCGCCTACATTTTTTTTAAGGGCTATCGGTAAATTCTAAAATTTTTGTGTTACAAATCGTTGGACTTTCGCTATTTATCCGACGAGTGTGACTAACGCCCACGCGACTAGTCCACCGGTACCAGCGTTCTGACCATCATTTTTCTTTTTGTCATTGCGTACTAAGACCCCTCTAGACCGCCATCCTGTTACAAATGACCCGAAATTTTGTGTCAGTATCTCCCGGCCTAACATGTGCAATATGTAAATGTGTTGACGTTCCAGCTCTTCTTAATATAGGTATAGGTAGTTGATAACAAATCGCAGCAAGTCAACGACTATTAGCAAAATGGGGGTAGTTGGGTCAAACGTCGTATAGACAACGTCCGAGCCCCTAGGCACGATTCGTACGAATGCGCCACGAGAGGAAAGCGGCTTTTTATAGTATTCGACAGCTAAGCATGTTCAGACATGAAATAATGACAACTACATTGACAACTATTCATCCACAAAAATATTAAATCAAAAGTTACGTCTAACAGAATAATAATAATCCTAAATTTAGAAACTTAACCGATTTTAATGAACTTTGATTTTGATTATAATGAACTTTAGATTTTTAAATGTACTGTCAAACAGAGCGATAGTGCTATGACGCGCGCTAAGAACGTGTTCTATCTGTCAAAGCCAATATCGCATAATACAATGCATCTCGGATAGTCATAGCACGGCGTCAGGCTAGTGGCGCTTTGCAGCGCGCTTAGAAAACGTGCAGACAGAACGCGAACTTAGCGCGGCGTAATAACGCTTTGCGTCGCGCTATAATGTCACACTCTGCTCATGTTACACAGATTAACCAGAGCCCCACTACGCAAAACACTATACAACAAAGCGTGGTCTAAAAACACGCTTAAAAAACATTAACTTATGAAATTTTTGGTATTATACCTACTTTGTGATATAGGTTTTGTCAGACAGAAAAATACTAAGCGCACGTCATAGCGTCTTCACTCTGGTTGACGGAATGACCGCGGCCGCGTAGTTACAACACAATTCGGCGTCATAGCGCGGCGTCCAATTAACGCTCAGACACGCGCTATGTGTACGCGTTCTATCTGGCAAAGCCGTAACAGCTGCAAATGTCATAGATGATAATAATTACGTCCTGACAGCGTTGACAAAAGTCTGTACAATAAATGTTACGTGGTTCCCGATATTTTTATTTTTATTTTTTCTACAACTCACTCTAGAAACTCTTACTTAGATTTTGTTTCTCAATTTTATTCGCATTGTATACCTCAAAAATATGACATACTAGCTGACCCAGGATAAAAACATGTAGCTTTTTTCTGGTGACAAAATTTTTTGAAATCGATCCAGTAGTTTTTGTGCGAAAACATTACAATTTACAAACATACATACAAAACACGATTGTTTTCCTTTAAAAAATAAGGTTATCTATTTTTCTTTCGCGCAAATTTCTTAAGTTTTTCTTTAATATAATTAATAATTCTCCTGACAATAACAATTAACAACCACTAAATAAGACTTGGAGAAAGCGGTCCCGCTGTACAGGCGTGATGCCGTAACTTAGGGAAATAGCGATTAATTTTCATAGAAATAGATGCCAAACTTGCGTGCATGTGTGTTCACTCATTATAAATGAATAAAATATCAGCTCTTAAGAATAGGTACTCCCAAATTCACAGACTAAGTACACAAATTTTATAAAGAGGAAAAAAACTATTTGACAAGAATTGTAATAAATTTTAATACAGATATACAATATTACATACAAGTTAAACTTGAACATTAAGTTGAAGTTATTGCAGTCGGTTAAAAAACGATAACGGGATGGAACAAATATATAATTAGTTATTAAGTCCACATAACTCCGATTATATTTTTAAAATATTGAACGCTTACTTATAACATTGTGATGGAACGCTTCACATGAGACACTCTTATTTTCTGTATACAAATATAAAAGTATTATTTCAGTAGAAAATAATTAAATCGACATAAATTGGTGTTTGGATCATTTGTTTGAAATTTCTAAAATGAGGCAAAGGTGAGTTTTACTGTAATTTACAATGGCATTATATTAAAACCAATCCTGAATTCTTAAATGAATATATATTCAGAGTTCTTAGTTGAATGTAAAAAAATATAAGTACTTCATGTTAATTGTCCCAATATTTTAATCCGTCGTTTTTTTTATAAACAAAAGTAAATTTTATAAATATTATGCTGGCCTTTGCTGGCATACAGTTACCAAAATATTATGTTGTGTTGTTATGTTACCAAAATATACACAAAACGGGGGTTTTGAGTTGATTTTTGTAGATTAATTGTTAAGTATTTTATACTTTTTGAAAAAGCTTTGAATTATATATTTACAGATACGATATAAACATGCTTCCTGGTGAGTTTAATTTTAACTAATATTATAAAGCTGAAGAGTTTGTTTGTTTGTTTGTTTGAACGCGCTAATCTCAGGAACTACTGGTCCGATTTGAAAAATTCTTTCGGTGTTAGATAGCCCATTCATCGAGAAAGGCTAGACTATATAATATCATCACGCTAAGACCAACAGGAGCGGAGCGACATGGGTAAAACCGCAGAGCGCAGCTAGTTTTAAATAAACATTAGTTTGTTTATTTATAGATTATTATATTAAATCTGTAAGTATTATAGGCTTAAATAAAGTCTTAGTATGTTGGCAATTTGTTAATTATAATAATTATGTTGCTATATATTTTTCATAATATTATAATAAATAGCATAGTTATTTCTGTATTAAGAATGCTTATTAATTATCAGTTGTCATATGTATTTAGTATAATTTACTTTAGCGCGGTTAAAGTAAACAATTTGTTAATTATTCAGATTACAACCAAATTATATACTTAATATATTATACAAATATGCATACTCACAAACGTTTACAATGTTTTAATATATTATATAAATCAAAGGTGACTGACTGACTGACTGACTGACATAGTAATCTATCAACGCAGAGCCTTAACCACTGGACGATGTCAGGACATAGGCATCCGTTAAGAAAGGATTTTGATCAATTGATATAATAGGGGATGAAATTTCGTACCATGAAAATTTATCTTTTCCACGCAGGCGAAGCTGCGGGCAACAGCTAGTTAGTGATACACCATAGCGCTTTTAATCGAAGTCTAGTTGAATAAATTAATATGCGAGTTTGAGGGATAGTTCCCAGTGATGAAATTGTATTGATTAATTTCAGGAACGATCGCCATAATGCTACTCATTGTTCGAGTAGCAACAGCAGACGTCTGTGAAAGTAAAATTAATGAAAAAAGTTGTGTGACTGAAGTAGTGTGTGATGAATATTTCAATTTAAGATATAACTCTTATTATGAAATTAGTCCACGCTGCACTCCTATGATATTATATAATCCGAATTATGGCCGAAATATGCTTCCAATACATTTAGTTTACAAACGCCAAAGCGAAGAAGATGGAGTAGAAATTCCAAAAAGTATTGAATACGGAATATACTATTATGATTATATAACAACACTAGAATTAAGCAGTAATTATTATTATAAATTTCCACTAATTAAACACATGAATAAATTACGTCTACTAAATGTTTCGTACAATTCTATAACAGTTGCTAAATTGAGCTCAAGATACACATTCCCCGATTTAGAAGAAATTGATCTTTCACATAATACAATAGAAGAATTTGAAATTAGTGCTATGGAATCACCGTTCAGTAGCTTACTAAGATTAAATGTTTCTTATAATAAACTGAATGAGATAAAAGAAGCGGTATTTGATCGATTTGCCAATTTACAAATGTTAGATGTTTCATTTAATGAAATATCGAACATTAACCCATTTTCATTTGAAGGTATTAAAAATTTGGTCAATTTAAACTTAGCTTACAATAAAATTGATGAAATTAATGGATCTCTGTTTAGATTCACAAAACTCACTCACTTGAATTTGAGTAACAACAGAATACAAAACATCTTGTTAAAAGACTTCGAGAAGTTACTTCAATTAAAAGAATTAGATTTAAGTTATAATGCAATAATAACAATTGAGAAGAAGACATTTCAAGGTATGAGTCTTTTAACTAGTGTTTATTTAAATAATAATGTTTTAAAGGTATTAGAAAAGGAAATGTTTCATGAAGCGACGGATTTGAAAACTATCGACTTATCATATAATGAAATAAGAATTCTTCCTAAGTTTATGTTTGACGGTAAAAGTATAGAAAACTTTGATATACAACGAAATAACTTAGAAGGCGTCCTAACCAATGGTACGTTTAAGGGATTAATGTTTATTTTTCAATTAGACTTGAGCTATCAAAGCATAAATGGCATTGACGATTACGCATTTACTGGGCTCGATAAATTAGAAGAACTGTTTTTAAATCATAACGAAATAAATTCTGTATCGCCAAAATCATTTGACAATTTGCTAAATTTAAAAAAGCTTCATTTTTCCAACAATCAAATTGCTAATCTAGATTTTGCATTGAACAATCTGAAAACTCTTAAATTTCTATCAGTTAGCTATAATTTCATTGGTTTGATTAAAAACAAATACTTTAATGATCTGGTTGCGTTAGAATATCTAGATATTT
The DNA here is from genome assembly GCF_061535455.1 of Colias philodice. Taxonomy (NCBI): domain Eukaryota; kingdom Metazoa; phylum Arthropoda; class Insecta; order Lepidoptera; family Pieridae; genus Colias; species Colias philodice. The sequence goes on from NC_143101.1 coordinate 9,038,252, forward strand.
CTTATAATAATATATCTAAGATAGAACCTAAATCTTTTGAAAATCTAACTCAATTGGTCGATTTTGATGTTTCTAATAATGCGTTAACAGATGTTTTAGAAAGTGATACGTTCTGTGGTTTGATGTCAATACCAATACTAGATGTTTCTTCCTCGTTTTTAACAACTATTAAGAACAGTTCTTTTAACCATATGTTAAATCTTCAGAAACTAAATATATCACACAGTGCTGTGAATGAGGTAAATTTTAATGCTTTTATTCATACGGGAAATATAAATATACTTGATTTATCACACAACGCATTGAAATATTTAGATATCAATACAACAACCCTCGCTAATCTTAGCGTTTTATATTTAAACCACAATCGAATAACTGATCTGTCATCAAATCTTTTTATGAACATGAAAATGTTAAGTTTAATCGACCTTTCATTTAACGATATAAAATATTTAAATGACAAAACATTTACAAACTGCACAGAACTTTCGTATTTAGATGTATCATACAACAAGCATTTTAATTTTAACGTATCTATGATGGAAAATCTAAATCGTTTAAATAAACTTTTACTATCTGGTATTGACAAAAATATCCAATTCGACAAAACTATCGATTCACCTTTGAAAATATTAAATATGCAAAATTCTAGTGTCACTAATATAACGAGGCTTGGAATTAATCAATTTTGGTCACTCAATGAATTAATTTTAAGCAAAAATAATATAAAAATTTTAGGAGTCGGAGCACTCACTAATTTAACTAAATTGGACTTATTAGATGTAAGTTTCAATAAAATACAATTTATTCAACCAGGTTCTTTCAAAGACAATAGCCACTTACGTATTCTGAATATTTCTCATAATCATTTGACGGCTCTCACTTATGGTACTTTCCGTGGTTTAATTTCTTTGGAGACTCTTGATTTATCTTACAATGAAATACCGGATTTACAAGGCGAACGCTTCTATGATATACAAGGATTGAATGTTTTGATAATTGACTTCAATAAAATAAGCAAAATTGATTTTGAATCCAAAATTCATTTTACATCATTGAGCATTGGTGGAAATCCTATTCCTTGTGAAATTTTAGTTAAATTGAAGATAAATGGTCTTTCAATAACAGCCATAAAATTAGACGAACATTCCAATGAAAATATTGACGGAGTCTCCTGTCATGGTCAGCGTGGCATCAAACGCATGGAAAATAGCAGTAAATCCATCGAAAACAACGACGCTTTAAACGATATAAGGGAGATATTAATCAGCTTATCAGAAAGAAAATCAACTGAAGAAATATCGAGAGTGATAAATACTGAAAACGATTTTAGTCAAAAATTTGAGAAGTTAATGTATAAAAATATAAAGAACGGCGAGGAAATTATTCAAAATAATAACATAACAAATACATTTTTAGAACGAATGTTAAAGTTGATGGTTGCTATGAATTCCCAGGCGACGTCGAAACAAGTGACGATAGTAAAAGAGAATGCTACATACGAAAATATATTACCATACATAGAGCAAGTTAAACAAGGCTTAGAAAGCTCGTTTACAATAGAAAAGGAAAAGATCATTTCTGACTTTAATGACAAAATGACATTGATAAATAAAAAGTTAGAGGAAGTCTCCATTAAAACCACAGAAAAGCCCGATATCCAAGCGAACAAAGCAGACTCTTTCTTGTTTTCTAATATATGCATTGGCTTAATATTATTGATTCTGTTGTGTTTCATATCGTTTAAAATATACGAATCAAAAGTTATGTTGGCTAGACGTAGAACAATAAGTACACAACGAATTGCTAACGCCATGGATAATTCAAATTTGTAAACTTTTCATATCGATTATTTTTTAAGCTTCCATTAATTAAGTCGTTAAATTCTAATGTATTGATTATAATTAAAACTTTATGATGATGTGATAAAATATACGTTAAGAAATGTTGTTTGATGTTTTCTTTATAAAATCCTGTCCTTGATCAAATTGACACTTGGCTTTCGATTCCTTATTCTAAATCATTAAGACCAGTGCCGATAATTTTTGAAACAAAAAAAATCACAGTAGGATGAAACCCATTAGAAAAAGAGGGGAATGTGATAAAAATGAAAGGAGAAATAAATTACGGTCGATCCGAGTTCGGAAAAGGGAGGGGGGGGGGCAAGAAAGGAGTCTTCACTTGTTTATGTCATCCTTTATATGTTAAAATATGATGAGATGCTTTTTTTTCTAATGTAGAATAGAGCAGCGCTTGACCACGATCTCGCTTGCTGGTAAGCGAAGATAAGGTCTAAGATGGAGAGCGCTTCCTAGATGGTACCTATTGACTCTTGTCTTGAAGATCTTCCAATGTTTTTATTGTATTTATTAATATAGGACAAATTAAATCAACAGGCTTGTATAGTTGCATGTTCAATGCCCAATAATTATTGTGACAACATACCAACAAACTATGGTAACAAACTTAAAAAATATCTACTATTCAACTTTTATGTACGTTTTTTGTAATCTCCTTAACGACCGATTTTGATTACCTGAACATTAATTAGTGTTGACCGCAAGTAATCTCACTTTTCAAACGAATTCACGGCCGTCAACTAGTTGGAGATATATTTGTACTATTGTTGAAAGCATAAAAGGAAGTTTAGAAGTATGTTATTCAAGAAATAAGAACTTAAGGCGTGCGAGTGAAGTTCAGTCAACGTGTCTCCAAGTCACGTATTCTCTTGTCCATACAGATACGGATTAAAACTATTCAGGGCCCGAACTCACAACTGTTCACATTCATGTTTGCTTTTGTCTTTAAATTATTCTTTTTTTTTTATTTCACACTTTATATTAACTCTGGGCATATAAACTTAACATATTTTCGCCACATTATAAATAATTTGAATTACAACTCACAATTAATTACCAATGTTTAAAATTACTGAATAATATTCCGAAATTTAGAAACTTAACCGATTTTAATGAACTTTGATTCCGATTTTACTTTCCGGTTGCACTTAAGATTTTTGGCAACATATTTGATTTCCTTGGTCGGGATCTCGTACGTGCGTACATACATATACTAGAGTGTAGAAATAAATTGATCATTTAATTTATTTGTTCACATCACCAGTCACCACATTCCAAACCTAAATGGCAATATAAAATATTTTATAAACAGAGGTAGAGTCAATAATTTTTAATAACTCAGGCCCCGGAATCACAGACACAATAGAAAATCTATTGTGTCGTGGACCGATCGGGCCGTTCGGGGCTCAATGGGTTAAAGTAATTTAAAAAATCATTGGGTAGAGCCTTATGTAATTTCTTTTCCAAAATTTTAATTGCATATAAGATTGTTACTTTTTACTAATCATTCGAATAAAAAAACATTTGGGGCCTCAGAAAGATATTTACGAATGAAGCACTATGAATAAAATTTAAACTTTGGTAAGTCTCTTCCTGGTTAGTTTGTATTTGAGTCTGCGATGAATTCCAAATAGAAATCTACTATTCATGGATTATTTGTTGATTTTCAGAGACATATAAGGGTACATGTTTGGACTGCATTTTATTATAAATTTTATAAACATTTGCATTTTATTTACAAAGCCTATATTATTATGAAAAAAAATCTGTTAATTTTTACATTCCGTGCCACTAACCAATAATAAATAGATATTTTCTAGCACTTTACATGTAAAACGTTTACATATACCACAGGAGAAGCCGGGGCGGACTGCTAGTATTATATACATTTCGATGTTTCATCATCACTACATAGTACATATAAAACAAAGTCGCTTTTTCTCTGTCCCTATATCCCTATGTATGATTTAATCTTTGAAACTGCGCAACGGATTTTGATGCGGTAAATAGAGTGATTCAAGAGGAAGGTATATGATTTATTAGGTTTAAAACAAAGCGGGCGAAGCCGTGGGCGGAAAGCTAGTTAAAAATAAATAACATTCCCCTTACCGAAACAAAACAAAAATGTTCTACATATCGCACGTATAGGATACTGTTACATGAAGTCACTATGCTCTGCAATTTTAAAGACATTTATGTGATACTCCTTGTTGTCCTTTTCAAGTACTTCAACTGGCATTCCAAAATATACCTTATGTCCCTCAACTTAAGAGCAATAATGGGCTCTAACAATTCTCCCTTGTTATTTAGATATTATTTCGTCGCGGTGTTCGAAATAGTGATTTAATACAACGGCGTAGAGTCTGTTTTGATGTGGCAGAAGCGGTTCAGGACATACAATCCTGCATCCGAGATGTTTGCAGTCTATTCAAGATGAGTCGCAGTGGTATCGTCAGGTGTTTTATTCACATGATTCGCGATTTTGTATGCTTATCTATACTAATATTATAAAGCTGAAGAGTTTGTTTGTTTCTTTGTTTGTTTGAACGCGCTAATCTCGGGAACTACTGGTCCGATTTGAAAAATTCTTTCGGTGTTAGATAGCTCATTTATCGAGGAAGGCTATAGGCTATATATCATTACGCTACTACCAACAGGAGTGGAGCCACGGAGGTGAAACCACGCGGAGCAGCTAGTAAGTTATAACTGTGAAAAGAACAGAGTATGGGAAAATAGTATTTGAAATTATTTTCTTGAAATATGATATGCATAACATAATATGTCGTATTTAATATCTACTTATTGTTAGTTACAATAGTTTAAATATGAATAATAGATTAGTAAATTTTAACTCAAAGCTAATAAATATAACTAGCGGTAGGTCGATTCTGGGTTAGACGTTAAAAATGTGGAAATAATTTTATTGAATGTTTTTATCTAAAAGTTTCATATCAGGTGTGCCATAAAGCCAAAAAAGTAAAAAACAGGCTATTATATTTCATAGTAATAAATCGCTAATCTTTTGCGTGAAAACACGGCCTTTTTCACAGCTAATGAGTGAGTCATTCTCGGCTACAGGGAACTTTAATGAAGAAGTTGTGTGTATGTAAGGTAATCCAGTCAAAGCGAAAGGCGTATTCAACCACAACATATTATATACTAATCATTACAAATGCACAAGTATTGTATGCATCTCAATGAATTATTTCTTATTAATGAATTATGGTGAAAGATTACACAAAGACTACTACAAACTTTTATTGAAGAAAGCCAGCACAGCTTCGCTTAGGTTGACCCTGGACAAATAAAAATAAAATATATTAAAAAAGACGTGTGGCACTCGGGGACTGCCGCGGTAAAGCTATTGCATGCTATGCCTTCAAGCCACACAGAGGTTTTTCGTTACTAAATTTCTGGATTCGGTCCCCGCGCTCAACTACCTTCAAACTGGCAGAACTAAGCCGAATTTAAATAGGACTCCGAATGGCATAGTTTTCAAATGAAAAAGTATCGGTTGACTCTGTCCCACAGCTTATGTAACTCGGTAAAGAAGTAGCTTTCTTCTTCTCTTGTGGTAAAACAAAATATTACATCGGTAGAGTAGTTTTTGAGACAAATCGTAACCATCTTTATAATATCAGGATATCGCTGAGGGTACACAGCAATCGCACATTCAAAGGGTAGGTAATCCTCAGTGATGACGTTACGAAGCGTTCGTCGTTGAGTATTAGTGTATGGTTTTACGCAGAACATTGGTCGATTCGCTTGACTGCTCTGACGTCACTATTGTAACCCTTGTATAATGCGATTTGCTTTGATCTGTAAACGCTGCCTTGTAGTGTCTAGTTTGTCCGATCATGTACTTAATCGTCGAGTGACTGGAAAATTTGGGAATTTTCAAAAATATGTGGTAATAGCTTGGATAAGCTGCAACGTTTGTCGGTGTATTTTTTAATTTTATGAATTGAGGTAAAGTGTAGTTGAGTCGAATAATTTTATTAAAAATGGTATAAAATTAATTTTATTTATATGTTTTAAATATTAATAGGTATCGTTTAATATCCGATATTTTTTTTTCAATCATATTGCTTAAAGATACCTACGTCAAAAGAATGACCAATGGCTGGTGAGCAGTCGGGCGGCGTTCATTAAACTCTAACTACTGAAACCGAGTGCGTAGTTAAGTCTGAAGTTAAGCCGTTGGAATTCATTTGCCCTCAGTCGCCGGCTAAATTATTCAGTTTAATTCTTCCACTTTTTGCCGACGAAAAAGTTGTGCAATTATTTCCATGGATACTTTTTCTTCGTGGCTCAAATGTTCTGGGGTTAAATTGCGTTTGTGAACAGCTTATGTTGGTGGAGTACTTGTTTAAAAGTCCCGTATCCCCTTGCGGGTTATGGGACACTCTGTGTCCTGCTAAACTAAACTTTATTTGTTAGTATGGACTAAACAATACGGGGAAGACGGAAAATCGAACTTAGGCCAATGCAGAATGAAAATATTTTAAGATGTTGGTTTTATTTCAAACATGAGCTTTTTACATATTTATAACAAAATCGCAATTTGAATGAAATGAATTCGCGCCATATTTGTAAAAAGCACAGATAACAATAATTTCAAATCGAACAATGGCGGCGTATTATGTTTTTTTTTAATTGCGTTCATTAATTGGAGTTAATGTTACTGAAATATTTTTATTATAATGAATTGTTTACAAAAATATATGTAAATATGAATTTAAAACGTTCAATTTATTATGTTAAAATGGGTATTTAAAGTTTTGTAGTTAGTATAATACCTACCTCTATAAAGATATCACTTAAACCCCATGAATAATTCAGGTGTTAAAACGTAGGTAGATAAAATATTATGACAAAGTTACTTTCTTGTTTACGTTAGAATTTAGATAGCAAAGATTAATTTCTTTATAGAATATATGCAATAATTTGCCTAAAATTCTAGGAACAAGACATCAATAAACAGGGTTACGGTAATGCAAATGTAGACTATAATCTGTCTCTAATTAAAATATCATCCTAATCCGCTCAATTATTTTTACGCAAAAGACCTGTCAATCATCCACCCAACCATATACACTTCTACTATGAAGAAGAAGAATATGATGCAGAATATATCTCTAATCTCTATTAATTATTATTCTGACCAGTCTTTTAAAGAACAATCTTCAAAGACATGGTCAGTAATTTATATCTTTACTATAAAATACAGTCTATTTACCGAATTGTTAATTATTATCATTATACAAATTTCATTTCCCTTGATGTATTTTCCTTTATGGCCTAATTTAAAATTATTTATTATAGAATTTATTCATAGATCTTCATCATCGATTTCTAAGCGACATTCCTAGGCCAGTAGAAATCGACACTAAAAAACCCTAAATTCGCAAAGCACGATGTAGATTTGAATTTTTGGTATGTTGTTTGGATCAGTTAGGGTGATGTAAATCCCAATTTGCAACTTCGAAAAAGTTGTGCTCGCTGCGCACCACGTGATAAACTGCGAAAATTTTGGACTTTTTTCACTTTTTGCTCTAAAAGTCATAAACTATGCGTTTCCGACAAGTATGATTCAGTACATAAATTAAGGTTATTAAATTTGCAACAATTTAAGCCTAACCGCAGCTCTCTAAACCTTATAACGACTAAACTGTGGCCATTCGAAGATGGTTCATTTTTCCGGAAATATTGAAATTTTTAGTTTTGCTCCCGTTTGAACCAAAATATTGGCAAAAACCGCTCGTTCTTTGAGAAAGTCGTATAATAAAGTTGTAGTGCATTTAATTTTCTTTCATTAGAGCATAGAACAAAGTCTGTGAGACAAATAGTTCACTCACAATATCTGAAAAACAAAAAGAAGGTAGAAATAGATTTTTAAAGAATTGAAACTGAGGGCATATAAAATCATAAAAAGGATAATACTTTTTCATTTGCAGGATAGGTAATTAACAAAATTACAAAGATAATTAAATTTGCAACAATTTAAGCCTAACCGCAGCTCTCTAAACCTTATAACAACTAAGCTGTGGCCTTTCAAAGATAGTCAGTTTTTCCCGAAATTTTCAAATTTTTAGTTTTGCTCCCGTTTGAACCAAAATATTGGCAAAACCGCTCGTTCTATGAGAAGGTCATAAAATAAAGTTGTAGAAAATTTAATTTTGTTAATTACCTATCCTGCAAATGAAAAAGTATTATCCTTTTTATGATTTTATATGCCCTCAGTTTCAATTCTTTAAAAATCTATTTCTACCTTCTTTTTGTTTTTCAGATATTGTGTGTGAACTATTTGTCTCACAGACTTTGTTCTATGCTCTAATGAAAGAAAATTAAATGCACTACAACTTTATTATACGACTTTCTCATAGAACGAGCGGTTTTTGCCAATATTTTGGTTCAAACGGGAGCAAAACTAAATTTGAAATTTTCGGGAAAAACTGACTATCTTTGAAAGGCCACAGCTTAGTTGTTATAAGGTTTAGAGAGCTGCGGTTTGGCTTAAATTGTTGCAAATTTAATTAGCTTTGTAATTTTGTTAATTACCTATACTGCAAATGAAAAAGTATTATCCTTTTTATGATTTTATATGCCCTCAGTTTCAATTCTTTAAAAATCTATTTCTACCTTCTTTTTGTTTTTCAGATATTGTGAGTGAACTATTTGTCTCACAGACTTTGTTCTATGCTCTAATGAAAGAAAATTAAATGCACTACAACTTTATTTTACGACCTTCTCATAGAACGAGCGGTTTTTGCCAATATTTTGCTTCAAACGGGAGCAAAACTAAAAATGTCAATATTTCGGGAAAAATGAACCATCTTCGAATGGCCACAGTTCAGTCGCTATAAGATTTAGAGAGCTTTAATTAGACTTAAATTGTTGCAAATTTAATAACCTTAATTTATGTACTGAATGATACTTGTCGGAAACGCATAGTTTATGACTTTTAGAGCAAAAAGTGAAAAAAGTCCAAAATTTTCGCAGTTTATTATTTGCGTATAATCTTTTTTCCTACTTTCCCAAATTTTGTAATTTTGTTAATTACCTATCCTGCAAATGAAAAAGTATTATTCTTTTTATGATTTTATATGCTCTCAGTTTCAATTCTTTAAAAATCTATTTCTACCTTCTTTTTGTTTTTCAGATATTGTGTGTGAAATATTTGTCTCACAGACTTTGTTCTATGCTCTTATGAAAGAAAATTAAATGCACTACAACTTTATTATACGAACTTCTCATAGAACGAGCGGTTTTTGCCAATATTTTGCTTCAAACGGGAGCAAAACTAAAAATTTCAATATTTCGGGAAAAATGAACCATCTTCGAATGGCCACAGTTTAGTCGTTATAAGGTTTAGAGAGCTGCGGTTAGGCTTAAATTGTTGCAAATTTAATAACCTTAATTTATGTACTGAATCATACTTGTCGGAAACGCATAGTTTATGACTTTTAGAGCAAATAGTGAAAAAAGTCCAAAATTTTCGCAGTTTATCACGTGGTGCGCAGCGAGCACAACTTTTTCGAAGTTGCAAATTGGGATTTACATCACCCTAACTGATCCAAACAACATACCAAAAATTCAAATCTACATCGTGCTTTGCGAATTTAATGTTAATTTCCACTGGCCTATCCCAAGAGTATTAAATATCAATTCATTATTTTATGGTTATTTATTTTTCAGATAGGATCAAAATGACACGACAAAATGGACTAATCAGTCTCAATAATTCATTTGTTCGCAAATATAACAATTTTAAAATATATTATAGTGTTTATAAGTTTTTATGTTTGATTTTACACGACTATTATACACAGAAATAAAACACTTTGCAGACTCTCTCTACCCGTGAGTAGTTACGTAGTTTCTAAATATTCGTATAAAAACAAAATGAGATATGTAGATATTATGTCTATGTGTGTATATAATATGAAACTACAAAATATGTGAGACAAAATCTATTATCTACTAGCGGTCCGCCCCGGCTTCGCCTGTGGTACATGTTTACGTTTTCTCTACATAAGAACTATCCTCGTACTTCAAGGAATATAATAAAAAAAGAATTATCGAAATCGGTTCAGCCGTTCTCAAGTTATGCGCTTACCAACACATTTTGCGATTCATTTTTATATATAAGACTAGCGGTCCGCCCCGGCTTCGCCCGTGGTACATATTTACGTTTTCTCTACATAAAAACCATCGCCGTACTTCAAGGAATATAATAAAAAAGAATTATCGAAATCGGTTCAGCCGTTCTCAAGTTATGCGCTTACCAACACATTTTGGGATTCATTTTTATATATAAGAAGAAGAAGATAAAACAGTATCTACAAGACAGATCTGCAAGTGTACTGTGTATGTGTGTATCTATGTATAGACACTCCTCTCTTTCGATATACAGGGTGTCCCAAAAAGTATGGATGAACTGAAGCCAGGAGGTAGAGGACCTAGAGGGCTATCCGAATCACCCCCATGTATGTTATGCGATTTTTCGTAGTTTCGGAGTTATGACTCTTTTTTCAATTTTTCACTTATCGCCGAGTACGATGAGATTTTGACTCATGGTGACGTCAGTTATAGCGGTAGATGCTTGATTTTTTTTGTGTGCTAAGCTGAAAGATAGGCCAATTCAGTATGGTAACATTTACTGTCGTAAGATCTTTGAATGGAATAAAAAAAATAATTAAATGCCAAGAAAGATAAAATCACCCAGTAAGTTCACAACTTCAAGGGCCCGTAAAAAAATAAAATTACATAAAAAAAGTTTTCCGTTTGGCATTTAAAAACTTGCTCTATCCATCAGGTAGCTACGCTAAAAATTTTATTTTATTATTCAGAAGGCTTCAATCGAAAAATTGAAATCTAAATGTGATAAGTGCAAAAATTTAATTAACATGATGATTAATAAAAACAAATTAAAACCAATAAAAAGGTGTTCAATTACCAGAAATTTTTAAAATAACCCCGCTGTTAGTCGATTCAAGTGCCACACCACCATAAAAAGTTGTCTTTTAAATGTCTGAATGCCAATTTATCATTTTAATGGTTTCTTCTGCTATTATGAATTTCCGGGTTATTTCGTCCAAATTGTGGCATTCTCTCAAGTAGCCGAGGTCTTTGTAGTATCCCCATTGAAATAAATGAATGGGGTTTAGGTCGAGGGACCGTGGAGGCCAGGCTTTAAGGCAGGCGTCACCGGCGCATGCGCAGGCTGCAACGACCAATCCATCTTACAGGGTATCTTTGCCCTTTAACCTGGCCTACACGGTCCCCAGACAAAAATTCCATTGATTTTTTTCCGTGGGAATACTACAAAAACGAGAGAAAGCCACAATTTGGACGAAATAACCCCGAAATTCATAGTAGCAAAAGAAACCATTAAAAATGATAAAAGGGCATTCAGACATTTAAAGACAACTTTTTACGGTGATGTCGCACTTGCATTGACCAACAGCGGGGTTATTTTAAAAATTTCTGGTAATTAAGCACCTTTTTATTGGTTTTAATTTGTTTTTATTAATCATCATGTTAATTAAATTTTTGCACTTATCACATTTAGATTTCAATTTTTCGATTGAAGCCTTCTGAATAATAAAATTAAATTTTTAGGGTAGCTACCTGATGGATAGAGCAAGTTTTTAAATGCCAAACGGAAAACTTTTTTTATGTGATTTTATTTTTTTACGGGCCCTTGAAGTTGTGAACTTACTGGGTGATTTTATATTTCTTGGCATTTAATTCTTTTTTTTATTCCATTCAAAGATCTTACGACGGTAAATGTAACCATACTGAATTGGCCTATCTTTCAGCTTAGCACACAAAAAAAATCAAGCATCTACCGCAATAATTGACGTCACCATGAGTCAAAATCTCATCGTACTCGGCAATAAGTGAAAAATTGAAAAAAGAGTCATAACTCCGAAACTACGAAAAATCGCATAACATACATGGGGGTGATTCGGATAGCCCTCTAGATCCTCTACCTCCTGGCTTCAGTTCATCCATACTTTTTGGGACACCCTGTAGAATGTAGTATACCTACAAACAATACTAGGCATTGACTAGATCTAAACAAATGAAGGCATCGACATCCCATGTCACTTGAATGGGGCCAATTAACCGTCTCTCTACGTTATTTCAACCCTTCACTGCGTATTTATATCGGATAGGGTAAAGGGTACTGTTACCGGCTAGTTCCAATTAATTATACTCGTTTTAAACAAGACACCTTTTTTGACGAGATACTTTAACGAGGTTCAAAGGTAAAGGCTTGAGTAATTTGAATAATATAAAAAAGGTAAATATTTTCAGTGTAGGTATAACGAGAGACACTACGAAATTAAAATAATAGGAAAGCTTCATTTTTTTAATGTCTTAAGACATTAATCGTTAAACCAGGCCTTTTAAAATCACTTCTAACAAGTTTTCAATGGTGTAAATACTACGATGTTTTGTATATTTCAATAGTTTGACGAAATTCCTTATTAATGTAACTAACAAAAGTTGTATTATGTATGACTTAATTAATGTGATTGAACTTATTTTAACTGAAAGTTAGAATATACTTACCTATTTCGAAAAACATGACATAATATTTTTGATGTTTATGACTAGGACTCTATTTCTCTAAATGCGTCTGAGAATGTATTTTAAGCGCAACTTAATTCTTAATTGCAAATAAATCTGTATCTGTATGCATATGTATAGAAGTCATAATAATAATTTAAGGCACGCAAATATACATTCGCACACAAGTAAATGTCCCCGAAGGGTCACACAACCTTTCCTCTTCTCCAATCTAATAGAACCTTCCACAACAAACGAATTTACCCTACAAAATCGTCATTTTTCTACTCGCTAAAGTTGCAATGTATTGAGAGCGGTTGCGAGCAGTCTTTTCATCGCGCAGACGACAAAAAATTAACTTTGTATCCCTCTTGTATTTAGTTTGCACAATAAGCTATTGATAAAGTAGGTGAGGGCCGTACCGTTGTAACAAAACACATTGTCTAAGTATGAACTAGATGTGCCCTGCGGTTTTACCTGCATTACTCGGCTCCTATTGGTCTTAGCGTGATTATAATATACAGGGTGTCCCACTGTTGGTATACTAAGCTCAAAGGAGGCTATAGTTTTGCATACGCTGAGTACGTAAAAAATTCTTATAAAATTCCAGACGCATTTTATTTTTCAAATACATAGATGAATTCTTAAAACTCTATGTGTACACCCATAACAAGCAACCCGCCCAACTTTGCCACCAGCACGTGAGCTATCGTTTAAGATTATGTTTTCACAGACAAAATGTTCATATTAGAGAAGCGGTATATGCCGGCTGCGCGAAGTTAGAGAAGAAAACATGGATTTTCAGGAAAAATTTAGCAAAAAATTTTTGACGTAATTTTGTTGTTTAAGTATTTTTTACGTGATCGGTGTATGTAAAACTACAAGTTCCTTCGCGCTTAGTATACCGATAGTGGGACACCCTGTATATCTAGCCGATAGCCTTACTCCGTCCGTCCGATCCGTGATTTCTGAGATTAGCGCGTTCAAGCAAACAAACTAACGAAGTCTACAGCGTTTGTAATATTACTTAGTATGAATACCTAACATTTATATGTAAAAGTAAGTAGGTAGGTCTCTACAGAAGCACGATTAGGCTCACATTTGCAATTCTCAATACCCGCTGAAATATAGTACCTACCTAACAAGAGAAAATGATTCGAAAGTTTCTTAAAAATCAAACTATATACAGATTTTTTATTGGAATATCAACGGTATTAAAATAAGCATCAAATACAACAAATGTAGGTACGTACGTATGTTTTTGACTAAATCAATTGAGAGAACTTAGATTACGGACACGGGACTTCTCTTTACAACACTTTCAATGAAAAGCGTATAAAAAAAGACCTGTCAATTTTTTGCCTTCCATTTTATATGTAGACCACATAAAAAAGAACGATGTAACAAATTTAATACTGGATAAACTAAAAAATACGGTAATACAATAAAGCCATAAAGGAAATAAGCCGAACATAACAAACACCTAACAAAAGGTAGAGAAAATATGGGCACATTAACAATATTTCCAAAACCAACGTCGCTAAAATTCTTCGTGAAGTATCGACTACTGGGTTCCGTAGAGTTTTGTGCTGTATTTTTCTCTCAAAAGTTGATTTAAACCGTATTTAAAATTGAGGAACTGTTATTTAAAAATGAAATTTATTAATGCAATGTCATAAACAACAATAATCTTTATCAGAATTTATTTATTTAAGTAATGGAAAGGCTACATACCAGGATGTAATTTCCATGGAATATTTGGTGGAATTAAAAGCAGCTTCAAAGATATACGGTTTTTGGTAAAAACGACCTTCATTATCTTAGTTAATGTAGTGAATTATCTTAAGACAATGCAACTCAAAATAAGTATTTTCTGTTATGTCTCTTATAAATATTAACTCCGAAGTTTAACTTCAAAAATATTTTTATCTCGTAAGAGACCATATTTCAAATATATTGCTGTCCTAGATAGAATTTTGATGTTAGCCGTGTGATCTTTATACATTTTAATGTATCCGGTACGACTGTATGAAAACGTTGGTTTACATAATTTCTTAACAACCGTAGTTTAAGTTTACATTTAAAAATAGCACTCATTGCTATGGGAATCCTATCCTACTTCCTACTAATATTGTAAATGCGAAAGTTTGTGAGGATGTGTGTGTGTGTGTGTGTGTGTGTGTTTGTTACCCTTTCACGCAAATACTACTGAACCGATTACAATGAAATTTAGCACACATATAGAGGGTAAATTGGATTAACACATGAGATAGGTTTTATCCCGGAAATCCCACGGGAACGGGAACTATGCGGGTTTTCCTTTGAAAACGCGGGTGAAGCCGCGGGCGGAAATTAGTCTATACAAAAAGTGACTTTATTAATAGTTAAGCATTTACAAATTGATGCTCGTGATTTTTATAACATACTTTTATTAGCTTCACCTGTATATGTTTGTGTGTAATTTGTGATTAGGTACTCTAGACTCGATTTTGATCCACTTTTAACAGAAATATTTTATTCAAAAATTGGACACATAATAATAATAGTTTAAAAAAACTAAAAAACACGCTTTTTATAGAAAACCGAACTAAAAAATAGAAAATTTTATCAAATTAGTGTATTGTCATCGGTCCTCAATAAATCTATAAAGTTTGAACGAAATCTGGCCGTTTAAAGTGGGTTAAAATCGCGCCCAAAGAAGTCGGTTACAAACATACAAACATACAGGTGAAGCTAATATAAAGCGTGTAATAAAAAGGATTGGTGACAATACAAAAATATCTAAAAAATAAAATAAATTTATTTTTTAAATTATAATCAATCAGTTAATGAGAAATGGGGAATGAGTAATCATCAGCTTATCTACCATTTCTACTTTAAAATATTAATTTTAATATAGCTTGAACAAACATATTACAAAACCAGAAAGCTGTGTTTAAGTTCATACCTTAAAATAACATTAGAAAGACCAAAATAGTAAGGAGATTTAGTTCTTTTCAACCGTCTCACTGATCCCTAAAACCCTGAAAGCCTTCTCGCAAACACTTGAACAAGAAAATTGCTACGGCGTCTAGAGACTGGCATAAATTCATAACTTTACATCATCATTTAAAAGAAAAAAAATAGTCCAGGGCCTTGATGAGTGCAAGCGAAAAGGGGCTTACTGTTAAGTGCTTTTGGGTTGAATTTTATATTGCGCCATTAAATCTGGAAAGGCAGACAGCTGACAAATTATTTGGGTCATTTTCGTTAAAAATATATTTTGTTACCTTTTCGCGGCGGTCGGGGCAAGTGTTGACGTTTGATATGTTTTTTACTGTGGTTTTTTACCATACATCTCTTCTATAATAACATTATAAAGATTAATATTACATAATAGATTTCATTGTTTGTTTGCAACTATTCACTTCAAAACTACTCTATGGATTTTAAATCCTTTATTCATTATAAAACCGTGTCTTTTGCATTTCACAATTTTTCGACACTTTATAATCCTCTGAGTTATATTATTATGAACTAAAAGTGTTTATAATGGGAACTATATTTTCTATCACCAAAATTTATATTTGTCATCAAGTTATATCACCTAATAAATAGATCTATCACCACGAAATATTTTCGTTCTCAGATAAACAAAAATTGTTCCCAGGTATGAATTATAAAATTAATGTTAATATATGTGTAAAATAAGAGATCGATAACCAATAAAATTATATTGCATTACATGAATATAAACTTCGTTCTTATAATAACAGTTTTGTTACTTAAATAATAGCTCTGTGGTCAGAATGGTAGATCTGTCACCAAATAAATCGATTATCGATCCCTGACTGCGACTCCTTTTAATTTGATATTTTGTCACCAATACAGTAGTAACATTTTATTTCATTCAGATATTAAATTAATAGTATTCGTTACCAATTTAATACATCAATTTATAATTTTAATGAAAAAATGATCAAAGGGGCGGAGACAAATTGGCGCGACAAGCTGATTATTCACTGGTTATTATTTTTAAGAATAATTAATATTGATTATTTTAACTTTAATTAAGTGTTTTATCTACTATTCTGCTAGCCATAAGCCAGCTATTTTAAACCAGCGCTGATTGTTCAGTGGTAATTATTTTAAACAATATTGATTATTTTGACTTTAATTGTTTTATTTACTACTCTGCTAAAAATTTTATTTAAATATAATTTATACTACCAGTGGAAATTTAGAACCTTGGGAGTCTAGTTAAGTAGCAGAATCTTTTGGTTGAAAAGATGATGACAACCCTAATTGCACGCCTCATAAGCGAAGCGTTGAGGTGGGTACTACTGTCACTTCGCGCAAAACATCTGATTTTTCAAACTTAAAATGTCTTTATGTATCATACATTGCACTTGTAAGATAATACATACACACACATATTAAGAAAAAACACTATTTTTAACATTCATGATATTTTTGATGTCATTTTTGTTATTTAAACTAGTTAAAAAACAGTTTAAAAAAGTTCTGTCTTGGACGTCCGTGTGTCTGTATGTGCGGATCCTTTTTCTTGTTAACACGATAGCGACCGAAATACTTTACTAATCGAGTCTTTTTTTTTCTCTTACGCTTGAGTATGCTCAGGAATAGAACCCTTTCATTTTTCAAGGTCTGATTCGATGTGGTTTAATTGTTATTAAATAAACAAAAATAATAATTAATAAATATTTATTAAAAAAAAATTATGAGGCGTGCACTTTTGGATTTTCCAAATTATTTTTTATTTGAACTTAATGCAATTTTCTAGTAACATAATAATATGATTTATTGGTGATCTCTTTAAATTAGTTTGCTTAAATACTTATTAGGACACACCTATTATAATACATATAAAAACATTTATTTGGTACTAGACGTAATATCTCAGGATTTCAGGTGATTTATTGTGGAACTGATTTTGCATTATTTGGTGACTACATTTTGGTGACAGATCTACTATTTTGAGGACAAACCCTATTATTTAAGAAACACAAAACTAATTAAATTGGTGATAGCTTAAATGATACCCGTTTATAATCTTACGTTGACGTATAGTAAAAATGAATCGCCAAATGTTTTGCGCAAAACCCGGGAACGGCTCGGCCAATTCAGGTAATTTTTTTAGCGTTTTTGTTTAGACACAAGGAAGGTTCTTATGGAGAGGAAACACGAAAAAAGAGCAATAGTACGCCGAAACAGCTGGTATAAGATAAATTTAAAAAATAAATACTTACTCATAAGTAGCGGCGAAGAAATAACAACTATACATACAAATAAAACTAATTAAAATAAGTATATTTTATATGGAACTAGCTCATCGTCCGCGGCTTCGCCCGCTTTGTCTCAAACCTAATAAATGATATACTAAAACCTTCTTATTGAATCACTTTGTCTATTAAAAAAACCGCGTAATCCGTCGCGTAGTTTTAAAGATTTAAGCATACAAAGGGACATAGGGACAGAGAAAGCGACTTTGTTTTATACGATGTAGTGAATAGGTAGGCATTCTTCGATTTAGATTAAGACGAGACACGTCGAATTGTATTACAGTAGATAACCTAGTTTCTAAATTAGGCTAAATTATAGGTACGCTTGTAACACAAATTTGTATTAAGTTTCCATTTGAATCGAATTCAGTGTTATCAAATTCAAAGACGCGTTCATCATTTCAGTTCCAAGTTTGTTAAGTTACATACTTATTTGCTTAGATAATGACTGGTAAAGCAAAAACTTACTTTAATAGGTCTAGTCTTTAGTCTTACGTTAAGTATGTGTTTCTTTATATATTTAAAGATCATGCATTAATATCTGGTAATTTTGAGTCTACAATTTTTCAAATTAGTTTAACCTGGGTAAAAATGTAATATGGCTACGAAAAGTTTTCCGAGCGAAAACAAGTCGTTTTTTTGGTTCTGTGCAACTGTACAATAATTAATATGATTATACAACTACAACACTGATCGTTTTTCCTATATGGAGCTTAGAGACGTTTTTTCCATTATTAACCACCGGGATTGAACCCAGTACCAGTACCTGTTACCTCTACCACACGTGCGTCAAAATGTAACATAAATAATCCAAAATGTTCACACTGAAACTGCAAGCCCAAAGTGAATTCGAAACTAGACGTGCAACTAACCCAGCAAAGAATTGAAATTTTTCACTCAGCCCGAGGTAAAACGTGGAAAATTAACCGGTAATTTTAAAGTGGATCATGCATTTTCCTAATGAAGTAGAGTAGAGAGATACATGTAGCATATAAATTAATTTATCGTGTAATAGCTACGTCCTGTGAGATTAATATTGTATCAGGGAAACCTTTTACATTACTGTGCTGCGTTTGAATGAATGATGAAAAAAATTCTTTATTGCGCACTAAAATCCTACCCATAGGTTGTCTAGTAGAAATCGCTTAGTAGCGATAAGGCCGCCTTTTTTGCTTTACATTATAATTATTGTTTTTTTCTTTTTGTTACTTACATTGTCTGTTTTTATTTGGTGCTGAATAAAGTGTATTTATTTTTTGAAATGCAGGATTAGAAAATAAGAGCTATACTTACAAGTATAGCTCTTATTTTCTACATGTACAGAGGGCGGTCAAATCGCTGTAAGCGATTTCTGCAAGACAACCCGATAATTTATTTAAAAATTATTGAAATTTCACTTCAAAAATTACGGTATCTTCCTTTTTGGTATCAAATATGATGATGTGAATGTATTGATACCTGCATAATATTATTTGAAATAACAGGACAGTAATAAGTAAGGTGAGTAACTAGCTAATTGTAAACACACCTCCACTTCAGAACTAAGCAATCTTTCTCACTTAGCTCAGACTGTAACCTATAGGGATTTTAAAGAGCACTAGAAAAGCAAAGCTACCATAAGTATTTATTACATGTTTGGCTATTTATTATCATCAATTAGTATACCCAATGGAATTTTTAATAGTAATAACTAATAAGTAATAAATTAAATAAATAGTTAAAATTATTATTATCCGTCTGTGTTTTTATGAAGAAACGAAGATAATAATAAAATCATTGCCTATATTTATACCAAAAACATATTAATTAAACACAAGTTGTTATAATAATAATTAAAACATTATGGATAATCCACTCAGTGATTTATGAGAATCAGAATTCAGTAGAATGTAAAGAAAACAATTAATTTGCTCCAGTGAGTTTATAAACAATAAATATACCTCAAATTTTTTTTCGTAAAAAAAGGAAAAATTTTATTGCCAAAAACAATCTCTAAAAAGTAGATAAGTTTTCTGATAATCATTTAGCGTTAAAATAGTTACTTGTATATATTCCCTACTAAAAATAAATTATTATTTTTGTAACTTTCAAACCTTTTTCCTTGTGGCACAATGCTCTGTTTGTTCAATGTAATTAACCACGTCGGCCATTGTCTCATCCGTTCTAATGATAAATTGTTTTCTTGAACCGTCCGCAAACTAAGGTCTGCGGCTTTTTTACTATACGACACTGGTACGACACGATATCGGGTGTTAGTGGATTGAGTAACGTCTCGCATCGGAGAATATACAGAAGGTAATAGAAAGAAAAAGATGTATTTAATTATTGGTTTGATTATAAAAATGTTAACTATAGATAGGTTAGGATGCAATTTTATTTTTGGGATAGGATAGGTGATCTATTTACGGTAATATTAACTTTTCCTGTGGATATGTTTACATGCAGTCAATACATGTAATAAGCATGTAATCGACTCCTTTCGACTAGATTTTGGCTCTCTTAGAACGAACAGATTTAATACAATAATAATTTATGTAGTGTGTTTTTAACTAAATTTATTTTTAACCGACTTCAAAAAAATGGAGGAGGTTATCAATTCAGCCGGTATATATATATTTTTTTAAGTATGTACACCGATTACACCGAGGTTTCTGAACCGAATTACGTGATTTTTTTTTGTTTGATGCGGAATGGTTTCGAATTGGTCCCATCCAAATTTGATACGGATAGGCCCCGTAATTTTTATTTTATGAGCATTTTTGTCTGATCTCGATGACTTATTTTACAATTTTTTCTTAAAACATAATGACGTTGAAGGACGTTGATTATTGATTATAAAAAATCTCCTCTTATCAGTGATGAGTGAATAGATCACACGACAACAATAAACTTTTTCGATTTTTCGTAGACACCCACTATTTTAGTTTACAAGCTATAAAACCTTTATTCTACGGTCAACATAAAATCGAATTTAACGACTGCGGGCATCAGAATGGATCCAACGTAATCTTGTGCGTTTTATTATCTGTCCCGTGGCGATAGCGGTTATATTGTTTCATTTTTAACCGACTTCGAAAGAATATCAATTGACACGGAAATCTTGAAGTGTTCTACTATATGCGCGTTGAGAGTAAAATTTCAAGGTCATGGCAATGCCGTCACGTCATGGAGTAAGGCGGCGATTTTGATGTCTTTGCCAAAGAAATTTCACTTCTGACACGTGTGCTCGGCACACACGCTCTTTTTTTGTTTGACCCCTTTATTATCTTTTTGTTTAGTTTTTGTGTGTGTTTTTTTATGTATTTATTTTGACAGACCGAGCAGGCGCGAAGCAGCTAGTGGACCATGGCTCGGTCGAGGAAAATATCACGAATTTCATCAAAATCGGTTCAGTGGTATATGCGAGAAGAGCCAGACAAACAGACAGACGGAGATACTTTCGCATTAGCGCATTCAACTAAACAAACATATTAATTACTTTACAAATATTAGTAGATAAGTATCATCTAACCTAATTTAACAACCTTTGTTATTTACATAACTGACGCAGTATTTTTAACTGCGTTGATTTTTCAAGAACACTAACAACTAATATATACATATATGTATAAATAGCGGCGCAGCTACACATAGGTGTAGCTGCGCCGCGCGGTTTCACCCGCGGACAAGTCGCGTATCTAATAGAGTTGTATTTCCATATCTATTATTATTATTCTGATGTAAAGCCTAGATTTCTGAAAAAGTCCCATCCAAATCTATCCAGTAGTTTTTTCGTATCGGAGTAACAAATATACATGCATCTCACAAACTATCGCATTTTTATTATTAGTGGGATAGGATAGGTTATATATTTTTAATTGCCTTTACTTGTTCTATATATTTTGTAATCCTGGACTTATATGCCTAATCTTCATATCTTGCTTATATGTATGTATAATTATTTATAGCATCAGCATTCAGCATGTTTATAGCATACGAATAAATTAGTTCGCAGTGGACAACCGGCGTTAGATAGTTACAATGTAACAAAAACTGCGTGTGTGTTGAAATATGAGTGGGCACCGATAAATTGTTGATAGGCTACTATCGGGGAATCCCCGCTTTTGCGGCGCATGAGATCAACAAACTATACCAATTGCATGGCCAGCTTAATCTATACTTAATTTTATTAAGCTGAAGAGTATGTTTGTTTGTTTGAACGCGCCACAGGAACGCGCTAATCTCGGGAACTACTGGTCCGACTTGAAAAATTATTTCGGCTTTAGATAGCACATTTATCGAGGAAGGCTATAGACTATATTATACATAATAATATAATCTCGCTAAGACCAACAGAAGCGGAGCACTGCGGGTAAAATCGCGGAGCACAGCTAGTAATAATTCTCTATTTATTATCATATAATTATCTCACAAAAAAAAATATAAATTAATATATTTCTCGAATGAGCAGAATTAACCGATTTTAAACACGATTTAATAGCTTCACCTATATTTTGTATGTAACCGACTCCTCATGACTCGATTTTAACTCGAAACGGACAGATTTAAATTCTTACATTGTGCACTTATCAAGGAACGGTAATAATAACGTAAATAATGAGTTTTTCAATTAAGCGATTTTGTTAAACTATACTAACTATAGAGAGGTAAATGGTTTGATATAGGTAGTTAATATGCAAAAAGCTGGCCTCGTCATCACTTTTCAACCGAACTAGCTTATAGTTTTGCGACTAATAATAATTAATTCCAGATCTTATAAATTTTTAAAGAATAGAGGTCAGTCATTGCCCCAGAATGGCGAAAGACGCGGGTTCGAAATTCGAATCCCGCCTCGTGATTGAAAATTTTTTATTCTTTCAAAATTTTTATTCATAAAGCATTTGCAAATTAAAATATTAAATTCAATTGCAGATCTTGTCACAAATATTATAATGTAAGCAAAAAGAGTAAGTATTTTTTTGAATTTTGAACTAAGAACTTTCGACTGGGTCATCTGACTTATATGTTTTTTTTTTATAACGTGCCTTCGTTACGTGTCGTAACGTTAAAGAAATAAAACAACATAGCGTTCAAAAATATAATTTATTTTCAAAAACATACAAAATCAAAAACTTAGCTATACCTGGGCGCAGTCAGGTTGAGCAGCTAGTAATAATATAAACATAAAATAATGTACTTAAGTATTTCTATTTACATTTTGAATATGATTTTTACATCATTATTTACTTTGCAACAATTAACTTTTTTTCTGATTACAGGTATCAGTTAGGATATTATTTCAAAACGAAAACTAAACATAGTGTTGTGTTGTGTGTGCTTGTGCATAGCTATAATAACAAAATTACCTACATTAATACCCAATCGTAACAAAAACGAACATACATTCGAATTCATTGAAATGCTTCTTACATTACGTCAGTCTGGAAAAACGTGCAAGTATTACATATGGGAGTTATCCATAGGGACAACTATTTCATGCGTACTGTAGGATCTACGTTTAGGTGTCAATACAACAGATTCATAAATTTTATACGCTGTAAAACACAATACAACTGTCAATAGTAATCCCATACAAATGTCTGTAAAAAGCACTGAATTTGAGTGTTTTTCTAATTCTGAAGTAATATGTTCAAGAGATTTGTTCATTGTCTTATTCATTATTGCTATCTTTTCATTCATTACTGTCATTTTATTATCACCCTCATCTGGAGTGGCCAAATTACTATCATTGACAGCTGTTGTATTGTATGGGTTATTGTTAACCTTGGAAACATTGAATAAGCTTGTTGTTTTTGGAATCACCATCCTATCGTTTACATCACTCTGTAAAAACCTTTCCAGTAGCCTATTTGTAATATTGCTTCCAACAACGAGGTCTTTTAATCTGTCATTAATTGAATTAAAGTTTCGATCTTGGTTAGATTTGTCCATTGATAATTTTACCAAAACATCCCGGATATCAAATAGAATCGGATCACTTACATTAGAATTCATATTATTATTTGAGGATCCATAGATCCTTTTGTCGCTGCCACTACAAGTGATACCGTGAATGTTCTCTTTACTGCTTTCATCTTGAATCATTGCTGTTATATTAAACGTATGTTTACTTCTTCTAAATTTAACTAATATTTCACAAGACAGAGGATTGCCGCCTATACTTAGCATCGATATGTGTTGATTCGAAAACTCTTCAAAGCTGATTTTGCTTATATTATTAAAGTCTACGATTAGAATTCGTAAATTCGGAATATCATAAAATCGTTCTGTTTCCAAATCCTGTATATTATTGTAAGATAAGTCGAGGGTCACCAAAGAAGTTAACCCACGAAATGCGCCATAACTGGGAGTATTTAATTGATTGTGTGAAATATTAAGAACATTCAAATTAATATTCTCTTTAAAAAGGTTAAGTGGTAAAATTTTCAACTCATTGAAACTGAGATCTAATGTATTTAAATCATGAAAATTAGAGAACGCTCCAGCGTCTAGCAACATAATCTTATTGTGACTTAAATCTAATATTTTGAGAAAGTGAAAATTATTAATTTGAAGAGATGTAACGTTGCTTATACTTGAATTTGACAAATTTAATTCAATCAAATGTGAATTGGCTATACTATCGAACTCTAAATCTTTCGTTAAACCTGACAAGACAATTTTTTCTAGAAAAGATAAGTTACCAATCAAAGAAATATTTAATTCAATTTCCTTGTTATAGGATAAATCTAAATAGGAGATCTCTTTACAGCTCAAAAATAATGTGTCTTGCAATTGTTTTATGTCATTATATGATAAATCGATTCTGGATAACAATGGCATGCCGGCAAAAGTATTATGTGAAATGAAAGAAATCAAATTGTGATTTAAATACAAGTCTCTTAATTTAAGTAATGACGTTGAATTCAAGTCAAAATGTTTCAGCATATTATAGGATAAATCGAGTACGTTTATATTGTCAGTATTTATTAAAGCGTTATGAGTGATCTCTGTAACAGCCCCGTGTGATATATTAAGAGTATGCAGATTGAACATTCGATTGAAAGAGTTATTATGAATAACAGTTAGGGAGCTATAAGATATATCGAGGACGGGCAAGGAATTTAATCCATAAAATGCATTATCATCCAATTTGTTTCCTAAAGAATTCTTTGATATATCAAAACTATCTAATTCACCCATATCTTTAAAAGAGTAAGATTCAATCTGAGAAATATTATTACAAGATACATCTAGAAACTGTAAAACTTGCAATCCATGAAAGTCGTGTTTTTTTATTGAACTTATGAAATTGTTATTAATTGATAGATATTCTAGCTTTATCAGATCTTCCACCTGGAACCCCAAGCTGGTGATTTGATTATTTGATAAATCAAGTCGTTGTAAAGTATACATATTATTAAACGACTTTAAAGATACATTTTTGATTTTATTATTGTTTAAAAGAAGCTCCTGGACATGATTTAAACCAACAAACGAAAAATCTTCAATAAAATCAAAATATTGGAAACTTAAATCTAGTTCTGTAACATAAGATAGGCCTTCAAACATACCTCTTACTAGCGCTCCGCCTATGTTATTTCGCTCTATATTAAAATTTGTTATATTATTATCCCTAAAAATGAATTTAGGTATAGCTCGTATCTCATTAAAGGAAAAATCAATAATTTTTAAGGAATGTGTGTTTAAAAACAAATTTTTGTTCAAATTAATAATCAAGTTATTTCTTAAATAGACAGTTGATAAATTTGTCATATTATTAAATATATTATCTTCGAGTTTAGATATCAGATTGTCACTAAAATCCATTGTTTTTAAATAAATCAAATGTCCAAAATCATTTATTAACAAATCACTAAATTTATTATTATTCGCTAGGATCTGCTCAAGTTTTGTCAATCGTAAAAGTGATCCACTCAGTTTTTTGAGTTTGTTATATGCTAAATTTAAGTACACAAGATTTGGTGTTCCTTCAAATGTGAATTCATCTAATTTTGATATGTCATTATAAGACAAATCTATATATTGTAAATTATTGAATTGATGAAAAGTAGCAGGATCCAATTGAACAAAATTGTTATGTGAAATATTTAACTTTAGTAGATTCGTAAATGAATATTCATAATAATTAATTGTAAGCTCATGGAGTAAATTATATGATAGATCAAGCTCTTGTAAATTCGGAAAACTGTATTCAGAACTGAGTTCTGCGCTTTCTATAAAATTGAATGATAAATTAAGCATTTCCATATTTTGCATATCTTGCAATAAAGGAAAAATTGTGTAAATATTATGACTTAAGTCTAGTATTATAATTGTATGATAATAATAACCTTCTATAAGAGGCTTTCTCTCTGAATCTTCATAAGAAGTGTCTTTATAAGCAATCTTCACTGGAAAATTATTCCATTGTCTATAACGATAAGAATCGTAACAGTTCCCAACTAACCTGTCGTTCACGTCTGCCAAAGTAACAACATTGCGACATTTAGCTTCAATCATGCACAAATCTGTATTAAAATCCTGAATGCATTCCTCTGACGAAGACTCTAATTTTGCAATTAGACAAAATAGAAGTGTCTCTGAAAAAAAAATTGAACTCTGTGTAAGTAGCGCTTTGGTTCAGGGTGACAAATCAACATCGAGCTATGCTGCGCTGTACTGCGCTGTGCTGTGCTGTGTTTCTTAAGCTACGTTTTTTTAACAATTAAACGATGCTGCGCTGCACTGCACTGTGCTGTGCTGTGTTTCTTAAGCTTCGTTTTTTAACAATCTAGCTCAGTATAAAGTAATCAGCAGCTCGTGTAGTCGTTTATATCTCGTCAAATATGACCCTATTTTAAAAAAAAAAACGTAAACATTACGACATAGTTGAATCCGATGAAGATGAAAGTGAAGAATAAGCGGATATGGATATTTTATGTGTTGTTTTGTCGTTAAAAGTGTCCAGTCACGGTAGCTTGTTACCTCACACCATACGTGAAAAATACGGAGAATTTTTCTAAAGAGTATTTTTTGCCACTGAAGACGATTTTTTTTTAATATTTGCGAATGACTAAAAATCATTTTAATTATTATTAGCTAGCGACCCGCCCCGGCTTCGCACGGGTGCAATGCTGATACTAAATACACTGCAGAAAAACTGTGAACGTTGTACAATATAAAAACATAGCGGCCCGCTCCGGCTTCGCACGGGTATAAAATATAATTATAGCCGGGCGGCCGGCCGGTTCCGCCGCAAACGCTACGTCCCGCAATTTTTTAATCTGTAATATCTTCGAAAATATTCACTTAAATCATACGGTGTGAAGGGCCATATAGATCTATATTAAATGAACAATGTATTCAAGGTATTTAATTGGTTAAGGATTAATGCTGTATTGGTTAAAATCGCTTCGAAAATTAGCCATTATTTGTCGTAAAAAGTAAATGACAAAAATAAGTTATTGTGGGTTATCCATAAGAGATAGACATATACCATCGCGGACTTTTCTGTAGACCTTTTCAATGTGTATAAATACTTAGTACATTATTTTGATAAAACTCGTAGGGTTCAGCCTGCGTTTGCAATGTAAGCGGAAAAAATGTAATTTTTTACGACATCACATTAGAAACCTCAAAAATAACAGTACTTCTCCACTATTTAATGGATGTTATTATGCATATAACCCTTCCTGCTAACCTAACCTAACTGCATCAAAATCCGTTGCGTAGTTTCAAAGATTTAAGCGTACAAAGGGACATAGGGACATAGGGACAGAGAAAGGGACTTTGTTTTATATGTACTATGTAGTGATAAGCTCGACACAGCGCAGCATGGCAGAGCTCCATAAAAACATAGCACAGTTCGGCATAGCGCGGCTCAGCACGGCGGGTAGCGCGCCTCGCTCGAGACTGCTGCGTTTTTAAACAGAGCGTAGCCTCACACAGCGCAGCACAGCATGGTTTGTTGGTATCCTCATTAAAATATTAAACGAGCGAGTTGACCAAACACAGCACAGCGCAGTACAGCGCAGCATAGCTCGATCTTGATTTGTCACCCTCATTGTTGTATGTGGCAACACTATAATATTATTTTTTTTTTGTTTATGAGATTTTTTCTTAGGTAATGTAGAAACATCTATTTACGGATCAATTACGCTCTGTTAAATATATACTAATACTAGCTTTCCGCCCGCGGCTTCGCCCGCGCAGTCAAAGAAAAACTCGCATAGTTCCCGTTCCCGTGGGATTTCCGGGATAAAACATCCTATGTCCCGGGATAAAAAGTAGCCTATGTCCTTTCTCGGGTATCAAAATATCTCTATACCAAATTTCATGCAAATTAGTTCAGTAGTTAAGGCGTGATTGAGTAACAGACAGACAGACAGAGTTACTTTCGCATTTATAATATTAGTATGGATTATAAAGCTGAAGAGTTTGTTTGTATGAACGCGCTAATCTCAAGAACTACTGGTCCGATTTGAAAATTTTTTTCGATGTTAGATAGCCCATTTATCGAGAAAGGCTAAATAGGCTATAATATATCATCCGCTAAGACCAACAGGAGCTGATCCACGCGGATGAAACCACGGGGCACAGCTAGTGATGTTATCTGATGTTATAAGTATTACAAGTATTTCAATGTAAGGAACAGAGCCAGTTTCATAAAAATCTGGCCAATAATTCAACAAATAGAAATAACAAACCTTTACAGGGTGATTGATTTAAAGGGGTGAAAGTATAGCATTTGGAGTAAAAAAAGACCTATGCAAATTAAAAAAAAAATTTAAATGTCAAATATTTCTGAATTACACCTCTTACAAGTATTAACTATTAGTTCTAAAAATTATACATTTCTGGGCATAAGTATTTTTTTAGACTATTTAAGTGTGTGCCTTGCCGACTCTTGTCTGCAGAACCTTTTAAGAATGTAAATGTGTAAAATTAATTAGAAATTTTAAATTTTAATTACTTGTCCCATACTTACTTGAAATTAGAAGATTTATTATTTTCCTGAAACAAATAATAAATTAAGTTCTTATAAAAAAATTGCTGGTTTCCTAGTTTATAAATCAACTATTTTGACAAAATAAATAGAGTATGGACGTTTTTACATACATACAGTTACTAATTTTTTGATGGTCCTAAATTAATAATTTAAGACGAGGCTCCCTAACATAATTTCTGGCACTGAGAGACCGGTTACGGTACTAGACGCTAACTCAGCCGTAATAAAGTTGAATTTCGCGTGCACTCTTTGGTCGCGTTCGAGCTCGAAAAGTAAGTTTCAAATGTTATTTCGTTTGTAACTAAAGTAATAATTGATCTAGAGAAAAAATATCTTGTGATTCGATAGTAAACTCTATTTTCTTACTGTTAACATTTATTTTAGACATAAAGTCCAAGTAAATCTTTAAAAAAATGTAATAATCCTTAAAAAAAGGCAATATATTTTTTGAATAAAAAATGAATCGAGCGAAAATGTTACAATTACGTAACTTCTTGTATCTACATCGAAAGAAAAAGACCCAATAAATCATATAGTAAAGTTCCATTTTGATTGTATGTGTGACTGTTTCAGAATATTAATGCAAATTCACATAAAATTTAGGGAGCCTCCCCTTAAAGGGAATAAAAAGTAATTTTATATTTTTAAAATCCTCCTTAATTCGAAATCCTCACTGCTGACGGTCGTGATCATTTTTAAATTAATATCCTTATTAAATAAGTAGTAATAAAAAAGTGCATTGTTTATTGCATGTAGCATTACTGAAACAATTTCTAATTTTTTTCATAAGTTGTTCCTTCTAATATACGGTACAGTTGCTAATCAAATTAATAATTATTACCCAACAATATATTATACTAGCTTTTACCCGCGGCTTCACTCGCGTTTAGAAGTATTAATATTAATTAGGTATATTTTTTGCGGCTTTGGTACTTTTTTTTAGCGTATGTAAAAACTTAGGGCCTACAAAACTACAAAACTTTCAACACATATTTTATCCCCTTAGAGGTGGAATTTATCAAAATCCTTACTTAGGGAATGCCTACGTCATAGTAGCTTTATACATGCAAAGTCTAAGCCCGATCGGTATAAAATTGACATAGTTTCATACAAACTTTCATCCCTTATTTAATACAAAGAATAAAAAGGAATACAAGGAATAAAAAGTTTCATACAAACTTCTATGCCCTATTTTACCCCTTTAGGGGACGAATTTTCTAAAATCCTTTCTTAGGGGCCGCCTACGTTATGACATCTATCTGTATGCCAAATTTCAGCCCGATAAGTCCAGTGGTTTGGGCTGTGCGTTGATAGATCACTATATCAGTCACCTTTGAGTTTTATATATTATATAGATACTTAAAGACTGTTTAAAATACAAAAAAACTCACCTTCGCGACATTTTTGAAGAAACTCCTACAGGTTTGTACAATTTTACATTTAATATAACAAGAATATTATTACATATATTTTAATTGCAATTTGCATATATGCTATAGTACTGAAGTGCTTATACAAACTAAAGTCAGCAAATGCGAGTGTGGGTTCGTTGTGTTATCATGGAACATTACAATTTATATCTATACTAATATTATAAAGCTGAAGAGTTTGTTTGTTTGTTTAAACGCGCTAATAGCCCATTTACCGAGGAAGGCTTTATATAGGACGCTATCACAATCATGTGATGATCACGCTAAGACCAACAGGATCGTAGCCACGCGGGTGATACCGCGGGGTGCAGCTAGTTATAAATAAACTAATTGAACCGCGCGTTTCACCCGCGGACGAACCCGCAGGCAATATTAAATATTTCTATAGTGCATAAGTTACATCGCACAGATAATATCATAATACTATGTTATATTATTTATTTGTATAGTTTCATCAAAATCCGTCCAGTACTTTTTGAGCCAATTCGTTACAAAGATAACACACAACGCTTTCGTCTTTAAAATATTAAAACAGATATTAAGTACCTATAGATTCTTCTTCTTCTCTTCAATAATGACTCTTCCATTTAATAAGTACCTAGGGACTCCGCCAATATCCAGTATAATATATGGACATATTTATTATGGACCTATAGATTAAATTGACGTGTCTAAACGTTATGTCAAAAATCTGTCAATCTATACTAATATTATAAAGCTGAAGTTAAGTTTATTTGTTTGTTTGTTTGAACGCGCTAATTTCAGGAACTACTGGTCCGATTGGAAAAATTCTTTTGGTGTTAGATAGCCTATTAATTGAGGAAGGCTATATAATATTATCATCACGCTAAGACCAACAGCTGGAGCGGAGCAATGCGTGTGAAACCGCGCGGCACAGCTAGTATTTTATATACATAGATCAAGCATAGATTTTGTTATCTAATCCTTCTGGACAGATTTTGAGAATTTTTAATTTCTACAGATCCTGTCATTTTAAACCAATTATATGCTAGTAAAGGTTAAGGGTCTTCTGGGCTTGATCTTTTTATTTTATCTGTTAGTTAAAATGACTAACAATCTTATATATAAAAATGAATCGCAAAATGTGTTGGTAACCGCATAACTCGAGAACGGCTGAACCGATTTCGATAATTCTTTTTTTATTATATTCCTTGAAGTACGAGGATGGTTTTTATGTAGAGAAAAGATGTGTTTTTTGTACCACGGGCGAAGCCGGGGCGGACCGCTAGTGTATGTATATAAATACAAATCGAAGCGTTAAATTGGCAATCAGTATCTTTACCATATTGAATACTGCCCTTTGACTTATACAGTCGTGTGTAGCTAAAACTCTCACAAGCGTGGTACCCGGGTAAATATCCTATGTGCTAATACAGAATATATTCTATTTCTGTACACAATTTTTTAAAGATTCGATCACCTGCACACCTACATACATAAATCTTAAACGTATCCATACATTCATACAAATTTTTGTGTTAACCCATTGAGCCCCAAGCGGCCCGATCGGTCCACGACACAATAGATTTTCTATTGTGTCTGTGATTCCGGGGCCTGAGTTAAAAAAAAAGACGGGTTGCACTCCGGAAGTGCCGGCAGAAGTGAAAACTTGATTATTAACGTTCAACATGTTTGATATTTTGGAATGGTATCCGTCTTACGCATGGAATATAAGGGCTAAAAAAAAAAACATCCGTCTTACGCTTTTTCGATCAGGGTCACGTGTCCTGACGCGAGTTTAAGATTTTATACCCAACGCCGCTAAAGAAGTTTTCACTTCAATAAGTAGGATGTAATACTCAAATTTACTTTACGCAAAAAAAGCATGAGCTTTTAACCTGCGTCTTTCGCTTTTACTTTTGATAATACATTATCAAAAGTAAAAGGCGAAAGACGCAGGTTAAAAGCTTCATGCTTTTTTTGCGTAAAATACCTACATCCTATCTTATCCTACTAATATTATAAATGCGAAAGTTTGTGAAGATGTGTGTGTGTGTGTGTGTGTTTGTTACTCTTTCACGCAAATACTTCTGAACCGATTACAATGAAATTTAGCACACATATAGAGGGTAACTTGGATTAACACATAGGATAGGTTTTAGGGTAGGTTTTATCCCGGAAATCCCACGGGTTTTCCTTTGAAAACGCGGGCGAAGCCGCGGGCGGAAACCTAGTTATATAATATATAAATAAAGTTGAATAATGATGAATGACATTGCTTATCATTTATTTACTTCCTTTAAGCAACAAAGCTGATTGACCACTGCATGGTATAAAAAAGATTTATTTGCCAAACTAGCCTTGTCAGGTATAAGTTTGTCAGTACGTATATCTTATATAGAATGGCAGCAAATATTTTTAATTCATTGGAAGATCCAATGAGCAGACACGACACATTAAAAATCACAAGCTGCTCGTCCCGGTTCCGCCCGGACATATTTAATATTAAGGGATTTTTTAATTATCTTGTAGGCAACTGTAATGGTAATCAAAGGGTTTGACCGATTCTCGTAAATATTTTTGTGTATATTCGGTAGGTCCACAAACCAAATATCGAGATATATGTCTGTGGGTAGGTCTTAAAATAGATGAAATAGGTTGGTAGTTAAAATTATTAATGCGAAAGTTTGTAAGTATGGATGTATAAATGTTTGTTACTCTTTTACGAGAAAATTACTCTACGGATTTGGATAAAAGTTTAGAATAATATAGATTATGTACATCAGAATAACACATGAGTTATATAAGTTGAAATACTCGATTTTGTCGTTCGTCGATGATTCGATCGTTTTTTCGCTGGTAAAAACACGCGCATAACAAAAGTATTTTGCTTACAACATTACATTTATATCATAATAATGCTAAGGGAAACAATTGGGAAATGGACAAAAACGATAACAGAGTGGTATCCCAGGAATGGGAAAAGAAGTAAAGGACGTCAAAATATGAAACGTTGGGAAGACGATCTGAAAAAAGAGGCCGGCTCAGAGTGGATGCGAACTGCGAGAGATAGAGAGAGAGATGGAAGTCTTTAGAGGAGGCCTTTGTCGAAAGACAAACTGTTAACTATTGAAACCCATTGATAGAAAAAAAGTAATTGTTTAAGAAAATTGTAAGTAGATATTATTGTAAAAGATTAAAGTAAGACTAAAGTTGTAACTATTTTAAAATTTAACAGTAATAAAGGCTTATTTTATTTAATTTATTTTATTTATATAGATACCAAAATAAACGGGCATTCAATCGAAATTTTATGAAGTTTTAACAATTGGTAATACCTGTATATTAATAATATTTTTGTTTTTCGTTAATTATTTTAATGTGCGCATCTATAACTTATTCTTTGGCCACATAGCAGTAGTCTCATTTCGTCCAGTCAGCACATGAGCATCAAGTTCTTTCGAAGTGGACTTTAAACAGTTATATTCTTTGCTAGTAACAAGCGGTGTGGATATCTTAGGTGAGTTTTTAATGAAAATTAATTGCCAGTTTCACGATATCTGAATATGTTCTGTTTAGCTTTATATGTGCCCGTTAAAATAACAAATATATATAATATAAATGTATATAATACAATATGTATAATATTGAAAAAAAATACGGCAAAAAGTGTTACCTACTAAGGCTAACAGTTTCTTGCTTGCAAAAGGTGATATCGGTTGTTAATGTATCCTTAGTGATGCGAAAGTAACTATATCTTTACGAAAATAGTTTTATCCCGGAACGGTTTTCCTTTGACTAAAAAGTTGATTAACTAATGTACCTACTGGATTTTTATCATTTTACGGCCTTACTTATAAAAAGTTAAACAATGGATAAATTTCTACCATTTTCTACTATAGCTTTGTCCTGCTCTTGCTCACATGAAACGTCAATCATAAAAACAAGACAGGTGATTGCAATAACTAATCCATTGCTTAGCGAATGGGTAACATTTTATAAGTAAGACCGTTAGTGTTTAAAACATAGCAATGCAATGATGCATCAAGATAATATTATAAACATATTTATTTCAAATTTAAATTTCATCGTGATATAGAAGAATATAATATGCATCTCAAACTAGAACCTACTTTATTTTTGCATTTTTAAAACAAGTTTTATTGGACATAGGGTGAAACCTCCGTAATAGTAGTTTCAATCTTAATCTTAATCTTAATACTATTATAAAGGCGAAAGTTTGTATGGATGTATGGATGTATGGATGTTTGTTACTCTTTCACGTAAAAACTACTGAACCGATTACAATGAAATTTAGCACACATATAGAGGGTAGCTTGGATTAACACATAGGATAGGTTTTTTCCCGGAAATCCCACGGGAACGGGAACTATGCGGGTTTTCCTTTGAAAACGCGGGCGAAGCCGCGGGCGGAAATCTAGTACAAAATAAATTTATAGTTACCACTTTACTATATTTGTAGTACTAGAAGGTATGACGATAGGTACTTGTCCTTAAAGCATAATTAATATAATATTTCAAATAATTTTTTTCAGAATTCGTTCCTGAACCGATGTCATAAAAATCTCAAAAATGGAAACAGGTAATTTTGTTTATATTTAATTCGTATAATATATATTTAAAATGTAGTCTAGTCGCAATGCCCAATTGAAAATCTTTTTATCTGTGTGGAAACTAACACAAGGCGGAATTTTGAATTTGAGATATGAAAAACTTGCATAAGATTAAAATATGTTCTCGGTAGGAAAGCAACATTTGGGTACACTTTCTATGGCTTCCATACCTTTCGAGTTAACAACCTCAGACTCAGCATATACGTTAATTTTAAATAGTTACTAAGGCACAAGAAAATTAATGTCGTTTTAAAGAAACGAGCTAATTAAGAGGAAGATAATTATACCTATATTTTATTCAATGCTAATTGTATTTATTTCCAGAAGAACGTGTCATTATTATAATATCATACTCTTAATGCTCCTTTTCCCTTCTTTATTCACGGAAATAACCTATTATACCACATATTAAACTATTATTATTTACAAATTTCAGCAACGCTCGTGTTCATCCTGATAATGGTGCCAATGATTTTCGGCGATTGCCCGTACGAAAAAATACGTAACATGGGCCACTGCCACTACAACATACACTGCTCTCATGACATCAAGGGAATCAAGATCCAACGGGAATGTCAAGGCTCCACAAACTATGACGTCATATTGGATGTAACCCTCGTCGATGCAACCGACCGATTCGACACTACCTCTGAACTAGATTTCCTCTCTATGATCACATCTCTGAAGATATCAGGTAACTGGCCCGAAACAAACCTCACGTTCCTCGAAAACATGTACAGAATCAAAACGTTGCATTTAATCGATAATCAAATCAAGCGTATTTACGATAGCCCCTTCCGTCATCTCAATAGGTTAGAAAATCTCAACTTGTCCCGAAACCATTTGACAGACATCGAAGAATTGTTCCAATTTGACTCGTATCCGAATAAAGTCAAGAAACTATCACTCTCTCATAACGACATACAAGAAATACCCGGCGATACATTTTCAGAACTTACCAATCTTATTGAGCTTGACCTTTCCTTCAATCATATTTCGGAATTGTATGAAGAACCATTCTATAATTTAACCAACCTTGAAACATTGAGACTCAACAATAACCTTATCAAAAATCTCAATGGAGCTATGAATAATTTGCTAAACCTTAAACACTTATATCTAAGAGTAAATCAAATACAAAACATTGATATCGAATCAATAAAAGTCATATATCATCTTGAAACTTTCGACATATCCCAAAACCAACTTGAAAATTTGAAACCGATTATGTTTTCCAGGCATTGGTATCATTTTGGAGATCATTCTGTATGCAAAATTATTCTATCTGAAAACCACATTACTTATGTACCTAATGCAACAGTTTCAAATGAAATAGGTTATCGCACAACAAGAAATTTATTTAAGCAGAGAATGGATGTCTTTACTGAACTCGATTTGTCCCAAAATTCTATATCACACATTGAATACAATGCTTTCCAATCGATCGTGCAATTGACATCTTTGGATATATCATGTAATAGACTAATTACTTTTGATATAAACGCAAAAGATTTAAGGTTTGTGAAATATCTGAATTTGAGTCAAAACTACTTACAGACGTTACATTATAAGAGTTTTGCTGCCATGATCAATTTACAAAACCTTGATTTATCCCACAATAATATGGACTACTTCCCAGATCAACCATTGAGCAATAATTATAGGCTGAAGCTACTTAACTTTACCTTTAACGACATTGTACAAATAAATAGCCTACGTATATCATTTAATCGCGAAGGAGGCGTATTAGATCTATCTAATAATGGACTGTCTTATCTCAACCTACCCACGGGAGATGCTATTGGCCTAACGATTTTAATACTGAGTTCAAATAATATCACAGAACCATCGCTCATTAAACTTAATCATCAACCAGATTTAGTACAGCTCGACATGAGTAAAAATTTAATTCAAGAATTAGATAAATCATCACTGCAATTACCGGTTACATTGGGATTGTTAGATTTGAGCTCTAATTATATACAGAGAATTGGCCCTTCGTCTTTTCATCGTGTTCCTCACCTTAAAACATTACGTCTGTCTTATAATTTCCTAACAGGTATAGATTATGGAACATTTGAGGGACTAACGTCGTTATTAAACCTTGACCTAGCTCATAACAAAATCACGCATCTAGATTCAAAAGTACTCATGGATCTGAAAATGTTAAGCGTTCTCTCCTTGAGGGATAATGGTCTGACTTATTTAGATCATAGCAACTGGCTTTCCCATAAACAAGATTTAAGAGTTTACTTAGACGACAACGAGTTTTCCTGCGATTGGCTCGCTACGGCGCTAAACGATTTTAATAATGGCTATTCAAAAATGCGTCCTACTGTATTGAATACTAATATTAGCGGGAATTCAATAGAAGGTATACCTTGTAAGCAAGAAGTTGGTAACCTAATTCAGCAAAGCCCCAATTTCGTCGAGACAGATGAGAGGCTTTTGGTGATTAATCAAAAAATCTTAGAAGCTGTACAAGAACAAACTTCATTTTTAAGAAAGAATATTTGGCGCTTCGTGCTACAAGATGCGGAGAGAAACTCACTAAAAAATAATAATTAATCTACGATCATTTCCCTTTATGATTATTATTTTTTCAGTGATTTATGTTAAAAATTTTATTTGTACGTAGAATAAGTGTTCAAAAATTAGCCCGTAATGATTGTTTTAGCCCAGAATTTTTATGTGCTTACTGAGTTAAAATAAAGATATATAAACATTAAAACTAGTTTTATTGTTCCAAACATTTGTTTATATACTGTATGTATACATGTTATAATCTCTTATCAAAATCTTCAAACTCTGGGTAATGATCACCATAATCAACACTAAAGAGAGCTGCACATTCATCTTCACCAACCATAGCATCTCTGCTGACGTGTGAAGGACACAAATCCATTAACTCCAGCAGTGCAAAATCGTTCACCGTTGATACCATGAAAGCTATTTTTATATCAGATCTGGGGAAATATATTTAATATGCAATATCAACTGTTTGTTTAATTCACAGTGAATAGTCAATGAGGTAGTTCATTTTCTTTAAATACGATTAATTGTTTACCAGTAATAGCTCAAAAACGCTGGACGGATTTAAATGGATACAACTTATTTAGGATAACAAAATATGAATTGTTGACTATCAACCTAGGTAGTTCATAATTCTATTATTAACTATCTAGACAGGTAACAATAGATCTTTCACGTACAGACATACAAACTATTCATTACAATTATTTGCATAAATACTAAAGTGAAAATGATGATTCTACTAGGCACTATTTACTTACAGATCATACGAGGAATTTAAAGAATCAAATTGCCTTACACTGTAAGCCAAGTGTTTTGCATCGTATGGCGTTTTCAATTTAAATATACCCAACTGTAAACAATAGTGATGTTGTTATTTGACACTAGTTGTGACTCCTGACGTTGTTTATAGTTTTGCCTATGCCACAGAAAACTTAATAGTAGGTAACTAACGCCCTA
The DNA here is from genome assembly GCF_061535455.1 of Colias philodice. Taxonomy (NCBI): domain Eukaryota; kingdom Metazoa; phylum Arthropoda; class Insecta; order Lepidoptera; family Pieridae; genus Colias; species Colias philodice. Next base: position 9,076,481 of record NC_143101.1, read on the forward strand.
TGCTTAGACCGATAATATTATTTATTGACTAGGATTCACTAGGATTAATTTTTGATTTAGTTAGGGAAAAATTAGATACATCAACATCCATTATTTTATATTATTCGATAGAAATCAGAATATTATCTAGCTATTTACGCAGGATTGTGTAATACTTAATATATAGACAACTACAATAATTTATCGTTATAAATAAAGTAAGTAATAATTTTACGTCTCGAAAACCGGAAATTTTAACTCGTCTATCTAGACTTTACCTTTATAGTCCGGGATCCATCGCCCATTTTTGCAAGTGGGCTTAGTAGCTTGTCAATCAAAATTTTTTATCCTTGTTACCTCTGTAAGCTACCACAATCGAGAGTTTCGTACATGAAATTATTGGGCAAAATAAAGGTACTCACGAAAAATTAGCTTGATAGTAATCACTTTCAAAAATGGGCGATGTATCCCGGACTATTAAGATTCATTCTTTCAGATAGAGAGATTCAGATAGCTTTTAAGTTGCTTATTTCACAATTGTAATCCTTCCTAAAAATGTTACCTTTTATCCCCTCTGTCCTTATTTTTAACACATTATACACATAACACATGGGGGTAGCCCCATGATGCCCTAAAGCAATATTATTTCCAGCAAATAAAATAAAGTCTCTGGACTATCCTAGACCTATAGGATACTAATTTAAAAAAGAAAAATAAACCATAATATTACATTCCCACACTGGAAATATTACTGCTTTAAGACATCATGGTAACCACCCTGGTATTATACATAATTTTCTTAATCATCCTGTTTTAAAAAAAAGACGGGTTGCACTCCGGGAGTGCCGGCAAAAGTGAAAACTTGATTATTAACGTTGAGCATGTTTGATATTTTGGAATGGTATCCGTCTTACGCTTTTTCGATCAGGTCACGTGTCCTGACGCGAGTTTAAGATTTTATACGCATTACAGAAAAAGTGCTCAACGCCGCTAAAGAAGTTTTCACTTCAAAAACAGTCATACGTTATTTAAAAACACCTTAGATTACAAAATAAAAGACAGATGGAGCGTTGCCGAACTAAACCGAATGATTTATCGTCATTTTCAATAAAGCTATGTGTGCTGTCATTTCGCCGTTGCACTGTACGTACACGGTGCTTCTGTGTGCGTGTAATGTTACCAGATATTGATAAATTTCCCAAATTTTTCCCCGACTACGGAAAAAAGAGGGTTATGTTTTTCGAGTTTAAGTATGTATGTATAATATTTCTTTGACACGCCCTGCAGCATAAACCGTACTGGACCGATTTTGAGTTGTGAGGATTCATTGCAATCATCTGAATTATTATGTTAGTGGCGGTAGTGACGTAGGCTATATACATAAATTAGCAGTCAAGTTTTAACTTTTATTTTAATATAATTTCGGGTTAGTTAATGATATTTTTTTTATAATATTGTAAAAATTCTTTTATTACATACCTGCCTACTAAAGTTATATATGGACAAAATATGTAATTGTATTCAATTTTTAATTAAATAAATTAAGTACATAAAAAAAGTTTCAATATTAACTATAATAATTATATTATTTTTTATTTTTCAAAATATATGAATGCGAATAGCGGTAGTTTTTAGTCGAGAATACGGGACATTTTATTTTCATCATATCCATCATGGAGTTCACATAAATTAAATCGCTAGCGAAAACGACTATGACATTTTTAAGCTTTATAAAAGTAACAAAATAATGTATTATGCTTATTAAAATAATCTAATAATGATCATGAACCTTTAGTGCACTATATAAATAATCACATTCACGATCGAAAAATCCAACAGCATTACCCTGAAGATTCTTTAACCATTTTACCGTTTTACCAATAAAAATGGCAAATTCATTTTCAAAATACTGGCAACATACGTTGAAGTTTTGTATTCCTTCATATCTGTAAAATTATGATTCGTATAAATAAATAAATCAGCTAAATTATCTACAGAAAACCTGTGAATCGATGTTTTATCTTTTTTTTTGTTTTCGCAACAAATTTTACAGCGTTTTATTATCACAAGACATCATTTTTTTACTAAAATTGCAAACCCTTTTTGACGTATTGCATGACACTATATGCGCTATAGCACTGGTGCATCGACGTATTTGCTTTTGATTTCGTATTTTCTTTGACAAGGGCGACGGGCGGTTGTCATGCTCCATCTGTATTTTATTTTGTAATCTAAGAAAAACACTTTCCTATGAGAATACTGAGGCGCTTCTACACTACATTTTATAATCTGTAATAGCTCAAACATACCCCGCCCACACACACACACACGCGCCCACACACCCACACACATACATCTGCACACGTATTATCGGGTCCTTCTGACACAGGTTTTTGTAACCTTACTAGGAGGACCTATCAATTTTCTGTCATTGAAAATTGTGTGTATGAAATAAATATATTTTTCACTTTCATTTTCATACTGACTTAACAATGAAGATTTGATCAAACCCCCACTTACATGAATTACAGCTGATTTGTATTTAATCAACGAATCAATTGCTTTGTACCGCTTGTTAATATCAAGTAAGACCAACACATGAGGGGGTAAATATTCTGGCTCTGGTTTGATATATTCTGCAACTAACTGCAATATAGAGATAAATATTTATGAACAATTAATTTTTAACCAAATGAATCCGCCATAATCATCTGATCTGGTCAAAATGGGCCCTAAATTTCAAATAAAAGAAAAATCATCAAAACCGCGGGACACAACTTGTTTGTAATTTGAAGTGACTTCTAGCGTAAGATTTTAACCATTTCTATAAGAAAAAAGTGACTTTAAATGAGTGAGTTTATAGTTATAGGGCAAATCAATCACAAAATCCATACTCCATACTTTAATATTATAAATGCGAAAGTAACTCTGTCTGTCTGTCTGTTACTCAATCACGCCTTAACTACTGAACCAATTTGCATGAAATTTGGTATAGAGATATTTTGATACCCGAGAAAGGACATAGGCTACTTTTTAGCCCGGGACATAGGACATAGGATATTATGGTTTTATCCCGGAAATCCCACGGGAACGGGAACTATGCGAGTTTTTCTTTGACAACGTGGGCGAAGCCGCGGGCGGATGTCTAGTTATCTATATATTTACATATAATTATAATAAATGACTATGATTAAAAACAAAAGGATAATAAGCGTTAAAAAACAAGATGTATTAACTCATTAGCATTGTTGATAATATCGTTAATTCCACGAAATTTTATCTCTTAAACAAAGTTCATTTGTATTATTGTGAATAAAACAAACACTTTTGTTCTAAGACTATCAATTTCTATAAAAGTGGTATTCATATTATCGTATAAAGACTACTCTTTTCACATCTTATTTTCTATACTAATAATATAAAGCTGAAGAGTTTGTTTGTTTGAATGCGCTAATCTCAAGAACTACTGGTCCGGTTTGAAAAATTCTTTCGGTTTTAGATAGCCCATTTATGGAGGAAAGCTATAGAGTATAGATTTTATATCATCACGCTAAGACCAACAGGAGCGAAGCAATGCGGGTATAACCGCGGGCACAGCCAGTAAGAAATAATGTTATTTCTAGTTTTTTTGAGTTTGAGTTAAAGTTTGATCGTAATATAAAATTACTTTTAAATTACTTATGTTACCTTTGGAAATAAAACGGCTAGACCATTTGCTTTAGCTATGTCGTTGGGAGGAGCGTAAAAACCAGGTACTATCAAGCCGGGTGGTGGAAAATATTCATTTTCGTCCTCTTCAAAACTACTTTCTTCTTCTTCAGACAATTCCTGATTTTAATCGTTTATTTTGTTATTTTTTTCTTAAGATAATATGGCATATTGATAAGACAAAATAGCAAAAAAAAAGCGTGTGCAGTGTAAGAAGTGAAACTTCTTTGGCAAGATTCAAAGATACCAAAATCATCGCCTTACTTCATGACGTGACGGTATTGCCATGACGCGACCTTGGAATTTTACTCTCAACGCGCCTAAAGAAGTTTCACTTAAAAAATCCGGCTATGAGTTTTGATATGCGGAAAAAATTATAAATGCGAAAGTTTGTGACGCTGAATGGATGTATGTATGTTTGTTAATCTTTTTCGAGAAAACTACTTTTCGGATTTTGATGGAACTCGTGTACGTTAGTTTTGAACACCAACTTTACCAACAAAATGTTTATTTAAAATTACGTATGTATGTTTATCGGCCATCTGGTTTCCATAACACAAGCGAAAGCTTAGTATGGGATCAGATCGTGCCGTGTGTGAAAGTCCTGAAATATTTATTTATTTAAACTTACATCAGGTACTACAATATCAACTTCTTCATCATCAGGCTCTTGTTTTAATTCTTCTAGGGCAGTTAAATTCTGGAATTATTATAAAAAAAACAGTATACAGGGTGGAAAGTTTGGGCCCTGGAGGAAAAGTACTTGTTATCTGGAGATTTTAATTTTTAGTTCGATTCCCGGTCTATTCAAGTGAATTTTTGAAGATCGTTAAATGCAGTTCTATTTCTTTTAAAAAAAATGTTGTGTGGTTTTATGAAACCACGGTAAAAGTGAAACTGTTCGAAGGGTTCCGAACACTGCTTTGCGTAGCGCATGTCGCGTGACGGTCGCGATACACGCGACATGCGCTACACAGACCAAAAAGTTTGAGACGATGTAATAAAAGTTTCACTTTAAAAAGAATGTTTCAGCAAAATTTTCTATCTCCAGTATTTAAAGTACTTTCCCTCCTGGGCCTATAGAAAATTATCCCAATATCCAATTATTATGATTATAATGAATAATATATCAATAAACTTACTCCTGCTTTAAGAAGTGCTAACTTCCGATGTTCTTTTTCAAGGCGTCTGGCTTCAAGCGCCTCTGATATCGCCTGTCGAGCCAAACGTTGCATTTCTGATAGACGCCTAGCACGCTTCTCTATAGCTTCTTCCTGTTAATATCATTTTAAATCTTTCTGTATTTTATTTTAAAAAATTAATTTCCAATAATTGTTATGTCTATCAAAGATCGTTTGATTAAAAGAATTTGTAATTAAATTATATCGGCTGGTTTATAGTAGCATTGATGGTCATTATTGTACATTCACAATTACCCTAAACCACCGCTTTATCGAGAAGATTACAGAAAAAGAAACTTTTAAAACCAAAATGATAAAAAGCGAAATGTAATGGAAAAATTAAGTTTACCAGAATATTTGCAACCACGCCTTACGATCACGTCTCGTTACCTTTTTCCTAAGTCTTTCTTCTCTTCTCTTCTGCCACACTTCTTCTTTAGTGGGACTGTATGTCTTATAAATATCAAAAGCAGATCTCTGTGATAATTGTCCATCTATTTTTTTTAAATCGTCCAAGGCTATTACATCTTCATACAGAATTTTTCTTACCACGGCTAAAAACCAGGTTAAAGATAATTATTGGTTATGATTATCTATTCTGTAAGCTGTACAGTGTAACATTAAAAAATGTCAATTGTACGGAGTAATACACGATGAAGAACCACCACACCAACCATAGAAGAAACCCCATTAAAACTTATAATATTAAAACAGAATACATAGATACATAGGTAAAAGTTTTAGCAGGTAATATATAGAAGGCAATAGAAACAATTGCCATTCTTTTACCTTCGCCTTATTTCCATTACGAAAAAAAAGTACCCTAAATTTTGCAAGTTTACCAATTTCATTGATTACATACAAACGAAATGTTTATCAAGGTCCAAAATTCGGAAACATATTGCCAAAGCTGGAGCAGTCGTCAGCATATACATCGACGCTTCGTTTATAGGTGCATCACCTGCGTATAGGACATCTAACGCAGTATCATAATCCAGGACAATTTCTTCACGACCAACCATTATTATATCTGTATTAAGAGGTAGTAGTATACAACTTTTTTATTTATCTTTAAGATTACTTCTTACTTCTTCTTAAATAGGATAACGCTTTAATTGGGTACCCAAAAATTTGTAAATTAGTAATTAGTAATAGCTGATGTAAGATCGTTATTAACATCTCAAAATCTACTCGTCATTTAAATGATCTTAAAAATCATATCAATAAAATATGAACACACTTAAAAATAACGTTTAATTGAGCTGATAATATATGCTGATAATTGACCTCCTTTTTTGAAGTTTATTCAATATTAAACGTTTAAAAAACGGAGTTTAATAATTTTCTTGTTTACCTGTTTATTCTATTTACAGTGAACATGTTCTGACGGTGATTTAATGTATTTACCGCTGCTTTCTGAATTGCGGAAATCGCATTAACGACGTCCTAAGTACTGCCCTTGCTCTTATGGTTATGCTTTAACTTAATTAAGCTTTGGCAAGTTTAAATTATTTACTGTCACCTTTATTTAATTAATTGTCAGTAATTGCGACAATTCGAATAGAATGGTATTAGAAAAAAATCTATTTACAGTCTTGCTTCGACAACAGACTTCAAAAAAGGGGAGGTTTTCAATTATTATTGAAGTGAAACTTCTTCAGGTGCGTTGAGTGTAAAATTTCGCAATATCGTCACGACAGGGAGTAAGGCTTTTTTTTAATTTTGGTATCTATGAATCTTGCCAAAGAAGTTTCACTTCTGACACATGTGCTCTCCACACACGCTCTTTTTTGTTAAAATATAATTATTTCTTTAGTAACTAAGTACTAACTGTTATCATCCCATCGCTCATACAGCTCTGGATGAGCATGTATCGCGTGGGGCCAGTACAGAACAAAGTTCAGCTGTTGCAAGCGGGGAACCATGAGCTCGGCTCGGTGCCGCTTGCGAGCTGCTTGCCGAGCCGCTCGTCGAGCATGTTCGGTGTTCGATTCTTGTAACGCTTCTGACTTACGTTTATTTTGCCACTCCTATACGTGAAGTGGGCATGAGCAAGTGTGCTCTGAATGTGTCTTTGACGTAGAGAATCTTTCGTTGTTGGATTGGTTCAGATTTTTAAATAGCTTAGAAAATAACGGAAATAATTAATTGTAGCAATCGTTTATATTTTTTCTACTACATCGTGTAAATACTAAATTTCTATGATAAAGATTAACTATTATGCTAAAATGTATGATAAATTTTGTTAATTTATTTCTTAGAGCATTTTTTTTTCATTGCTCTTCTCACATAGTTAAGTCCGGAAGAAAAATCAAGTTCTTAAACTTACTAAACTCAATTATTAAAGGATTTATTCTAGATTGTTGTAACAGACAACAGTAGTTTGAAGAACAGTAGTTTAATATTAATATTTTGTAGGTAATCATGTATAGTACGATTCACGAATGATGACCACAAATGGCGGCCGTCTGCGCACGTACACTCATGAAGAAAAGACTTAAGACAAAATAATATTTTAATGTTGGTAAAATAATTTGCGTAATGTTGTAAACGCTGGTTATGCAAGACCAAAAAGTATTTTATTCATGAGTGTACATGCGCAGACGGCCGCCATTTGTGGTCATCTTTCGTGAATCGTACTGTACCCACCAAGTACACGTACCTAAGTACTATATTGTCTTAAAACCAATACACATTTACACCTTTAATCACTATTTTGGGAACTTTCAAATTCTATTCTAGCACATAGTATAATGTTACCCAAATTAATAAAAACCCTTACAATTTCTTCAGGCGAAGATTCGTTTAGCTCAAAAGTTTCTCTCTCGAATAAGAAACCTTCTTGCATTTGTTTATAAAGTTTAATTTCCTTTTTAGCTACTTCCGCGAATTTTATATTGTCTACGCCTCGGAATATCCTTGTTATTTTCTTATTCTGAAAAAAAATAATTAGCTTACAAACGAGGTGATTATAAATTATAATTATGCTTCGAACGGGAATTTCGAAATTTTCAAGCGATTTTTAAATAATGAAGCTAATAATTGAGACACGTGTGTGGATTATTATATTGGATAAAAACTATACAATTATTTGAATTACTTTGCCATAATAATAACTTATAACCTATAGTATAACGTATAACTATACAGTGTGTAATCGATATGTGTGCAGTGTGCACAGGCGATTATTCCGTAAAGTATTGCAGATATCAAAATACTTTAAATTGGTATCAAAGAAGGATATTTCTCGTTATATTTTTAAAAAGTTATTATTGTCATTTTACTCATTAGATAATTACTTTCCATATCATTTTAGTTCTTTTGATACCTGCAATAGTTACAGAATAATCGCCTGCGCACACACCCTGTATAATTATGAATCTTTTTTGATTTTATGACAGGTAATGATATTATGTAACAAAAAAGATGAAAATTCTCACCAAAATAAACAAGAATATAGGTTCGCTTTGATTCCGAAACCTACTTAGCGATTCTATTTCATCCGCCAGCACCTGTAAATATAAAAACACCAGTTATTTATTCATATTCCACTAGTTTTCCGATTTCAAACGGATTTTTGATGTCGATAGGCCCCTCACAATCTAATCTATAATAATATTATAAATCTGAAGAGTTTGTTTGTTTGTTTGTTTGAACGCGCTATTCTCAGGAACTAGGTACTGGACCGATTTAAAAAATTCTATCGGTGTTACATAGCCCATTTATCGAGGAAGGCCAACAGAAGCGGAGCCACGTGGGTGAAACCGCGGAGCGCAGCTAGTATTATACAAAATTCCCGTGTCACAATGTTAGTTACCATACCTACTCCTCCAAAACGGACTGATTCTCATGAAATTTTCTGTGCATATCGGGTAGATCTGAGAATTGGCCAACATCTATTTTTTATACCACTGATAGTAGGTAAGGCAGAACAACGTTTGCCGGGACAGTTAAGTAGTTTTTTTCATAAAATGTTATTTTGGCAGATTTTGCTCATACTTACGTATAACATAAAAGTCTGTTTGCATAGGTAATTCTGAAGATGTCATAAAATTGTATCTATTCATATACAAGCGCGGATCCAGGGGGGGGGTCACGGGGTCATGACCCCCCCCTGGGCTAGGTCCACGACCTAAGTGGACCACTAATTTAATATTAACTTTTTTAAATTAACAAATTAATAATGTTAATTTTTTAAAATGTTAATTTTTTAAATTAACAAATTAACTGTTCAACATGATGTTTTTATTGAATTTTGAGACAAAAGTAATATAGAACAATGAAATCAATTACAAACGGTAACGGAAGAGAATATAACAAAAATTATAGAAAAAGTTTATTAGGGTCGACCTGTGGTCGTAATTTAAGGACAAAAAACAGGTTTTTCGATTTTTTAAAAAATCTATAACTGCGGAATAAAGTGTAATGGTAAAGTTGTATGTAATTATTTTTTTTTTCTACAACTTTTGCTGTTACACTTTTCACACAAAACCTCAAATATCGAAATATCCCAGTTCGTGGATAAGAAATAAAATAGCAAAATTTTTTTTAAATGAACAATAGAAAATACAGTCAAATTACAACAAAAAATCGGCCAAATGCGCGTCGGACTCGCACACCGAGGACTCCGAGCAAACATATTTTTTCATTATGTTGTAACTTACAATTTTGTTTAAAGGATATTTTCTTTATCTGTGCTTGTAAGTGCTTAAGTCGTTGCTTTTAACCAAATTTCAAGACTGTGTTCACGGGAAGTACCTTGTAGGTTTTGATTGATGATTCCCTTGCAAGTATAGTTGCGAATTACAGAATATTATAAAGCTGAAGAGTTTGTTTGTTTGTTTGTTTGAACGCGCTAATCTCGGGAACTACTGGTCCGATTTGAAAAATTCTTTCAGTGTTAGATATCTCATTTATCGAGGAAGGCTATAGGCTATATACCATCACGCTACGACCAACAGGAGAGGAGCCACGGGGGTGAAACCGTGCGGAGCGGCTAGTTACAGAATATGCGGCTCTAATTGCTTTTTCTTTAGATTGCGTTGACATAGAATTTGAATTAAATAACAGATTTAAGTTATTATAGACCTGAGTTCTGATGTGAATATCAAATAAATACATGTAGACGTTCATGAGTAAAGGGATTGTTACATTAAAATGATTTAAAAAATATATTTTTATTTAATTTAATTATTAAATAATTAGGGTTTTCGCAGTTATTACTACATCTGTGCTATAACACGATACTTTTTACTCAATTTCAAGACTGTGTTTATGGGACAGGGTGCTCCCTGCAGGTATTGATTCCCTTGCTAATGTCGAAATCCTACGGTCTACGGTCCCTTGATGCTGTGAAAAATTCAAACGTTTTAGCCAACGCAATCAAAAGATGCAGCTGTAAATGCTGAAATTTTTCGCAAAATTCGACACTCCCTAAGAAATCAAAACCTACAGGGTAGTTCCCGAGTACACAGAGTCATGAATTTTAGTACAATCAAACGTCTTATAACGCAGACTAGCTTACCTAGCTTACCTAGCTGTGAAAAAATCAAACTTATAACTTATAAGCCAACGCAATCAAAAGATACAGCCGTTTATGCTGTAAATTATCGCAAATTTCGACATTATCGCAAGGGAATCAAAATCTATAGGTATTGTGCTACTTGTGTCAGCACAGATAGAGGAAAAATTGCTAAAACATAGTACATTTCATGCTTAACAACATTCGCAAGTGTTGCCAGGAATCAAAACCTACAGGGTATAACTTCCCGTGAACACAGAATCTTGATATTTAATCTTTATTTAATAGAAACTTACGTCTTATAGCACAGATAAAGGAAAAATTGCAAAAAGCATAAATTTAATATTAAAACATATAAAAATGTTTGTACGGAACTCTTGGTTCGCGAATCCGACTCGAACTTGACCAATTTTTTTTTTAAATCTACGTATCAATTAAATTACCAAAATATAGCTTTTGAAAATTTCCCACGTCTATGTGACCCCCCCCTGGCACTAAGGCTGAATCCGCCCTTGTTCATATATAATAATATTTAAAGTAACATTAATATTTAAATACGAACCCTTAATAACACCATTTTTCCGTCGCTCCAATCTAATTTAATACGCACAAAGAGACGATCAAGGGCCGTACAGGCACCGCTAAATGAACAAAATACCTCTGCACCTATAAAATACATGAAAATTTTCCCTTCTTTATTCTGTTTGTGAATATATTGTTATTGAAAATTGGTTAATTTAAATAACTGTTGCACTTGCATGCATGCCTTGCCTGTTTTAGATGAAATTTTCAAATTTGGAATGTACCTAGGTAATATAAAAAAAATGTTTTTTTTTTTTATATTAGGTACCTATAAGTAGTAGGTAAGTACAATACAATTAAGTATTATCATGGACTAATAGAATATATTCTATTAGTCCATGGTATTATTAACCTAACTCTTTTTCAAACTTTTTTCTAAAAGGGTTGAAAATATGAAATAAAGCATTTGTTTTTTCGTGGTTTGGTTGAGGTGATAGTTTCGTGATTTTAGAAGATAATAAGTACTTACATACAATAGTGTCCAAATTATGATCAAGAATGTAATTAAATTCCTTTTCATTATTTATGTCTATGAATAATTCTTGCTTCTTCTTCGTCATATTTTTTTTATAATATTATATTGGTAGGATGAGGAAAGACTATAATTCTCATGTTAAATTTTTATTCAAATAATAATTCCACATGGTCATGAACCGTAACTTATTTTTTTCTATTATTTCAATTTATTTTTGTGATATTTGAAAGAATTCAGTAATTTGCTATTTAGTTTTAATATAATATGAACAAACAATTATTATTGGAAGAAAGTATAGTAATTGTAAGAAAAAAAATATTTCAATTAACAACTTTGCTGTAATAAGTAATTAAAACAGCGCCATCTTATTATCTTCATCCGAAGCAGTACTATGGTAGTGTGATGGTAGGTATACTAAAAACAAAGTAATACACGTTCAAACCCAGAAGATGGCATGCATTGTGAGATTAAATTACAATATCAATTATTTAAATTAAATCATCAATTATACATGCTCTATTTTTCTTTCAGTAATTTTTTTAATAATCAAAAACTATAAATTATTTACCTATTGTGTTTTTTTAGTAAGGTAACATTCACAGAAAGTCATAGAACACTGAACAGTCCTGTCAAACCGCCATATTGAAAATTTTAGTGATTCGGAAATTATCGTTTGCGATGGAGTCATATTTTTGGATAAAAAATATTGATAGTAACACTGTTGAGAATTATTCGAAATTATGTCATTTTCCTGTCGTTTCTCAATCCGGTCGTGTACATTGCAGAAAACTTTCGATCGTTTGACGAAATTCGCTTGAGAATTATTGTCGCAAGGAAACAAGTCGATTCGGGAGACATCTTGTGAGTGAGGCGCAAGTTGCCTGTCTGATTTTGTCTTTCACGTGAAAAGCAAGCAAAATTAGTGCGGTGCTAAAAAAGTCCGTAATCATGGACGTATCGTGGGGTGCGTATAATTTCATATTAGGGTAACCGTATTATTTATAAAGTGGAAGTGTTATGTATATAATGTTTTTTTCAGACGCAGATAATTTTGAGCCCAAACTTCCGACCACGTTGGCAACTTCCAATAGATGGGAGGGTGAGGACGAAGAAGAAAACGTCAAGGTAACGAAATGAGCTGCCAAATTGTGCTTTACTTGCATTGAATTTATATTCTGAGCCAAATTATATTTCTCAAAGTTTTACACATAACCTCAATTGATTGCGTATGTGTTGACGTCAGCTTATTTTAATAGGAAAGTTGGGAGGACGAGGAAGAAGAGAAAAAAGATGAGGAGAAAAAAGACGTGCCACCACCAGCCGCAAAGCCTAAAAAGAAAATCCAGGATAAAATAGCTGAAAAAGAGGTATGTATTGATCCTTATCGTAAATAATGACCTTTTGTTTTGTGATAAGCATTTGTTAAATACATCTGAATGTCAGTATAGCATAAGGTGCACCTGATATTCAATTTCTTGTTATTATTTTAATCCTTATTCATAAACTTACGCAGGTGTTTGCCTTCAGCATTATCTAACATTTTTAAACAAGTTCTATTGAAGGTTCTAGCACATTAATATGTAATTGATAAACATACTGCTGTTATGAAATATGAACTAAAAGTGTACATATTTTTATTCCATATCCTAATTAATACTGTATTACTTTTTCCTCTGCTTAATTGAAGAAAATATTTGGTAATTTCAAAATTAATTCTCAATAAATAAATTCAATATGTTAATGACTTTCTGTAATTAATTACTATTACATGTATTTCACACCTTTCATAATATTCTTATCAAAATATGTTACAATAATTATTACACAAGTACAACTCAATGGATCAATCATAATATTTTATACCTATATTACTTAGGTACTGCCATTTATTTTCCAACATGGATAAGAAATATTGACTAATACTAATAAAATGTGAAATTTCACAGTTCAATTTCATATTATAAAATTTCATATTATACATTTCACAGTTTAATTTCATATTATATAAGTATAAAATTATAGATTTTTCTTTCTACTAGAGATATGGTTTAAAATTAAGAACTGATATTTATATCCATATCATGCATGCTATAAGTCTGTTATGAGTACAATATAAATAATTAAACATTATTATGAAAACCTACAGTTTACTAAATGTTTATCTAGTAAGTTGGTAGACTGCAGACTGTGGTCCACCATATGATTTTATCTGTCCTATACTAACGAAGCACTTATATCAAATCTTAAATAATAACCAGCAACCTTTACACATCATGTTCATTTGTAAATTGTTTATTATTTATAAATGATAATTTGTTATGTAAATATCATTGATATACCTAACTATCACTAATTAGAAAATACATTAGGTTGGTAAATAAAACTCTGAATTTGATATTTTTGGTTTTATGGCATTTAAAAGCTTTATAAATATAAAGATTTGTAGAGTAAGAAAGAAGAAAACAAATAGTTAGTAACATTCAAACATTTGCAGCTTCTCGAATGCGAGAAGGGGAATCTACGCCAAATCGCTTGAACGCCAAATCTACTTAAACAAGTAGCAGAAGTGACGAAGTAGTTAGCTACAATCAAACTACGTTTGCAGCGTCTCTTAAAACTACTTAAATATCTAGTAGTAGTAATAATCAAGTTCATAGTTAGTTAACATTGAAACATTTGAAGCGTCTCAAACGCGAGAAGGCGGAGCGCTTAACCTTCGACAATATTTAATCAAGCATATAAACATTTAGTAGTAACTAGCTTTCCGCCCGCGGCTTCGCCCGCTTTGTCTAAAACATAGTAAATTATATACTAAAACCTTCCTCTTGAATCATTCTATCTATTAAAAAAACCGCATTAAAATCCGTTGCGTAGTTTTAAAGATTTAAGCATACATAGGGATTAGGGACAGAGAAAGCGACTTTGTTTTATACTATGTAGTGATAGTAGTAACCAAGTAGTTAGTTAACAAGAAGTAATTTAGTAACATTGAATTTGTAACGTTTGCAGCGTCTCGAGCGCGAGAAGGCGGAGCGTTTGGCCGCCGAAAAGGAAGAAGAAATGACGCCGGAAGAAAAACTGGCTGAGAAGCTGCGCCGACAGAGGTTGCAGGAGGAGTCCGATCTACGGCTCGCTATGGAAACATTTGGTAGGTTTTTTTTAAATATGTTGGTTATATATAGGTTTGTATGTTATATTATTAGTTGCTGGTAGTAATTTATTACTGTAAACTGTGTGGTTTGTGTAAAAAAGTCAGTTTGTATTCTATAAAAACTTTAAGAATTGGTTTAGCATGTAAATAAATTTGTATGTAACTTTCTAATGGAAAGTCTAAATGAATTGGTTGCATTATTTGAGTTAAATGGTAACAAAAAAAATGTTACCCCTCAATAACATTACAAAGTTATATCCTACTTACTAATATTATAAATGCGAAAGTGTGTGATGCTACGGCCACACTACCTTACCGTCTACCAGGCTGTTACCGCAATAATTATGGCATTAAATTACCGTCTAAATTACTGCATGAACTGGTGAGGTTACACTACAGTTTACCTAGATATGTCGGTAATTATTGGCATTTATCGCAGCAAAAAAATATTAGTTAATAATTAATATATAATATGGTTTCTGTAATAATTCATCAAGGATTCTTTCTTTTTAAAAAGGATTTTTTCTTTTTCAAATCATCTATTGTACTTGGAAATGATAAATTTTGTTTGATCCGACGCCACGCATCATTGTGTACACTGCGATGTTTATAGTTCTTCTGTTGGATATCCCCAAGATCCCAAAGAGAAGAATTCCAAAAATTTGCGCCATCGAGCGCTTTTTCATTTGACCACTCCATGTCGGTCGATACGTGCGTCGCCGGTGAGCTCATATTGCACACTGGACAAACGGTAGTGTGGCCGCATACGCAATAATTACGGCGGTAATCTTCTTTGATGTGCGAAAGCATACCGCCGCCGGAGCTATTGCCTACCGCCATTTGTCATATTGATTGGCATTGTAGAATTATGGCCATAAGTCGTGGTTACACCTAGGTGTTGTTAAAGTTGTGGCAATAATTATTGGCATTTCACGGTAGTGTGGCCGTAGTATGAGGATGTATGTATATTGTATACATATGTTTGTTACTCTTGCAGGAAAAAACTGCTGGATAGATTTGGATGAAACTTTACAGTGTTAAAAATGTACATCAGAGTAGGTATACATGAATTAAAGAAATGCTTGATTTTGTGCGGATTGCCAAACCCGTGAAGTTCAAGTAACGTTACGATTACTCAATTGTTTTTATTTAAGCGCAAATCAGGAAACTAGGATTCATATTTATGTATAAAGATTGGCTAGATAACTATGACACTTAAACATCATATCTATACTAATATTATAAAGCTGAAGAGTTTGTTTGTTTTAACGCGCTAATCTCGGGAAATATTGGTCTGATTTGAAAAATTTTTTCGGTTTCGGTCCCATTTATCGCGGAAGGCTATATATCATCACGCTGAGACCAACACGAGCGGATCACTGCGTGTAAAACCGCGGAACACAGCTAGTTTAAATACAATAATTGACCACATTTTTTAACTTTCAGGCGTATCAGATGTAGGCGGTGGCAAGTTGGACAGCTTCCACCCGACAAACAAAGCAGAGTTTGCAGACTTCTGCGAGCTGCTCTGCAAGAAGATCAACTATTACAAGGCAAAGGACGAGTTCCCGGGCTTTGTGGACGACCTCGTCAAGAATATTGTTGTTCAAAGTTGGTGTTTTGTTGTTTTTTAGTTGTTTAAAGATAAAATATTGTATTATACAAATATATACTTAATGTAAAGCTGAAGATGTTTTGGTTGGTTTACAGTAGAAACTCATGTATTTTGTATAGTTTTTCGTTTTGCACGAAATAACGTAAGAATCAAATTTCAAAAATTGGCTTGAGCAATTGTAAATATAGGCTATTTTTCACTTTCATCAACATTATATTTGTTACACTGACTGATTTAAATGATATCTATACTTATAATGTTATAAAGCTGAAAAGTTTGTTTGAACGCGCTAATCTCAAGAACTACTGGTTCGATTTGAAAAATAATTTCGATGTTAGATAGCTCATTTATCGAATAGGGCTATATATCGTCACGTTAAGACCAAGAGAAGCGGAGTACTCCTGGTAAAACCGCGAGGCACAGCTAGTATATTATAAAATAAAACTTTTGTGTCACAATTTAAGTTACCCTAATCCTCCGAATTAGCTGAACCAAAATTAACCATTTCTCATGAAATGTTGTTTGCCAGTACATCTTAGAATCGACCTATATTTATTTTTCATATTTCATGTGCGTGAAAGTGATAAGAGTAAAGTAAAAAATGTTGTCATACTAATACCTATAGTAAACTCAAAAAACTTATTGAAATATTTACTAAAATGCATAATTCACATTACAGTGGCCTCGGCAGACATAAAAAGGATAAAAATGACAGTAGACAATCTATACATTGAGAAACAGAAAGCAGAGAAGAACGATAAGTCAAAGAAGCCAAACAAAGGCAAGGGCAAGGCGAAATTAAAAGTTGAAGGAGATAATGTGAGTATATTTAATAACTAGATCAGATTTCCGCCCGCGGCTTCGCCCGCGTTTTCAAAGGAAAGCCCGCATAGTTCCCGTTCCCGTGGGATTTCCGGGATAAAACCTATCCTATGTGTTATTCTGATGTATAAGCTATATTGTGGTAAAGTTTCATTCAAATCCATTCAGTAGTTTTTACGTGAAAGAGTAACAAACATCCATACATCCATACTTACAAACTTTCGCCTTTATAATAGTATTAAGAAAGATTATTTATTGATCTAACTATTAAACTTCTGCCCGTGGCTTTAAAGAAAAACCAGCATTGTTCCCGTTCCTATGGGATTTCCGGGATTAAAAGTATGTCTTATTCTGGTCTTCAGCTAACTACATACCAAATTTCATTGTAATTGGTTCAGTAGTTTTCACGTGAAAGAATAACATACAGCCATCCTCACAAAATTTCGCGTTTATAATATTTTAGTAGGATTTAATGTTATTACACCAATTAAAATTAAGATATGAAAAGAATATGTTATAAATGTATGTTATGTTATATTTTATAGCTAGTTTTTCATATTTTTAAAGATTTTATCATATATTGGGACGGACAGACAGCGACAGCGACTTTGTGGTATAATCTTAATATATATAAATCTTGTGCCACAATGTTTGTCCTCAATGGACTCCTAAACCACTTAACCGATTATAATAAAATTCGCACACCATGTGCAGTTCGATCCAACTTAAGAGATAGGATAGTTTAAACATGTAGGTACCACGGGCGAAGCCGGGGCGGACTGCTAGTATAATAATATACAGGTGTTGAGAAAGATGATAATAAATATATTATTATGTTGTTAATAATAATGCTTGTTATTAATAAAACATTTCTATTCCAGGCCCATCTCAACCAGTACGATGCGTATGGCAACTTTGACGACGATTTCGACGACTTCATGTGATCATCTCTCACACAAACACACACACACACGCCTGCTCTATGACAAACATACATACATAATTATATGCAAATCAAGAAGCTTATATCGAATACACTGGAGATTGCACTATGACCATTAACTTGTAACAAGAAAATATGACGTTGAATGACGCCTGTATGTTTTTTTATCCCTTTCACACCTAACTTGGCAAGTTGGTGTGAAAGGGATAAAAAAACATATATAAGATTTCTTGTTACAATTTAATAGTCATAGTGCAATCTCCAGTCTATTAGATATAAGATTCTTGATGCAAATAAATATAATTATATACAAATATATATAGTTGGCTGGTCCGCAATGTGTTATGTTTGTTGAAGGGCTCTGTGACAGTTATGAGTTAAATATATTCTTTAATTTCACTTTTAACAGGGGATTTTGGTAGAAAAGTATAATGTTTTGTAAATTTGCTTAGATTAATGAAGTTTTGGAGTGCTACAGATACAGACATGCGAATTTAGTGTTAATATCTGGAGTGAGTATACATAATAACATATATTACGATCGGTATGTATGTGCTTTTATATTCGTGCCTAATTTACGATTTAATTCATTAATTTATTTAATCTAATGTTTTCACTCTCACTGTCAAGTTATTAGTCCTAAGTTTTTTTTTTTGTTAAAATGTTAAAATTACAAAAAAACATCGATCACATGCGAGTCTCGTGACAATAAGACTTCCGTAAAGCGAAAGAACAAATGCAAAAATATGGTCACCCATCCATTCAATGACCGCGCTAACCGTTGCTTAACTTTGAATTTATATTATTTGCCGTTTTTGCAAAAGGAAAATATCTTATCTATGAAAATTTTATTTGTCTATCTCGATTCTTAATTTAAAAAATATGAAATGTGCAGATCTAACTGCTTCATCATTCTGTCATTAACCTATTGTTATCTCTTTCACTCTAAGCGTTTTTTGCATATGCAAGAGCGAGACAAATAGATAGTTTGTAGTTGTTTAAAATAAGCTTTCACAAAAAAATGTATGTAATGTCATAGAGCAGGCGTAAAAAGGTAATATAAGTGGAAATTGAATTTTAATAAAATCCATATTCATAGAATAATGTACGTTAAAACGAGAATACATTTTTTTTAAGTTATGCTTAGCAAGTTATTTTAGCGTGAAATAAAATTAAAATTCAATTTTCTGGCTCATTGGATTGCTGCATATGTATATCATATTATTTTGTAATATACTGTCGAGTCGATGTTATGTTATATAGATAATAAATTTTTTATTGTGATAATTTTTTGTGTTATTTTTTCTCATAGCATGCACTAAAATTTTTTTTTTTAATCTGTCAAAGATAATATTTTGAAACAAATTCAACTATCTTGAAATTTATTTGTTACCAAGTAATAAATTTGTAGTTTTGTTATTGTAAAGAAAATAATAGTTATGTATTGATAAAACAATAGACAACTGATAAAAATTAAAGCTCTGCGCTCCAACAAAGTTGAAACCACACATGTTAATTTCATTATTCACTACTAACTTAAAAACTATTAAAAATTTCATTTATTCACTCGGGAGTATTGTAAAAATAACTAAATAGTAAACACCTACTTATATTAGGTAAATTTGAAACGAAAGGCTAAACTTCTAAACTGATTTTGATAAAACTTGCTCTATTTAGGGAGATAAAGATCAATAAAACGTAGACGTGTACATAAGGGACATAATTGAGTCATGTCTTATATTTAAAATGAAACACTTGATTTTTATATGATAAATTTTAAAGAAATTTATATGATAACAAGCTCATTATGTTACAAAGTTAAACCAAATTCAATTCAATTGAAGGTATGTATTTTCATTATTATTGAAAAGAGACGTTTTTTTTTTAATAATCAGACAAAAGTATTTCTTGCACATTTTGTAACAAACAATGTAAGTACAAATAAATATGAAATATAGAAAACTTCATTTTTTATGATAATACACGGCTACTAAAACATTTCCAAATAGTACTGAGCATTGCAGCCATAAAAATCAACCCACACGAAAATGTCTCAAATTATCAACAACAACACTACAAAAACCTTGAAAAACCACATGCAAACATTATTGACGTTCTTACAATGAATAGAAATATCAAATAAGTTTCAAAATTCATTAAAAGTAAATATTGACACCTACACATAGTACCTACTAGTTCTTATTAGCAGAATCATGTGAATTGATCTCAGATTGCAGAAATGGTGCAATGAATTTAGAAACAGCTGACATCACTATACTTCATGCTATGTGCTTACGAAATATACTTGTATGTACCTTTCTAGACAAAGTCACTTTAGTATTTGAGAATCCACGCTTAATGCAAATAATATTACCTAATAATTCAATAAGCAGATGATATTCCAAATGCCAGTCTGCCTATTTGTACCTACGACTAAACTACAGACACCGATTTGGACGTAAATAGAAAAATTTATTAGATATGTAAATGGAATGGGGATGAATGTTTTTGATTGTCGTTTGGATATAATAAAAGGTAAGTACAACTATTTTTTATGCATACCTAATATTATATAATATGTAGTTCTAACTTCTAACGCTTTCAAATCAAAATACCTACGTACGTAGTACATAAACTATCTCGATGTACGTAATATATTTTTTTTACAGAGCTTTCTGCTATAACTCATAAATAGCCTAAGCGTAATCTATACCTCTAACATGTTTACATATTGTATAATCCTACTTACTACTACAATAATTAATCACGAAAGTCTAGTACAGATATTTTTACAACCCTTTTTATAGATTTTAATTCTAAAAAGAACTTGTCTAGTCAGTAGGTATAGTTTGGTCACAAAACCCCGTGGCACGATAATTTGTGTACCTTTATAAAGATTTAAATTAAATTATTGATTGTAGTAAGTAAGGTTACTAAATGAAATGTCAAAAATTATAAAAAGTAAAAAAAACTAAATAGACTGTTCACCTTTACGAATTAGCAATTAAGAGAAATCTTCCGTATAATTTGTGCATTATCATAATTGATGAATGCCGAGTTGCATAATGGTCATTAATCTTTAGATCATAATACTTCATTTGAATTAATTTATGCTCGTTTAAGATACTTCGTTCTAAGAAGTGCATTGATGATTAATAAATATTCTGATCGAATTACTAGATTTAATATTTTAATGCAGCTTATTTTATCCCCTAGCGATTCTTGTAGATTCCGAAGAAACCGATAGAGTATAGACGGACATATTGCTTTTAAAACTGTTCATAATTACTTAATACCTAAGATATTATAATTTTAAATAATATTATGTTTTAAGTGTTTCGAGATTCACCGTTCACGAACCATTCCAAAAACCTACTAAATAATTATCATGTTACTAGCTTTCCGCCCGTGGCTTCGCCCGCGTTTTCAGAGAAAAACCCGTTCCCGTAGGATTTCCGGGATAAAACCTATCCTATGTCCTTTCTCGGGTATCAAAATATATCTATATCAAATTTCATGCAAATTGGTTCAGTAGTTCAGGCGTGATTGAGTAACAGACAGACAGAGTTACTTTCGCATTTATAATATTAGTATGGATTACTTATACTAACTATATGAATGAATAAGTTTACAAAGAGTAAAGACAAGCATATTAAGTCCAATAAAAAAACATCCACATTTTTGCGATATAATATTGTAGTGACATTTTTTACCATAGATATACAACTATAATTGTATAATTTGGGCTAATGATGTGATTGCGTAATACAACTTGTTTCGTATTAAACTATCACTTTCAAATCATTGACATCTTTAGTACCTACCGCTATCTCCGCTATCTAAATTGAAAAACATCACATTCATAACAATATTCATATTTTCCTTTTTTATCTCGATTCAAAAAGGAGAAAGGTATAAGTTTTGTGAAGGCTTAGATTTTCGATTAGGTACTCTTGTCTTGATGGTTAAAAGTTAACTGTTCTCAAAAAAAGCCGAAGGTCTAAATCTCAAGTTATAGCCATGTTTTTTTATGATTTGCAAGTTGCCGATCTATCAGTCTTGATAATTTTTACCCACGTTTTCACCAAATTACATAATTTTAATAGGACATGACACAGACGTTAAACTTTTTTCTCTTTGCGGAAAGCACAGACAGACTAAAGCGCGAATTTGAGATCATAATATGAGAACCTCCTCCTTTTTTGAAGTTGGTTAATAAGGAAATCATGATGCACGGGTTACGCGACCATGTCGAAATGACTGTCATTGTTACACTTCCGATGCTTAAGAGTTAATTGTGTAATTGTTTCGTCCACGTAATATTTAATGGTCATAAATAATTATAGTGTGAAAATTCCAGTGGAGAATAATATAAAAACGTATGTACAGAGGTTTGTATTGTTTTCGTGTTACCTGATACAATAGATGATATTGCTTTGGTCAAATAATAAAATTATCAAGGTAAGAATTCGGCGATGTTTTGATAATACTTAATATTTCAGAGGATTGTAGCTGTCGATGCAATGTCCGGTGGGACGGAAACCTCACCTTGACGATTATAGTTAAATTAAAAAATAATTATTATTAGATCTTGTAGAGTAGACACCTATGGTAAGATAGGTAACTAAGTAGGTAATATACTTACTGTGGTAATATTTTCAATTTTTTGTACTATTTAAATTAAATGAACATAATATTATATTCCATCATTGGAGATTATTGTATACATATTTAACTACCTACAATTTATTATTTACTAATTACTGATTTAACCAATATGTTTCGTAAACAAAAATAATGGCGCTCTACAAAAACGTTATTTTCTCTCCCTGTGAGCGAGTTTCGTTCTGTATCAAACAATAGCATTACAGCACTTTCGGACTCCAATGATTGATGCTGGGTGTCGATGTGTGTTTCCATTACACTATACAAATAATAAATATTATTAGGTATGTTTCTTGTAAAATGCCCGTTTTTACAGGACTGTAGATTTTTAAGTTTGTTTGATTTTATTTTGTTTTAATTATAATTTATAATTCTTAGTTTTAACACCACTCGCTACCTGATGTGCTATCACTTCTACCGAGACATTCCCTTTCATTTCCCTTTCAATACCTTTATGATTATTTGCATTCCAGTATAAAATGTAACGTTATATCCCTTACCACCTGATTTAATTACATTCATTTTTGTAAGTTAACTTTGAATTCAATGCCCATTTATATCTACTTCCTAAGACACCATCACTAAATGGTTATAGGCACTATCATCTGCATCATCGTATTCTCTCCGCTGCACACTTAAGGACTAAAAACTCTATATCCACAGATACTATAATATTACAGATACTTAAATATCAATGGACAATGGAAACACACAAAATCACCGGATTACCTCTCAGTAAAGTGACGAAATAAGAGCTATAGCCGTACAAATTCATACAGATCTCGGACACGTGTGAATTTATATCATTATACCAACAATAGCATTAACAGTTGGGATATTGCGTCACTCCTGGAAGTTATAAAACGCCTTTTCTATTCAAACAAAAGTTCGAAACAAAATATCAACCATTTTCGAATATAATAGGTATCTACCCTTTAGGTACCTATCTTAGCGGTAGCTTTATCGTTTTTTCTTCCATTATATTATAGGTACAAGAAACAGAAGTTTGACACTTGACTTGGCGATCATTCATAAGTTGAATCATCATCGAAATAATAAAGTCTAAGGCTGCGTTTCCACTAGAGATGTGCGAGGATGCGTAGCGGGTTTTTTGTAGAGAACCAATCCTATCGCTTGTTACAAACACATTCCTCGCTTATCATCCTCGCACATTATGATATATATAACCACTTTTCTGTGGTTAAAGTTAATACGGTGTTATGACCTACTCGAAAACTGGAAACACTGGAAACTAATTAATCTATGTTTAATTATTTAATCGTGTTTCAGCATGTTACCTATAGGTATCATAATTCTTGTATTTAACTACCTCAGACCAATAAAAAAGTACTTTTTTATTGGTCTGAGTTAACTACTATATAAAATTATATCATAATTCAGGTATTTAACCACTAGGTAGGTATACACCGACAAAGCTTATTGTCCTGTACATGAAGAACTTAATTCTGTTTGTACTACTAGAGAAAGGAATATTAAAAACTAGTAAATTGTGGATAAGCTTCGTGAAAGGGAGAGCTTACGCAACCATTCCTTACCTCACGAGTTATCGCCCAGTTATCTTGATACGGATGTTATTAAATTGTTTGTAGACAATAGAAAATATACTTTTGATATTATATAATTATAGAGTTCAGTAATTTTGTAATTCTAGGCTTAGGTGGTTTATAATCTTGCGACACGCATTATACAATTAATCGTCATCCTATTTTATTTAAACTTATTCAAGTTTTGTTTTTGAGACAAAATGAAGTCATTGAATACTATATGTTACATATTATTTATGTTAAATTCTATCAAATGAATTAGTTATTTCGTCAGTAGGACGAGACAAACATACCATAAGTACATACACGTATTTAAATCTTTATAGATCAAATAAACCATGAAAAATTGAAGTAAAAAATACTTAATTTGCTCTTTTAACTATATACTTACTAATTAACAGTTTACTTCATTTTTTTTTACAAATCTTGTTCTGTCGTGGATTAAACATACACCATTAAGTATCTTTCGCCAGCAATGTGTTTGCAAAACAAAAACATAACACAATTTTACTATAGGATCAATTTGTTTTTATGTCTCTACAGCTATATGTTATTGCAACAATTATACACATAGTCAACATTCTCACAACAAGGGCACTTCTACTGATAACTAATTCTAACAGTGTCTCTATGGAGTGTAGAATGCCATCATTAGGAGTCAAAACACGGACCCGTATTAAGCGGTCAGGTCACTACGCGAAAGTCTCCTTTTCAGATGAAAATGTTAGAACAATTAGAAAGATACTAGATGCTAGATAATCCCAGCTTCATCCTTGTTGTCAAAGGAAATTGCCATGAGATAGTGTTGTTTCACCACAGTAAAGCCTATGTCACTCTCTAGCCTACTATCTATCTCCAGATGCAGTAGTTCTATGCAACAGTTCTAAGAATTATAGGAATGACTAGCCAGCACAACTTCATCTGCCCCACAAAATTGATATTTCTTCTTAATTCCTACATTTTTGTAATGATTCGCTCCTGATCGTGATAGTAGATATAATTTAACATACTAGTTTACTTTGTAAATCTTTTCTCAATACAAACTTGGAATGTGGACTAAACACAGATCCGTAAAATGAACCAATAAGTAAATATAAGAGCCAACCTGTTTTTGTATATGGTTTTGTAGAAAATAACGCATGTTATTTCCAAATGATAATCCTTTGTATTTCAGCACTACTTCTTATTAAGGCTTGTTATTGAAACAGTATGAACCATTGACGGATAATCCTACCATTTCTGCCATTCTAGTCTTCACAACTCTAAAGAATTATCTAATAGAACTTAAATAATATACAAATTGGCAAATTGAAACATGCTTGTTGAAATATTGCAAGTATCCTGTTGCTATCAATGATGTTATATCACAGTATTACAATATTATTTCCTACAGTAAGGAATCGCCTTTGATGTCGCGCGATGCCGCCGCCAGCGTAGGTACTTACGCTGCCACACGAAAATACGCTAGGGTTGCAACAAATGGGAAATAAAACAATTGTGATTATTAATATTATGATGAAATCATTTATTCATACTTATGTACATTCAAAATAATTGCGATTATTAAATCTGATGTAATTATTTGTTCATAAATATATAATTATAGATATTGCACTGCTAAATATTATTTACGTGGACACTTTATTTTTGGATGTTCTTAATTGTATATTATAACATTTACCTAAGCAATGCATTCGCATTGGGATGTACAATCTGATTAGAAAATAATGAGGACAACATATACATAGCTTTGATTTTAATTCAACAGATACAATTAGGTAATACAATCTTTCTGAAATATTGTTTCCTTCTGGGATTTCAATGTAGATTTGCATCCATAAACACAACAGTTTATGCCCACCATTATAGAATACGTAAGTATAAATTATTACACAAAAAAACTCTGAAGCGTCTGCACTTCGCGATAGGTAAAGCAATCTCAGCGTGATTGCTTTACGCGGCCCGCGTCGCCCGACCCCCGCAAGTTCCCCTCCGTTTCTCTGCACAAGTACATTCGTCGCACTACTGTAGGAAATATGGTAATACTGTGGTTATATTATGTAATGTAGATGCTTTTATGTTTTCCTATTTCCTTGCTCATCTAGCGTATGTTTAATAAAGGTACTTAATCTGTGAAAATGTCACGTTCTTAAAAAAACAAACATTATTAGCGCTTCGTCTCTACATAGTATACCTAAATATAAAAACAAAATCGTTTTCCGCTATCTTTCTGTCTCTCGCTACAACAATCTGTCTATTTCCAAATATTCTTATTTCTTAAAACACGGATCTTTACACAACGGATTTTGATGTGGGTTTTTCTTTTGTGATGATTCAAGAGGAAGGTTAATCACTACATAGTATTGGATAAAGTCGCCTTCCACTGCCTGTCTTCCATATGTACCTATGCTTGGATCTTTCCAACTGCGTAACAGATTTTGATGCGTAAAATAAATAAAATAGTGTAAAATAAAGCTTTCCGTCGTCTGTATGTCCGCTTAAATCTGTATAACTACGCAACAGATTTAGATGCTCGATTTTTAAGAGATATAGAGTGAGCTTTCAAAAGGTAAGCTCAGCTACCTGTATAATAACGAATACAGTTATTCTTTATACAGGTATATTTATAGGCGCATAGATCATAGATTTCAAGTATTATCTCATAGTGACATATACTTACTCAAAATATTTCCGTTCATCAGCAAGCCGATGACCGCTAGTTCATAGGAACACAAGGACTAACTTTCACCGCCTTTCGATTCCGCTCGCGTCCAGCGAAAGAATCTGAATGACCGACTTGTTATGCCCATTCTGAATATACAAATTGACGCCATTATAATAAAACAAGAGTTTTATTCGAAAGCTAACACTTTATGTATGTTTAAGTATAGGAAAAATTGTGTGGCATACATGTGGCATAATATTTATATTATTTACAAAATAAAAAATGCATGAGCAAAATTGTTTCAGTATGTTCACATTTTACGAAAAGCTTTTAAAATAATTTATAATCGAGTCGTTTTAATCGTCACACACATATCTTGTGTGTAATAAAAATATCATAGGTTGATTTTTTTATACTTAATAGGTATTTTTAGATACCATAACTTCTACCATAATTCTTATATATATCTATGATAAATAAACGAAACAATTATAATTCTGTAAGCTTCTCTAGAATAAACACCATAAAATACTTTCGCTACTATAGTCGCATCACGCTTGTAATATCAAATATTATCAATCTTGGAAAGGCCAGTTTTGTTTGAACATATTATTCTACTTTTCCTTTCCTGATTTATGTGTTTTTTACTAGAGACACATCTTAATAGCGAAAAATTAATATGCAGATATAGAAAACTGGTCAAGTGCGAGGTGCGGATTCCATACAAATAAGCTTAAACTAAAAAGCGACCGTAAAGACAGACTGACAGACAGATAGGAACCCTAAAAAGTACCTAACCCGCCAAACGTTGTTTTGCCAGAACACATCACTTACTTATACTTTAATTAATTAATAAAAGACCGACGTGCCTGTACACAAATTTCATAAAAATCAGTCAAGCTGTTTCGAATAAGTTTTGTAACAACACTGTGACATGAGAATTTTAATGATAATGATTTCTTAACAATTTGTTTGTCACCACTAAACTAACTACTGATCATAATGAAAATTGTGTAACGTATGCAATTTTCAAAACAATAAAAAATGATAAATTATGGAAAAGTCAAGACAGGTTAATAAATTCAGCGGGTCAGCAGTCATTTTTAATATTTGTACATTTAAATCCGAAAGAATACAAAAAACATCATATCATTAATAATTTGGTTTGGTAATAGTTTTACCTAATACCTATAGTAGCTATTAGAATACTATTATCTGTGGTTTTACTTGATTAGTAACTAATTTCTAAAATGAGGAATATTAATTTTTTGCTTTTGTACTTACAGCTCTATATTTTTGCACTAATGAAGCTATAAATTTTGTTGGATTGTTTACTTGAGCTTAATATCTCAGGAACGACTGGTTTGAATAGAAATTTTATATATGTTTAAAGTACGTTTTCTACGACCAATAAAAGCGTATCTATAGTTCATAAAAAATATTATCAATATTGGTAAAAAAAATCCTGTAGAGAGCCGCCGACTAAGATTTGTAATTTTTATTTTTTCTGTTATTGACTTCCTGTAAGTTATACAAATACTAAATTCTATTGACTCTAATGCTTCTAACACTTACAGCCGTACAAATAAAAACTTGCTTATTCAAACCTTATGCAATGCATAGATATGATAAGAATAAATAAAGAATAAGGATGTCATAATTTCTTACAAATAAATTTGGAATAACGTCGATGTATCTATGCTCACGCTATGCAATAGGCGCGAAGCGGCAACGTCGCAATTCATTCACAAAATTATGAAAAACATTGAAATTGTCTACGGTTAAGCCTTGGTGCTGTCATTTTGCTGACGCTCGTTTGACTTCGTCGAATTTGTTGTGAAGTTTCATCATACGATGTTCTGTTTATTTATTTTTTAAATATTTATTGGAAATAATTTAAATATATCATTAAATATGCAAGCAAATGATAGATAACGCTATCCAATATCTGGAGAACAGAAGATAAACCCACTTTGAGATAGAGAGTAGCCAAATAACTGGTACTCAAAACATACAACTCCAGGCTTAGAAGATTTATATTTTCAACGAAAGTGTATATTATTGTGATAAGTTTAGAAATAAGTTTTATGTATGTATGGTTTGGCGCATGTTGTAAATAAATAAATCATTATAAATATCAAAAGGGTTTTTCATAATTTCGTATATTTTGACATTTCATACAAAATTTTCCATTTCAATAGGTACGTAATGAAATTATTAATTTGCTCAACTTTTCCTACTTCTCGTATTACTCTCATTGCTATTATCTCAAATTTAGATTGAAAATTGCTTCTAAAACTTGTAAAACACAACACAATGTACTAAAAGATATGTTATAACTCGGTTATGTCAGACTTATACTAGGGTGGTAGCCGTAATAAGGACGGAATAGCATTAGTATGAATACTTATTACGAAGTTATACTAGGTTACATTTATTTCGTGTTTATTTGTATGATTTTTCCTTATTCTTAGTTTATTCTTTGCATAAAATGTTATAACTCGTTTATTTGTACGGCTGTTAGAGTCTAATCATTATTTGATATCGCAGGTGTGTGGTAACTGTTGAGCTACTATTACCTAACAGTTGCATCTTTTTACATTCACTCTAGACGTCATAATACTTAGCTTTATAATATTGCTGTATACAATCTTTATACCTAGCTTTCTGCCCGGTATTTTTTAACAAATATTTTTAGCAATTTATTATAAAATAGAACTTTTATATTAACTTACTCCTAACTCCCTTCTGCTTCTCTTTACTTCATTTATGGTAGTAAGTTTTAGGGAAGTTTTTTAAGAAATCCTTTCCGATGTATGTGATAATATTAGGCAAGTTGTAACTTGTAAGTTAAACTTAAAAATAGATGTATAAGATAAGATATTTCCAAATACAAGAGATCATTTTCATCGTATTTCTATAACACGCTTACGAGACATTTCAAAACCACGTGTTTTGAAACGACTCTCAAATGGTTTTCAATTAATTGCCTAACATATTCACATCTTCCCTTTCGAATTCGTTAGACAAGGATTTAAAAGTTAAAGGACTGGTCATAATTTCAACATGACCGCATCGAATCTGAGTGCTATATCGGAATCACGCTCTAGGCAAGCTCTAGGGTTACCAACTAACAGTTATCTTCTAATATATACTTGGCCAGCGTGGTGGATTATGGCTATTGCCTTCATATGAAGTCTGTGTCCCAGCAGTTGGAACTTATATGGGCTAATAATGATGATGGTGATGAATACCAGCAACCCCGTCATTGGAAGTGGCCAATGAGTTATTATTCCTCGGATTCCTAAACATAATATTTTTATGTGTTTTATTTTTACTTTTTATTGTTGAACAATAATAAAATAAGCAATTGGTACCTACTTTTTACCATATGAAAATTAAACATACTTAAATTGTTTTAGTAGCCTTTTTATATTTATATACTTTTACATGAATATTAATTGTATATTGTAATAAATTGTAATTGTAATTGTATTTAAGTATGTTTAATAATGTTTAACTGTTGAACAATAATAAAATAAGCAATTGGTACTTTTTACCATATGAAAATGCGTAAAGCCTAAGCATACACTAATAAACTTCATTAAAAAATTGCCCTTAAAATATGACAAATTATTTCTCAGCCTTATACATTTCGGCAGCCCTTGTAAGATCATAGCAGACTGAGTCACGAAATGATTGGATCCGCTCTAAAGCTATCGAATAAGTGGATTACATTTGATTATGTCTGTAGGATAAAGTGTTTGCGATTAATTCGTGTTATACTTTATGGAACATTACTTTGTGATTAGTCTCTTTTAATATAACTGTGTAGAAAGAAGTGTAATGATTTCGAGTTTTTAATGAGTTCATGTTAGATTTCCGTATCCGTATCTTTATTATTTATAGTAATTGGGGTTTTAAAACAGAAATGCTGATTTATTACTCAATAATAAAAGCATTAGGTTTATTTAATACTTACCTTCAACATAGAAGCTAATAAATTCTAGATTGAAATAATAATGTCGCAAATTGAATTCTTGGATAATCTACCTGAGACATCCAATATCAGTGTCCACATACTTACATAGTTTGATGTAATGTGACCCAATCTCTGAAGCGTAGCGTGATAACCTAAGATCAAAGCTGAAACATTAGAGCAAATTATTATAATAACTATAATAAATTAATATTAATAAGTGCCCTAATAAAGGTAATTTTTAATAACGAAGAAATTTTAAGTGATCATACCTACTGGATTAATCGCTGAACTTCCTCCTGACTCCTGAGCTTCTAAGTAGGTAAAAAAATATTTTCTCATCAAAATTGTCCAAATCGAACAAATTACAAACATCAATTGTTTTTTATGTTTCGATTAGTTAAGTATAAAAAAAATTCTGTCTTTTACTAATCAACTCTAAAACTATGCAATCGATTTCAGAAACTAAAAAGTTTCATACTTACCTAGTTATAGGTACTACTTATACATTGAGATAATATTAATAGGAGACGACACCGCCTACATCACTTATGTTCCACTCAACATACGTCATGTGACGTATGTTGAGCGGTATTTTTTAATGGTTTTAAAGTGAAACGCATCAAACATGCCTTCGTGTGTGTTACGATATTGCACAAATAATACAAATAATACGGAAAAGTGCAAAGGAATAACTTTCATCGTTAAGTACCTAACTAAATAATAATTTTTAAAACTTAGTTAGAGCAAAAAAATGGCGCACAGATTTTGTTCGTGGTGTCTCCTCCATACGTAGTAATATTATCTCAATGTACTTATACCTAATTATCTCGAGTGCAGGTTGATGAAGCAGCTTATTTCCTAGGTATATAGTAATTATTTTTGCAATTCTAATAGTGGATAAATGAACAATTCTTTACTAACTATATATATGTCGATGTTTCAAATCTATACATAAAATCTAGCCTAATTTAGTTTCATAATCCTGACCCACGCTAACCTCGCTACACTCCACTTGAAGGGACCATTACTTCATACATATCGTAATAGGTTAAACTTTGCTAATACATAGTTATCTGTTTGATGTTGATTTTATTGGGTAATATAGTTTATTTGATATTGTATAGAGAGGACGATCGCAACTTTGTATGTAAGGAATATTTAGTACATTTACATTACATTTACATGTACATTCACAAGATATTGCTTTGATCAAAAAGGTTCTAAGTTTAAAACTGGAAAGGAAGAATAAACTAATTTAAATTCTGAAGGTAAAAATATTTAAATTAGTGCTTTATTGGAAACAAAATATCTTCAAAGCTGAAGCATAATAATTGAAACTTGAAAAAGCTCTGCTCATAAAGTCGTTTATGAATTATCATCTAACCTTTGTAATAGTTTAATCGAAAACTTTGGTTCGTTCTGTGAAAACCTGAAGACGGAATTTTTTCATACATACATTTAGCGTACTTCTCTTAATTTCTGTTTCTCAAGCTGTACATCTGTTCATCCTTTTTACCCGACTACGGCAAAGCAAAAGGAGGGTTATGATTTTGACAGGCTATGTATGTATGTATGTATGTATGTATGTATGTATGTATGTATGTATGTATGTATGTATGTATGTATGTATGTTCATCTGTTCCCTCATAACTTCTAAACTACTTATCAGAATTCGACAAATGACATATCATTAGAAGCGTCTTAATTGTCCGCTGGTTATAGGCTATATGGGGTTTCACAAAATCTAATGTGGCGCCCTCTAGCGGACAAAACATACAGAGTAAAAAAATAAAGTTAAGATAAATATGCCGTGTTTGGTATCATTTGAAAGCTTTTTACTTGCACATTTTGAATATATATATATTACTAGCATTTGCTTGTGACTTTACCTGTATTCATGGGCTGATTGCATATAATTCACATCTTTTCGTTCCTAGCTTCTTTATTAGTTAGTTCATCAATTTAACTTTTGTCAATATTATGCGCCAAAAATACACTTTAACACCAAAATAGTACAAATAATAAAAAGTAAAACAACTAAAACCCAACTACGACAAAAAACGACGCTGAAAAAGTATAAAACAAGATTTTCAGAATTCCACTATGTAGAGATAAATTTTCATGTTTGGAAAGGCGTAGTCTAGGGCATGCAGAACCGAGTCCGGTTCCAAGTTTCTGAAACCCGGTTCCAAATCGAGCTCAGAACCGGGTAGAACCGGGTTACCCGGTTCTTTTATAATACCTCGGAAAAAATTACGAAATTAAACAAAAGTAACTGTAAAAGTACCTGATAGGCCTTTTATTTTACGCGGCTTGTGTCTTATTTTATTAAATTAATAAAGAAACTAAATTTCAATACTTCTCTTTATTTATCAGTCTTATAAAAGTACCTTGTTATCATAATATCACATATAAACTTAAACCTTATTCATTAACTGCAAACTGTAAAGCAAAAAACCGGCCAAGTGTGAGTCGGACTTGCGCTCCGAGGGCTCCGAACAAACCTATTTTTTTTATAATGTTGTAACTTTAAAATTTATGTTTCTAGCAATTTTTCCTTTATCTGTGTTATAAGACGTTACTTTTACCAAATTCGAAATTTGCGAAAATTTTCAGCATTTACGGCTGTATCTTTTGGTGCGTTGGCTTGTGAGTTTGACTTTTTCATCAAGGGACCGATGACTTGAGTATTCGATATAAATTTCAGCTTGATACCAAAAACAAAAACATGACTAGAATTATATGAAACAGTAAAATCAACAGATTTTCAAATTCACGACTTATCTAATAAAAATATTTCAGTAGCCTAATTTTTGTCATTTTTGAAGCCTATTTTTTTTTTTGGTAATACACCCGTAGGAAACTTATAGCATCTAAGGTTAGACAACCAATCAGAGCCACGCTTGAGGCGTGGCACGAAAATTCGCGATGCACGTGAGTCTGACGTTGCCAGATAGAATAAATTTGTTAAAATAATGCAGCAAAATATAAATAATACTTTATATTTTAATATTTTGGTC
Organism: Colias philodice; assembly: GCF_061535455.1. NCBI lineage: Eukaryota > Metazoa > Arthropoda > Insecta > Lepidoptera > Pieridae > Colias > Colias philodice. The sequence continues at coordinate 9,110,355 of NC_143101.1, forward strand.
GGAACCGGGAGAACCGGGTTTCATACTATTCAGACCCGGTTCTCAAGACCATCAAAAAACCCGGGTTTACCCGGGTTTTTCGGAACCGGGTAAACCCGGGTGCATGCCCTAGCGTAGTCACACGTTGTCAAAGTGCTACGGTAGATATATGTAATGTGTGACTACGCCTTTCCAAACATGAAAATTTATCTCTACATAGTGGAATTCTGAAAATCTTGTTTTATACTTTTTCAGCGTCGTTTTTTGTCGTAGTTGGGTTTTAGTTGTTTTACTTTTTATTATTAATCTCTATATATAAAAATGAATCCCTATTTTCCTTGGTCACGGCATCACGCTTGAACGGGTGGACCGATTTCGATAAATCTTTTTTTATAATATTCCTTGAAGTACGCGGATGGTTCTTATGGAGAGAAAATGGAAAGATATACGGGTGAAGCCGGGGCAGACCGCTAGTTATAAATACAAAGGAACGACCTCTGACACTGCGCCTTATCTAAACATATTAGTCACAACTCACACGCCCCGGTTTCGCACGGATGCAATTATGAATATACCTAATATAAGTAATAAAACTTCCATATGAATCACTCTATCTATAAAAAAAACCCGCATAAAAAACTGTTGCATAGTTTTAAAGATTTAAACACATAGAGATAGCGGGAACCTTTCTTTTATAGGTAGATACTATTTTAATTTTTGTACTCGGTGATTCGTAATTCGTAACAAAATTAGTAAAACATGCTTGAAATGAATCCATCAGAAAGAAAAATACAAACATTAATTTATCTGTATCAGCCTATAACCTCTCAACACATTACATAAGTAAAAGTGGCTAGGCCAGTTTTGATATGGTTTTGTGCATAATAAGGTTACATAAGCGGCTCGATTTACAGTCTATCAGGAAGAGTTAGTTTGTTTATGGTTTCGTCATAATTAACATATAGATTATATTAGATCAAGAAGCTTATATCTTAGTACACTGGAGATTTCGGTATGAACATTTGACGTGTAACAAGAAAATTGTTGTGTTCTATCACTTTCACACCTAACTTGGTATTGCCACTGTTAATACGAAGTTTTCCCAAGGCTACTATGTATGCTGTAATATTCTGTGCAAAAGGTTAGTTTTTGCACATGAGTTTGTTGATAAATTGCCAACAACGTCATTCAGAAGCATTGTTGGATGAGACAATTATTATTTATGCTAAATAAAATAAGTATCTGAACCAATTATTAAAAAGCGATACTCCCTGATTATGGGTAGTTACCATAATAAAATTGTAGCAACTCTCACTTTGACAATATGGCATATGTGTCAAAAAAATTGCGTCGCTTCGAATATTTAAGTTAATATTGTTGCGTATTTAATAAATATTTTCCGAATATTAATAATGTATTGCATTGTGAAAAATTGCAGAAGTTTTTGGACACCAAATTCTGGCCTATAATTTCACAGGCAAGTGTATATTTACGTTATTTACAATATTCCTCAATACTCATGCATTTACCTGTTAAGAATCATTTTAATGGCAAAAATCGTCAAATTTATCATCATTTTACTAAGCAATCGTGTTAAATAAGTTCTTTTCCTAATACTTTCATCATTTTTCAACAAGTTTTCAACAAACAAATTTAACAAGTAAGGTAACCATGATGATGGGTTTTTACGGATAGCGACGATAATATATTGCTAAACAATATTATGATGAACATTTAGAACACCATTTTAAAAATTTTTATACTAGTAATGAAACAACACACGACATCGGTATTGCACTCACATATTGTGGTTTGTTCTTTTTTACATTAAAATTTATACTTTTTAACCTAATATTTTTTTGTTTTACGTATTTCAGCTTTCCAAAAAATGAAGTAAAAAGAAATATATGTGCCTATCAAGGGTAAAATTACTGAGGATTACGACCCAGAAAAAAAACACTGCCATAAACAGTTTTAATTTGATGTTTTTGGCTTGAAGTTGACCCGTTGAAGCAACGCGTTTAAAAAGAAGATCTGAGTAACTTACAATTTGGTAAACAGCATCTGATGCAAAACACAACTTTCCTCTATTTACAAAGGATGTTAATGATGTATATCGGTTAATATCCAAGCTTTGTAGCCAAAAGTTATCAAGCGTTATTTAAAACTATCATTCTCTACCAATTAAAATTGTATGTCGTATAAAGGTGATAATTCTTGTAAGTTGACCAGTAATTATAATAAAAATACTGTTAAAAATATATGTCGTTATTATTTATAGACCATGATTTTTAGTTTTTTCTATTTCGAAAAATCCTGAATATACAAAACAGTGTGGTCACCCACAGAAAGAGACAAAAAACAACACTGACGTCATTCAAGGTTATATTTTCTTGTGACAAGTTAATGGTCATAGTGCAATCTCCAGTGTATTAGATATAAGCTTCTTGTATTAGATAATCTAGATGCTCTGTGAACTGTCATATCCCCTAGATGACCTTTTCGTATTAAATCGATATTATAGAAGAAAAAAGCTATAAAATGGAGCTTAAGGTTATCTAATACAGCAGTAATATAAAAGATCTAGAAATTATTTGAATTTCAATACTTTCGTTATGTTATTGAAAAATAATATTCTTAATTACTGTCCCATTAAAAATCTCCAATTAAAACGCTAGTATATCTGTGGCGAAACCATATAATTAATTATTCTTGTATAAATAAATTACTAAAGAGCCATTACGAAAATCAGAACAATATGTTATTTATATTTGCCTCAAAGCAATTCAAACCTTCGTTACTTATTAGTTAACAAGTCAATAATTCGAACATAAATTAGTGATGTAACTACCGATACAATCTCATCTTCAAAATGATCGATAGATAATCGATAAAGTGAATATGAAGTATGCGCAAGCCAAGGCTCAAATGCCTTTCATATTGCGTGAATTCAGGTGAACGTAGAATAATAAAATCTTATTTTATTATTCTCCTTGGTGCAGTGGTGCTGTAGATTGTATACTTAATTGGTAGGAGTTTGATTTAAGACAAGAAATGTTTTTGATGACAGTTCCATGTTATTTTTAACCTATCAATGAATGCTAAAAAATATTGTAGCGACTTTTTGACATCATTATTTTAATAAAAGTGAAAAAGGTGACCTGAAACCGAATATTTCAAATATGATCATAGGTATAGGTATAGGTTTAGTATAGGTATCTGAACTTAAGTATTTATTTATCCTACTAATATTATAAATGCGAAAGTTTGTGAGGATGTGTGTGTGTGTCTGTTACTCTTTCACGCAAATACTACTGAACCGATTACAATGAAATTTAGCACACATATAGAGGGTAACTTGGATTAACACATAGGATAGGTTTTATCCCGGAAATCCCACGGGAACGAGAACTAGGCGGGTTTTTCTTTGAAAACGCGGGCGAAGCCGCGAGCGGAAAGCTATATACAATATATATATATTACTTTAAACCATTGTAGGTATATTTCGCTTTTTATTTAACTTACCTTGGTTGCCACTTGCCTGTGATCTCTATCACATCACATAGCTATTTAAAACTGCCAATTGTTCTAAATTATTACTGCCTCCCCCTGTTTCTTTGTATTTTATTTTCAACAAAGAGTTTAAAACAATAACATAACAGCTTCTTTTCATGCCGTTGTTAACATAATTTCTCGATCTGTATTTACGGAACATAGTAATAAAATGTATCGGTATAAATCAATTATTACCGCAGATCGTACAAGGACTTTTCAAAGTAACTGTCACACATGCCACTAAGAAAAAGAGCTTTTATAAAACAGCAGAAGTTGAACAATACAATAATATTATTCTAATTACCAGTATCTATAAATAGAAAATATTATTTTAGAGGAGAACTGGGATGTTTAACTTCCAATTTAATTCCCCAATTCACTAATTCTAGCACATATGCTTCTGTTTTAAAATATAAACAGTTATATAAAGTTCTTCCTCTAGGGTTTCCAACACGATCAATCCTGCAAGACCTGCTTCCAGCTGTTGCGTGTCTCTTTGACCAGATCTCCACTCTGCTGTTGTCCAGCTTTATCTAAATATCAGAATTTAGGTGTGAATTTAATCACAGGTTACATCAAATTTAAATATTAAATTAACTTCAAACCGAACGGTAAATACAGAATAAAATTTGCGCACTGAGGGTTCTGTATAAATAGTATTCCGGGATAGAGTTTGGAAAAAAAATATATCCATGGTTTTTGACATGAATTGTCTTTTTTATCCACAACTGCGATATAAAGCAAATAAGTAACCCTATATTTTAATTGCGTTGTCTTAATTTGATCCTTTAAAGCCGTTTGTTTATTATATTCGATGCTTAACATAATTTTCAATCAGATCGATCCAAAGTTATCCTATAAAGTTTTTCTTTCAGAGATACGGAATCCCAAAAATCCTAATTCTGACACAGTTTGCGAACGGATGTAGCCAAGTCGATCAGGTATTCATTTATGGATGCTAGGTAATCTGATATTACGATATACTCAACCCAAATTTAAATTGATTTACTCGATCCAATTAAGACTCGACGATTTGTCAAAATTAAAAAAAAAAGTAAGTAGTTATAAAACGGACATGCCCTATTTTTTTCAAAGTTGAATTTTATAAAATTAATGATTTTGATTGGAGTTAAAAGAGCTTGTACATTTTTTAGCCAATTTTAAACTACTACTGTACGGTACGGTACTGTAAAATGTAAAATAAAATTAAATTTTACACATGCAAGAAAACAAAAAGCAATTATTCACATTATTAATACAGAACTAACATGTGCAAAATTAGCTAGGTCAAAATATATTTTTCTATAAAAGATAAAGATCATAGTCTCAAGATTTATAAAAATATTTCATCACAGTTTTCTCAGGCTTCATACATAGAATAAGGACGTCCATTCATTATATTTTATTTTAATCGTATGCACTGTTTAATTAGGTACTTATTATTTATGTTTTATGCTATGTAAATTACACGCAGAAAGAAGTAGAGCAAGTTCATATAAAAACTTAAAATATAAGTATCTATATGATATTATGTTTACCGTATGCTCTGTAATTTAAGTAAAATAATAAAACAAAAGACAAAGAGATACTGATTTGGATAATGACCCAACATTTTATACAGGTAAATTGAAATTGCGAGAGATGGAATGTAATCTATGGAACGACAAGGTTTGTGGGTATTTTATTTTATTAAACATTCTTCGAGATTTTTTTTCGCAATGTGTCACCAAGGTCTAATCTAATTCTATGAAAAAAGAATCAAAATTATCTTACTCATTGTCTACGACATCGATATACACAATTGTATACACATACATAATTTTATTTATTTTTGTTTTAGACTTATGTATGTTATCTTATTTTTCAGAGAAAACCTATTTTTAAGATATCTGACAATCCGTAGCCAGAGAAGTACCTTTACTATAAGCCTGAACTTATACCCAAAGGAGATTTTGTCCTTACTATGAGAGCACAAAATAAGCTAATGATTGCAACATTGTATCTAACTAGCAATGCCTTGCGGTTTCACCCGCATAGCGATAGCGATATCGTGACAGTGAAAAGTCTAATAAAGGTCGGACTGTAGGTTTAATGAAAATCACCCCGTCCGGCACTACGGCCTGCTCATTGTATTGAACAGTACACCTACTATTTTCTGTAGATTTACACTTTTAATCACATGAAAATCACCCCGTCCCGCACTACGGCCTGCTCATTGTATTGAACAGTACACCTACTATTTTCTGTAGATTTACACTTTTAATCACATGAAAATCACCCCGTCCCGCACTACGGCCTGCTCATTGTATTGAACAGTACACCTACTATTTTCTGTAGATTTACACTTTTAATCACATGAAAATCACCCCGTCCCGCACTACGGCCTGCTCATTGTATTGAACAGTACACCTACTATTTTCTGTAGATTTACACTTTTAATCACATGAAAATCACCCCGTCCCGCACTACGGCCTGCTCATTGTATTGAACAGTACACCTACTATTTTCTGTAGATTTACACTTTTAATCACATGAAAATCACCCCGTCCCGCACTACGGCCTGCTCATTGTATTGAACAGTACACCTACTATTTTCTGTAGATTTACACTTTTAATCACATGAAAATCACCCCGTCCCGCACTACGGCCTGCTCATTGTATTGAACAGTACACCTACTATTTTCTGTAGATTTACACTTTTAATCACATGAAAATCACCCCGTCCCGCACTACGGCCTGCTCATTGTATTGAACAGTACACCTACTATTTTCTGTAGATTTACACTTTTAAAAAATATCCAATTTTTTTAATTTAAAAAGTATTTTGTTGGTATTGAAACAGTCTATAATAAAACATTAAACATCATTTAGTGGGATAAGGATGTGTATGGATAACATGGCTTGATTACTGTCGGCACTTCTATTTACTTTGAAAACGTAAAAAAGTTGTTGTAGTAACATAACTACTGAAGATGGACATAATATGGTATTGCGGACTTTCTTGTAGATATTGATCCATTCTATAATACCGTAGAACATTTTTTTGTTCTATCTTAAATAGATTCCGCAGCGCATGCGATGACAGAAGTTTTATTGAGGAATTTTTTACACCTTGGGTTACATTATTGCATTTTTGGTAAGGATCTCTAATTTTTTTCAAAATGCAATATAGCCTATGTTGCTCAGTGAAGATGCAGCTTTCTAATGATGAAAGAATTTTTGAAATCGGTCCAGTAGTTTATGCGTGAAAACCATACATACATATACATATTACATACATAATTACAAACCTTTCCTCTTTGTAATATTAGATTAAGTAAGTATAGATAATATGCTTATTCATTTGTTACACATATTATTGTGGTAACCCAGTCCGAACGATGTAATGGACCAAATGTAATTCGATGATTTTGAAAGTGAATGCAAGCACCTTGGAGCCGAGATAAATACATCTTCAATTTACTTTTAATAATACATGTATTTAATGTAATTAGTATTTGGAAAGGCGTAGAATTTGATAAATTGTAACCTTGCTTTACACACGACTTGATTGAAGTAATGATTCTGCACATTAGGATTGCGAATAATCTAATTAATTCAATAAATAAAATATTTGTTTTAATCTTATTTTTAGGGTTCCGTACCTCAAAAGGAAAAAACGGAACCCTTATAGGATCACTTTGTTGTCCGTCTGTCCGTCCGTCCGTCCGTCCGTCTGTCAAGACCCTTTTTCTCAGGAACGCGTGGAGGTATGAAGCTGAAATTTATATCAATTACTCAAGTCTACTGTCCCTTGAAGCTGTGAAAAAATCAAACTTCTAAGCCAACGCAATCAAAAGATACAGGCGTTTATGCCGCAAATTTTCGACACTTGCAAGAGAATCAAAACCTACAGGGTGCTTCCCGTGAACTCAGAATCTTGAAATTTGGTACGAATCAACGTCTTATAGCATAGATAAAGGAAAAATTACGAAAACTATAAATTTTTAATTACATCACATAATATACAGGGTTACAGGTTAAGTCGACCTATTCCTGTTAAGAGCGTGTAGTAGGGGTCAAAACAAACTGATTTGATCTTATAATACCATATCCAAAAGTTAGCCGTTGAAGAGTTATTGCAATTTTAATTTTTTTCTTGAAAATGCCACTTTATCTTCGCATTTAGCGTTTAATTTTTTATTTTACTTATTTGGTCTGGGTTTTTTTGAGTTTTTATGTAAAGGTTGAGTTAAACAATAATTCTCAGCAATAAAAATCCATATCGCTGCAAACAATTCAAAGAAATGGCTTTTAAACTAAAAATAATAACATTAAAGTAATTAAGTTAACTCGTTTTAAACAAAGATATTGAAAAAAATCTCTATGAAAATGTGTCTGCAGATGTTTTTAAAAACATGTGCATGTTCTTAGCTATGTAAAAAGGTATGATAACCTCAGGTAGCATTCGTAGATTCCAAGAAATCGGGGATAAACTTGGTATGGGGAAATAATTCTTAGAATAGCTCATTAACATCGGTCTAGTTATTATCTGCCTATGCGAACAATAAAGGGTTGTGCCGCGTGATTATGATGTCTCACTCACACGCTGCAACTATCTCGCTTCCACCTACTGGAGAGAGCAAGCAAGGTGATGGACGAAGCTGTATGGGGCGAAGGATGCCGCTTTGTATTTTTTAGTCTGCTTATGTGATTCGTCCGTAGTAGATGCGATTTCTGTGCTCCTCTGTGTATTGACAACGCGACTTGGCTTTCTTTTTGGACTGATTTTCTTCCGATTCTGTGACCGTGGCTCGAAACTGGACTTTGATTTTTGCTTGCGATTTGAATTTTCAAGATGAGTTCGTATACTAACGAAGAATATGCTGACATTTTGATGTGTTACGGGTTTTGTCAAGGTGTATCTGCACATGCTCGTGCGGAATACATGACCCGCTATCCTGACCGTCGTGCACCAGATGTTAGTGTCTTCGAAGGGACATATCGTCGCCTTAGAGAAACTGGTTCGATTCTAAGACGACGAACAGACGTCGGTCGGCCATCTGTCCGGGATGAGGAAGACGAAGAGGAAAATGAAATTAAGCGATTTTTTCGAATGGATCCCACGACATCAACAAACATTGTTGCCCGAGAACTTGGTCTGTCTCAGTGGAAAGTATGGTTCACAATGAACACTTCAGGATATTACCCATATCACTACACGCCCGTGCACGTGATGGAAGAAGGAGATCCTTTAAGAAGACTAGATTTTTGTAGATTCATGTTGAATGCGGATCTGGAAAACCCCTCGTTTTTTCAAAAAAAAATTATGGACAGATGAGTCCAAATTTGATCAAGACGGTATCACAAACTACCATAACGCTCACTAATGGGCTCCGAAAGCACGTGGCAATCCTAACAAGAAGAATCCAAAAAAAATCACAAAGACGATTCAGTCTTAATGTGTGGATGGGGATAATTTCAAATAAATTAATTGGACCATACTTCCTTCCGGACAACCTAAATGGTGAAAATTATGAGACCTTTCTGCGCCAACATTTAAGCGACCTACTTGAAGACATACCCCTGACTTTGTTAAGAGACATGTGGTTCCAACATGATGGCTGCCCTGCACATTACAGAAGAAGTGTTAGAGAATGGTTAGACATCAACTATCCAAACAGATGGATCGGAAGAGGTGGGCCCATACCATGGCCGGCTAGAAGTCCAGACCTAACCCCCATGGACTTTTACGTATGGGGGCATATGAAGAGTCTGGTGTACGATGAGCCGAACCCGATTCCATCTGTTGATATTTTATGACAAAAAATTATCGATGCAGCCAATAAGATGAGGAACCAATTAACAACTGGGGTAGTCAAGAGTTCTCTGCGGAAAAGGTTTCGAATATGTGTTCGCAATAGAGGAAGACATGTTGAGCAGGAACTGTAAAGTTTTTAAGAAAAATAAATTATGACAAAATTTATTCTGATGTTGTACTTTACTAACACTGTCCCATGTTTATCCCCGATTTCTTGGAATCTACGAATGCTACCTGAGGTTATCATACCTTTTTACATAGCAAATAACATGCACATGTTTTTAAAAACATCTGCAGACACATTTTCATAGAGATTTTTTTCAATATCTTTGTTTAAAACGAGTTAACTTAATTACTTTAATGTTATTATTTTTAGTTTAAAAGCCATTTCTTTGAATTGTTTGCAGCGATATGGATTTTTATTGCTGAGAATTATTGTTTAACTCAACCTTTACATAAAAACTCAAAAAAAACCCAGACCAAATAAGTAAAATAAAAAATTAAACGCTAAATGCGAAGATAAAGTGGCATTTTCAAGAAAAAAATTAAAATTGCAATAACTCTTCAACGGCTAACTTTTGGATATGGTATTATAAGATCAAATCAGTTTGTTTTGACCCCTACTACACGCTCTTAACAGGAATAGGTCGACTTAACCTGTAACCCTGTATATTTTTTTAATAATTTTAAACTTACTACCCATTTCCTCATAAACGCGTAGAGGTATTAAATTGAAATTCATACCAAATACTCAGGTCTATAATAACTTTAAGCTGTAACAAAATCAAACTTCTATGTCAACGCAATCAAAAGAAAAAGCAATTTAAGCTGCATATTTTGAAACTCGCAAGTACTCGCAAGGGAATCAAAACCTAAAGGGTACTTCCAGTCGACCTAGAATCTTGAAATTTGGCATGAAGCAACGTTTTATAGCACACATAAAGGAAAAATTCCGAAAACCTTAAATTTTTGGTTACATTACAAAATATATATTTATTTTTTAATAAATATAAACTTATTACTTTTTTCCTCATGAACGCGTAGAGCTATCAAGTTGAAATTCATATCAAATACCTACTTAGATCTAATTGCCTTTAACCCGTGAAAAAAAAAATTGCAGGTTTGTACGGAACCCTCGGTGCGCGAGTCCGACTCGCACTTGGCCGGTTTTTTGTTATTTGTAAATTCGGTTTCTTAATATAAGTACTGCCAATATTTCAGAGGCTCTATCAACTATTTCATGCTATTATTGAACATCTAAGGGTCTAATAATATTCAGGTAAATATAATATCTACTGTATTCACAGACCAGAATTTACGTCTTCTTGTAAACTTTGATAATACTCTAGTTTGTAATGCAATCATACCGCCAGGCGCCAAGTTAAGCTCGACAAAACTTTGAGTTTATATGGATGTTAGATCTTGATCATTTTAACGATATTATGATTATCAAGGGATACTTTTAAATATCTGTCTCTATAAATAGGCAAAAAAGCAATATCTACAACATGAGTCAGTCCTTTAAATTTGAAAAAGCGTTACATAAACATAGCAAGTAACTGTTATGATAACTGTCTACCTAAACCTACGTAATATAAATAATTACTACAAAGAGAGTAAATGTTCGTATGTTTTTAATGTGGGTGTTTATGGGTATCTGTCGTTAAACATCTGTTGACCTAGTAAATCTTTTTGCTCAATCATAAAAAACGTTTTACCAAAAAATCATGTTTTGTAATCTGGCCCTTGTATAGCGCTTAAGGCGTTACAGAAATGCAGTTCATGTACCTACCTTTCTCAAAAGTATATTTTTAATCTTATATACCTACATAATAAATATGAGAATGACAAAAAATAAAATGATCGTTTAAAAAAAATAAGACGTTTTCATTTTTTCCCTGGTAGAGTTATATTTTTACATATAGAGCAATGTTTTAAGAAAATTTGTTAATAAAACTTTAATATAAGCGTTATTTTTTACCTTATTTATATTACACTATATATTTAAATAAATAAATACACTCATTAGTCATTACAAAGTTATTTCAGAAAGTTTACAAATACACATTTATTTTTATCTCTACGTGTGCGTACTATGGAAATGAGGTATTATGCCATAAAATTAAAAATAATTAACCATTTACGACGTAATACGTTTTATTATTTAATTCAAGATGTTACATAAGTCACCTAGCGAGATACTACTTCATTAGTTTTTTTAAAGAAACAGGGCACGGGTCAAATAGAAGGTTGTATTGCCTCATAAGGTTTTGAAGCAGTTTATTTTTAAATTTTTAAATTTAATTATTGGCTATTGCTGTTAGAAAAAAGTTTATATATTGATGATTCAATTGAATGTGTTGCCATTTCGTAAAAACTCTATATTTTATGATAGAGTTATTTTTAATTTTTTGTACAATTTGTTATTTCGTTAATACACCAAGTCGGTATGTACTGTACCTATTCGTAAGTTGCCGAAAGTTTATAAGATGTATCTTATATTAATGTAAAATCATTAAAAGAGAATATCCTTTCAAAATTAATGAAATATTCTATTCACCTTTTTCCCATTAATAAAATTGATCAATAAGAATCACTTCTCTAATCTCGATGTCATTAATTTTTATGTAGATTGGTTTGAAACCAATGCATATTGCGATGTAAAAAGAAATTAATTACTATTAGCAAACATCATGTCAAATCCAACGCATTTGAAAGGCAATTTCTTCATTTCCACCAATTGCAAACAAATCTATTCTCACGCGAAAAACGAAGTGTCAGAAGGCATTTCTTATCTTTTTCCCGATCGACATTAATTATCCAAAGTTTTCGTAAGATGCAATTGTGAGAACGTTTTTAATCTCTTTTTACAATCGATTTTAAAACTGTTTGTATTCAAAACGACCTTATCCTATTTCCCTCTCGTTCATAATGTTCATTTTTTAAGCTTTACATAATCCGAATGTGAAGGTTGGATGGAACTTTCTTTGGGGGGGAGGCTGTATGCCGTGAGCCTTTGCCTCAGTTGTGAAGAAAGCGCGCGCGATCGCGCCAGTGTAGTGACAGTTATTTTTTTTTAATCCTCAACCCCGAAGTGCGTTTTGGATACAATGAGGCTTATATTTTGGGTACGTTCGATTTGTTTTTTTGTTTAATTTGTATTTTATCTGTGGAAGCTGAGCGTGTGTGGCTTTCTAGTAAAAGTTGACCGTGCTTAGGGCTTGTTTGTGACTTGTTTATTGGATTTGGAATTTATTATACTATTAATATTTATATGCATATATGATACGTCCGTAGGTTACCTACTTTCATTTTAATACTAGTGGTCTGCCCCGGCTTCGCCCGTGGTACATAATATTTACGTTTTCTCTACATAAGAACCATCCTCGTACTTCAAGGAATATAATAAAAAAAGAAGTATCGAAATCGGTTCAGCCGTTCTCGAGTTATGCGCTTACCAACACATTTTGCGATTCATTTTTATATATAAGATTATCACGCAAAATAACATACTTAACTTTTATTTTGGGTATTAGTTAATAAGTTTATAGGATATTATTGAAAGCTCTCCTTGATTATTTTTCTATAAAAAATTAATAAAGTCCATTATATAATATTTTATCATCATGATATCAATATTAATATCATTAAGGTTATAACTGATGCGGAGAAATAACAGATAATATAGTACAAAGTATCATGAAGAAATTAATTAACGCATGGTCGAAAGTTAATATTCAAGAGAACAATCAGCTTGACCGTTACTAAAAATGAATGTCAATTTTCTACAGTGACGTTTATTTTTATTTATTACTAGGTTTCCGCCCGCGGCTTCGCCCGCGCAGTCAAAGAAAAACCCGCAGTTCACGTTCCCGTGGGATTTCCGGAATTGCGTCATTTTCCCGGGATAAAAAGTAGCCTATGTCCTTTCTCGGGTATCAAAATATCTCCATACCAAATTTCATGAAAATTGGTTCAGTAGTTTAGGCGTGATTGAGTAACAGACAGACAGACAGAGTTACTTTCGCATTTATAATATTAGTAAAAGAATCCATTTCTTTATTTAAAATTTATTATTAAGTATAGCTAATACAACGATTCTTTTGAATAATATTTCACGCTTATCAAATTGAATAAAACGTAATTAAAATTAAATACAAAAATAAATTACATTATCTTTTTATTGTAAATATAAATCGTAGTTAATCAATCAAGATGCTATACATACTTATCTAATCTTATGTATAAAAATGAATCGCAAAATGTGTTGGTAGGCGCATAACTCGAGAACGGCTGAACCGATTTCAATAATTCTTTTTTTATTATATTCCTTGAAGTACGAGGATGGTTCTTATGTAGAGAATACGTAAACATGTACCACGGGCGAAGCCGGGGCGGACCGCTAGTTAAATATAAAATTTGAAAATATATAGAGGCTCTACGCACATGCAACTGAAAAAAAACATGATTCATGCTTCAATCAAAAGTTGAAATAATAATTATCACTGGCCAGTTGAAAGTTTGCATAAACGTGGATAATAATATGAGAAAAAAAATAGTTACCCAACGCGTCCTTTCTACATTGCGTCACGCAAGGAAGTGTGTCAAACTGTGATGAAGAATTCGCGACCGGAACTGCAGCACTGAGCACACCGGTTGATATGCTATACAAGATATTATAATATATATAATGTAATATACTAGCTTTTTATACTGGTTTCAAATTTATCATGACTTAATAATGATGTTTTGGAAGAATTATGTGGGTGTTTGAGTGAAAAAGTATATAAAATCGGTCAAATTAATGCTATAAATTGAGAATCATCAGAAAGGTCAGGGATTTTAAAATATCGGAAATATATAGCTAGCTACTTTTTTTATATATATTTTTCATTTCGTATCTTCTGTAATAAAATAACTCTCAAGCATGACTCTTAATAATAGACTTCATTGAACTGACCAGTCGTATGAAAGAGAGACCAAAGAAAGAAACCGTAGACTGATCTGAAATTATATTGTTTACGTTTATGTTAATCTTTATCAATACTTCATAGATACAATTTAATTATACCTACTCTGTGAAAATAAAAGCTAAAGTTGCATACACACGATAATCATAATAAAAAGAAAATACTACAATATAAATTAGTATTCCACACTGGACGACACGCTTTACAACTCGCCAAGAGACAACTTGCGAATCGTTTTCTCCAGCGTAAAGCCATAACAACACAAACATGTCTAAAACACAACATTTTATTGCATACAAAATGTAGAATCAGAACTTTATGAGTGATATTCTCATAAAGTCATAAATAACTTTTTTCTTTTTTTAATCGTGGTGTTAATGGCCAGCTTTATGTTTTGTGTAGGTAATTTTCCGCGATTCTATATTTTTGACAGATGTTATTACAAAATTATGGAAAGTTTTTTGAAAGTGCTACACGCAAAAGCTGCTTCATAGATTTTCATTTTGTTTTCAACAATATATAGCATGGTTCTCGACCAAAGGTTTAATATATAATTTTAAGTCCAAATCTAGTCTATCATAAAGAGACCAGCTGGGTTATCAACACCCACCCATAAAAAGACCGCATCTTGTGTTGTGAGCTATACCTACTCATTCATTGTGATGTGACATGTTAAATTGAACCCTAATTTTTTTTTAATTTTAATTGGAGCTTTGATCATTTACCTGTGTATCTAATAGCTTAATTGTCTATATACTAATCATCCTAATTGAAAAGGGACGGGCATAACATTTATTCATGAAGTAAGATATTATTACCTACTAAAGCCACATTACAGAGATGGGGCATCTTAGATCATTGCAAGTGCTAAATGCACGTAATACAGTCCGTTCCAACATGTCATAATAAGCTCATGCAACATCAATTTCGTTACTTCATCTCAAATTATACTCATTATTGTTACATCAGTGAATGTAAAGCTGCCCGGAAGAGGTTTTGTTTTACTTTTAATGTAGGAGACGTTAACCTAACTTGACCTTTGAAATCTGTGGTATTATATTATGCATTGTCGTTGAAATATATTTTTTTTTACTTTTTGAACTTAACGTGTGTTTTAAAATCGTCCAAATTACAATTTAACCTAATTTTGCTAAATTTTAATCGGATATTGTGTGTCAATCGTATAAATGTCTTGTAAATATTAAGAGAAAATATAAAAGAAAAATCGAAATAATACCTATTTAAATTTTATATAGCGATATGTAGACACAGTTTAAAATACAAAAATATAAAATAATTTACACTAACAAAATTATTTTGTCTTAATTATTCTTTGAACGGTAAATATTCATGACAACCAACTGAAAAGTAAATGTACAGAATTGCATAGCTTCGGGTCAAAAAGGTTAAGACTTCTGACACAAGTTTTATGTAATACAATCCATGTCACAATCTCTAGAATGGAGTTGAAATAACAACAGGTTTTCTTTCCTTTTTGTTATTATTTTTTAACATGTAGACTAATGTGAGATAATATGTATTAAAGTAAGTGAGTAATTGAAACTATAACTTAGTTTATTGATCCATAAATTATAGCAATATCCGACTTGAAAAAAATGTAGTTTCATGATGGGATGACGATAAAATTTGTAAAACGTGTTACCACAGAATATATAATATAATAGTGCTGTTACAATGTTTGTAGAAATATTATAATTATGACGATTTATGAATGTAATAATAAAATATTATATCAACAAAACGATAGGGTAGGTATGTTTTAGAACGATGGTTAAACTTAATAATAATATGATATAAATTAAAAAATCTCCAAAAAATCTGAAATATTTGTGGACAATTGAAATAAAACAATGGTTGTAAAATAAAAAATATTTATTTATCACTCACTCTTCTAATACTTACAGTAATATACATATTAAAGAGGTTTTACACGTATAGTAAAAAAAACAATACTGTGATGCCTTTTCCGTTTTAAAATGACGAAGATATAAGGACTACCTGTGGCAGGAAGCCGACAGGTGCGTGATAGGCATCCTTGATTCAATTTAACATGTTTTTGTGCTACTTTTTTGTAGAACAATTCTGTTTTTTAGAAATCGACCACCCGCGGTGTTTTAATTTTAATACTATAATTTTTTTTACAGTAATCCAAAATTGTTACTCGTTAATCTGATTGGTTACTCTTTGTTTTCTGTAAAGCTCCCCATGTCCTATTTTATAAGCACACGATAAATCAGTCACCTAGATATTCAATACTAATCTTTTCAAAACCCTTTACTTCCAAAGTAACCTTAACCCCAAAAATATCCAGTAGGTATGCAGTATATCAAATTTTAACACCATATACAAACCGCTTCAGTAAATATTATTCTATTTATCAGTAACCCATATTTATTGCTTCCCCATAGGTAACAAAATACTCTATGTATCTAGGCGAAAAGTGAAACAGTGTATTCCGAGTAGGTTACTGGTACCGTTAAATTGTCATTACATCGGTTATTGGCGATCCGCTCCACTTGGCACAAAGTCAAGGCCGAGAAGTTCAATGTAACAGTTTGCTGAGTTGACTATTGTTTGGGACCTTCTTTCTAGTATAGTTTATTATCTGTGCTTCTATGTGCATCTTAAGGTTCTCTCTTCTTAATGAATTATCACTATCTATACTAATATTATAAAGCTGAAAAGTGTTTGTTTGAACGCGCTAATCTCAGTAAATACTGGTCTGATTTGAAAAATTATTTTGGTGTTAGATAGCCCATTTATCGAGGAAGGCTATTAATAGGCTATATAATATCATCACGCTAAGACTAACAGTAACGAAGCTACGCGGGTGAAACCGCGGGGCGCAGCTAGTAAAGAATAAAACAAAGTCACAGTTCCCTGTCCCTATGTCCTCACGTATGCTAAAATCTTTAAAACTACGCAACGGATTTTGATGCGCTTTTTTTAATAGAAGGTTTCAGTATATAATTTATTAGGTTTGAACTTTGAGATAAAGCGGGCGAAGCCGAGGTGGAAAGCTAGTGAAAAATATTGCGTTAAATTGTAAACAGTACCCAAATATGTCCAACAGTTTGTCACTAGTTAAAATCCCTATGCATATAACATTCTCGTGTCACAATTACTTACCATACTCCTCCGAGACCTTTTAGTTCATAAAAAACGCACCTTTTTCACACAAACCCGTTGAAAAGCCTACTTTTAATATTATATTCCTCTATAATATGTTGTATAACACACAACATTAAACATTAACTGCTTGTAAATTAATTTAATATTACGAAATACTCCAATTTATTAGTTAATAGAAAATCGTGTCAAAGTATTAAAATCTCTTAATCACTAAATTAGCATTTTTTATTGAGATAGAAAGTGATTTGGCAAAAACCAGTCCACTTAATTAATTACTTCGAATCAAATTATGTTAGATAAGTTTTATCAAAGCCTACAATTTCTAATTACTTATAATGTTTATAATTCTACTAATATATAATGCGAAAGTTTGTGAGGACGGGTGTATGTGTATGTTTGTTACTCTTTCACGCAAATACTACAGAACCAATTACAATGAAATTAAGCACACATATAGAGGGTAACTTGGATTAACACATAGGATAGGTTTTATCCCGGATATCCCACGGGAACGGGAACTATGCGGGATTTTATTTGAAAACGCGGGCGAAGCGACGGGCGCGGCGGACGGCTAGTAATTACATAAGGTTTTAAATATTCAAAGCTATTGACAAAATAATATACATTTGTACAAAAAAATCACTGTTACCACTTTTTTACACCGTTTCACGATTCTTGATACCAAGATTTTTCAAAAGTTTTCGAATAAAAAAAGTGAATTAATGACCTAATGTTATAATAATACAGTTATTAATCTTTTAACTTTTATATGAATTAATTTGTACACATGGTTATTCTCATAATTAGGTAGAGATTACTGACTAGATAGAGCCCGTCGAGATATAGGTAGATATCTTATATGTTAAAATCAAACTAAAATTATACATAAAAAAAAAACATACCGGCCGAATTGATAACCTCCTCCTTTTTTTGAAGTCGGTTAAAAAACGTAATATTGAATAGGTACCATAACCACTTATCAGCCTAAGCTTGGCCTACACAATCAGCCCACCGCATCGTTAAGAAAGTTGTCAACTCACACCCTTATTGAATTTAAAATTCCTCATGAAAGTAACAATTAATTACTCAAATTACCACACACATAAACGCTCTATGACGTCACTACATACGATATAATCCCACTCATAATTATCACACATTAAGATAATCGCCATAATTATAAGACAATTATACAATTTTAATGTCACGTAAACGATACAAGAAAGCTTCAAGATGGCAAGACATCACACATTATTGTGAATTAGACGAAATTTAGCACACCATTATATGCCTTATGTAATTGGTAATACGATCCATGTTATCCTCTATGGTACCTACTTTTACTTTTTTAAGCGCTAACGAATAATATTCACTTTCCTTGGAATTCAATTTGTCTATTTGTTATGGTTCAATATGCTTGTATAATTCTTACGTAAGATGAACCTTTCTTTTTCTATTCGTGGGTAAATGAAATTTACGTATCGTCCATTCAATTGCTTAAAATAATAATTCGTTTCGCCTACAAGCTATTTGAATGCTTAGCAAAATATTAATTACGCTGTACCCAAAAATTGTTTTGTTCTAAACGATGGTTCACATATCGGAAGTACTAGTACGTAATGATAAAAATATAATATAATATTATATAAGAATGAAAATCAAAATCGGGATCATGGGTGGCCGAAAGGTCAGGCGGCAAGGCGAAAGACGCGGATTCGAATTCCGCTGTGATCGATATTTTTTATTCTTTCAAAATTAAAACAAAGTTAAAATTAAGTAAGTATTTTTTCATACTTAATTAAAAATAAAAATAAACTTTATTTAATAGATAATTATTATTCTTCACAAATGTCTTAGCCGTAGAAAGTAGATATTAAATGTAGATTATTTCTGAGAATATATTTTATGGATTTTTAGACGAATGCATAATCGGGACTGCATTAAAATCAATCCTATTACGTTCTACAGATTATAATAATAAGCATAAAAAGTGACAGTAATGTATCCCCAGTAAATTATAGGTTCAAGGTAGAAAGTTCATTAATTCAATGACTTTGTATGCATAATAAGATTTCGAGAGATATTCAAAACTGGCATGGCTAATGCTATTACACAATCCATATGGATTACTTGCAGTGGAATATTAATATAGTAATATAGGATCTCCATATTCATGCTGTATCTATTTAATCTGTGATTCGGAACTGTCATATTATATTCATAACTGATAATACAATAGATAATACATAGATAATACAATAATACTATACTAATTACTATTACAAGTGAGAACTTTTCATACTAAATTATGGACCTCATATACAATACTAGCTTTCGCGGTTTTACCCGCATTTCTCCGCTCCTGTTGGTCTTAGCGTGATGAAATATAGCCTTCCTCGATAAATGGGCTATCTAACATTGAAAGAATTTATCAAATATAACCAGTAGTTCCTGAGATTAGCGCGTTCAAACAAACAAACAAACTCTTCAGCTTTATATTATTAGTATAGATATGATTCAACATATGAATTATCCTAGTATTTTCGTAAAATAACAACCAAAATCTTTATAATATAAATTCTACGCCATACTAAATTTCCTATTACCTATTTACAATAGCTTAGACATAAACATTTCCTAAGCACAAGAAATAAAACTTTTGCAACTATTAGCCTTGTTTCTAAATGATTAGCAAACGTTTTACTGTTCTTAATTAGAATGTATGCTTTGTGAAATATGTTTAACCTATTCATTTCAAATTATCTTTTAAAGTAAATTGTACTATAATGTACTAGCTGCGCACCGCGGTTTCACCCGCGTGGCTCCAATTCTGTTGGTCTTAGCGATATATAAATAGCCTATAACCTTCCTCGATAAATGGGCTATCTAACACGGAAAGAATTTTTCAAATCGGACCAGTAGTTCCTGAGATTAGCGCGTTGAAACAAACAAACTCTTCAGCTTTATAATATTAGTATAGATTAGGTTTTAGACAAAGCGGGCGAAGCCGCGGGTGGTAAGCTAGTAATCTATAGAAAGGAGGTCAGTCATCTCAAATGAATTCCAATTTCCGCAGTTATTATGAAAATTATGATATGGAAAACTATGTCGGCTCTTCATTTTAATAATTGTTTTATTATGACGGAAGTGGCTCATGAGATCTTATTTAAATCCATACTAATATTATAAATGCGAAAGTAACTCTGTCTGTCCGTCTGTTACTCAATCACGCCATAGCTACTGAACCAATATGCATGAAATTTGGTATAGAGATATTTTGATACCCGAGAAAGGACATAGGCTACTTTTTACCCCGGGAAATAGGATAAGTTTTATCCCGGAAATCCCACGGGAACGGGAACTATGCGGGTTTTTCTTTGACTGCGCGGGTGAAGCTGCGGGTGGAAAGCTAGTATATAATATAATAAGGTTGTTAACCTGTGATTATTACGTACGAGGAGGCTCAGCAGATAACTAGTTGTCTTTCTAATTTCTATACAGTTTATTAAAGACCATCATTTTGAAAAATATTTTGTACTAGCTGTGCTCTGCGGTTACCCACATTGCTCCACTCCTGTTGGTCTTAGCGTGATGATAATATACCTATAGCCTTCATCGATAAATGGGCTATCTAACACCGAAATAATTTTTCAAATCGGACCAGTTAAATCGCAGTTCCTGAGATTAGCGCGTTCAAACAAACAAACAATTAACTCTTCAGCTTTATAATATTATAGCATAGATTTACCAAAGTGAATGTATTAAAAAGTAAGTATGTAAATAATCAATCAGTAAATAAATAAAATATAATGCATTGGCATTATATTTTATTTGCAAGTTAATCCTAATACAAAATTTCTCTTTTCCTGTTCCTATTTAAAAATCATAATTCGCCTTATGCTGAATTTCTTCGAAACCAGTTTAGATTTTCAATCAAAACACACTGACACACAAATCACAATGAACAATGAACATAGACAAAATTAAAATTAAAAATTACTTTTATCCCCCCAAAACTGGTGTCACATCTTCATACAGATGATCCATATGTCCAAAATTGCCCTGACCCATCACTGTGTTAGTATCAAAGTATAAATAAGTCAGCAGAGACGTAAGCGCGTAACTGTTGACCATTTTCACTCTCACTCCAAATCAGAACGGACTGGTCTGGCCGGAATGTAGTAGAAAGCACCGCATCTTAATGAATAAAGGCGTGTTTCGGCCAGACGGAAAGACGCGCGAAATTGTTGTAGATTAAAAAAAAATACCATAGATAAAAAAGTTGCATAGATTAAAAAAGTTTGGATAAGAGTGCGGTTCGTGAGAGGAACGTATAAAAAAAAAGAATAAAAATCAGTTATGATGTTAATTAATAGCGTTAATTTGGCGTTAATATGAGCGCCATAGATAATCGACAAAAGCTATATTGTATAAATAAGAAAAAATTGACAATTACGAAGCACCTTTGCAAAAGTAGCTAACTATTTATAGCTAAGCTTCCGCCCGCGGCTTCACCCGCGTGTTGTTTTGATAAAAGGTAGCCAGTAGCCTATGTTCTTTCTCAGGGTCTAAAGATTGTCTGTGCCAAATTTCATCAAAATCGGTTGAGAGGTTTAAGCGGGAAAGCGTAACAGACAGACAGACAGACAGAGTTACTTTCGCATTTATAATATTAGGTATATAGTAGGGTCTAGGGATTCCTTCTCGCTAATTTTCCGAATTAGCATATGTATCAATATTACTTGTTTATTTATTTCTTACCATAGGCTTATCAAGCTTTAAGAATACGCTAACTCTGATTATGATCTTACCGGATTATGTTTGTCGGTTGTTATTTTTTACTCTAACCGGATCGAACTTTCGATCAAGTCTTTCGAAAAACCTTGTAATGACAGACAGGCAATGGCCTGTCACCCTTGAAAAGCCGAAAAAAATACATTTGAATGTACATTAATATATGAATTGGGTCACAATGTCAGTAATAAATTAACAATATCAAGACAATTGTATATTATCAGCTAAATACAATAAAATTATACTTACATTCATTTTTCCACTATAAACATTGTATTTTTACATTATGTATAATATTCCGCTAACCCGCACTTGGCCAGCGTGGTGAATTATGGCCTGTACCCTCATAGGAGGCCCGTGTCCCAGCAGTGGGAACTTATATGGGCTAATGATGATGATACTGAATCTTATTAGTTATTTATTCTGATAACACCAATTTTAACAACTGCTGTCTAACCGCAATAAGAGCGAAAGCTCCATAACAATTAGCACGAAGGTTCCACCTATTATATCAGTGGTCACCCATCAAAAAACAGACCGCGCACTTAGCTGCTTAACCCACAGATTCAATCGAGCTAGTCACGATCGATGATCGCTCCTAACAAACCAATTTAACGAAACCCTGTTCTTAGAAGCATACATTTTAGATTCACTGGTCATTTTTTCAAGCAAATTAAACTAGTGATGAGGCTTTACCTTTTCGGTAGACACTAATAAAAAATGTAACCTTTTGATAGCGACTCTCACAGATACCATATAAGTTAGTCTATCATTAAATCCTCTAACAGCATTCCATAAATGTTTATCGATGTTTGGTTGCAATTTGGTTGCATATTTTCGAAGCAGGTGCTTATGTAGAGTAATTACTGATTACGCTTTCAACCATAGATAAAAAAAATTTTTCTTTAAAAAAATAAATCGCGTAATATTATTCTTTAAATGTGTAACTGTAACATAGGTACTAAAGAAATGTAACAATTGTGTTTTAATTGCTTTCCCACCTATTTGAAATATATACATTCCTTACTTATTGATCTAGGGGGGCGTCCATAAATTGAGGTATTTTTTTTTTATTTTTTGAAATTGTAAATACTCTATCAGTAGATATATTATTTTCTATTGTATCTAAATAATAAATATTTACTTCACCATATTATTTTCGTCTCACGTCGCGTCGTTAGAAAGCCATCCCTTAGTCACGATTTCCGATGCCTCCACATGATACTCTTTGAATTCAAAATGGCTGACATGCATGTAGACGCAATTGTTGCAAGGTGAAAGCCTAGATGATGTGTGGTTTAATGTAATTACGTACAATCTTTCACAATTTGCTAAATGACTAGCGATTCTGGTAGAAACATCATGAATCACGAAGCTTCTTTCCTTCTTTACTTAGTTTCCTAATCAATGTACTGAAAGCTATATTTTTATGACAAGTAAGTATACTATAATTTCATTGAATACAAACGACACTCATGTAGAATACTCATGATATAGGTACATATAGTGTTCATATACCATTGAATCAGATTTTTTACTAAAAGATTAATTGAATCTATTATATTCAAACTCTGTAGAAAAAAAAGCAGTAACATTTAATAAAACAATAAGTATGTATCTATCTGGGTTTAAACAAAAAAATAATGAAAGTTCTGAATCACAAATCCTTGAAAATATTGCATTATGTTGTAATAACTACAAAATGTGTTAAGTGAAGATGCCAAAATGTTACTCAATTATTTCAACCGCTGAAATAAACTTTTAAATAACTTGTAGAGAAGCGGCTCAAGGTCATGATTGATTAAACTATTTATGAAAAAGCTCTATAAACTTGATAGCTACGGAATATCTACACTAATAATAATTATTCTACTTCTATAGTTCTGTAATATATCTAACTACATACTATCAAAACATGAACATTTGTGAGGCTGTAAGGATGGATTATTAATTATTCGATGAATGTATTTTTTTGAATAGGAAAAAAGGCACCTCAGTTTTGAATAACTTTGTCTCACAGATAGTTAGATTATTATCATCCACATTAGCAAATAGCATAAAGACTACAAAGACTAGGTACCTACTTATAAACTGCATATCAGAAGGTGAAGTGCGTAAAGAAGCTTGTTTAATAATTCTATGATAAGATCATCGACTTATTTTCGAAGAGACAAAATATGGGGAAGTCTTATGCAGGCTACTCACATACCTGTCGTAGGCGCAATTTAGAGAACAGCTGAAATTGCTCCGACCTCAGTGCAACCGAGATTGTCCCTGCGGCAGGAGTGTGAGTAGCCCGCTTTACAGGACTTTTTAATTTTTTATACGTAAAAAAGCAGTTTTCTACACTTTAACCTTAAACTTGAAAGTAAATAATAAACATTAACGTCAGATAAAGCACGATATGATACACGCGAGAGTGTAATGGCATGCAATAATACTTTCATTACTGCTCATTATGTTTTTATGTGAGATAATAGGCCTATACGAAACATTCTTGAGAAATTTGACACTTGAAATCGTTTTGGAAAGTACCCAAAATAACTTGCATGTTTATATTTGGAAACTAGCGGTCCGCCCCGGCTTCGCCCGTGGTACATATTTCGCAATAAAAAGTAGCCTATGTTCTTTCTCAGGGTCTAAAGATTATCTGTGCCAAATTTCATCAAAATCGGTCCAGTAGTTTATGCGTGAAAACCATACATACATACATACAAACCTTTCCTCTTTATAATATTAGTATAGTTAAAGAAGGATGATAATAACATTTTTTCTACCTTTGTTCCGAAGATATTAAGTAAGTACTTACCTGCGCAAGCCCATTTTGGTAGTAGGTACTAAAAATGACATTGTACATAATATTATTAATTATTATTAATAGTACCTATAGGGTCACAAATCACAATTTCATCAAACAATTTTGGTCCAATAACACTCCTTAGGTACTCTAAACAATCTTTACAATGTTCCTAATTTCTTCTATTTTGCCTCTCTTTACAGTTTAATATGTTAAGTTTTACACCTCGTAGCTAAAAACGTATAACATATTTTACATAGCATAACATTAACTATCATTAATTTTATAACAAAACATGGAAAGACGCAGCCGTTTCCGCGGTTCGCACCTATTGTTACAGTTGTATAATTACCGCAAATCATCTTAACGTTCACTTTTAAGATGGGAATAGTTTTAGATTTAAAGAAACATTTGAAATAATACGATTCGCATATCAAGGGGCACGAAGTGGCCTTGAATATACGTATTTTTTTTGCATTATAATAAGCTATTTAGTCGGATTTAGAACTGATTGAACCATTTATATGAGTTCTTATTTTAATGAAATAAATGTACATTTATAAGAAACTAGAGGTCCGCCCCGGCTTCGCCCGTGGTACATATTTCGCAATAAAAGGTAGCCTATGTCCTTTCTCGGGCTTAGTTCTCGGGTATCAAAATATCTCCATACCAAATTTCATGCAAATTGGTTCAGTAGTTTAGGCGTGATTGAGAAACAGACAGACAGACAGAGTTACTTTCGCATTTATAAAATTAGTATGGATTTGATATTAGTACAAATCCGATTTGTATATTCACACATAGTCAGTAGGTACTTATATAATATAATTTCTACGCCAACTAAAAATAATAACAGAACGCACATTTTAATTTTTAACGTAACTAACTGAGTCACTTATTTCTTAATTTTGAATATTTTATTCTATAAATACGTCATATTTTTATTAAATATAGAGCCATTCTACAGCATAAATTTTTTTTATCTTTAAACCATAAAAGACACAGCATTAATATTGTAAATTAAAAACACCCCATTGCTCAAGAATAACGCAAAAGTGACGATATTTATTCTGAATTTCAATACACAACCTTGTATTAAAAATAACATTTTACGTTCTCTACATTTGATACTTTGAGGCTGTTCGAATGATGAATAAAAAGGTCTAATTATATGAAATTTGACAAGATTACCAAGGTCTACAGTGTCACATTCCATTCTGTATAAAAACTAACTACCTACATATACTAAGCCTAAGAAAAAAGGTGGTGAAGATAATAATTTCAACGTAACAAATAGTTAGTTACAACGCATCTTACATTTTATTTGCCATTCAAATCTTTACAGCAATTTTTCCTTATAAAAAGGCTAAAATTTAATTATTTTTTAACTAACGCAATTCCACGGAAGCAATAAACGCATTTGATAATTTCTACATCATAGGTACTTATATTTCAATCCATACTTAATATTATAAATGCGAAAGTAACTCTGTCTGTCTGTCTGTCTGTTACTCAATCACGCCTAAACTACTGAACCAATTTGCATGAAATTTGGTATGGAGATATTTTGATACCCGAGAAAGGACATAGGCTACCTTTTATTGCGAAATATGTACCACGGGCGAAGCCGGGGCGGACCTCTAGTACATAATATATTAACAAAAACCGCATGGAATTAACAATAACCTCATTCTGAAAGCTCTCATTACGTAGCTATAAATACACAAATAAGTAGTTATAATTTGTCATTAACTCAACATGCAAACCATGCTACCAAGCCGTGGGAACAAGGAAATTGATTGAGGTAGCTAATTAGCTATCACTTACACAGTTATCTGAAATTATAGCTTTCTAGAATTATCTAGACTACATTGAGACTAAAGATGGGTACTGAGATAATCTTTGAATCGATATTTATTTGATCTGATTTTAAAACTAAGAAGTACCTACTAAAATGTTTCGAATGAGCCATGAATTTTCACGAAAGTATCTGTGAAAAACCAGACCATTATTTAAAAAGACGTACACAGAGAATCAAACAATAAGTTAGCAAATGCATATTACATAACATTTAAATATTATTATTTGGGCTGTTATTTAAAATAACTAAGAGTAATATAAATTGCGTAAAATTATAATTAAAATATTTCAGTTATTCAGGTCAAACTGGAATTCCTTTTATATTGAACAGTTTTTAAAACATACCTTTCACAATAGCTTTTAAATACTTTTTATCAGTCGGATCGAATAAAAATAATTTATACAAACTTAAACTGTTTCGTTTAATCCAATATAATTTATTGGATTTATTTAATAAAGTGATAAATTGCACGTTTTTTTAGTCTGAGAATGTAATACCATTTATTGTTTATTGAAAAAAGAAACAATAGGCTTCACATAAATCATTTCTCAATTAGTCTCAACTAAGTGTTACTCTCATAATGTTTATGTAATAAGTTTGAAAGTATACGTAGTCCGCACAATTTTTTTTACGAGTAACCCTGATTACCAAAATATTTTTTGTTACGTGCAACCAGGGACCTATTAAAAAATATTATTATCCGCTTATTTTTAAAATCGAACCAGAGTAAATTAGCGGGAATAAATCTGCAGCATTTAATCAAAATCAAACAGTTTCTTTTTTGGATTTTCAGCTAAAGTCCCTTAACTTTAGACTTTAGGGAACTGAGAACTATTTTCATACCTTGTATAAAACTTATTCGTCGTATATCGTATTAGACATCTAGATACATATTTTAAAATTGTAATAAGTGCCCGTCTTTTATCATTTATATATAACATATAACTAGGTACAAGCACCTCGAAGCCGAAACTTACATAAAAACTTAACTAGGTAGTAGGTACCTAGGTACTTAAAAAGATCGTAAACTATAGATAACCATCTACTTTTCTCTCGTTACGCATACAGTTTTTTGCAATCATGTGTGAATAAACATAGTATTATATTAGCTGTGGTGAGACACTGTGAGACCTCCGAATGATTAGATAATGAAGTGAAATTAAATATTCGTGTAGATGATACTTGAAAAGCCTGAGAAATGTAAGAAATTGACAGGCGTTTACTGACGGTATAGTATGGTTAATTATCTTAAATTAGTAATAGCACAGACTAATAATAATATACTACGTATGTAATAGTAATTACGAAATAATCTAAAACTTCAGAGGACATAGGTATTAATTATATTAATATATGAAATTTAAAGATGTTTCGTTTTATAATTAAAACATTTTTTTTATATAGAGTAGGTACCTATTGATATTTAATTACTTAAGTATATTTAAATTACCAAACTTTAATAGTGGAGAGTAGTAAAAATAAATTAAACATAGGTACGGCAATCGATAACAAATCATCAATCAATCAAATATGTAATATAAAAAGTTTTTTAAGGCTCATAAAAACTATTCTTAAAAAAAAGAAAGTGATGGCGTATGGATTCCCGCCACCGGCTCAGCTATTGACCTCTCGTCAAATACCAAACTTAAACACGGTCTACTTTTATTTTTATTGGAATGCTGACGAACAGGTTTCCCATAAATATTTCGAGTGATTCAAGGAACAATATTTGGGATGGGAATATTTTTTAAAATAATATACCTACTCCAAATCACTTTTATTTGTTAATTAACAAACGTCAAAATAATATTATCAATTATCAATTGCCGTAAATATAAAAAAATACAGATAACGAAAAAAACAAATTTTCTACGACTTCCTGTCCGAAATGCACCTGCATATTTTGACATATTACGTCACACACCATTCCTCATCGTCTTTAGCTTTTACGACGTGTACCGAAACATATGTGCAAACATTACGATTTTCACAAACACTTTCACTTGCTTCGGTCACGTCGTATGTTAATGTAATAGTCACAAATATTGAACACTATTTTATAGTACCTATCGTTCAAGGGAGTTAACAAATGGAGAAGAGAATGACACCCAATAATATTACCTACAAGCTAACGTATTGTTATAGTTTTGTTTAGCAGTAACTACTCCTACTACGTGTCATGTTGTAATTATATGACATTTAAAGTTCGTACAAATCTAATTTGAGTTTTCTTTATTTCAGGTTACAGCCTTGGCTGTGCTCACCATATCACAAGCAAAGAACTCGACAGCGAAATCGAAGCCGAAAAGACAACTAGACAACATTCGAACGCCACAAAACCTGCAGTACTCCCTAGTTCTACCCCATTCAAGAGTAGCCCATTTCAGAGCTCTCTCCAGCAGCAGCCGTAAAATATCCAATGTCTCACCAAGAGGAGGAAAATTACCACCGTACGCAGTACAGATGGAACCGGTCGTTCAGTACTCGCAAAAAGATCCACTATATGACCCTAAGCAAGATCACTACGAAAATACCGGTTTAAACAAAAACGATATTGCACAATCAAAGATTTTGAATGTCAATGACCAAAGTGCTGAAGGCTCATATGGACTTTCTTACGGCAGCCTTCCAACTGCTCCTTTGTACAGCGATGATCATCAACACTATTACGAGGCTCCAGAACCGATTATTGAAATTATCATCAAGGAGTCCAATGAATCTTTACCCGCTCCACCACCTCAACCAATTCAAAAGAAGAAAAAGGAACCAGTACAAGTTTTTTACGTTAAATACAGCAAAGACCCGCATTCTAAAGACAAAGTGATCTATGAAAAACCTGTACCAGCCATAACACCTCCATCGAATGATGAAGATGATCACCATGAACACTACGTTACAGTAACACCTGAGCCTTATTATGTGCCAGCTCAAACAACTACTCTTAGAGCCATTATTAAACCTGAATCGGAAATTTATCATACTGATAGTAACGTTAAAGTAACTTTCGGAAATGAAGGTCGTCATTATGGTAATAGGCGTGAAGAAAGCCCTTCAGAAAATCATGAAGAAACTGCACCAAGACCAGTCATTGCTTTACCCAATTCGCAACCAACTCAAATTCCTCATGAAAGATCAGTGTCTCCAAATTCTCATTATCAGGACCAAAGACAAGTAGCGTCAGCACAACACAATTATCAAGCAGGGCATAATGCTCAGAACCGTATTCAATTCCAGCCACCGTATTTAAGCCAAGAACCGCAATTGCCAAGACAAAGACCACCATTGGTCCAATTCAAACAGGAATCACAAATACATAGACAAAGTCAGCAGTCCTTTGGATCCTCTCCGCCGAACCGCCCACCATCATTCTCAAGCTCATCGGCACCAGCTGGTCATTTTACGGGCTCTGGACCAACAATTCCAGGGCCAATAGGCCCTCTTCTTCCAACGATATCGAGACCTAACAATCCACCAGCATTCCAACCAAGGCCCAACAATGCTCCACCTTTTCCACCAAGGCAACATTTTAGTAATCCTTCCAGAACTAATTTCCGACCCACACAACAGAGACCATTCCACCCGCAGCCTCCAACATATTTTGACGAAGCTAAATATCTTCAAGAAAATTATCACACGATAACAACTGACCAAGTAGAAGCTCAAAAAACACAACCACAATCACAGTCTTTCAATATAGGTACTCAACAAGGCAATTCCAATCCAATAGTCTTCAATGATCGCCCACAACAACTCATTCCTTACAATCAGCAATTACCACAACAACGCCCACCTCAACATTTTGATACTTCAAGTAAACCAGGCTTTGCTGCTACTCCGACAAGATCTCCATTCTTCAACTTAAAGCCAGCTCCTCCACAGATTGAAAGTCATCGTCCCCCATTCCAACGTCAACCGCAACAACATTTCAGCTTCCATCAAGGTCCACAAACATTAAGACCATCACCACCGGGACCTTCTATTGATAATCAAAACACATTTTCTAGTCATAACGCCATTTCACCTTCCCCATCATCGATACCTCAAACTCAATTCCTTCCCCAACCATCATCTCCACCTCTATTTAGTTTCCACCCGCAACCATCTCCAAACCCTCAACAGGCTAGCTTTTCAGAGAGACCACAAGGATTACAAACTATCCACGATCAAAATGTAGCCCAATTTGTTCCGAAAGATAGCGAATTAGTTCCAGCTATATCTAAATACGAACAGCATATAACTGTGAATGATCCTACTACCCAACCTAACTACGGTGGATTTGTAGGAATAAATCAACCATCGCCGACATCAAACTATCCTCAACAACAATATTCTCAGCAACAAGTACATCAACAGGTACAAGTCCAGGAACAAAGCCATTTACAACAACAACAGCATGATCGACAACAATATCAGCAGCAACAGCAACAGCAAGAGCTGCGCCAACAACACGAGCAGCAAAGACAACAACTTCAGCACCAGCATCAACAAGAACAACAGCGACAGCATCAACAAGAACAACAGCACCAACAACAGCTTCAACATCAGCATCAACAGGAACAGCAGCATCAACAACAACAGGAACGCAACCAACAACAACAAGAACGCAACCAACAACAATACCTAAATGCTGAGCAAGAACAAGTGCGACAACAATTGGCTCAAAATGTGCGTAAGCAACAAGAGGAGATCCAACGTCTTCAAAATCAATTAGTATACCAACAACAACATCTGCAACAACAACAACAACAAGAACAGCAACAGAGAAATCAATATGAAAATAATTATAATCAATATAGTCAACAGCAACCTAGTTCCCCATCCCCTCAATATGTTCAAGAGAGAGCGCGGCCACAGCCATCATATGTTTCGAGTACATCTTCACCACCTTACTATCAATCAACTTCTAGAACCGTAGAGATTAAACCAACTACACAAAAATACGTATCAACCACAGCTAACAGTATAAGCCATGCCCATGAATCAAAGAAAGAAGAGAAGAAGAAGCCTGCTATAGAACTCCCTGATGAAGTTCCCGACGATCTACGTCAACAACTGCTATCATCCGGCATTTTAGATAATGCTGATATCAGTGTACTTGATTATGACAAAGTCGGAGAAACACCTTTAGAGTCTCTGCCACCAGACCAATTGGCTAACTTCTTTAGTGCCGGTGGTGGCCAACAACTTGCTGGCAGTGAACATAGACCAATAGTTGTAGCACCGAACGGAGATAAAATTGAATCAAGAATAGATGACTCCGAATTTGATGATGACCAAGATATAGCAGCATCTGAAAACGTAGAAACGATTGTCGCCGCACCATCCTCCAAAAGTCAAGTTGAAATGAAAGTTGTTCATTTCAATCCCAATACACCAGAGGGTCAAGAAATCGCCAATCAATATGTTAAAGAAGATGCGACTCAAGTTGATCCCGTTGCTTTAAATGACAAAAAATACAACAGATATTTGCCTTTAAAAGTGAGCGGAAATCAATTCCCATTACCAGATGTAATAAAAGGAAGAAAAGTAACCTCCGTGGTTGTACTAGCTCCGGTCGAAACTAAAGCTATTAACGATGACCACAGTCGAGCTGAACGTGCTGCAGGAGACAGCTTGAAAGGAATTCAATTTGTTGCTGGGGATAGTCTTCACAATCTTTTGAAACGACCAACAAGAGCCAATTTTGAAAAGTGGCTTGATGTGGAAAAGAAAACTGAAACCGACCAGCAGTCCGTCGTTCTTCTCGTAACTGAGTAAGTAAAACTTTGTAATGATGTGAGTATGTAGTTACTTTTCTGTTAAGCAGAATGTCACAATATTTTTTTACATATTATATAATATTACTAGCGGTCCGCCCCGGCTTCGCCCGTGGTACATATGAAAAATAGATGTTGGCCGATTCTCAGACTTACCCGATATGCACAGAAAATTTCATGAGAATCGGTCCACCCGTTTCGGAGGAGTATGCAGACTAACATTGTGACACGAGAATTTTATATATAAGATGTAGTTTATGGTTTATTTCTCTATTAACGGCTGCAGCATGTTTCTAGTATTTTGAAATTAACTTTTTATGTGACATGAATGAGCTTGAACAACAAGTTTTAATATTATTTAAGTTTTAAGCAACCTTTCAATGTTTTATTAATTATACTCAATCTTAACCTTACCAAAATTAGCCCTAATAAACCCCCTCAATATTTTAAAACAAGTCTAAACAAAATCGAAAAAGATATCTACAAAAACAGGGACATCCTTCAATTATACAAAAATTGAAGCAAAAAAAAAATTCCTCCATAGATTTTCCATGCCCATTCATGTAAAGATAAAAAGATAGGCATTTTGTTCTGAAAACACTCAATTATATTTTTCTTTAATTACAGGAGCGAAGACCCAAAAGAAGAGAAGGAAATCTTCATGTACGATATAGCATCAGGCAACATCAACAAGCTAAGTGGCGAGCTCTCCAACGCTTTCGTCGAAGCCGCAGAGAACAACTCTCTTAGCAAGGACATCGAAAAACTAGCCATCGAAGGGGAAGGCACACCCGAAGACTTCAAGAAAGATTCTAAAAGTGAATTAGTCGCTGAAGGTTCTGAAAATGTGCCATTGTTTGTAGATATTTCAGGGTTAAGTTTAGATCAAAAGAGAAACCAACTATCCATCTCATCTGGGTACAGCAAAACGAAAAGAGGAAGAGAATTGAGAAGACAAAGAACCTAACGCGTTACAGTCGAAGGGACTGATATTTGTAAATAGTATAGTGTTAGTATTACTAAATTATAACGACGTGATGTTTTGTACTTAGTCGTAACTTTTTTTTTACAAAAGTGATAATCGAGTTGTATTATATTAAAACAAACTTAATGACACTTTGGTTTTTATTTCCTATCTATATGATATTATGAACTGCTGCTACCTGATGACTACGTTAATTCATTAATTGACTTGACTATTAATTAACCACTCAAGTGCGGGACGCCATTTTGCAAGGCATCCCAAGGGTCGTCCCGCACTTGAGTGGTTAATTATTATTATGGAAATGGAAAAACAAAACACCTACCTGTCATTTTCTTTTAGAAAACCGTTTTTCCAAGATGGTGTATGGTGAAATTTATGAGTAATATTTTTCCATAATGCGTAGCGATTCAATTTAAAAAAATTAAAGCACATAATGTAATCAGTGTTAAATAATTATTAATAAGACAAAGCGTTGGACGATAAAGAATTTGATTTAAGTATTTAGGATGAATAAGGTAAAACTGTTATTGCACGAGAATACTTTTTATGCTAAAAGTGAAAAAACAACTTGCACAAATAATAATTTCATTTAATCTAGTAAGGATTTCAAAGCTACCGCCACTTCACATCCACATTCACATCACATCACTTCATAGTATTATATTATCTGTATCACTTCCCTCACAACAGCTGTGCTCACAACACAGGTTATCATTATGTTCTGTGAATCACAGAATAAAGTTTGTTGTATAAACAAATAGTTATAATTATTGATTAATTTATATTTTATAACCCTCTTTCTAGATGGTAATTTAAACGCATTTTGTATCATAAATATTACAAACAATCGTATCGAATCATTTTAATTATCTGTGCCCATAACAATGACAGATTGTGCCATGTTTATTTTTATTGTTATTTTTACACATTGGAACACTGACAGTAAACGTCAAACATATGGATTATTGTGGTGGTGGTGGGACAGTTGTCGCAGTGTAAAATTCTTCGTCTTTATTTTTCATGATTTTATAAGTTTATTTTTGTGTTAAACATGATGGAGGGATCATTGAGCAAATGGACAAATGTGATGAAGGGGTGGCAGTACCGGTGGTTTGTGCTGGACGAGAATGCTGGGTTGCTTTCATATTATACGGTTAGTGACGTTTATAGTATTATCTTTAGACGATTCGTATTACGAGCTATAAACCGATTTGATTCCAATAGCAAATATATTCCGATTTACACACCTCTGTCTTTGGACTGGAAAACGCTTATTTCTTTATTTGGTTTTGTTTACATAGGTGTGTGATAATCAAAAGGTTACATCTACAAGTTGTTAAAAACTTGTTCAAACTTATTTTAAGTTTTTATATCTTATTAATTTTATTCTTCTATGCTAAAAATTATTCTCGTTTTTTAAAATATTGAATAAATAAAACTCCCAAGTTGTTTTATAAATACATCCAATTAAAAATAACAATTTCTTCAATATTTATTAATTCACTATCTTATTATCATTATGCTTTTGTTTCTTGTTGTAGTTCTCTTTAAAGAACTTCAAGAACATGTAATATACAAAGAATACATTAGGGAAATACATAAGAGGGACTCCAAGGGACGCAGGACAACTTGGTAGAAATACTTGGGCGCTGTAGATCAGCATTATTGTGAATTGTACCTGTAATAAATACATAAATATTATAATTCAATCTTAATCTTCATATCTCATATAAACTTGAGATTAATTTCTGCATCAAATATAGAATCACAGAACTGGTTTCTAAGTGCCAAAATTATTAGAAATTTTAGTGATTTCCTTGTAAGTTTGTATTAATTCATATTTGAAAACATATCAAAGCAATCATTGGACATTAGAAAAATTCTGCAGCTTATAATTTTATTTGCAGAAACTATTTTAAGCCTGCTTGGTGTTCAGATAAAAATAGCCTTTGTGGCTTTGCAGTACTTATGTAGCACATCATTATTGAAATAATGATACATTATCTATATCTCCAGTTATGAGGCAAAATAACGTTGAATTATTTCGTTTTGTTTCTAACTAGCTAACCATAACAGATGTTATTCAGTTTTTCTGCTTGTACTTAGTTAAAATTTTTGTTAAATTTTTCTAAATCTAAATGTAAACTTAAATTACATTAACCAACAAATATTGTTCAGTGGCACATGTTTGATGCCTTGACAAAGTAAGAAAGACGTAAATGTATGGCTGAGTAATTTATTTATAGTGCTACCACTAATTAATTACCAATACATTAATTTGTCTTGTAAAATTAAAGATACACGGTTGGACGGTTCTTAAATTTTGACATTATTTAACAGTAGCATGCACTACAGTTACACACTTCTCAACACTGAATTAGGTATATAAGTGAAAAAACGTTGAGCAACAGCTAAGAAGAGTTCTTAAATTTAACAGACTGTATGCAGCATATAATTATATGCTGTATGTTTAAGTAAGGCTTTAAGTGTATCACCAAAATTAATAAGACACAACACTAAAAAGATTATAGTTCAATACTCACCATTTGCATTATGGTAATCCATTTTTTATACTTAATAAGATAAGCCTTGACTGTGTGGCTTCCCTCCAGCGAGAGTAAATAATATGTGTACATTACTACATGTACTGCGTTGTTGAGCATCGGAGAGAATGATGTTATACCACCTGTAACAAAATATAATATTATAAAACTGGAAGAGTTTGTTTGTTTGAACACGCTAATCTCAGGAACTACTGGTCCGATTTGAAAAATTATTTCGTTGTTAGATAGCCCATTCATCAAGGAAGGCTATTTATAGGCTATATATCATCACGCTAAGACCAAAAGGAGCGGAGCCACGCGGGTGAAACCGCGGAGCGCAGCTAGTAATATAATATAAGGCGAGAATCTATGAAACAAAGTTGCTTCCCACTGTCCGTCTGTATGTCTTTAAAGGTATACAGCAGATTTTGAAGCAGATTTTTTAATATAGAAGAATCGGGCTGAAATTTGGCATGCAGGTAGATGTTAGGAAGTAGGTATCCACAAAAGATTTTGTTCAATACTACCCCCAAGGCTATAAAATAGGGAATGAAAGTTTGTACTTTGTACCATGAAAATTTTAACTTTTCCATGTAGGCGAACAGGCGGCAGGAAGCTGCGGGCAACAGCTAGTACATACATAATATATTATCAACATATACACATGCAAATGTATAGTACAAAATAAGTCCCATCCCTCTTAGTGAAAGAGCATCACACATCTTCACAACCAACATTAATAGGATACACTATACAGCCTCTAACACAAACCTTTGTAGATGAGGCTCTTTCACATCTTTCTTTATAGATTGATTTACAAATAGCGATAGAACACGTTATGCAAGCCTGTTATTAATGCCGTTAATTAGCCGGCATTTGTGCATAGACTTTGTATGCGACATGATGTCGTCATAATGCACTAGCGGCCCGCCCCGGTTTCGTCTCTGGTACATGTATAGTCTATAGCACGCGACATGATAACTTTAAATACTAGTAGGTGAACCCTGGCTTCGCTTTTGGTACTTATATAGCCTATAACATTTAAGCAACACGTACTTATCCAACGGTGAAATAATTTTTCAAATTGGTGAATTTGTTCCTTAGAATTACGCATTCAAACTCTTCAGCTTTATGTTATTTGTATAGAAGTATAGCAAAAGCTTTATGAACTTGATGCGACATATTTGTAGCTTAATAGGGCTGTCAATAGCTGACCAAAATGGAACTGGGCCAACTATATCCATTAGTTACCAGCAGGCCGATATCTGACATGTATTGACTAGCCGTCGTATAGCAGTTAATTTAGTAGACCGAAACAATGGACCGAAATGCTCGATTGTATGAAAAGTTTTGTTTTATCGTGTTATATAGGTTTATTGTAATAAATATTACGTGGATAATACATAGATAATATGAAATATCGAGCTTAAGTACTTAGGGATAGTAAAAAATGAATTTATTATGAAAGTTTGAAAAGTTCAGAACAGGCGAAGCTATAGATCCAATGTTGATGCATAATTTTTTTTGAGATGAACGTGTCGATTGCATCGTGTCGGTGATAAATTGCTTATGTTGTGTGATGTGTCATACTGATGAAACTGATTAATGTCACTTTTTTACATAAAATTAACCCGGGATAAAAAATAACCTGTATTTTCCTCCGTAAAGAAATAGTTTCATAATGATAGATTTCATAATAATTGTATACTAGGTACTCATATTATATGTATGTGTCGTGGTCATATCGTAGATTTGCTCATTTCATGAAATGGCCAATTTAGTTTGGCCAGATCGTTTAATCGTCAACGTTTCACGATTTGGTGAAGATCTGGCCAAACGTGGATGGCATAATTTAATAACTTATACCGCACCCAAATACCACGGAAATAATATTATAACCATATGAATTCAGTATGAACTGATTCTTTAATAAAGATCAAGGAAAAGTAAGGTGTTTTATACTTATAATTAACCTTTCGTTTACAATGTACGTGATACAATGATTAAACTAATGAAATATCATGTTTATGGCTCATAAAGTGATAAATATGAACAGCTTTATGACTAGTCTCGTCTTCGATAATGGATAGTGTGAGATTTTTGCTTGTAAATTCTTTGAAAATAGCCGTTTTTTCTTCCTTTCCAAATTGTAGATTGCTGGCTGAATTGCTTTTAAATGCATAATTAGGATTCAAATATATCAATGTACATAAAAAAAAGACGTGTGGCACTCGGGGACTGCCGCGGTAAAGCTATTGCATAGCATGCCTTCAAGTCACACCTCCGTGTCCGTCGGAGTGGGGAGCGTGAGGTTTTTTCGTTACGAAATTTCTGGATTCGTTCCCCGCGCTCAAGGCCCGCGATAGAAGCTATGCAATAGCTTAATAAATCCAGTAGCAAATTATTGTTAAACATTTCGTCTGTAATAACAAAAATTAGTAAACAACTTTCCTTTTAATAGTTTTTTCAATGCATTCACGACGTTGTGGTTTACAAGTAATCGTAGCGAAACTAACGTATGCTAGACGTAATTATGTTAATGGCTGATTTATTTCCGTTTATAATGTTTCATATAAATGTTATGTACGTGAATACTTACAGGATGTTATATCTTGTAATGCTTAATGTTGAATAAACTTAATTTATGAGCAATTCTGAATAATTACTATCTGTATAGCATAGCTAGGTAGTAACTGGTATACTTAAATTCATAATTAAACTGATTTTTAACATTTTCAGCTAACTCTATTCAGTTGTTTTGACGTGATGAAATAACGAACACCCAGCTTTGCTACCTTTTGAATCATTGAAAAGATAATAATTAATTTATTCCGTCTTTAAAACAATTTTACCTAATACTAACAAATCATCTAAAATGCAGTTTATCATCCCGTTCATTAAAAAAAAATACTTAATAAAAAATAAATATGACAAAAGATACTCCACAGTTTTTTGTGTCTATCGAATAATTCAGTAAGTCTTTCTTTTATTGCGAACAAAGGGGATAATCTATCATTTTAATCTAGCCGAGACCACCTGTCTAGCCTTTATCGAAGAACTATTGTTAGACTAATAGTTGCATTGTACAAGAGTTATTACGTAGCTGTAGTGAGTACAGTAAAGTTCCGTATGCAGTATTATTGGTGATTATAAAATATGCAATTTAGTCAATTTTTGTACGATTAAACTATGGAGTTTAGGTTTTACGAAATAGGTATATAGTTTGTTGGAGACAAATGAAATCTTATATTTACACTAGAGGTCCGCCCCGGCTTCGCCCGTGGTACATATTTCGCAATAAAAGGTAGCCTATGTCCTTTCTCGGGTATCAAAATATCTCCATACCAAATTTCATGCAAATTGGTTCAGTAGTTTAGGCGTGATTCAGTAACAGACAGACAGACAGAGTTACTTTCGCATTTATAATATTAGTATGGATTTACTAATACTAATCTACTAATCTTATATTTATATTTACATTTTAAAGAACAAAAGTTTTGTGAGAAATGATAGCTATACCCGATTTAATTTTTATGCTTCTATTCGAGAAATGATAAAAAATCAAACTTACTACTAAAGTATTTCTTTCCACGGCTCCATATTAATAGTTTCTTTTTTGTTAGATACTTTTTTAACTTTTTCCTTTCAGAAAAATGGCAAATAAAAATACATCGTCCAGTTTTATTACCAAAGAATACATAATGACTCTATTTCTAAACTTGTTGAAACTTTTCAACGATTTTATTTTAAAACATTCCAGAAGGTTGGATTTAGAGGCATACAATTCTGAAGTCTTATATGTTGCACCTACCTAAATAAACAAACGTTCCCCAAATTGTTCAATCAATGCAATCTAAACCTAATAATCGAAAAAATTTAGCAAAAAATCTACCAAAATGTATAGGATTTACAAGACATCTACAGGATTTCTAGCAGTCTCGAGTCTCGACTTAAGGAACTTGTTCTAGACCTTCCAAACTGATGGTACTTTCTATTTAAAAAAATTCTTCTTCTAAATGAAATGGTCCGTGGTCGTATGGACTGCAGTTATTTATTCATCGTGCTCCATATGAAACGCCGTTGAATAGGCGTTTGTTTCTGACGTCACGGCTTTATTTGCTAACGCGTATTGTACACCTACGTCATTCGTGTAAAAGTACTGGAAGAAATGGACTTTCCGAATTCAATGGGACGAGGAAATGTTGGTTTTTCTGAATTTAGGGTACGGTGGTGTCGATGTGGCGTATAGGAACTGTACCTTATGCTGTTTATTGTTGTATATATTACGAGGAGATAAAAATAATGTAGGGGTTCGATGTTGTATTGATTTAGTAGAAACGGATGACTTATGTTGTGTTACTAATTTAATATTTATCCTATATGTTAATCTTCTTGGATACATTAGATTTATTTAAATATTTTTTTCACTTATTTCGATGACATTTTAATGATTTTGAAATAAAAAGTTGCGTCTGGCACCTATTTAACAACTAAAAAAACGTCTTGCAATAAAAAATTTATGTCTGATGGATCTATCTAAAGGCAAAATTACGCGTTAATAAATGACTTTAAATTACGGATATTTTCCTGTGCAGATAAGATGCGCACTAATAAACGCAACCACTGCGGTCAGCCAGACAGCCCGGACTCTAACCGAAATAGGAAGAGAAACAGTATATCAAAGAACCAACTATACTAAAATTCTCTCTTGTCAACGTTGGTAGCTCCTTTACGATTAAATCAAGTGCTATGAAAGAAAAAGTTGTTACATTTTAAAATCTGAAAACGTCAAATTTCTTTTATATCCGAGCCAAGATGCCAAAGTTCAAACGCTGTAATTAATTTGTAAAAACAGCTCTATTTAGCGTTTAATTAAAAGTACTCCATTAAGCCAAAGTTGAATATAAAAACACGAACAAAATTTAACTTATATAAAATACAGTTTGTCTTTTAATTTTGCTAAAATTATACACTGTAACAACTCTCATGCTGTTTTGAATGTACTCAAAGGTGCCATTATTTCAATTAATTTTTAACATTATCTTTGAATGATTTTTTTATACAGGTGACCTTTTCGTTCCGACATTATTAATGGATTGCGCCGTGACCTGTACGTAAAGAAATATTTTTTTGTCGGGATTTATATT
The DNA here is from genome assembly GCF_061535455.1 of Colias philodice. Taxonomy (NCBI): domain Eukaryota; kingdom Metazoa; phylum Arthropoda; class Insecta; order Lepidoptera; family Pieridae; genus Colias; species Colias philodice. The sequence continues at coordinate 9,151,695 of NC_143101.1, forward strand.
TGGATTAAAATTTTCCCGTCAACGGTTTGACGCAGTGGTATGGGAATGGGATAGGTTCGGTCAAAATGTTCCTGAAATACAATTAATTACCCATATAATTACCTAAATTAATTACTTATAGTTACACGGTGTACAAATTTTGCGTATCATTATGAAAGAATTGTTGCTGCAAGTCATTTTCATTTCAAGACATATGAAATACATATATGGGGAAATACTAGTTAAAATGTGTACCATTATTTTCAAGAATTGGCACCTGACTCTAAGAATTCAACTTTACTTCGAGATGTGACAGAAAATTACACAATGCATCATAATATTGACTGACTTATGGAGTAATAGCGGTCAGTACTCCCGGCGTTCAATAAACATTAAACATTAACATGTTTCTTACTATGACTAGACGCTTCATTCATTTATTACTGTGTCTATTAGCTTGAGGAGAAAGACAAAGACACTGACTCAAGTATAAAATGAAGAAGGAAAAGTACAATATGTAATTGTACAATGTAATTCTCATAAAGACCCCCTTAACGAAGGGATTCTTAGATTTCTCAATTAGATGGCAATAATGTTGTCTGCGCAATTTTTAGGACATAATAAGAAACCACGTAGAACCTTAAAAATTCAGTTATTAATGAAAATAAAAGTAAAATCCTTACCTCCCACATACTTCACACCGGACCATATGATGATGAGCGTGCTGACATGATGGTACACATGCAAGAAGGACGCCTGACGTTCCCTCTTCCTCAGTATAAAGAACACAGTGTCGAACAGCTCTATTATCTTCAAGATGATCGTCCACCACAGATAGCGGAGCATCCGCACGGCCTCCGGATTCATGGAGTAGTCGGGTAACATGCACCCGAAGTGATTGGTAGTGGTCCAGCCTGATGTCATTATCTGGGAAAATGGAAAATCAAGTTAAACAAAATTCCTTGTTGGTTTGAATGATCAAGAATCTTAGTAGGTAACAAACAACTCGAACTCCCTTGTGCATCACTGTTTATCTGTGAAAATCTGATGAAAATCTGTTTAGTCGATTTAAGTGTATCGCAAGCAGACAGAGGTTGACTATATTATATGAATAGCTTACAATTCCAATCCATACTTCCATACTAATATTATAAATGCGAAAGTAACTCTGTCTGTCTGTCTGTTACTCAATCACGCCTGAACTACTGAACCAATTTGCATGAAATTTGGTATAGATATATTTTGATACCCGAGAAAGGACATAGGATAGGTTTTATCCCGGAAATCCTACGGGAACAGGTTTTTCTCTGAAAACGCGGGCGAAGCTGCGGGCGGAAAGCTAGTAATATATATATCCTTCTTATGAAACGATTTGGTTTTTGTTTTTCCTTGAAAATATAGGTCATTTATGCCATTTCATCGATATATTGGTCACCAGATATTGGTCACAATATCAATTCCTCGTAGCAAATGCGTAATGATTGGCATGTCAAGCAGCATGACATGTCGTGTCCATAACTCAATAAATATTCAAAAAGACAATAGGGAAAATCTAATAGAATCCCTTCGAGATATCCTTCAAGATATTATAGGACAAATATTATCAAGGGACCCTTACGATATAGAAATGAAATTTCCTTGTTTTCTACGTTGATGTTTTATGACTTAAAAATATTTTTGCCTCATCGTCAGTATTATGAATTATCTTCCTTAAAATAATTTGTAGGTAAGACTTAAACAAATACACTCAATAGTGATACCACTTAATCTCAGTGTAATAATGAATGATAATGAAAAAACAAAAAAGAACACGAGGAAAAAAAACTGGAAAATAGAACGTCCTCTTTCCTTAAATCGGTTAAAAGGACATGAAATTAAATCAATCGGAAAGCACTAAAATGGTTCTTATGCGTCATAAAAACCAGATCTTATTTGGGAAATGTATAACAGGCATATGACACAGAAGTTCAACTGAAATTGTGCCCATTGGAGCATCCCGAATAGAGAATCCAATCCCGCATCAAAATCGCGATCCCGCAAGCCTGCGGGATTAAGATCATCAATCCCGCGGATCCCGCGGGATTTGCGGGATTGATTTTAATTATTATTATTTTTGTTTCATGTAACTAATTTAAAGAAAGAAAATACACACAAATATTTTTTTATGATTATTCTTATCAACATGAAGCAAAGTTATCACTTATATTATAAATTAAATATAATGATGATGTTTAAGACTAGAGATGCACTGAATATTCGGTTGCTATCCGGTATCCGGCTTATCCGGCCCTTTTTAACTATCCGGCCGGATACCGGATGGTAATGTATTATCAGGCCTGATACCGGATAGTAAACTTGGTAGATTTTATAAATAGAATCTAAATAAAGACACAGTTGTAATTGAAGCTTTTTATTATTTTTAACGAAATTGTTTCGTGCTGACTGACACGATAAAAGTGTCTCTACCAAGAACTGTGACCGCGCGAACGTTCACTACGAAACAAGTCAAAACCTGCACGGCGCGGGCGGCCGCGGCGTGCCGGTGCGCGACACGCACCTACGAAACTCAAAATGCCGCCGGCCGAATATTCGGCGGCCGGATACCGAACATTCGGCTGGTGGTCAGGCCGAACATCCGGTATCCGGCCAAACAACTATTCGTTGCATCTCTATTTAAGACAATACAATATTCACAATATTTCACGATTCATATTTAGATTTTTATTTGAAATAGAACATATTCATTGGTTTTAGAGGCATTTTAAATCAGCTTATTTTTTTTTGAAAATACTTTCGAAGAAATGATAAAGTATCTAACGTTTCATCATTTAGATATTTTGATCTTATGTTGTTGCATAAATAACCAGCGGCGGAAAAAGCACGCTCGGCTTCCACACTTGTAGGCGGAATTGACTTTACATAAGTATAAACAGCTTCCAAATACTTCCCCCTATTCCCTCCACATTCAAAAAGTGTCAATATGAAATCAGTTGAATTATCTCGAGTGGGTACACGCACAGCAGCTCTAGACTCTGCCACCCATTCAGTACGCGCAAAGTTAAATCCCCGTGCGCCGTAGGGGAATCCCCAGTCATAGAGTACCTACTGGAACTGACATTGATTACGTTCCGTTCCGTCCGATAATAGTTCAGATCATCGTCTGAGCCTATTTTTCTTACTTTTTTTCAATCCCGCGAACGTGCGGGATCCCGCATTTTTGATCCCGCAAAAAAGGTGCGGGATCCCGCATTAGCGGGATCCCGCGTTTGCGGGATTGGATTCCCTAATCCCGAATAATAACTCTCAACTCAGATACGATTTTTACGTACTGTCTGCCCTAATATTTGTCTGAGTATAATAAAAAAAAACTATGCCAGTCTAATCAAATAGCTGAAAATAACAGTAAAATCTGTTGTCATTTTCGAGAGCAAAGAGAAACATGTTGACAAAATTAAAGAAAATGTTATGTAAACAAAAACTACAATTACAATAATTATATTAAACGTGTTTATTAGTTATTACATTTTAGTATCTCCATATCCGAGTTCGTCATTACATTTTGCATGCCCATATCCGTATTCGTATCTCTCATCTAACGGTGCTTTTACATCAAACGAACATAGAGCTAGAGCAAGAGCATTCTTTCGTGATCTTTTAGTGTAAACGAAAACTCGTATTCAGTGTTGTTCAGTATTAGAACATTGCAGAATCTTTTCAAACGCACTAAGAACAAGGAAATAATGCTTTACGCCTGTTTAGACTATTTTTTTTTTTTTTTTTTTTTTATCGCTTAAGCAGGCACACGAGCTGGCGGGTCACCTGATGGAAAGTGATGCCCGCCGCCCATAAGAATTCGCGATGTTAGGGCCACCGCGAATGTGTTGCCGGCCTTTGAGGTGTAAATATGCCCTTTTTTTGAAGGTCTCCGTGTCGAATCCGTTTGGGAACACTGAGGATGGTAAGTCGTTCCACAAGGTTGTCGTTCTTGGTAGAAAGTGTCGAGAAAAGCGCACTGTGGTGGACCGCCATGCATCCAGATGGTGGGGGTGAAACTTTAATTTGTGGCGAGAGGTGCGATTGTGAAATTCAGCAGCTGGAATGAGTTCAAAAAGTTCCACAGAACAATCCCCGCTATAAATCCGGTAGAACACGCATAGAGACTAAAACAATTTGACATGGTGAGGTTAGAATGAGCATTAGCTCGGTTGATGTAAATGCACCGTAACAGCTTACGATAATCATCTAACATAAAGTGCGTAAAACTTTTCTAAAGTATCAATTAACGCAAATTAACGCAGGCCCAGTTATCAGCGATCGTGTGAACTGCAAACAAGTGGGCTGTGACGTAACTAAATGTTTTACAGCCCATTTCCTCTAGAGAGACGAAAGTTTAATGTCCCATTGAGAAAGCCTTGAGTTTTTATCTGATGATGATTTTGGAAGGTATAGTGAACTAAATAGATCAAGGATAAGAGATAATTAATCTTATTAATATATATAAATCTCGTGTCACAATGTTTGTCCTCAATGGACTCCTAAACCACTTAACCGATTATAATAAAATTCGCACACCATGTGCAGTTTGATCCAACTTGAGAGATAGGATAGTTTAAACATGTAGGTACCACGGGCGAAGCCGGGGCGGACCACTAGTTGAATTTTAAATTCGTACGACGCGTGCTCAAAATGTGAATGTACGTGAGGTACAGTTTGTTAATTTAAAGTGGAAAATAATTCTGAAAATATTTGAGAATTTTCTACAAAATAAATTTTCGCGTAAGGGACTTATGACTAGTTAATTGGCTACGTAGAATATTATGACGTGGGAACCAACAAGAAAGTAAAAATAGTGCTGAAAATTTAAGCATCGAGAATTTCGAGGAAATGAATTTTACGTTGGTAGGTATAGGAGACTTATCATGAGTTGTTTGGCTTCGTAGAATATTAAGTGTGAACCAACAAGTCTCCAAAGCTGTAATAATATAGATATAAGTCTTTTTTTTACAAGGGGTAGGTTTGTGGCATTAAAATATAAAGAATCTGCAAGTAATACAGCAAAACAAATGAAAATTAATTTATTAATACAATTCACGACCAAATGACGAAAAATGTGCGGTGACAATGATGAATAACAAATACTTAAGTATAAAAATGTTAACGACTTTTTTCGTACATTCCTAATTATTCATTCAGTTTTGGTTTTTTCCAAAAAAAAGTAGGAGTCATCGACTTTTTTCGATTGCCTTGATATAAAATCACATGTATCGGTGACGATTAAAGAAAAAAATGTTCCTAATAATATAGTATAGGTTTAAGACTTACCCCCCAAGTGACAATAGCATTAGCAACGATCTGTAGCACGTTATACCACTTTATGACCGTCCGAAGTTCGAATGCCTTCCTATTCTTCATGTAAATAGGCAGGATCAGCTTCACTATCAGCAAGTACGTACTGATAATGAAGAACACCGGCCATGGTGAGGTCATAAGCAGCCAGTCTTTGACGCGTGGATCTGGGAAAATGAATCGTTTTTTAACTATTTTTTTCAGTTTTAACTGATGAAACTATCTCCAGTATTAGGTTTAACGCCTGCGAAGGTGATATATGTATATTTTGTAATTTTTAATAACCGACATTTACATTATGTTTAGGCCTGGCGATTGTATTGTGCAATGGTTATCAGACTCAAATAAGTTTAACATTTTTTCGATTTATATGACCCATATTTTACCATTTATTATTATTATTTAACCAGGATTTGGAAACAAATACATATCTACAAAAGTTCCCACATCAAGAAGGTCTCTGTTACAAACTCGATCATGCACCATTGTTCCTCGTTAACCAACGATCCGCACCCTTAACGAGAGATTGTTTATCAACAGAATCGATACCGACGGTCAGCCTACGTTCCGGTACGCGTGATCGCACATAACTTATCGTCAATATACTATACGGACCAGTTCCAAACGTGACTGATCATGTCCGGTATAATGGGTATTGTTGACAATGGTTACATGTTTGAAAGTAAGACGTACTATCTAACAAGATGAAGATTTGATTAGTTAGTTCGGCCATAAGGTATAATGACATAATTGTCAAATTTATTGATAGGTCTGAAATTGGTCTGGATTAAAAAGCTTAAAAAAGGCAACAAATTCTTTATCTACCCTGATTTTTTATCTTGTGTTTGGTATAGTGTACGATTTAAGATCTCCAAACATGAGAGAATTTATTCATCGCACGTTTTTACACGTGTTCAATTTAGCTAGCAGTGTATTGCAGTGTATTGGGAATTCATTGTGTGTCATTTGACATGAGTAGCTTCCATATAAGTGTACCTACATAGGCACCCTATTCAGATCGATACTCCATATAGTGGCTGACTGATTTGCAACATTGATCGTCGTAGGAAAGTATTTTATGAGACGGCTAAGTATTTTTAAGTATCTAGTATCTGTATGATCTGACAAATAACGTTAGAAATAAAAATAGGGGGTTGCAGGTTAAATTTTTGAGCTAATTAAGCACAGAAAATGTATCTTCAAAGCTTCGTCAATCTTAAAAATTTATCGGATTGGTTCAAACTTAGGAAGAGGTTTGCTTGACAATATTATTAACAACACATCTTTTATCCTAAAACAAATTGAATTATAAATCTGCTACATTTTCTAGTAGCACATAGAGCCAGGATTACCTTTGAAGGTACATAGATGCCTCTCAAACGAGTACCTCGTTGAAATACGAGATACTATTTGAAAGGACTCGGAAGTGCTCGTTAGCGCTGGCTCAGAAAATGGCATTGAATTTTGATTCCGAACTCAGCTAAGGCTTAGAACGAGGTAAAAGGTGTAGCTTTAGAGAGGGTCATTTAAATCATCTTTAATGATCAAACTTTTAGAGGCTTTTGACCTTCATTAGTTGGAATGATAGGCAAAATTTAATTGTCAGATTTTGTAATGATTTTACGAATTGCGATATTAATATTCACCTAAATTTACCTATATAAATTGTTCTTTGTGTATTAACGCGAAATTTTACATGAGCACTTAAATATTTGGCACCTATTTGAACTAGGAAAAATCTGATCAAAGAGAACATATCTACGTAAATAGAAGCAGCCATGTACAACCAGGTACTTCATCATTATAATAATATCTAGTAGGTAAATAATATTTGGTTTCAACTACATATAATGCGAGAGACGTCGCGGAAAAGTAGGTAATTCACTTTGTTTTGATACTATCTCGAAGTTTTTTTTTTCTTTTTCTAAGCGTGTTTCTGTACGTAATCTAATTTTTATTTAACCGATAGTTAATCCTGTATCCAAAAAACTTATTTTCCACTAGTCAAGCAAACTCACGGGTCTCAACTAGTATTCCACATAACAAAGGTCACTCGTCTTCGCCATTAGCATATTCAATGACGGTATAGTGCAAGCAAGAGTGCAAGTATTGACGGCCTCCAGACAGCGTACATTTTAATTTTAATACGACATTTCGCCATATACGTATTATTTTAAGTAAATAAATTGCAACTCATCTATGCGTCTATGGTATTAGGTTTGTGTCTAATAGAAGAACATATATCTGGATATGGTCTAACCATCTGAACTAGCATTGTCTTCTGGCTTCACTTTGATTAAGTATATTTTCTGGTTTCAGTTATCTTTGAATCAAATTACTTCTAAATATCGTCTGTTTTGGCATCAATGAATACAAAAGTCCAAACTGTTTTATGTTAGTGTTAAATTACACATTCAATTTATAAAAAAATTGTAAATAAAATAAAATTCTTGTTGCTACAGAAGAAGTATTTCCTTTTAGGTCTGATCAAAAATTTGATATATTTCTTAATATAGAAAAGCACGCAGAGATGATCTCTGCGTTCTTTACATAGAATATAGACTGCCTTTAGATTCCACTAATTTCAGCAACATTTCTTATTAAAATTTTGCTGGAAAATGTTTAACTCCAAACAAAGAACTTCATTGTTATTAAATTTGACACATTGTAAATGAAAATTTAGTTTGAAATTTAACGACTTGTTGCTTAAATCCAGGCTGGCTTAATAAATAAGCGATAAATTTGTGCCGAAAATATTGCGTAAATTGCCAATTTTCTATAAATTTTTCACTCCGACAAAGTGACCTGAATATTCTAGGGCCTATAATTTAATCACAAAGATGAAAATCAATGATGGAATTATTCGTGGTAATTTCGTGTTTACCAATTTTATCATAACAAAAATACCACCACGATATTTAAAAGTTATTATTTATATTTAGCACATGGAACATGAAATGTTTTCAAGCTGGGAAATCTTTAGAACTTGGAAAAATGTTTCGCTTAAATAAGCTAATTTAGTTTAAAAGGTCCAAATGTAGAGTTTAGAAATACTTTGTCACGCGTGAGACCTTTGAAAATGTCAAATAGTCTCCGAAACCAGCGCTGTGTGATAGAATTCCCTTACTCAATACATTTGAAATGATTTAATCTATACTAAGAGTATTTTATTTGTCGTATCTCTGAAACTTTTCAAAGACTATCAGCCATGTCTAGAACATGTGGCGTGGCATTTTGAGCTCATTTTGAATTGGTGTTATAATAAAAGGAGTATAACATTAATAATATCTTCTAAAATACAATGATAACTTAATAGGTAGTTTCTGATTTCATTATAATTAGATATCTGTTTTAAGACAGGCACTCAATTTATTCTGAAAATATTTGTTTTAGTTTGTTTTCAATAGTAGGCAAGGCACACACTATCTAACACAAAATCAAAAAGGCTTCTAAATATATGGGAAAGAGCTAAATAACTAAATACAATACCGAAAGTTCACTTCGATCCGCAACACACTGAACTTCGACATTTTCGCAACACAAGCAATCACACCAATATTTTATTACCTGCTTTTTCAAAGAACAGAACATGGTAGGCTCTACTTATCGCTTCCATTATGTAACTATCACACTACCACACTAGCACACAATGCTTAAAATTTGTTAATATTTATGCCTGATGTTAACCCGCGTACACACTGTCTTCAAAGAATATAAACTATGAATAAAACTCTATATAATTTATAGGTCATATAGAAGCGTTTCATGTAACATTTTTGGATATTTCTCGTTTTATTTTTAAAAAGTTATTTATTTTCATTTTACTTCTTAGGTATAGTACTTTCAATATCAGTTTAAAGTTTTTTGATATCTGTTATAGTTACGGAATAATCGCCTGTGCACACTTAACGATTACACCCTGTACAAATTATTTTAGTGTTTAAGACATAATGCTACATACAGAATACAGATAGACATAAAGATAAACTCTCTATACTTTTTATTTATTATTATAATATTTTGATCGACAAGGATATCGAAGGGATTATTTAGCAAGCAAAGCAAAACAAAAAGTGTTCTGTTGTATTTTTACGAAACAATAAAATTGTCCAAATTCACATTAATAGATACAAATATCTATCTCTAATATAACTGATTTTAAATAGTTAATTTGAAAATTTAAATTGCTGAATTTGATATTGCACGCCTCATAAGCGAAGCGTTGAGGTGGGTACTACTGTCACTTCGCGCAAAACATCTGATTTTTCAAACTTAAAATGTCTTTATGTATCATACATTGCACTTGTAAGATAATACATACACACACATATTAAGAAAAAACACTATTTTTAACGTTCATGATATTTTTGATGTCATTTTTGTTATTTAAACTAGTTAAAAAACAGTTTAAAAAAGTTCTGTCTTGGACGTCCGTGTGTCTGTATGTGCGGATCCTTTTTCTTGTTAACACGATAGCGACCGAAATACTTTACTAATCGAGTCTTTTTTTTTCTCTTACGCTTGAGTATGCTCAGGAATAGAACCCTTTCATTTTTCAGGGTCTGATTCGATGTGGTTTAATTGTTATTAAATAAACAAAAATAATAATTAATAAATATTTATTAAAAAAAAATTATGAGGCGTGCACTTTTGGATTTTCCAAATTATTTCTTTATTTTTGGTTCTAAGGCATTCAAATGCTTTTTATAAATATAAATTTACAATTTCAATTGTGTACAACGTCCTTACTTATTTAAATATTAATCCACATTATAAATTATAAACAGTTCATCGCAAATTCAAGTATATTGGTGTGTAACTGAAAATAAATGCTGAAACTCTAATTTTAAAATGAAAATCGCGTTTATCTTTTTATAAGTATTATTTATCGTTTATTTATAAAATCATTGATATATATATATTTATGAATTAATCGCTAGTAAGTCTAGTTTTTCTATATTAAAATTGATATTTTTGGTTGGCATTCAAATGCTTTATAAATATGAATTTATAAAGTATAGAAAAAATTCGATCACGAGGCGGGACTCGAACCCGCATCCTTTCGCGCCATTCCGGGGCGGATGCCTGACCAACTCGGCCACTCGTGAGTCGTGACCCGCCAGAGCGATCGAATTTAACTATTCTATTCTTTATAAATTTATATTTTCTATATTATTCAACAAGGAAGTAAAAACACTGGTATTATATTATCATTAAAGTATTTATTTAATTGTTACATGTTGCCAAATTTTATTTTAGGTTAGGTTTGGGTTTTATAATATGTATGTAAGAGTGTTTATTGAAAGCGTTGACCCCTTACGTAAGACCTATTTCTTCACGCTATATCTCATTAATTACGATAATTATAAAATGAACGCAATAATAAGGTAAATATGTATTTTTCGAACGGCAGGAGTGGAATGGAATAAGGAAGGCATTCATAATTAAATTTTGATTGTACATTAATGAGATTTTTTGGGTCAGGAAAGTCGAGGACATTTTTTTGCTCACAGTTTTTCGATTACTTTTGTAAGTGTGAAATCTGAGCATTTTTTAAGAATGATTTTTTAATCTAAGTGTTTCATCTGGGATTCGCATATTAAAAATAAGGAATTTATTTTGTCTTAATCTAGAAGTATTGCTATTGTTCGTTCTGGTAATATTGGAAATTAATTCAATAAACTAACGAAAAACTTTGTTTCCATACATAGTGCATAAAAGGTATCACTTAAAATACATTCATAGTAGAATTAATTAACCCAAGCTGTCTTAAACTCTCTTCTTTGCTTTACCATTCAATAATTCCATATTTTAACAGAATATTTAATAAATTTCCAGTCAAAAGAGAAGATGACGCGCGGCGTGCGGCGCGGCTGCGTGCGTCTCCGCGCCGCCGTCATCGGCATCGACGATGAGGACGACTCCACCTTCACCATCACAGTCGACCACAAGACGTTCCATTTTCAGGTAAATGTCATAATTACTATAATGTATTAAAGTATGTAGTATTATTTCCACGCGCCCTTTTATTGAAGTCTTCTTGAATAGCTTCAAAAAATATGTACGTTAAAATAATCGTTTCTTTTGACGAATGCAAGTCTATATCTATCTAGTTGGAACGTTCTTTGTAGAAAACTAAACTATTGTAAATAATTTTATCCATCCATATGTATCTAAGGGTATCGACATAAGGAAGACTGGTCAATTACTTGTCAATAAAGAAAGATCGATAGCTGAAACAGATGTGAAATGCATCTGCCCTATACATGAGGACACGTGATGAGGATAAATGTCAAATTTGTTGGAGCAGCCCTTCCAGATAGAAGGGGGGAATTCTCAAAAGGACTATTACTTAAAGCCATTCTTAGCTCTGTGTCTTAGCTAATAGTAATCCGTGCGTAGTTCATTTGCTCACCTATTTATTTATATTCGATAGCAAGAGCAATTAACATCTCAATTAGTATAGTTAATTTGAATTTGGTATCTCATGAGGATTCATAGGTCATGATAATTAAAGTTTGTTATAGCATTTCGAATTGAGTGGATAACTGGTATCAACAAAACAGGTTATCTTATTATCCTATCTGAAATATTCGGTATTTTTTTTGTCTCTATTATTTGCCACTTTATCATTTTTTATATATTTTTTTCATAACTGCAAGAAGTATCATGCAAGACATCTCCAGTTACATCGTCACATATGTAATTAATCGATTCAATACCGAGCGATCTGTGATATATCCAGATATAATCAGTCACAGTTACAAACTATTCGTGTACTTATTATACAGGGTGTACCAAAAAGTAGTGATGAACGGAAGCTGAGAGGTAGAGGACCTAAAGGGCTATCCAAATCACCCCCATGTATGTTATGCGATTTTTCGTATTTTCGGAGTTATGACGTTTTTTTCAATTTTTCACCTATCGCCGAGTACGATGATATTTTCACTCATGCTGACGTCAATGATTGCGGAAGATGCTTGATTTTTTTTGTGTGCTAAGCTGAAAGATAGGCCAATTCAGTATGGTAACATTTACTATCGTTAGATCTTTGAATGGAATAAAAAAAAGAATTAAATGGCAAGAAAGGTAAAATTTCCCGGTATGTTCACCACTTCAAGGGCCCGTAAAAAAATAAAATCACATAAAAAAAGTTTTCCGTTTGACTTTTAAAAACTTGCTCTATCTATCAGATAGCTACCCTGAAAATTTCATTTAATTATTCAGAAGGCTTCAATCGAAAAATTTAAATCTAAATGTGGTAAGTGCAAAAATTGAATTAACATGATGATCATTAAAACCAATAAATAGGTGTTTAATTACCAGAAATTTTTAAAATAACCCCGCTGTTGCTCAATGCAAGTGCGACATCACCGTAAAAAGTTGTCTTTTAAATGTCTGAATACCCTTTTATCATTTTTAATGGTTTCTTCTGCTACTATGAATTTCCGGGTTATTTCGTCCAAATTGTGGCAGTCTCTCGTCTTTGTAGTATCCCCACGAAAAAAAATCAATAGGGTTTATGTCCGGGGACCGTGCAGGCCAGGCTAAAGGGCAAAGATACCCTGAAAGATGGATTGGTCGTTGCAGCCTGCGCATGCGCCGGTGACGGCTGCCTTAAAGCCTGGCCTCCAGGGTCCCTCGACCTAAACCCTATTGAATTTTTTCCGTGGGGATACTACAAAGACGAGAGACTGCCACAATTTGGACGAAATAACCCGGAAATTCATAGTAGCAGAAGAAACCATTAAAAATGATAAAAGGGTATTCAGACATTTAAAAGACAACTTTTTACGGTGATGTCGCACTTGCATTGAGCAACAGCGGGGTTATTTTAAAAATTTCTGGTAATTAAACACCTATTTATTGGTTTTAATGATCATCATGTTAATTCAATTTTTGCACTTACCACATTTAGATTTAAATTTTTCGATTGAAGCCTTCTGAATAATTAAATGAAATTTTCAGGGTAGCTATCTGATAGATAGAGCAAGTTTTTAAAAGTCAAACGGAAAACTTTTTTTATTTGATTTTATTTTTTTACGGGCCCTTGAAGTGGTGAACATACCGGGAAATTTTACCTTTCTTGCCATTTAATTCTTTTTTTTATTCCATTCAAAGATCTAACGATAGTAAATGTTACCATACTGAATTGGCCTATCTTTCAGCTTAGCATACAAAAAAAATCAAGCATCTTCCGCAATCATTGACGTCAGCATGAGTGAAAATATCATCGTACTCGGCGATAGGTGAAAAATTGAAAAAAACGTCATAACTCCGAAAATACGAAATATCGCATAACATACATGGGGGTGATTCGGATAGCCCTCTAGGTCCTCTATCTCTCAGCTTCCGTTCATCACTACTTTTTGGTACACCCTGTATATTATTATATAAACATTTTATACCAATCCAGTTAGTGGCTTTGTGAATTTGCATCTTGATTTTGCCCAAACTCTTATTTCTATTAACATTTGTGCTAATATTATAAATCTGAGGCGTATGTTTGGTTGCACGCGCTAATCACTGAAAGATTTGAAAAATTTTGTAGTGTTAGATAGCCTATTTATCCAGGAAAGCTAAGGCTATATATCATCACGTTAGAACCAATGGAAGCGGATCAATACGGGTAAAACTGTGGGGAGCAGCTCATAAGCGAGAAAGAATTACATCAAAGGCATTTAAAGAATGTTTTGGCATATCATCTACACATGACGAGCCGCATGGAAAGTTGGGCGTGTACGGAACAACCGCCGTCGCCCCTGACCCCATTTCCTCGTGAATCATCCCATCTCCTTTCTCTCGGATGTCCGCGTCGCGACAAACAGAATAACAGATACGTTGGACGCAGTGAATACTAATTATCTCATGTTCATCAGAATGGAGACGCTCGATAAATCTTGCCGGTTAATGGTCAATGGTTAACATTCCGCGCCAGCTTCACTGCTCATTTTTTGAGTGGAATTTTCGGAATTGTGTAATGAAATCGCTTGAAAAGTATGCGAATTCATTTATATTTTACATGCTGTGTTATTGTGGATTACGGACTAATTTAGTTTTTAATTTCATCGTTAGGAGCAAGAAATTTCAATAATTTCCTCATTGTCTTGTCATAAAGAATGTTTGTAAAATTCTTGTCATGAAAAAACTACTAATTCGTTGCCGTGTTAATTGTTCAACGTTTTGATTATATCCTTCATATCATCATGTTGTACATTGACTTGTATCTCTGCTTTTACCACACCTACCTACCTGTCTGTCTACTATTTGTGTATTCATATGCATATTGCTGAGCCGCGATGGTAGTGTTAACCATTCCTAACAGAGCCATAGCTTGTATTAAAAAGTAGATGTCAGGCTCGTCTACATTCCGTCCCATATATTATAATCATAGCATGTCCTTTCTCATGCACCGATAAATGAGAATCATGCTTAATGTTTAGTATTAAGTTTTGTAACCTTTTAATGTTATGTGAACGAAATAAAGACGATTTTATTAAGCTATTGCATAGCTTCTATCGCGGGCCTTGAGCGCGGGGACCGAATCGAGAAATTCCGTAACGAAAAAACCTCACGCTCCCCACTCCGACGGGCGCGGAGGTGTGGCTTGAAGGCATAGCATGCAATAGCTTTACCGCGGCAGTCCCCTAGTGCCACGTATTTTTTTAACGTGATAAGTCTGATAACATTTTTAAAATCGTTTTAGTCGGGTGACATGTTCAGAAACTTGTGTCACACCAAAACCTCACGAGCGCGATCGCAGGTATAACGAGAGAGAGACGCGCGGACCGATCTCCCGTCTCATCTCGAGCGCTGCCACCAATAAGACGTTATCACTTAAACATCTCGATCGGTAACCTACTTTACAAACAACCAATTTTTTTTATTATTATTTATTACTAGCGGTCCGCCCCGGCTTCGCCCGTGGTACATATTTAAGTTTTCTCTACATAAGAACCATCCTCGTACTTCAAGGAATATAATAAAAAAAGAATTATCGAAATCGGTTCAGCCGTTCTCGAGTTATGCGCTTACCAACACATTTTGCGATTCATTTTTATATATAAGATTATGTATCAGGCCCGCGATGGCTCCGAGCGCGAGCGCTGGGTGCGCGCTCTAGAAGACACGATAGCGCGTCACGGGCGCCGCGAGCGCTGGTCGCGCTGCGTGCCCGCGCCCGCGCACCGCCACGGCGACCTCGAGCGGCGCATCTCTGAGGCTGATGCGTACTTGCAGATCATGATTGAGCTGGTCAACGTGAGTGCACACACATACACACACACATACAAGCATATAAATACACACACGCAGAGCGCGTCACGGGCGCCGCGAGCACACATTACATGCACACTATTGCTTGATCCGCATAGATATAAACATGTATAAATGTACACACGCACGTTTAAACATATTAACGCACATTATGTCAGCTTCCCAATACTCATATTAGGTATTAAAACATTTCCAGTAAGACAAGCTTCGTTATAAAACAATCTACAAACGACAAAGAAATGAAACAGTTACACTAGTCTAAAATAATAACGGAAACTCTAAAGTATACCGACACTTTTAATAATTGGTGAATTCATTGAAATAAGAAAAATTGAACAGTATATTAATCTCCTGAAATTTGTTTCCTTTCAGAAATTGAACATACGAGTGTCAGACTTAACGGAACCGCACGAAAAAAGCAGAGCTCAAGTTATATTGGACCATGCGAACGTAAGTAATACATATAATACATATAACGTCATATAGAATAATAGTTTTTTTTATTGTGCTATACCTATATAGAGATTATTTATTTTTAGTTTTAAAATATTCAAGAGCTTAAAAATTTAATGCGTAGAAAAAGATCGAATACGTTCTGTTTAGCGTATTAAAATATAAATTAGTAATAGATCCCGCCGCAGGATTAGTGCGTTCATAGTTTTTTTGATGAAACCAAAATTTTATGTATGTATATTTATAATTAGGAGAATATATATCGACTAGGTTGCCAGTCAAAATTTGGCCGCAAGCATAAACTATAGTGCGTTTCACGAGAGAGTTCCCCTGCCGTTATGTTGGCATACCTGACTGTCAAAAACGTCAAAGAGCTTAGAAGCGTTACAGAGCCATTTCTCTTTCACCACTTCTAAGCGTATGCGGCATGATGCCAATCTCTAAAACATTTATAAATTTCGGAAAACCTCGACAACTCTGTAACGCTTCTTAGCTCTTTGACGTTTTTGACAGTCAGGTATGCCAACATAACGGCAGGGGAACTCTCTCGTGAAACGCACAATATATCAAGAATTAATAAATAGAATATCAGTGACTTTAAAACAATTGGTGAAACTACACCGTTAAATAAAATCTAGAACTGAAATAGTTGACTTATTTATGACAATTATGTTTTTGAAGGTACTTTGTGTGTAAACGTTTTTCATCTACCGTACGATCCGTATATATTTTATACAAAATAATCGTTTGTTACAGGCAATGTTGGACAATATTAAGCATTCCATAGTACTCCTTCAAATAGCTAAGGTGAGTTCAACTTCAGAAACAAATAATATTTAGTCTCTCTTGAAACTCAAGAACTTACAAAATGATTAGAATATATAACATGGACTAAAAAAATCGTTTTTCGCCATATTCTGAACGAATTAGTAAATATATTTAAAAATGGCTTTCATTTTTAATTTCAATTTAAATGCAAGACTTTAAATGCAAAACTTGTAATACCTATTCAACGACTAACATTCTTAACAGCTTCATTTAATTGAAACTAGATGGCGTTGAATTCCTACTTCCTACTAATATTATAAATGCGAAAGATTGTGAGGATGGATGTGTATCATTGTATGTGTATGTTTGTTACTCTTTCACGCAAATACTACTAAACCAATTACAATTAAATTTAGCACACATATAGAGGGTAACTTGGATTAACACATAGGATAGGTTTTATCCCGGAAATCTCACGGGCTCGGGAACTATGCGGGTTTTTCTTTAAAAACCCGCATAGTTCCCGCATAGCTAGTTGATCATAAAAGAAGCCATATCTTAATATGTACCTAAATAAATTACAATGATTATTAAAATTGATTTGTACAGAATATGAAGAGATTCTTTTGGCAAATCGTCGTGGAAAATAAGAAATCGTTACACTAAACAATAATTTGAAAACTATTTTAAAGGTAATCATTGTAACTTATTTGCGTACATACATACTTTTAGGTATGAAAGTTTATTAGTTGTGCCGCGCGGTTTCACCTGCAGATAAAACCACGGGCAAAACATTTATATCCTGTTTTAACATTTTGTGGGCACTTTCTTTAGCTTTTTTCATTTAATATTTTCAACGAAATCGTTGCTGTGGTTTAGCCGTGAGAGTGTTATAGACAGATAGATCTTCTTTTTTAGTATAATATTTTCTAGAGAAATGAGTAATAAGTAAAACCTAAGGACGTAATGCTTATAATGGATCTTAAACTGAACTAGATTTCCGCCGACGGCTTCGCCCGCTGTGTCTTAAACTTTATAAGTTATACATTTTAACGTTCCTCTTCAATCACCCTATCTATTAAAAAAAACGCATCAAAATCCGTTGCGTAGTTTTAAAGATTTAAGCATATATAGGGACGCAGTGACACAGAAAGCGACCTTATCTTATAATATGTAGTGATAAAATTTATTACAGTAAATTATTTGTTACAGAATACGGTAAATCCAGTAAATGGCGTGTATCAAGGACCAACGAATCCATCGCAAGCACATATCAAAGAAGGTAAATAACTCATATTACTTACCTTAATAAAAGCTTAAAAAAGAATAAGTATATAGAAAGTCAAAAGGGTCGACTTGGAATGGCGTAATATGCGGGTTCGAATCCCGCCTCGTGATCGAATTTTTTCTATGTATATTTATCAAGCATTTAAATGCTACAAAACTAAAATATCAAAAAGAATAGGTGAGATTTATATTATTACTAGCGGTCCGCCCCGGCTTCGCCCGTGGTACATATGAAAAATAGATGTTGGCCGATTCTCAGACTTACCCGATATGCACAGAAAATTTCATGAGAATCGGTCCACCCGTTTCGGAGGAGTATGCAGACTAACATTGTGACACGATAATTTTATATATAAGATTTATATTTCCGGCTCAACGGATTATCCGTTGTTTTAATGTATAACTTGGCAAAATACTTGAATTCGAATCCCGCCTCGTGATCAACTTTTTTCTTTTCTTTACAAATTTAATCATATATTCACTTTGATGCTATAATTTTAATATCACTTGAATGAAAGGTTTTATGCAAGAAAATAGATTAAACTCAAACTAAGTCTAATGAGTATCCTGCCTGTCTTTCGACTAAAACCTCCTCCAAACTAATATTTAATATTATTAGTTTGGAGGAGTTTACTCATTTACTAATAAATATAATACACAATATCTAATAAATATTATAAACAAAGCACATTGTACATAGACTTGTCCCCCCGCGTAGAGCTCGGCGCGGAGTGCCGCGAGCTGCCGCCGCTGCCGATGACGCCGCTCGACCATATCGACGCGCCAAGTATGTATTATAATATTTTTTATTTTATTTGTATAAGAACATAATAGGCATACATGATTTAATATAAAAAAGTTCTAAAATTCACTACGACCACACAACATGTTCTATTATTAAAAAAGAAGAAATTATTCATTATAAATATTCTGTTATACTAGCTTAAGGCCGTAATCAGAAAGAAAGCTGGAAACTTATAAGCGCTTACCGGCGCTTGTCAGCGCGGCTGTAACGCGGCTATGTTCCCGTGAGATTTCCGGGATAAAACCTATCCTATGTGTTAATCCAAGTTACCTTCTATATGTGTGATTAATTTCATTGTAATCGGTTCAGTAGTATTTGCGTGAAAGAGTAACAAACATACACATACACATCCATCCTGACAAATTTTCGCATTTATAAATTAGTAGGAAGGATATATGCCGTATACTAATAAATTTTATTAATATATACTTATATAATATACTTATATAATATTGTAAAGCTGAAGAGTTTGTTTGAACGCGCTAATCTCAGGAACTACTGGTCCGATTTGGAAAATTCTTTCAATGTTTGATAGCCCATTTATCGAGGAAGGCTATAAGCTATATATCATCACGCTAAGACCAATAGGAGCGGGGCAATTCGGGTAAATCCGGGGCACAGCTAGTTTCTAAATAAAATCTTGGGACATTCGAGTTGGTTTTATTTAAAGATACTTTTAGCGCTCGATACGATTGATTATTTACGATCACATTCCTCGCTACATATTCTCGCACATTATTGGTGAAAAAGCACCCTTAATCGTGTATTTTAGTTTGTTTTTTGACGTGACAACGTCTTATAATTCGATAGAGCCGGCTGCACGCACGAAAAAACATGACTCATGCGGCGTTACCTCGCTCTGAGGCGTTCCATGTAAGGCTTGAAGTGCGGAACGAGCGACAAAGAAGCACAATAGAACGTTGTCACGTTCAACTATCGTCAGTAAACCGACTTTACAGACAACCAATTTCTTTTTTTAACTATTAAGATGTATGAAACGGAATAAATAAAAAAAATATTTTTAATATCGACCCGAAGGAGCAGTATAAAATAAATATACTTATCACCAGGGCAAGCGATGTCACTCCTAGTGCCTGATACTTCATATTCATCATCGGAGGGTGAAGACGATTTCTATGACGCTGATGAAGAACCAGAATCGCAGACTGATCCTGGACCTAGGTGAGTGCTTATGATGATTGAATTTTAATATTTTATTGTACAAAGTAATAAAAACATAAGTGGACAGTTGGGATTGGATAGCAAGGTTATTTCGTTTTTGGAATGTTTTCGACAAATTTTATAATTCTGATATAATTATATACTCTATCTCTTTTTAATTAAAATAAAGTCCGAGCACTTTAACCTGCTTCTTCTCTCTTTCCACCGTCGTTAGACTTAATGAAATGTGTAAGTATGTTTGATATAATTTAGTATGATTGTAAACAGCAGCAATTGTTTTATTTAGAGAGGATATCTATTTGAACGCAATAGTAATTCAGCAAGAACGTTAAAGAATGAACACCTACATATAAAGTGCTGCCATCCATTAGAAATTAGTTAAACTACTACCAACTGCTTTATTTCAATACGTTTCATGTTTTAATGTTGTTTTGTCACGTAAACAACCTTAAAACAATCCCATGGTAGGTGAAAATTTATAGAATCAACTACTAATATATTATGATAACATAAATTGCACGGAAGCAAAGCCACGAAGGAAAACTAGTATAAGAAATAAGAATGCACATAGTTAATATAATGTTTTTATTATGCCCACTTGAGACACGACCTCAACAAAATCCGAAACTATCAATTTGGGATCTTTTTATGGAGCACATAAAAGTTACGGGAAAGGGTCGGAAAGGTTCAAACTTACAGCGATCGGTGAAACAGCGGAAAAAGGGTTTTATATTAGATACTAGATAGGAAATAGGAGAATTCGTTTTGTTATAAAGACAAGTAGGCAAAATAGTGATAACCATAGTAGTTGCTTAGCCAAGTTTACAAAATGGAATGGTGTAAAGATTTAACCCCATTAAATTTCACTTTAACACTTTAAACTTGTGATTTATTTCTGTTGTTCTTGTTGCTGCTCGATTAGCTGACGATATATTGATTAGATGCTAACGTATGGTAATATTAATTAGTTTTTTGTTTCTAAACACCGTTGAAATTGCGGTACACAGAATACTGACAAAATTTTTAAAATTATTTGTATAGGTAAGTACTATATTTTTTTCATGCTGGAGCATGCATACAGTAGAAAATGGATTTTTAATAAAACTTACGGTCGATTACCGTCTTACTAGTTAGTATCTACTAGTTCTCTTATTTCATTAATAATACTAATTGTTTCACTTATAAAAATTCCTCTCCTGCACTATCAAAATTCCTTCCTTATTGTATTTTTTATTCATTAATGAATGCATAAACTTGTGTTTTCTCTAATCTTCTCTATAATTTCTTTCATTCCCTTCTTCTTAAGTTTATAAATTGGCAAGTCTATCCGCGCTCGCTCAACCTTTATTCCTGAATCCTAGTGTATAGTAAAGGGTCGATGACCAAGCCGGTCAAAGCCTTCAGGATTCCGCACAATAAAACTGATATCATGAATGCTTTTATCAGAAGATTATCGACTAACTGATTATTTAATTGGTTTATGTTGATATGAAGTAACTGAATAGGTGTGGAAATATCGTTTCAGGAACAATTTTTGATAATTCTTCCTGTGGCCGTTATATCTCACTCTCGTAAAATTTAATAATCTATTTAATAATAAATATGCCAAGTTTTAAGCTATTGCATAGCTTCTATCGCGGGCCTTGAGCGCGGGGACCGAATCGAGAAATTCCGTAACGAAAAAACCTCACGCTCCCCACCCCGACGGGCTCGGAGGTGTGGCTTGAAGGCATGCTATGCAATAGCTTTACCGCGGCAGTCCCCGAGTGCCACACGTCTTTTTTTATGTATTTGGGTACCTATAAAATATTGTGACAATGTAACAAACAAAGAGCTGCTGTTGACTTAAATCACCACTATGAAACGGTTTCTGGAACGCAGTTTTCTAATGTTAAGGATTTTTATGTATATTAGAAACGTAAATGTGTGTATGGCAATATATTTACGCAACAGAATTCCCAATTCAGGGTCGAGGTTTTCTATTCTTTAAAAATTTTCTCTCTTTTTGGACTCTTACACCAGTCCACCACAACAACATCGAGAAAAAGCCTTATTCTTTGCAGCCATTTCAAATAAAATAAATACTAAAAAAAAATTATCATGCTACTATAGCATTACTGGTATATCTTCATTCGTATGTGTTAATGTATGTATTTGAATACAATTAATAGTATTGAAACTACATTGACCAAAATTTAGCAGCTATACCTATTACCATATCTCTCGATATAATAACGGCCGCGAATCTATTTCCGATATCGACCGATTCCGTTTCTAGGCTACTGTCCACGTCCGAATTTGGGCTAATCGCTGCAATGGGTCTATTTCGGAATGTCGAACGGTTTCTAAATTAGCCGACTTTGTATAATCTAACGGGTACGGATTGTTAGCTTTATTCTTAATGTATTTTTTATTAACTACTAGCTTTCCGCCCGCGGCTTCGCCCGCGTTTTCAAAGAAAAACCTGTTCCCGTAGGATTTCCGGGATAAAACCTATCCTATGTCCTTTCTCGGGTATCAAAATATCTCCATACCAAATTTCATGAAAATTGGTTCAGTAGTTTAGGCGTGATTGAGTAACAGACAGACAGACAGAGTTACTTTCGCATTTATAATATTAGCATAGACAAATATATATTTATTAGTCCATGATATTAGTATGGTTTCATCAAATAAATAGTTATTATAATTATTGTTATACATAGATAAGGTATCCAATTAAAATTTGTAAATTTGCATGCTGTGTCTACATCCAGAAGGTTATAAATCAACTGCATGATAGTACATAGTTAATAGAATAAATCACAAACATTTGTAACCAGTTTTGTAGACCAATAAAAAAAAAAAAAATGGATTGAGTGAGTGACGTCATCACTCGATGCGTATGTTAAAATTGCACACAATAATAATTATTGGTGTATGTGCCCTTATCAGACGAGCTATGAAACCTACAAATTCATGAAAGAAGACAAAATAATATCTAGATGTATATTTGTTTTACTTGCTTACTCGAGGAATTAATGAAATTGTAAGGGCATATAATTTCCACATCTGCAATTGGAAATGCAAGCGTATTTTATTAAATTGAATTAGGATTATTAGTATTTCTATATTAATTCTGACATTGGCACACAGGGTAAATATATCTAGTTCCTATTAAAATAGGGTTAGTATTATTGATAACATAAATTTATAATAACTTCATAGCAAACCCGTTTTCTGTCCCAATTTCTTGCGACTGAATTGAATATATGAATGCTAAAAAGTTGTTGTTCTGTATGTTCATCACTGATATGACCCTATAACCTATATGATCAATTACCTCTATCTATAAAAAGGCATCTGATCAAAATCGCTTTAAAAACAAGTCTAGTGAAACAAATGTTTCAGTTTAAGTATTAGTTACTAACGAGATATGTATAACTAAATATAAGT
Source organism: Colias philodice (assembly GCF_061535455.1). Classification (NCBI taxonomy): domain Eukaryota; kingdom Metazoa; phylum Arthropoda; class Insecta; order Lepidoptera; family Pieridae; genus Colias; species Colias philodice. The sequence goes on from NC_143101.1 coordinate 9,175,225, forward strand.
GAGACCTAGCCCCTAAGCGTCAAAGATTTTCATTCAAACCAATAAATAAGGTAACTTAATTGTATGTAAGAGTTAGGCAATATAAAATAAATCAGCGTAAAGGACTTAGTAAATCGTTCTTTCGAAATGACATTTCACACACCAAGTCTCTCCTATTCTTAGGCCGCATATTTGAATAGTAATTTGGACTTCAGTTTATCGATTCTAACGAAGCCAGTGTACAAACTACAACGTCAAAGTAACCAATTCTCCGATAACTTAATTTCTGCTCAGCAATCTCGATGCGATCTATTTGACCTTTGACCGTTCACGTCAATTTCCTCAGGACAGTATTGAATCGGTAACAATAAATAAATAAATAAATAAATAAATATTATAGGACATTATTACACAAATCGACCTAGTCCCACAGTAAGCTCAATTAAGGCTTGTGTTGTGGGTACTAGGCGACGATAAATATAATATTATAAATACATATATAGATAATAAGTAATAACACCCAGACCCAAGAACAAATAATTGAGTTCATCACACAAATATTTGCCCTGACCGGGGATCGAACCCGGGACCGTCGGCTCAGTAGGCAGTTACTTTACCACTGCGCCAACCGCGTCGTCAAATGGCAAAAAAAATGGCTGTTGTCTTTATCTCAGTTTTAAAAGCATCTTGATGCGTCAATGTTTTGTCTTTTAATGCATACTTCCACGTAATGGGTGTAGAAATAGGTTGGTAAGAGTTAAGACTGATTTTAAGGCACGTGTAATAAAGAATAGGCTAAAGAAGTAGGTTAGTAAGATTAAAGTTGGTGGTACAAAGTGGGAGATGGTGTTTAATATCTTTTACTCTGACTAAGTGTAAATATATTGCAAAGTATGAAAAGATGTATTTTTCATATCTTCCACATAGTAACACATCAAAAATTATAAGAATCGTTATAGGATTTTTATCACATTTCACGCGTTTATGGTGTGATCATAAAGTTGGTTGGATCATTGAAAAAACTTTATGATTGAGCATTAAAGTTCGCTCGCAAGGATTCAACTGCTTAACCGACGTTCTCGATCCATATCGTATTGAAAAAGTTGTAAAAGTTCGAATTATATAAGTCGATTTATATTCTAGATTATTATTTATTAAGACTACTAGTGGTCCGCCCCGGCTTCGCCCGTGGTACCTACATGTTTAAACTATCCTATCTCTCAAGTTGGATCGAACTGCACATGGTGTGCGAATTTTATTATAATTGGTTAAGTGGTTTAGGAGTCCATTGAGGACAAACATTGTGGCACGAGATTTATACAGGGTGTCCCACTATCGGTATACTAAGCGCGAAGGGACTTGTAGTTTTGCATACACTGATCACGTAAAAAATACTTAAACAAAAAAATTACGTCAAAAATTTTTTGCTAAATTTTTCCTTAAAATCCATGGTTTCTTCTCTCACTTCGCGCAACCGGCATATACCGCTTCGCTACTGTGAGCATTTTATTAATGAAAAAATAATCTTAAAAGAAAGCTCACGTGCGGGCGGCATAGTTGGGCGGGTTGCTTGTTAGGGGTGTACATATAGAGTTTTAAGAATTCATCTATTTGAAAATAAAATGCGTCTGGAATTTTATAAGTATTTTTTACGTACTCAGCGTATGCAAAACTATAACCTCCTTTGAGCTTAGTATACCAACGGTGGGACACCCTGTATATATTAAGGTTTCAGCATAAGCATGTTAACAAACAATTAATATTTTCGTACAAGAATTACTTCCTATTCACTTTCGTAAATATCCCCTTATTTTTCCACGTTTCTCGATAAATATCATTACGGCATTTAGTGTAGTTCAAGGTCGCAATTAACGGGCTTCGAGCTTCATGACTAATGATAAAATGACATGTAACGACTTTAAATGTGCTAGATACATCATACAGTGACATCTGGTGTCCAAAAATTGAACTGCTGAATAGTTTTTACCTCACATCAGAACTTTCCTAAGTATGGGTTGGAGAATGTTGCGTGAGCTGTGTAATATGGCATACCAGTTTGCGGATTTTCTATTCTAGTACTATAGACTCTATATTACTACAACAGCTATAGTCGGTATTATACATATTATGACGTTGAAAGTTCTTACGGCTATCTTATCCTTCAACGCTTTGTCATCTATCTTGGTGAAATGTTTGAACCGATCCGAATTAAAATATAATCTTTTTTGGAATTTGTTCACAAGATTTGTCATATCAGAAAGTTTTGAATAACCAAAATAATGATATACAAACGGGAATCACCCCAACATTGATTTTACGTCCCGTTTACGATTTACGACATTAACAAAATCTGGCGACATCGGGTCTACCACGAAGCCTTCGCTATCTTCTAATGTAAACCAGTTTATTTAACTAAAGGAATTACTGGATCGGGGCTAGGCGGGTCTTAACCTTACTGGAAATTTTAACTATGCACTTAATTGTGTTAAATATTAACTACTAGCGGTCCGCCCCGGCTTCGCCCGTGGTACATGTTTACGTTTTCTCTACATAAGATCCATCCTCGTACTTCAAGGAATATAATAAAAAAATAATTATCGAAATCGGTTCAGCCGTTCTCGAGTTATGCGCTTACCAACACATTTTGCGATTCATTTTTATATATAAGAAGAAGAAGAAGATAAGATAGCAGTATGTACATTGTACACATAAAAGAAGCAGCATATGAATATTTCCTTTTACCCGTTCCTCACGTTATATAATTTTGCATTCGTTACCAACATATTTGCACCTTTTATTTTCAATTTCCAACGATTGTAACTTCGGTTGTTGTTACCAAAAATTCATTTTATTACCTTTTTTATTCACTAAACTTTAACATGAATAAAAATCACAAACCATGGTTTTTAAATGTCTGATCATTATTACTGTTGTAAGCACTGTTGCATTATGATCGTTAACTTAAAATGTATCAGATTTAAATAAAACGCTATTATTCTCATATGTTCTTTTTAAGAAAGTTATGTCAAAACTATTTTATTGCCAAGATGCACAAACATGATAATTTTGTACAAACATGATAATTTGCTCTACAAACGTATTTTCTAGACAATATATTAGTTACGCAAAGTAAAAAAGGAAGTATGAACAAATTACTTGGCTCTAACAAATGGGATGCGTGCTCTGGGAAATATTTTTACTTAATTGGGTATCTACTTAGAAGATAAATGGTAATGTTTAAAATTAAGGTAGGCCGGAATATTGAGCTCCCAAGTTATGTTAGAATTTTGTTCAAAATTGTACAAAAAAATAGCACCATCAAAATCAAGACTTGTAAATATTGGTAAAGTTATATTTGTGCGCGGTAAGAAAGGTTGTACATACATGAAAATTGGTAAAAAATTATTTGTGCGTAGATCGTAAGGTAGGTAGTAACATCGTTGGTTTCCAAAATGGTAACTGCTGTAGTAGAATCTATTTTCCGAAACGATAGTAAATTAAATTATGTATTTTGACAATACCTCTAGTTTGGTAGTTTATCAGACAATAATAAAGAGTGTCGTTCAAAAAAATTTCATGCGTAAAAACCCTACAAACATGCATATCTATACTAATATTATAAAGCTGAAGAGTTTTTTTTTGTTTATTAACATATCTTTCAATAACAAATGAAAAATTCACCTCTACATAAACAAGCAGATGCTCTATAAATCTTCAAACACATACAGGGTGTACCAAAAAGTAGTGATGAACGGAAGCTGAGAGGTAGAGGACCTAGAGGGCTATCCGAATCACCCCCATGTGTGTTATGCGATTTTTCGTATTTTCGGAGTTATGACGTTTTTTTTCAATTTTTCACCTATCGCCGAGTACGATGATATTTTCACTCATGCTGACGTCAATGATTGCGGAAGATTGTTGATTTTTTTTTGTGTGCTAAGCTGAAAGATAGGCCAATTCAGTATGGTAACATTTACTAACGTTAGATCTTTGAATGGAATAAAAAAAAGAATTAAATGGCAAGAAAGATAAAATTACCCAGTATGTTCACCACTTCAAGGGCCCGTAAAAAAATAAAATCACATAAAAAAAGTTTTCCGTTTGACTTTTAAAAACTTGCTCTATCTATCAGTTAGCTACCCTGAAAATTTCATTTAATTATTGAGAAGGCTTCAATCGAAAAATTTAAATCTAAATGTGGTAAGTGCAAAAATTGAATTAACATGATGATCATTAAAACCAATAAATAGGTGTTTAATTACCAGAAATTTTTAAAATAACCCCGCTGTTGCTCAATGCAAGTGCGACATCACCGTAAAAAGTTGTCTTTTAAATGTCTGAATACCCTTTTATCATTTTTAATGGTTTCTTCTGCTACTATGAATTTCCGGGTTATTTCGTCCAAATTGTGGCAGTCTCTCGTCTTTGTAGTATCCCCACGGAAAAAAATCAATAGGGTTTATGTCCGGGGACCGTGCAGGCCAGGCTAAAGGGCAAAGATACCCTGAAAGATGGATTGGTCGTTGCAGCCTGCGCATGCGCCGGTGACGCCTGCCTTAAAGCCTGGCCTCCACGGTCCCTCGACCTAAACCCTATTGATTTTTTTCCGTGGGGATACTACAAAGACGAGAGACTGCCACAATTTGGACGAAATAACCCGGAAATTCATAGTAGCAGAAGAAACCATTAAAAATGATAAAAGGGTATTCAGACATTTAAAAGACAACTTTTTACGGTGATGTCGCACTTGCATTGAGCAACAGCGGGGTTATTTTAAAAATTTCTGGTAATTAAACACCTATTTATTGGTTTTAATGATCATCATGTTAATTCAATTTTTTCACTTACCACATTTAGATTTAAATTTTTCGATTGAAGCCTTCTCAATAATTAAATGAAATTTTTAGGGTAGCTATCTGATAGATAGAGCAAGTTTTTAAAAGTCAAACGGAATACTTTTTTTATGTGATTTTATTTTTTTACGGGCCCTTGAAGTGGTGAACATACTGGGTAATTTTATCTTTCGTGCCATTTAATTCTTTTTTTTATTCCATTCAAAGATCTAACGATAGTAAATGTTACCATATTAAATTGGCCTATCTTTCAGCTTAGCACACAAAAAAAAATCAAGCATCTTCCGCAATCATTGACGTCAGCATGAGTGAAAATATCATCGTACTCGGCGATAGGTGAAAAATTGAAAAAAACGTAATAACTCCGAAAATACGAAAAATCGCATAACATACATGGGGGTGATTCGGATAGCCCTCTAGGTCCTCTACCTCTCAGCTTCCGTTCATCACTACTTTTTGGTACACCCTGTATAACGCATATTCGCCTAAACTAACATCGATTATCTCAAGATTGGTGATGCTTTATTTATAAACAACGCTGGATGCACGTACGTCTGTCGATTTAGCGCTCTGCTAAATAGTAATCTATTGTCATAGATTACGCTATTGTGCAGATGCGGTAATGCATATTTCACGGTATAAATAATGATTGCAGGAACTTGATGAATTAGAATAGATCACAAATACGTTGAATAGAAATGAGATAAGTAGGTAACCCACTTTGAGTATATAATTTAATAACTTCAAAAATAATAAGTTTGTCTTGTAAAATGTAGAGCAAAAACGAAAACGAGAAAAAATTTCATGATTTTAGAGGAAACTCGTACTCAACGTCAGAAAATAACCCATATTTTTTTACAAATCTTGCTGAACTTCTCAGTAACGATCATGAAATTATCACATAGCCACATCGTTAAAATTACTCATCTAACCTACATGCGTCCAACCCTGACCTACCGCGATTTGACAGCTCCAAGACGTTTGTGTATCATCGCTAATTACAGTAAATTCATACCGACCTCCGCATCTGTATACCAAATCATTGACCATTTTTCTACGCGTGTCTCAGTGCGCCACGGACCGCGGTGCAGGACGCACGTACCGTGTTAGCGCTGCGGATCGATAGAATACATCGCGTTACAGTGCGTAATAAGGACACAACGTTCGTGAACTAGCCCTTATTGTAGAGGAAATTTGGATTTTTTATTACAAATTGTTGGTGCATGTGCTGATATGAAATTCGGGTTGGTAGCTGTTTGGCTAGCGATTGAGGAATACTGTTTTGCTATAGGGAATTTTTTACATGTTATTTAGTTTCGTTGATTTATCTTATGGCGTGTAAACGACAGTGTTTACCTATGTATGCTATTGTACATTGGATTTGCAAAATATACGCAACTGATATAACGTTGAAACAATGTAGAGTTTATTATTTTGTAAGCACGTTTTAAAAATTGATTATTATAGTTTTGTTTTTCTGTTTTCATTTGTTTGAGTTATTTTTATTGAATTTTGTATTCTTATTATTTAGACTCATCACAATCCCGTGTAAAATTTTTAGTTATAAAAAGCAAAATGCAAAAAAATTGTCGCTCTCGTGAAAAAGCGTATTATTTTTTTATAAATCGACATTCTATAAAAATAAATTATCAATACAATTTTGCAAAGCTCGTAAATAACTTGCGAATGTATTGATTAAGCCTATATTGTTATTTAATTTCACGTTAGTTGAAAATACGCAGTAAGCCGCATATGCGTGGGCTTTGGTTTCGAATGAGCGGGTTGCTTCGTTTGATCTGCGGAAAATTCGATTTTATTTACTTTTTATTATAGATAACATGTTTTTTATAGGATGAATAAGTAATAATATTGGTATTGTAGATGTTTTTCTACTATTTAATAAATCAATTAGGTAGAAACGCATAAAGGGTTTATAAAGGGTTAAAATTAATGAAATGATTACTATCGTAGTATCGGACTATTTGTTTTTGTAGATAAATAAATATACAAAATATTTTTTTATCATTAGAGTAAAAAATCAACGCTCAGAGAACGAGAAAAAAATATTAGAAAAATTATTTTCTCAATCTCATTTAAATATGTATTAAATTACAATCTGGTAATAAGTTAATATACTTCTTTATAACAAAAATCAATGAATAACATTTCTAATCTTTATACATATTAGGATTTTATTAGGTTTCGAGAACTCATCAGGCAAATCCATGCTCTTATACCTATTATTACTAGATTTCCGCCCGCGGCTTCGCCCGCGTTTGCTAAGGAAAACCCGCATAGTTTCCCTTCCCGTGGGATTTCCGGGATAAAAACAGCATTAATCCTCATTGGTTAAGGATTAATGCTGTATTGGTTAAAATCGCTTCGAAAATTAGCCATTCTTTGTCGTAAAAAGTAAATGACAAAAAAAGTTATTGTGGGTTATCCATAAGAGATAGACATATACCATCGCGGACTTTTCTGTAGACCTTTTCAATGTGTATAATACTTAGTACATTATTTTGATAAAACTCGTAGGGTTCAGCCTGCGTTTGCAATGTAAGCGGAAAAAAATGTAATTATTTACGACATCACATTAGAAACCTCAAAAATAACAGTACTTCTCCACTATTTAATGGATTTTATTATACATATAAACCTTCCTCTTGAATCACTCTATCTATTAAAAAAAACCGCATCAAAATCCGTTGCGTAGTTTCAAAGATTTAAGCGTACAAAGGGACATAGGGACAGGGAAAGCGACTTTGTTTTATACTATGTAGTGATAGTGATATATTAGAATATAGAATATTAGATATACTAGTTCGAGCAATATGCCAAATCATTTCTATAATACCTATGCTTTTTTTTAATTAAAATATACTAGCTGTGCCTTGTGGTTTTACCTGCATTGCTCCTATTGGTCTTAGCCAGAGGATAAGCTTTTCTCGATAAATGGACTATCAAAAGTGAAATAATTCTCAAATCGGTCCCGTGGCCGTGGTTCCTGATATTTGCGCGTTCAAGTAAACAAAGTCTTCAGCATAGAGATCTAGAGAGATGCCAATCGCTTGCGCTGAGTACGAAACCTGTGTCTCATAACAAATTTACGCACACAACAGTAAACAAAATAAAAACAATACTTCGCGTTGTGTGCGTGTCATCACACAAAAATTTGAGAGCGACTATTCGTTCGCACACTAGATTGTAAGTGACGTACGTATACAGCACCGCACAGCCGCAAGATATGCGTTTACGATAGGGATTGCTTGTCGATAAAATGAGAAACGTTAAAATTAAAACAATTTATAGGCAATACAGTAACTACGTAGAAAATAGAAATGGACACCTTGATGGTAGCATTCATGGTGATGAAGTACATAAAGCATTGCCTATTGACTTATTGTAAAGTAATATAAGTATGAAATAAGTGACTTCTTTTTTTAATCCATGTATAACAATTTACTGTCTGTGATGTTAAGAAGAACATTATGTCTATAGCGTCGAAAGCCGTCGGTAATGACAGCATTGGCCGTGACATGATTATTCCAATCCTAGATATTATTGCTCCTGTGTTAACTCATATTCTCAATGAATCCTTATCCTCTCATGAGTTTCCCATGGCCTGGAAAGAAGCTTTTGTCATTCCTCTACCAAAAAAAGTCAATCCATCCATATTCTCCGATTTTCGTCCCATCTGTGTCCTACCCTTTCTTTCTAAAACCCTTGAACGACTTGTCCAACAACAGTTATGTTTATTTTTAAATAAACATAACCTGTTTAATCCTTTCCAATCCGGATTCCGTCCTGGTCATGGCACGACCTCTGCTCTTATTAAAATTACTGATGACATTCGTTACGCAATGGATAACAAGCAACTCACTCTACTCACACTGTTAGATTTCAGTAACGCATTTAATACCGTCGACCACGACATATTGTTGAGTTTGCTTTGTTCTCTTAACATATCTCCAGAAGTAATTGAATGGTTTCGGAGCTATCTCCAAGGACGTCGACAGAGGATCAAAATCGATGATCACCTATCATCATGGTGTAATATCACTGTTGGCGTTCCTCAAGGTAGCGTGTTGTCTCCAATCCTTTTTTCCATCTTCATCAATTCTATCTCAGACAATTTATCTTCTCCCTACCATATGTACGCAGACGATTTGCAGATTTATACGCACGTTTCACTTTCTCAACTTCCTGAAGCTATTGAGCAGGTTAATAATGATTTAGAACATATCAACCAGTGGTCTAAAAACTTCGGTCTCTTAGTAAACCCGGCAAAAACGCAATGTATTATTATAGGGAGCTCTAAATTGACTGCTAAGATTGACTGGAACACTATTCCGAATAATTTAACTTTGGATGGAACGTCAATACCTTTCAGTGACTCTGTTAAGAACCTTGGCATTCACTTTGACGCAAATATGACTTGGAAGGTTCACCTCGAAGTCGTTCGCAAAAAGTTGTTTGGCGCTGCAGGCTCAATACGCAGGCTGCGCAATTTCCTGCCCATACCAACTAGGATTTCCCTTGCAGAGTCCTTACTCTTCCCCATCCTTGATTACGCCGACTCCTGTTATCCCGATTTAACCGAGAAACAACTCGATTCTCTAGAGCGCCTTCAAAATCTGTGCATCCGATTCGTATTTGGTCTCCGCAAATACGATCACGTATCCAATTTCCGCAAAAAACTTGAATGGCTTCCTATACGTTTTCGCCGGTATACTCATATGCTGCATTTATTATACGGTATCTTATTCGATCCTAAGACCCCCTCCTATCTTAAAGAAAATTTCAAGTTTCTCAACGAACATTCCTTAACTCTCCGTTCCTCTAACCTTTTAACCTTAAGTATTCCTTCCCACCGTTCTAATTTCTTTCACTCCTCCTTCACTGTCTCCGTCATTAACCTCTGGAATTCGTTACCCGAAGAAATAAGACGTGCTGAATCGATTTTTACTTTCAAAAATAAAGTTAAAAACTATTATAGTAAACTGTCGCAGGCCAATTGTTAACCCTCTTGTTTATTGTATATGCTTATATGTATGTATGTATATTTATGTATGTATATGTATGTATATATATATGTATGTGTCCTTATATATATATTATATATTATATACATTATATTATCTGTGCAAGTATATAATATTTATAATACAGGTATATATGTATGTATTTACTATGTAGTTATAGTATATAAATATTATTCTGATTCATGCACTTTTATTTATTATGCACCACCATGATTAAGTTAACTATTTTCCTCGACTTTTTTGGGTTGCCTGGTAGAGATCGCTGCCAGCGATAAGGCCGCCTACTGTACATTGATTAATTTATTGTTAAGTTTATAAAATGTATCATATCTGGTGTACAATAAAGTATTTTTCATTCATTCATTCATTCATTCAATAATTACTATAAAATTATTGCTCGAGTACCTATCAAATAATAATAATACAATCAGATATTAAGCTAATAGTAATACATTATGATATAAAAATAAGGTAGTAAAATAATACATAATACGATAAAAAATCCGAATCTTATCGACATGGACACACTCGACGCGCATCCTCAACTAACGACCGCGAGCAGCGGCCTGTACTACACGATCGAACGTTTTGTTAGCTTTATTATGTTCATTATACATTGCGGTATTCGAACTTCGCGTTTGAATAGAGTCACGTACAGAAGAAGCATTGTAAACTATTTACATAAATTATTGTGACTGTTTTTCTGTCACATAATGAAGACAAGAAATCACTCTACGTAATATTGTTTTTGAAATTTTAGTAAGAAAATCGTATAATTTTCAGTACTTACCGATGGTATGTGATTCCATTTGACTTAAAGTTGCTGGTTTCACTTCGGTTTTTACAAACTTTAACGGAACAACACGGCATTGTCAAATAATACCCGGCCGACGGTCGAACGTCAACTGAATGGAACAAACAGCATGTGTTCTTTTTTTGGGCATATTGCTGCGACACCGGCCCCGCCCCCTAACCATATCTCCCTTTAGTTTCTTTGATCTGTGGTCTTCAGCTAAGTTTAGATTATGAGTATTTAAACTAGATTCTAAAATAACGGGTTCAAGGTTTAATTTCGGATAATAAATAAAGAAAATATAGAATAACCTTCAATATTAATGCAGATGTGTCGTTTCAATTAAATTGTATCTAGGACATCCATTAGCATTAGCTTATTTTTGGATAATATTATTTAAATTGATTTTTTATTTGATTAAGAACTCAAGGCTCTTTGAAAAATTATATTTAAATTAGTTATCTGTATATTAATTCGTGATTCAGAAAATAGAAAACGTATTTTCTGTATGTCTTCCAAACATAGACGAACGCACGCAAATGTTAGTAGATAAATATAGTATTATTAATTTCGGTCAAGTAGTTTTTTTTTTCAGATAAAATGTTACAAACAAACTTACAGACAAATCTTTGCTCTTTTTAATATGTATTAGTATACTCCGCGTATAAACGAAATGGATTTGTTATACCTAGGTATCTGTTACAAATCTTCGTTGAGATTAGCTAACGAGGTCCAGTGTATTAATATCTATATAATATATATTAAAAAATGAAACCCGTATCGTGTTGTCACGGCATCACGTGTGAACGGCTGAACCGATTTCGATCATTCTTTTTTTATTATATTCCTTGAAGTACGAGGATGGTTCTTATGTAGAGAAAACTTAAATATTATGTACCACGGGCGGAGCCGGGGCGGACCGCTAGTATATATAAAAAAATGAAACCCGTTTCGCGTTGTCACGGCATCACGTGTGAACGGCTGAACCGATTTCGATAATTCTTTTTTTATTATATTCCTTGAAGAACGAGGATGGTTCTTATGTGGAGAAAACGTAAATATGTACCACAAAAGGTAGCCTATTCTTTCTCTGGGTCTAAATATTGTCTGTGCCAAATTTTATCAAAATCGGTTAAGAGGTTTAGGCGTGAAAACAATACATACATACTTACATACATACAAACTTTTCCTCTTTATAATATTAGTATAGATTGGATTGTAGAAAACTGTGTAGCATATTATGTAAAAGATATTCCTCCTTTTAGTGGCTAGAAAAATAATTCATTACACCTTGAACGTATTGAAATACTCGATATCTTACGTTATTGAAAGTTTCAGCGTAAGCGTATTACGAAAAAAACCTTCACGACTGAAGTTATTAGGTAATCGTGTAACGTGTAACGAGGTGTGGTATGCGGACAAGTGAACGATCGAGATTGTGCGGCTTCTATCGGATTTATTCATTCATTAGCTACGTACAGACAGGTTGATGGACGGAGCTTTGTATCAGAATAAGGATATTTGCTAACAGGATTTGGTCTGGGATGGAAAATTTCAGAAGTAACGTCCTTATTCCTGAAACTATATAATATACTATATTCGGTTTTGTTTTGATATGAAGTAACTTGTACGCGTGAAGTGGTTGTTGGATTTATTGAGTAGCATTTGTAATATAAGACGCCATGTCTAATTAGAAAAAATATCAAAGGCCTGAATTTTCAAACTTCAGATAATAATTATAAAGAAGGCAGTTGTGTCTCTATCCTTCTTTTACATTTTAATTATTCAAGTTTTCTTAGTATTTTTCTGTGACTTTCATATTTAAAACCACCAATCAAATAATGAGGTCATATAGCTATGTAAATAATTAGCTTTGTGTAAAAAAAGTTAATTACATAGTTTTGAAGTTCGTATGCTGAAAATACCATTCTTATATATAAAAATGAATCGCAAAATGTGTTGGTAAGCGCATAACTCGAGAACGGCTGAACCGATTTCGATAATTCTTTTTTTATTATATTCCTTGAAGTACGAGGATGGTTTTTATGTAGAGAAAACGTAAATATGTACCACGGGCGAAGCCGGGGCGGACCGCTAGTTTCTTATAAAGAACAGACTAACCAGCTAAAATCGTGGCTTTCCCAGAGAAATCGTAGCCAAGAAGCCAGTTAATTGCTTCCATGTTTCGTAATTTGTGGGTTTCCATCTCGTTTTCTCGCCATTTGCTCTAATTGCATGTGTATTTCTTGTCTGCGTATTTTCCGCTACTTTTGCGGGTACTTGCGAATTAATGAAGGAATTAGGTACTATTTACACGATAACACGATTACAAAGATATTGAAGAAGCAGTAGTATACCCAAGTGAGGTTAGAAAAACTCCGTGTAAAAAATTGTTCAGGTATGCAAATCCACGTTATTAATTATCTGTCCAAGTTTGACCTAAATTAATTCCACCATCGCGTGATAAAGTAACAAAACATGCAAAATATTACACGTGTAATAAAAGTGAAATTGTAGAAGGGAAGCGAATGCAAGCATATTACAGAGAGCGTCATAATCGATTAGCGGCGGATGTTGGCAAGCGCGGTGGAGCTGATCTGAATAAGATTGTCGGATATAATGACGAAGGAAAGAAATAAAATAATATATTAATGCCAAAAACTTCTTATGCACACTACTTACGACTAAAATCTTAATAATTGTGGGTGCGTGAGAACGGCAGAAGTGTTTTTATGACAGTATAAGTAAAGGAGCAGGTGGAACACCTGATGTTAAGTGCTCATAAACACTATTACCTAACACTGATGGTACTAATTTATAAACCTTATCTGTACAATCTCTGCTACCTCTGAAATTTCTCACTCCAAACCATATTTATGAGAAGGGTCTTTAATAATTATGTTAAACCTAACGTCGATAAAGTGACGTCTGACCCCTGACATTTCCGCGGTGAAGTTAACCTTTTGGTTGATAATTTAATGGTTTTGGCCGGACGGGAGCAGGTGAAACTATTAATATCATGAATATTTAATATCAAACATTTAGGTACCTATTTTGTATTAAAACTGCAGTAAGCCTGTTTTTTTTTTTCAATTTGAAAGGATTATTTGTTTTATATGGTGGTAATAGCTTCTTTGCATAAACTTGAAAAGAAACAAGAACATTGACAAAGCTCCTCTTTACATTTAAATCCGTATTTTTGGATTGCCCTAAGCTGATTTGGGTAAACACCCCGTTTGACGTTCCATTTCAACAAATCGAGAAAAAATTCGGCTACTTTATCCATTTGTTCTCTTTCTTGTTCTTTTTCTTCTATTTCATTAATGATATCCTATTATATGATAACTGACAAACTGAACAGAACTTTGGAAATATGTACTTGTAAAATTGGTTAGAAGTTCCAAAAATGCTTGATAAAAACGGAACTCGCACACAGACTCACTCTTCATTTTTTTAATATAAACAATGAGCATAGATAACGCGTGTATCGATTGTACTATCAGCTGTCGCAGTCGATTAGCATCAATTCTATCACCCTTTCGCAGTATACATCTTTACTTTCACATAAAAAGGTGACATGTGCTAAATTGTTGTGAAACTGCAAAACAAGGAACAAAAATCGTAACCCTACCAAGAGGACAAAACCATAAACCTTGGCAGACCGTTAGAAGTTTCTAGACTGTGTCGGTGTCGCCCATTGTATGCGACCATACTGCGAATTCTCACATTGCATTAATAATAACATGATAATGTTTTAGCGGCAAGCTGGTTCGCCGCGTTATAGTTTTATCTTTGAGCTTGAAGTTTTTCAATTAACCTCCCTTTGTTGGATCGTTCTAGTACTTGCTAGTTCTTTATAGGTAGTTTAGTATTACGTTGTATGGTGTGTGTTTTTTTTTGTTTATGTTTTTTTGTGTGTGATTGCTGTTTTTGAAGTGAAACTTCTGTATCGGGGTTGGAAAAAAATTTAGTGTAACATTTTATCGTTACGCGTGACATTTTTCCGTTACGCGCCATCTTGATTCGACGTATTTCTGTAAAATTGCATATAGTAAATTATTTTTTGAAAAATAAGGTCATAAAGAAGTTTCACTTCTTACGTGTGTACACTAGTACACGCACACATTTTTTTTCTAGTTTGAGTTTGTGTTTGTTTTTAATTGAAGTTGTATTTAAATAATCGAATCGTAAATATTGGTACCTAATAGATACAACTTAAACATAATTAAGAAAAAAGCATTTTACGTTACGTTTTTCTATAGAAAAACGTAACGGTATTATAATACCCGAGATAATTCTCAATTTTAAAGCACTTGAAAGATTTGTAGAGTCACCAGTAATAGCTGAAGATTTTGAAAATAACTTGCCTTTTATTTATATAGCAGACTCCCGCGCAGAACTGATTTGACTCTTTATATATATATATATATATATATATATATATATATATATATATATATATTATTTTTCAATTATTTTCCTTACTCGTCGATATCTAAATGGATTAATCAGTATGAGTATTGAGTAGGATTATAAGTGGATCTACGTCCGTTATCTCTTACGTTATTAATGTAAACATAACTGTTTTTCCAGTGTAAATAGAAATATAAACAACATTTATTAGGATTCAGGCTCTTAATAATTTTTCAATAGTGTTAAGATTGTCGACCCGTATACAGAGTACAAAAAATAGGTCAAGAGTATTCCTTTCATCGCAGTCTCTTAAAAAATGAGACGCGGCTATTGATATACATAAACGAATAATTTCTTCACTTTCATAGAAATACTTAAACTACCCGCATTTACCTTAAAATGGATTAGCTCAAAACATGAACAAATAAAGTGATACTAACTCGAGTGAGTGTGTGTCAGTGATTAAGTGTGCACAGTTATGTGAAAAGGTGAATAATGATTCGCGCTTGGACATCGAGGCGCTGGTCATTGAGGCGGGATAGCGGAAGGTGAGGATTCATTGATAAAAAGTCATAAGTATTTAAACGTGATTTATTCATTATTGCACGCCTCATAAGCGAAGCGCTGAGGTGGGTACTACTGTCACTTCGCGCAAAACATCTGATTTTTCAAACTTAAAATGTCTTTATGTCATATACATTGCACTTGTAAGATAATACATACACACACATATTAAGAAAAAACACTATTTTTAACGTTCATGATATTTTTGATGTCATTTTTGTTATTTAAACTAGTTAAAAAACAGTTTAAAAAAGTTCTGTCTTGGACGTCCGTGTGTCTGTATGTGCGGATCCTTTTTCTTGTTAACACGATAGCGACCGAAATACTTTACTAATCGAGTCTTTTTTTTTCTCTTACGCTTGAGTATGCTCAGGAATAGAACCCTTTCATTTTTCAGGGTCTGATTCGATGTGGTTTAATTATTATTAAATAAACAAAAATAATAATTAATAAATATTTATTAAAAAAAAATTATGAGGCGTGCACTTTTGGATTTTCCAAATTATTTATTTCTAGTCTTGCAGGTGATATCACCATCAATTATTACATCTCAGTCTTCTCGTGACCACGCTCGTTGTTGAATGTTTAAAATCCATTAAGTCTTAAATTTTTAAACAAGACTGTTTTTGACTACGACGCGGACGTCTTCTAGTGGTGAAACGTGTGAAGCTTTGTACGTGACGTACTCATATAAATTTTTATCGAGAATTTTATACTAAGTAGAAACATAAATAGACGACATTGTACACCAAGTTTTATTCAAAAGCCAATTAGTACGGTTTGATTCAGCGCATTTTTCATCTCGCTCGCAAATCTCTTGCTGATGTTAAATATTATCCGACCCAAATACGCCTGTCAGGCTACAGTCGGTATACAGTGTTATGTAATTATTTTGTTAATAATTCATCGACTTCAGGCTCGGCTGGTCTGTTTCTTTAATGGGATTAGGGAACCAACAATTAGGAATTTAATGACTTCTCTGAAAATGGTACTTTCAATTTTAGACGCTGAGTTGCGTTTGTTATTGCTTTATCTGGTACATTTGCCATCTTTGTTATTATTGAAATTATATTGAAACTAGCTTACCGCCCGCGGCTTCGCCCGCGTTTTCAAAGAAAAACCCGTTCCCGTAGGATTTCCGGGATAAAACCTATCCTATGTCCTTTCTCGGGTATCAAAATATCTCTATACCAAATTTCATGCAAATTGGTTCAGTAGTTAAGGCGTGATTGAGTAACAGACAGACAGACAGAGTTACTTTCGCATTTATAATATTAGTATGGATATCTAATGAATCAAAAAGTTCAGAAAGCTTCGTCTTATTGATTATATTGTTTGGTTTTTAGCTATTACTTTCAATTAGAAGCTCAGCATGTTTCAGCTCAAATTGATTTTCGCGTAGCGAGGAGGTTATTAGTACATAATTATATTAGATTTCGTAGCCTGTACGTTGAGTGAAAATTTCGGATCTTACGTCTTATTCTTATAGATATAGACTATATTATCTTTATAAAATTCTTCATGAAGTAGATGTTTCATTGACTTCTACAATTAGCATTATCTGAAATATTCAAGTACCTATGCTAAATCTAGCAATCCCAATCCAGAGAAAGAAAATACGAAATATGAATCTAATCATAAATACATATTGCTATATAACCTTGAAACCATACGATAGAACGAATTACCATAATATTATACTGTTCCTTCCACGAGACCAAGATTTTTTGTTCTGTTGACCTTCATATATCACAGTTTCGCCTTGCAAAAGTCACGTAAACTTTCATTTGTTATATTAGTTTGGTATATCGGGTGCAAAGGTTGAGGGGAAACTTGGCACGGTCAATATATTATCTCCGACTATCTCAGAATTAAACTTGTCTCTACAATCATCATCATCAGGCCCTATTTTGGATTTCATAAGTCGTCGAACTTTGAAATTTTAAAATCTTTATCTTCCCTGACTATGTGTTCCTTATTTGTAAGGTGTGGATAATGTGCAGATAAATTGCAAAAAATCTTGTTTTCGAGTTCCTCGCGTACCTATTTAAAAATATATATCTACCTATTGAGAATTACAAAAAATTAAACCATTGCCACACACATTGCAAATTATTTCTATAATAAAGTTATTATGTGCTAATCGTCAACGTTTCCTCTCCTTGATGTAATTAGCTTACAAAGTGTTTACACTCACAAACGTTAATTCGATACTAATTCCATATAAATGCTTATCTCACGTCCTCCCTATATTATTATCGAAACCTTATAAATAGTTCATTATAAATTTATCAGTATCTGCAGTTCATATAATTAACGAATATAAATGCCTATTGGGCTACTAACTGTTATTTCCAATCCTTTACAAGAATCGTGTTCAGATGAATATGAGAAAGAAAATAGACTTCATATGACAATTTTGTTTTATGTAAAAAAAATCTATCTCTAACGCAGTAATGCTAGACAGCTAAGCAGGAAACACTTTACCATGGAGTAACAAATGTTATCTAATTGGTCTGTAATATGACGATTCAAAGGCGTTTCTAGAAGAAATTTAAATGGACAAAGAATTGTTAGAGTTTATGCATAGTGCAATTATTAAAATAAAAACCAGTCCATAGAACACCCAACGTGTCCAAAGAAGCTCTGATAGTCTTAATAATTATTCTGCAGGTGTTTTTAGAAACAAAACTAATAACAAACCTTTTAGTGAATTTACATTATTCATATGTAAATTCAATGTTTTTTCCTTATCCGTATGATATAATATATGTTTTCGATTCTGTAATTCTAGACGCTCGAAATTGGTCCAAGATCTTGTTTACTATGGGTCGTTTATAGACGTTGTTCATAGTCGCAAAAACGTGGGTAATTTGCAAATATTTTTATAAGAACCTTTCTTGGACATATTGATCTTATAAAACGCACGTTACTATGATGAAGGACCACATTTCGTAGAATATAGTCAATATAAGCCTTTTAGGTAAGAATATTCTACAAATCAGGTAAAAATCTAATTATCTTTATCTAACAAATGGTTTTTATTTGTCTTCAAGTATTTTTCGTTGATTTTGAGTTTACTATTAAGTATAACTTCACAAATATTATCATTGAAAGTTCATCATCATCATCATCAGCCATTTATTCGCAAAACAAGAATCTATTTACACCAGTTTACTCCACCATCCTGCCCAATCCAAACTTCACTTATGAGCAAAAGTTATTCGTCAGTAAAACGCGCCTCCCGGCTAGGCATTATACGCAGTATTAAAACCTGAATATTCGGTTAGCGCCTGTTGAATTAGCATCATGAATATTATTAAGTGCTTTAACCTTTATTGTGTATCCTTTATCGCGGCCACGCGTCGACATGCTCGCACGCGATGCAAATAGCTGGCTTATGGAATAATAACCTTTTTGTATTAAAATTTCACATGTATCTAATCATAAATTTAAATAAAGTTGAAGGTTTTGTATATTTAATTAAATATAAAAAGCTAAGTCGCTGGGCTAAGCTGAAAATAGACTGCTGAAAATCAGCGCTGTCAACCCTTCTCAGCTTTTGCTGAGACGGCTACCATTTGGGAAACTAAGGTAATATTCTTTATTTCCATTTATTGACCGCCTCTTGGTACAGTGGTCGACGCGTGAGCGTAACACCCAGGGGTCCTGGGTTCGATTCCCGGTGGTGACGAAGAAAAAAAAATGTCTCGGTCTTACCAGACCGTGTGTCCTACCGGACACAGAAGGCTGATCACCTACTTGTCCCTAAAAAAAATCGATCAGTGAAACAGATGTATAATGTATCTGCCCCTTACCCCACTAGGGGACATGGGACCTTACACTATTTCCATTTATGTACGTATAGAAAAAAGAAACTAAATAATGTCTCCCCTGTATCCAATAGATATTGTATTTAAGACCTAGATAGGGTTACCAGAACTGAATTATTCTAGTCTAGTTCGGAAGTACAGGCTAACGACCTACTTACCTCTAAAGAAAAATCGATCAGTGAAACTGTGTTGCATCAACTCACTTAGGTAATGTTATTTTATTGGGATAGAAAAACGTTGTAACGGAAAAGGGTATTTTTTGAGAACGTCTTACTAGATATTTTACTTACCGTAATATGAAATGGGTAGGTAGATAAACAATTCGATTTCGGGAAGAGAAACATGTAGAGTTTTGGAAGTGATAGAAAATTATAGATTGGGAATAAAAGACAGATCAGAATGGCAATATTTAGCATAATATGTATGAAATAGACACTTGTACAGTTCTGAAAAACTAGATGCAACTAGCAAATAGCATTTTGTAAGCGTTAGAGAAGGACGGATTGAAAACAAATGCAACTTCGAGAGCAAATGTTTGACGTCAGTTTTTAATAATAGGGAACGAAGTTCGGGTAAAATGTAGCGTTTATTTCTCGAATACAAGACAACCGCGGCCGTAAAGATTATTAAGTTTTCGAGAGTCAAATTCAAATTACATTTATTTGCAAGAATGCAGTTACAAATTATATATTATATACATATATATAGGTGTTGTTATTACTTATTACAGTAGAGTACGTATGAATTGATTTTTTTTCGATTTGAAATAGGTAGATATCAGTTAGAACATTGATATAAATATCAAAATATTTACATACTTAGATGTATGTGTATGAAAATGTATGTTCAGAGTTTGTATAAACACTAGATTCATATTATGCGCTTGCACTTAAAAAAAAAGGTGCACGTATTACTCTTAGCTGCTTTACTGTATTCAATTAATAAATATATTCTAGTACCTATTATATATTTTACAAAGTAACGATGTTGGTTCCCATATCCATGGATTTCGTTATATAAAAATCTCTGAACTTTCAAATGTATAATTCTAAAAAGATAAAGTTGCTGGAATATAGGGGAGCACAGCAAACGACCAAAACATAGGTACACTACCTACAAGAAAAAAACTTGTATGTTCATAAAAAATGCACCTGGAAAGCCTATCTTGCCAATGTTTATGAGTAATTGTCGCCTTTGCTTATATTACTGTGACATTAAAAAGTGTTTATAATCGAACGTACAGTGCCACAAACTTATCTGACCCGGTGAAAAAAACTGGAACTACGTGCCGCCAGTAGTAAAAATCGACATCAGTGACACCGTCACCGGGTCAGTTAAGTTTGTGGCACTATAGGAATTCAATTCAATCAATGCTAATCAAACAAACGTGTCCCTTTCAAGGCTTTCTTTCAATAATTAAAATGAATCAATACTACTGAATAAATCAGAGGTAACTACAGACCTACGTATACTTCAAAACCTTGATAAATACAAGCCATTCTGTGCTACAAAGCGATTCAAATTAAGCTATACTGTAATAAAGTCTATATAAGTAGTTATTTCCCGTCCACGGCTAGACATGTAAACAACAACTTGTGCCAAATGGGCCCAGATGAATTCGTATAATGTGTGACGTCATCAACTATTCATATCTTCTAATCTATGTATGAATGAATGTTGCTATTATGGCATTAAGCATTCACATTTTAGCGAAATGCTTGATCCATATCATATGGGTTAAAAATATGGTATAAATTGGGCATTTTCAAATTAGGGAATGTAAAAGATTATTTTGCAGTTAAAACGATTTTGCATTGTTGTTTGCTTGTATAGGGACACATTCTGTGCGAATTACTTTTCCTTAAATACGCAAATATCATCATGAAATGATATAATTAGTAGTTCATTAAAGTAACCAAAACGGGTAAGTATTAAAATAATATAGTTTTTTGCGCAATATATTTTTATTATTCTATAATGTAACTTTAGATGAATTAAAAAAGCCTCTACCAAGCTCTCTCTTAAGCTACAGCACTGACAAGTATTATCAAAATCCGTTCAGTGGTTTTCACGTGAAAGAGTAACAAACATCCAACCATACTCACAAACTTTCACATTTATAATATGTATTACTAGATTTCCGTCCGCGGCTTCGCCCGCGTTTTCAAAGGAAAACCCGCATAGTTCCTGTTCCCGTGGGATTTCCGGGATAAAACCTATCCTATGTGTTAATCGAAGTTACCCTCTATATGTGTGCTAAATTTCATTGTAATCGGTAGTTTTTACGTGCAAGAGTAACAAACATCCATACATCCATACTTACAAACTATCGCCTTTATAATAGTATTAAGATTAGTATTATAAAATATTTACTTAAGGTAATAGTCACACCTAGCGCGAAACCAAAACGCATATATCTAGGTAAGGCCGTAGTCACACCTAGCGCTAAACCATAATACATACATCTAGATTAGGCTATAGTCACACCTATCAGAAAAACTGTGACTTCACACGATTGCAATCAAAGTTGACCTTGACATTGTCCGCTCTTTGTGTGAAAGAGGGCGTTCGATTTTTCAGGGCTATTTTATTGAAGCTTTGATGCTATTGAAAGGTTGCTTTTTATTTTACATGAATAAAGAATAGATGTTAATGTAGTTTTAAAGTGTATTGATGTTTTGGATTGGACGTGATTCTGTCTACTGAAAATAAGCGTAGGATCTGAGTATAAATTCGTAATAAGATTTTAGTTGCAGTCTAATCTATACTTGCTAATAGTTATTATTTTGTGTCTATACTAATATTATAAAGCTGAAAAGTTTGTATGTTGGCTTGTTTGTTTGTTTGAACGCGCTAATCTCAGGAACTACCTACTTATGCTATAATATCATCACGGTAAGACCAACAAGAGCTGAGCACTGCAGATAAAACCGCGGTGAACAGCTAGTGTTAAATTATGATGTAAAATTTGTAAATAACTAACTCCAAGCTGTTAAATCCTATCTTATTTTGTTTTTAAATACGTAAATTAATTAGGAATATAGTAAAAGACATTTTCATTAAATAATGAAACAAGCAAGATTCAATAGTAGGGGAGCCCAGGATGCTAAATGTGGATTTACTCGAGCGTCACGGGAACCTAGTAGAATTGGTAGATTAGACCATAGCTAGAAAAAAAGGTCCTATAATGTTTTCACTTTTAGCGGTGGGGAAGGGTTTTTTTGATTTTTTTTAATTTAAAAAAGAAAAAAAATGGCTTGGAAATACTCAAGCGCGTTAGATATTGATATTTTGCATGCTCCAGGACGTCACTGAAAAAAAGTATACGTTAATCTGACGATTTAAGTGGCGATTTAATCGCTATGAAGAAAGGGTAAAAAATTAAAGTAATATTATTCGAGCGCGTCAGATTAATATATGGGGGGGTTAATTACAATATAAGAAGTCCCCATTTCGCTAATCTGACGATTCGAGCTCAACCTTAGGGAATTATGGATTATTCAAATTTTCCAGCGGGGCCCCTGAGCGCACCCACCAACCATAACTGCTCATATTGACTAGAGGTACTAATGAATAGCTAAGGTACCGTCCCTTATAGTAATCTGACGCGCTCGAGTAAATCCCAAAATCCCCTCTTGGCCTCCCCTACTACAATTAAGAGATCCAGAGTGTAGTGTCATTGTTAAAACAACAAATAATTCTTCCTTTTGTTTCAATTTTCGTTTATTATTTTATCAATTCACAAATAACCTTCATTGGCATAATTAATACTACACAAACCTTGTCCTTGAAAAACCTGAAATTATTCGCGTCCTTCCAAATTATAACTGTAATAAGGAAAAATTCAGAGCGTTGATAAGTATCCAGGGATTTTCCTAATCGAGTTTTTGACCTTGACAAAGCATTTTTATTTTAATACCGTTCCAGTGTTCGCGCTCCACTTAACAGTAATTAATTGAAAGTACTGAAATGGAATAAGCAATCGTTTTTACATCTGATTTTCAAATAATTGTATAGATTTCATCGAACCATCGAGAAGCCGATTAAAAGGTTGAATCAGAATGGTTTTATTTTTAAAATTGTTGCTGGAATTAAATGCGCTTTGTATGTATTTTTCCAATATTACTCTATTAATAGAGATAATAGATTTAAATTGCAATCGTTGTATTATTCTGCTGCCTTTGAACACATAATTTTTTTATTAACCCATTGACCACCGTAAGCCCCGATCGGGGCGCGACACAATAGATTTTCTATTGTGTCTGTGATTCCGAGGACTGATGGATTAATTGACAGATTGCGTTTTTTTATTAATTCAGGATTAAAAACTGTTTATGTTGCACTACTACAAATCCTCTTTCTTTGAGTTCGCTCTTTAAGTGTAGGTCATTTTCAATGGACTGAATGGATGGTATAATCACAGTATTACCATATTTTATTGTAATACTGTGGTATAATCGTACCCTAGGTTCTCTTATGTCTAGTGTAACAAATAACAATTCCTCAGTTGTATTAAAAGTATAAGGATCAACAAAAACCTTGGAACCTAATATAGATCTAAATGAACAAACATTCATTAATATATTCAAGACCCAAATCCATTTATATCCATTCCGATCCATTTTTATAGTTTTTTAATCCTCTTTATGAATTAATTAAGAATATTTTAAAGCCTCTGGGTATAATTAAAAGAACGTCGGTTAATAATGTTTCATAAGCAAGTCCACCCTTAATATTTTAACTAGTTTCATATAACGTTCCTTTATGGTTTCGTGAAACTGTATATTCTATAGGGTGATTAGGAAATGCAGTCTACCAAAGTCTAAAAACTAGATATTATAGTTGCATTTAGGTACTAGATTTTCACGATAGAAAATCCGCTTGTCGGGATTTATTGAAAATTATTACAGTTATTATTTACAAATATAGACAACAACAAATATAGACCTAGAAAAAATTCGGTCATATGCGTCTTTCGTCATACCATGCCTTAGCACTGGAAATCGAATTTACTCTGATCTTTTATGTGCTCTTTTCTGAGACCCACGCCATCTTTTCTCTATCATCTCAACCAATATTAAAAATTACTTCAATGACTACAATAACGCCTCCTGCCTATCGATCTATGATAAAAAAATCTATGTGCTTGAGGCCTTGAGGAACACACCACGCCATCTATTAGCAAAAGATAATTAATAACCATCTCCGTTCTTCACCAACCTGAAATACTATCACGATTTCAAATATACCATTTGATTAATATTATTTCAATGTCTTCTATTCAGTTATATAGGTTATTCAAATGTAATTGTTTGTTGCAGCGCCAGCCGTACATGCGGCGCGGAAGGTGCGGCCGAGCAGGACGCGTCGCCGGTGGACCTGCCGCGCACGCGAGATGGCGAGATCGACTACGATGGTAATACCATTGTCAGCTCGTTGTCGTGTTAGTGTGACACTGTCGTTTGCGTTATTGTCATCTGCTACGCTTTGAGTGGAGCTTTCTGTATGATCATATGCTTTTGAGTCTCTTATTATTGGTGCTGTTTTATTTTCGTTTGCTGTATTGTCGTCTGCTATGCTTTGGGTTTTGTGGATTATCATTTAATAACCATCTTCTGTATTATCATTTGTCATCTTCTGTGCTTTCTTGCGTTATACCAATGCAGCTTTCCTTCTAATCATTTTGTATGTAGAATTGCTAGTATTCCTGTTTCCCCTTACCTTGGTTTTAATACAAGGTGGGCCAAAAGAAATCACCCTATTGGAAGATGCTCTCATTTTTGCAAATGGCCGCCAGTGTCAAATCTGTTTTGACATTTGTGTACTGGACAGATGTAGAATACAAGTGAACAAGCCATGGAGCGATACAGTACCCAATAACGCGGAATAATCGTGTCAACTTTTTTGCGTAACAATTCGTCACCGATTCCCCGGCCGTCCGACACTGACTGCGCAAACACTGCGCCGTTTGGCCACCAACCTTGAAGAGTATGGGACCACACGAGACGTTGCCATGAGTGGCCGGCCCCGGAGCGCCCGTTCTGCCGAGAATATCGCCGCGGTTGCCGAGGATGTCGAGCTGTCGCCGGAAACATGCTACGGGAACGGTGCACGCTATAGGGCCATGTTGACTGAGTTTTTTTCTGCCGCAATTGGACGAATTAGGACTGGAGAATATGTGGTTCCAACAGGACGGAGCAACGGCACACACTGCGCGAGCCACAACCGATATTCTGAGGGCGGCTTTCCCGGGTCGCCTCATCTCTCGTTTTAGCGATTTGCACTGGCCCGAAAGATCGCCCGATTTAACCGTTCCAGACTTTTTTGTGGGGTTTTTTTGAAGTCCCGTGTTTACATGAACAAGGCTGAGACCTTGGAAGCCCTCAAGGACAACATTAGACACGAGTGCGAGAATTTGTCGCCCGAAGTTCTCGCTTAAGTGATGAGAAATGCCATAAAACGAGCCCGTATGGCAATCAATTGTGACGGCGCCCATTTGGCCGATATCATCTTCTCGACTTAACCAATAAAATTTTAAAGGTTCAAATAAACATAATCAAAAAACAGAATCGAAGTTTTTCATTTAGAAAAAAAATGAGAGCCAAACAACATCGGATGACTTCTTTTGGTCCACCTTGTATTATTAGCTCGTTGTCGTTTTACTGTGACACTGTCGTTTGCTTTGTGTCATCTGCAGCTATGCTTTAGGTGTTTTGCTTTTCTGTATCATCATATGCTATATTCCGTGCCTTCTTGCGTTACTATTGATGCTGTTTTCCTTCTAATCATTTTGTATTATTGTACCCTCGTTTCCGATTACCTTTATACAACCTTTATTGGGCATCTGCTTTGCATTCTCTGTCTACTGCTTCTTATCGTTTCAATTTTCAATCTACTGGCGCAAGTTTAGTTGTTTCTTTAACATTTTGAATTAAAATCTTCTCTGGCTTTCTATTCTAATTTCATAGTATTAATATTTATCGTGCTAATAAATCATACATTGCACTGCATGTTATATCTAAAATTAAATCTTTTTATATACAGTTTTGTTTATATGTTTGTAAAAGATATACGAAGAAACTCTCGAAAAAGAAACACAAATTTCATCGAAATCCTGAGTCACATGTAGGGACGTGACATGAATGGACGAATGTGCTTGCTTTGTCAGCGGGTATTGACTATTGTTTAAGTTTAATGTGTACTTGTGGCTGGTTTATTGTTAAATTTAATAATTGTAATACGTGAATTCTATTGATTATATATACTATTTTATGTAAGAGTTAGGTACTTTGTACCATTTAGTTATTAAATTAATATTTCATAAAGCCACAGTTAAATTTACGTAAGAAAGAAGAATAGTTTTTGGAAGAAAAAAATGAGACAAAATAAATTGGAATGTTAAATATGGTAACATCTTTACAAATAATAATTCTAATTGACATTACATATTTTTTGTAACTTGCCATAAAGTTACGTAATCCAGAGTCATCCCCACATATGATCCTTGAAAGCATATCAAAAACAAATAAATAATCCACAAAAAAACAAACAAATTCCAGCCCTCTACGAGGACGATTCGGACAGCGACCTCGGCTCGATGGAGAACCACGGGTCCGTGGTCACGCACCTGCTGTCGCAAGTCAAGATCGGCATGGACCTTACTAAGGTATATTACTTATATGTTTTTAATAAAACTTATAAAACTGTGTGCCTAGCACACGTGTCAGAAGTGAAACTTCTTCTGCAAGATTCAAATATATACCAAATTCGTCGCCTCCATCACGTGATGATATTGCCATGACCTGATCTTGAAATTTTACTGTCAACGCCTAAAAAAGTTTCACTTCAAAAACGAAAAAATTCTATAATTTTTTTTTGTCTTCAATTATAATTTACAAATTCATCATGTTTAAGCGAAGGAAGGTTAGAAGACCGCCCCATGTCCCATTATTTTTGTAGTCTTTAAAAAAATTTAATGTTTGTAAGAATAGCATATTAGCACACTCAGGGATAGGGTATCTTTCAAGTAGCGAATGAATTTTCATAGAGAGACTAGTAATTTCAGTAATCCTATTTGAAATATTTCTATCATAAACTAGCCGCTTGCATTGGCTGTGGTTAAGTTTTCAAGTTCGTGCATTAAAAAAAAATTACCAATCTTACAAACAATCAAGTCATTCTCCTTAGGAATATATACAGGGTGTCACACTGTTGGTATACTAAGCTCAAAGGAGGTTATAGTTTTGCATACGCTGAGTACGTAAAAAATAATTTAAAAAATCCAGACGCATTTTTTTTTCAAATAGATGAATTCTTAAAACTTTATGTGTACACCCAAAACAAGCAACCTGCCCAACTTTGCCACCAGCACGTGAGCTATCGTTTAAGATTATGTTTTCATAGACAAAATGCTCATATTAGAGAAGCAGTATATGCCGGCTGTGCGAAGCTAGAGAAGAAAACATGGATTTTCAGGAAAAATTTAGCAAAAAATTTTGGACCCAATTTTTTTTTTTAAGTATTTTTTACGTGATCAGTGTATGCAAAACTACAAGTTCCTTCGCGCTTAGTATACCAATAGTGGGACACCCTGTATATACGTACTAACAAATAAAGTTATCTTTACAAGTTGATAAAGTTTTTGAAAGTTTATATCCTGTATAGAATATGTAATCTTCATTTAAGACGTTAAGTTTTAAATACAAATCAGTGCCGGATTAGCCACGTAGCAAGAGTAGCAAATGCTACGGGCCCCGCGACTCGGGGGGCCCCGCGGTCATACCTGTCTGACCGTAAAAAAATATCAATTTATAATACACGTACCGTAAAAAAAATACACGTACCTTCCCTATATAAATATAGATATATATATAAATATATACGAGAAACGTTGGTATCAAAATCTACAACAATAATTTAAAATTTTACCACGTTTCTAGAATTGAGCGCTGGCTACACCAAAAGTTGTGTTGTAATGCTTGCACTACGCTACACGCAAGTTGGTAGCACGGCAAAACTAACAGGGGAATCCCCTGATAATGTCATCGAACGAGCTAGTCGTAACAACCCGATCAAATAAAATAGTATTCTATCGACTATCAAACCTTAGATTACAAAATAAAAGGCAGATGGAGCATGACAATCATCCATCGCCCTTGTCAAAGAAAATACGAAAGAAAAAAACGAATACGAACCTCCGCCAGTGCTATAGCGATTATAGTGTCATGCAATACGTCAAAAGGGGTTTGCTATTTTAGTAAAAAAATGCTGTCTTGTTCCCGAAAACAAACAAAAAGATAAAACATCGTTTTACAGGTTCTCTGTAGATTATTTGGCTTATTTAATTTTGTATACAAATAATAATTTTACATATACGAAGGAATACAAAACTTCAACGTATGACGTATGCTGCCAGTATTTTGAAAATGAATTTGCCATTTTTATGGGTAAAACGGTAAAATGGTTAAAAGATCTTCGAGGTAGTGCTGTTGGATTTATATATCAGATCTGACCGACTGTGAAGAGTATCAGCAACAGACTTCAAGACGAAGAAAGCGGAATACAAAGTACGACCATTTCACCGGCTCTACTACACTCGACAACTTTGTTGAAAATCAAACACCTGGACAACGTTTTGAAATTCAGGTGTTTATTGTCATTATTGATAACGTACTGTCTGCTTTAACTAAACGTATGGAAGCATATCATGAAATTACTGGTGTTTTTGGAATATTTCGACAGCTAAAATCCCTTACAACAGAAGAGATTTTGGAAAACGCCTCACGTATGGTCAGTGCTTACGAAGATGATTTGGAAAGTAGCCTAGGCGACGAATTAGTGCAGTTCGCTGAACTGCTAAAAACAGACGTGGCTACTGTTATTGATAGCAAGAAACAAGAGTCTCTGGAACTGCAATTTTATAAACTTTTACTAAATAATTCCTTAGAATCGTGTTTCCCAAACGTAGAAATTGCCTTGCGCATTTACTTGTCTCTCATGATCACTAACTGCAGTGGCGAACGTTCTTTTTCAACGTTAAAACGTATTAAAAACGAGTTAAGAAACACGATGGGCCAAGAACGTCTTAATCACCTTACTTTGATGAATATAGAGTATAATTTGCTTAAAGAAGTCGATAGTGAAAGTGTTATCTCTAAATTTGCCCATATTAAATGCAGAAAAGTTTATTTGTAATAGTTTTGTTTTATTTAATACCCTTTAACTTGAGAAACTATAGCAAACGAAGGGCCTCTTGACAGAATTTGCTACAGGCCCCGCGCTGGCTTAATCCGGCACTGATACAAATATGTGGTCAGTAAGGTTTATAGTTTATACTATAATAGGGAAGATATGGAAATTTGTTTGTGTTTGTGTTATATAAACTCTAAAGCATATACTAAGAGGGCAGATTAGATTTCGAATCATTTTATATAACTTATTCATTCCATGTATTTTTGATTGAATCCTAAAATCAAGTTTTTTTTTTTTTATTGAGTACAAACTGAGCAAAAGCGACCCACTTAATATGAATTAAAAAAAACTGCTAAATTGATTTTAATAAACCTCACGCCAATGTAAAGATTCATTATGTTTGGTAAATGTATTTGATTTTCAAATTGAATTTACGATCAGCTAATAGTTATTATACATATACCTATATAGTGACAATTCATAAAATAATATTTATTAATTATGTCAGATAAGATAAATTATCTAAGTTACGAGCGTAAATATTATGAGTCTGTGTAATTAGAAACTGTAAATATGTACTTAACGCAATGCACGTATCACTATGTGAGATAGATAACTTTTGTATTAAATAGAACTCTGTAATTCTGGCATTCTTATAAATCTATATTACTCGTTAAATCTATTATTTAAAAAAAACCCGTCTAAAAGGGTTTTAACTCCCAATGCACAATTAGATGAGTTTTATAAAACATAAAAAAAATTACTTAAATAAATCTCCACAATCAATTAATTCTATGTATAATAGAAAATGCTGAAATTTTCTAATACAAAACGTCATATAAACGCTATAGGATAAAAATCAATGTTAAAACATGTTGTAATTTTTTTAATTTCCACAAAATTTATTTATATTAAAAACTATCTCTTCCAGGTCGTCTTACCCACGTTTATATTGGAACGGCGATCACTACTCGAAATGTATGCTGATTCTTTCGCACACCCCGACCAATTCGTCAAGTGAGTATTATAATAAATTTTACCTTTCAGGTATAATTTATCTTCTACTATTTTCATAGTATAATCTTAGATTACTCATAGATGAATTTGCATCAATAAGAGCTGGTTTCATCGATTACTGATTTTGTTCCTGATTAGAGTTTATTTGGCACTTTTATACATAATTTTCATACATCGTTTGTCAGTCAATTGATAGACAAGATTACACACATACATATTTTAATAGTAACACTTTAATTTGTTAATGCTTCTTATGCCCCCATTGTACCCTTATTTTGTTAGTCTCTTAAAAAAATGATCGCCAAAATGACCTGTAATAATTTGGTGTTAAAAAAATGATTGTGAAAGAGGAAAAAAATGTTACCTAAAATTGCTTTAATTTTTATATTAATTCGCAGGATAGTAGACCAGCCAACGCCTCGTGAACGCATGGTGCAAGTTGTCCGCTGGTACCTGAGCTCATACCACGCGGGCCGCAAGTCGCAAGTTGCCAAGAAACCGTATAACCCCATACTTGGGGAGGTTTTTAGGTGCCACTGGGACTTGGACGGCGTGGAACCACCCAGTAATGGGGATAAAGTGAGTATAAATAGGAAAAATGCGTTTTTTAAAGGAAAAAGTCGCAGGGGTTTAGCAGTAATGGGGATAAAGTGAGTAAATAGATAGAAAAATGTATTAAAAAGTCGTGTTAGTTGCATTCATGTCACATGAACTGATCTAAATGATTTTTCGTTCGTTGTATTTCCCTCCGCATGGATTAGGACAATAAATTTTTAAATTTTGATAAAAATACCCGTGTGGCGCACTTTTTAATCCGACCAGACAATCTATTCGCATTGTTATATTCTTAGTTTAAGTCTAACACATGTGTTGATTCCTAAAACAATCTGCCTTCAATAATTATCAATTATTGCCTGGTTATCTGGTAAAAATCGCTCGTTAGAACCCGCCTTTTTAATAAAATAATATTTCTACTGTTTTTTTTTTCTGTTTATCTGTGCGTTAAATAAACTGTACTATATTGTAAAATTAATTATTTCAGCAAGAAGTAGGCGACGGTCCCGTACCCTGGTGCTCACCAGACCAACTTTCCTTCGTCGCGGAACAAGTATCCCACCACCCGCCTATATCCGCTTTCTACGCGGAACACGTGAACAAGCGCATACAGTTCGAAGCGTGGGTCTGGACCAAAAGCAAGTTCCTGGGCCTATCTATAGGGGTACATAACATTGGCAAGGGCACTGTGACCCTTTTGGACTTGGGCGAGGAGTATACGCTCACTTTTCCTAATGGATACGGCAGGTTGGTATTTAAGATTCTATGCAATTCAATTTAGAAAAGTTTCGATTCAGCGCCATTTTGTGACCACAAAGGTCGAATTCATAATATGATTAATAACTTATTTATTTAAACTTGATATTTATTCGACAAGCATCAATTCTATTTCTTTTTCATATTGCCCAAGTTTACCACCATCTTTTTTTCCTGTAACATTTTATGTGTACATGTTTTGTTTTTTTTTTCATATTTAAATATTTTTTCTTTCAGATCGATACTAACAGTGCCGTGGATAGAGCTCGGTGGTTCGGTAGTGATAGAGTGCGTGCAGACCGGTCACAAGGCTAACGTGGAGTTCCTCACCAAACCTTTCTACGGCGGGAAGAAGCATCGAGTGACTTGTGAAGTGTTCGCGGGAGATAAGAAGCCGTATTATACTGCGCAAGGGGAGTGGAATACGAGAATGGACGGACGTTGGACTGAGTCTGGGGTGAGGATTTGTGTTTCTAATTTAATAATTAATGGGATATGATGTTGTGAGTGCATACACGTGGATTTGTGTGTGTGTGTGTGATAGGATGGAGACAGAGGATGATGTGGAATAGATTTGTGACTATTCATGATGAAAATGGTATGTGAATTGTGAACGCTTAAAAATTCATACGTCGGGAGTGGCACGTCTACGTGTTTATTTTCGTTTATAATTATTATTGAATCATGCTATATCACTTTTTCGTCTAATGGCATGTGAGTTAATGTGCCGTTTTTGAAAATCGAATGTTGTTTTAGTAACCTATCTATACAGGGTGTCTCACCATCGGTATACTAAGCTCAAAGGAGTATATAGTTTTGCATGTGCTGAGTACGTAAAAGAAACTTATAAAATTCCAGGCGCATTTTTTTTTTTTTCAAATTGATGAATTATTAAAACTCTATGTGTACACCCCAACAAAGCAACTCGCACGTGAGTTGTCGTTTTTAAGATTAGGTTTTCATAGACAAAATGCTCACATTAGCGAAGCCGGTTATGCCGGCTGCGCGAAACTAGAGAAGGAAACATGGATTTGGAGCAAAAAAATAGGAAAAAATTTTTGACTCAATTTTGTTGTTTAAGTATTTTTTACGTGATCAGTGTATGCAAAACTACAAGCCCCTTCGAGCTTAGTATACCAATAGTGGGACACCCTGTATAGTTTTACTTGTATCATCGGTTCACATGTTCTATATCCGCGTCCGTAGCGCACGGAGGTGGTGTTCGACGTGTCGACGATGAAGCCTTGTCGCAAGCGCGTGGCGCCGGTGCGCGGGCAGGCGGCGCACGAGTCGCGGCGCGTGTGGCGCCACGTGACCGCCGCGCTGCGGGCCGCCGACACGGACGGGGCCACCGCCGCCAAGCGCCGGCTCGAGCAGGCGCAGCGGGACGCCGCCAAGCGCCGCGCGGACGGCTCCGAGCAGTGGCTCACACAGGTGAGTGCGCCACGTGACCGCCGACACGGACGGGGCCACCGCCGCCAAGCGCCGGCTCGAGCAGGCGCAGCGGGACGCCGCCAAGCGCCGCGCGGACGGCTCCGAGCAGTGGCTCACACAGGTGAGTGCGCCACGTGACCGCCGACACGGACGGGGCCACCGCCGCCAAGCGCCGGCTCGAGCAGGCGCAGCGGGACGCCGCCAAGCGCCGCGCGGACGGCTCCGAGCAGTGGCTCACACAGGTGAGTGCGCCACGTGACCGCCGACACGGACGGGGCCACCGCCGCCAAGCGCCGGCTCGAGCAGGCGCAGCGGGACGCCGCCAAGCGCCGCGCGGACGGCTCCGAGCAGTGGCTCACACAGGTGAGTGCGCCACGTGACCGCCGACACGGACGGGGCCACCGCCGCCAAGCGCCGGCTCGAGCAGGCGCAGCGGGACGCCGCCAAGCGCCGCGCGGACGGCTCCGAGCAGTGGCTCACACAGGTGAGTGCGCCACGTGACCGCCGACACGGACGGGGCCACCGCCGCCAAGCGCCGGCTCGAGCAGGCGCAGCGGGACGCCGCCAAGCGCCGCGCGGACGGCTCCGAGCAGTGGCTCACACAGGTGAGTGCGCCACGTGACCGCCGACACGGACGGGGCCACCGCCGCCAAGCGCCGGCTCGAGCAGGCGCAGCGGGACGCCGCCAAGCGCCGCGCGGACGGCTCCGAGCAGTGGCTCACACAGGTGAGTGCGCCACGTGACCGCCGACACGGACGGGGCCACCGCCGCCAAGCGCCGGCTCGAGCAGGCGCAGCGGGACGCCGCCAAGCGCCGCGCGGACGGCTCCGAGCAGTGGCTCACACAGGTGAGTGCGCCACGTGACCGCCGACACGGACGGGGCCACCGCCGCCAAGCGCCGGCTCGAGCAGGCGCAGCGGGACGCCGCCAAGCGCCGCGCGGACGGCTCCGAGCAGTGGCTCACACAGGTGAGTGCGCCACGTGACCGCCGCGATATGTTATTCTAGAACCTACGGTGGACAGTAGCCTTATTTTGTTAAGCTATTGCATAGCTTCTATCGCGGGCCTTGAGCGCGAGGACCGAATCCGGAAATTCCGTAACGAAAAAACCTCACGCTCCCCACTCCGACGGGCACGGAGGTGTGGCTTGAAGGCATAGCATGTGTAGATACGAGTTCACACTCGTATACGCAGGGGATGGGATTGGCTCGTTACGTCGCCAGTAACTAGGGTAAACACACGTCCGCTCACGCCTGAGGCTGCTGCGTGACTGTGCTCCCACTACCCGCGAACCCGAGACATCCGGTTATATAGTACCTAACTTAACTCAAACACTACAGAACCTACGGTAGACCATAGTCTTATTTTGTTTTATTTGTACGAAAAACAGTCCTGTATGCGTTATATTTTTTTTTATTCTAAACGGCCACTTGACATGTTCTATTACTAAGAAAACAACAGAAAACAACAAGCTTCACGCAAATGAATTACTATTATATCTAGCTAATAAGATAAATCAAGCCCAACTTCATTAAAACTAGCTGTGCTCCGCGGTTTCACCCGCGTTGCTCCGCTCCTGTTGATCTTAGCGTGATGAAATATAGCTTATAGCCTTCATCGATAAATGGGCTATCTAACACGGAAAGAATTTTTCAAATCGGACCAGTAGTTCCTGAGATTTGCGCGTTCAAACAAACTCTTCAGCTTTATAATATTAGAATAGATAGTAAAATTTCGAATTTAGTTTACTAATTCAAAAGAACATTACAAAATCCATACCTTTTAAAAGACAGTAATTAACACATTCTTTAAGTGGTTGCCCACTACGATATTTGATTGATAAATTTTAACCAATGATTAAAAAATCTGCCCTTAGATAAATCCTAACAATTCATTTCTAAATCTAAACCTTATTTTTTCAGCTATTTAGTCCAAAGGCAGAAGAGGGCTGGGAGTACAACACACCACTCAAGAAGCGGATCGACGCCAACAAGCCGTCCCCGCAGCGGCAACCAGAAAACGCAGAAACAAGATAATGCATCGAAATATAATTAATATTGATTTAAAACAGGTTCGCAATCAATTACATTCGGTTTAGTTCGGAAATACAAACTCAAACTCAAACATTTATTTATTCAATTAGACTTCTTCTAGAAGCACTTTTGAAACGTACAGTTAATTTAGGTGCTTTTTTTTTGAGGGTAGTAGTGAATAGTGAAAAATTTGATAAGCAATGTTTGGATTAAGTGAAAGGGATTTAGAATGACGTAGAGGTCGTTAATACAGGCGTAAAATACGATTTGATATTTATAGAATGAAGTAGGAATCTTGAGAAATTTGGCGTCCTATTGTTAAATGTTTCAAAAATAATACCAACTTATTTAAGAAAAATCAGTCTTTAATTTTTTAAGTTATCGTAACGTAACCCGAGGAAACTTTCGAACCACGAAAATAATCGTTTTTTACTTATAAAATTATTTATACTTATACTTATTTTGCTTAAAATTTCAAAAAAATACTTGAATGTATTGTCATTGCGAACCAACACGTTAGGTAGACGTTATCTACTGTCGAATTTAGGTATATCTAGATAATTTTGACGCACTACGTTTTAGTCGCTTAGACGATTTTGAGACTTGCGTGTATGGAATACGGTCTGTTGTTGATTGCTGTGTGTGCGTTTTCAATGGCATCTTGTTT
Organism: Colias philodice; assembly: GCF_061535455.1. Taxonomy (NCBI): domain Eukaryota; kingdom Metazoa; phylum Arthropoda; class Insecta; order Lepidoptera; family Pieridae; genus Colias; species Colias philodice. The sequence goes on from NC_143101.1 coordinate 9,211,355, forward strand.
TATATTATATTTGTTTATCATTTTTTTTCTTAAATAAATAAATTAAACTGATTTACGATTTTTAACTTTAGCACCAACAAAATAGGGTTTAATTTTCTTTATTTTTACCCGATGGCCGTGAAAACGCACGCACAATACGTTTGTGAAACATAAATTTTCACATTTAAAAATCCATAGATTTACAGTTTTCTCTATTAAGTCGCTAAGGAGTCAATTGTGAATAAACTAAATAAATATGATGTGTACTGGACCATGGGAATGATTGCACAAATTGCGATGTTTTATAACACTCAATACTAGTAGTCGCCCGCGACTTTGTCGCTATTCATACCAATATAACAACGTGTACATAATAAACCTATGAAATTCCTTTAAAAACGGGAATTCTAAATTGAAATAGTTCCATAAATAATCGAAAATTAAAAACTTCGCTTCTATAAGATAGAATAGATGAAAATTAATAAATATAAGGGAACCAATAGGTCAAAACTCTATGAAAAAGTAGCAATAATTAAACGACCGATAACTTTTTTATTAAATTTAATAAATCCAACGTACGTATCGTTGGAAATATAAATATTAATAAATAAAATTTTCTTTTTAAAACCACGTTTAAATCGACGGATTTTTTATCAAAACTACGACCCTTTCGCCGCTAGAATACGTTCTTCACGAAATATACATAGTATTACAATTTAGTAAATCGTTACTCTCAAAAATGAACCGTATTTATAACTAATAAAGTTCAATTTAAGGTTTTGGTCTTTATCATATGGCCTATAAGCAATATATTGTAAATAAACACGCTTCCACATTATTTCTTTGACACGATTTTACATGGATCACAATAATTTTGAACGCAATAAATTAAATATATGAAGCAGTATAATTTTTACTATAAATAAATACATTATAAATGGTAGTATGTTGAAAATCCATAAGAAAATTGGAATGTCATTAACCGGAATGTAGGAAAAGGATAGCAAATACGTCCATATAAAACGGCGAATGTTAAAAAGAGATAAACGAAGTAACACAAAAGGAGTAAAAAATATAAAGATTTCTTATAGTACCGTTTCGTATGTATGAATCAATTGTTATGATTTTTATTTTTTATTTATACATATATTATTCATCCATACATTTGTTGTATGAAAACACAACTGTTATCTTTGAGAAATTGTCTTTATTATGTACATAAAAACATTGATTTACATCATATCAAATTACTTTTTAATTTTCCACCAATTGCCACTATTGGTTAGAACTCACGATAAAATATTAATTTTCGTAATATTTTAGGCATTAATAAAATGCGCTTGATACATTGAAATATATGAATTATGATAAAAGCTGATTTGTGTTGTGCAAATGTATTTTTTTATTAATTTTATAGCGATTTATTTTATAATTGTAAATTTTTCGTTCTATTATAATAATAATGTGATTGCGAAAGACATTAAAATTGTATACTTGTAATGTAATTCTGTTGTTAACGAAAATTTCTCGTGCGTAAAAAATAAATTTGGAATTTACGTTATTGTTACGAAATATAAAATAATCGAATTAAATTATGTAATAGAGCACGAGAATTTGAGTGACAACATAATTATATTTATGATAAAATAAGTGCAGTCGTAACATTGAATACTCTTGAGAATGATTTGAATCTATTTGACATAGCACTTTAAAGTATCACTAGAGAAACATATGGGAAAATTAAGACAAATTTGCACGCAGATATAAAATTGTCTATGGTTTTTAGCTGTTTACATGATAACGACACGACTTAAGTATATTTACTTCGATATATCAAAAATTTGTTATCTTTACTGCAAGTAAATTGTGATTTATTGACATTTAACTGTCTGACTCTTATAAGTTTTATTAGGTAAGAATATTTACCGACTTACTATTTTCCATACTCGTTTTTCTTATTTTGAACTAGATAGCGTGTAAAAGATGTTGGAAATATTAAGTTCATTGCGCCTCTATTATAATTTCTTAAAGTTTACTTCATCATACGACATACATTAAAAGTTAATTAAGTAGGTATCATTTATTTAGTGTCGTATGTGTCGTACCCATACGTTGGTATCAATAATGTCGTGTCGTTGTCGTGTGAACGTGTCGCGTGGTTTGTTTTCAATGAAACGTACCTTTAGTGAAAAGACTGAATATTACGAACGAAAACACATGTGCAGCGGACACACGGAATTATGAATTATCCTTATGGATTTGTATAGCTATAGCTACCATGTTGTATATTTAAATAAAAATTTAAATTATTTTTACGGGTTTTATTTTATTGCCTTTTCACACCATTACCTATGAAAAATTAGTATTTAGAATTGAATCAGAATATTCTTATTTTAAGTCGGGTATGTACCTACTGTATAATTTACTAGTTATTCATAAGTTTACAAAGTAATAGAATATATGCTTGATAGAAATGAACACAAAAATATCTTTATAAAACATTTATTACACAAATTTTTATTTCAAAACATAAAATACAGAAATATGGTAAAATACAGAATTGACACACTGTTAATTCGAAAATATAATATATCGCTTCTTATTTTTTTTTATTTAGTTTTTGACTTTGGTCGTATCAAACTTAATGCTTTGTCTATGGTTGACATTTTTTCACATGGAGTCCCTTGTATTAGCTTTGTCGTGGGTGCTGTTAAAATTCGAAAATTAACTTCTCTGCTGTCTATGGATTCGTATAGAAATCTTGATTGTCTATTGCTTAATACCCATAGATTACCTTCTCGATCGACCTGTGTAAACGTAAAAAATATTTTTATAAGGACACTTAAAAATGTATTTCAATATTCTGTAAATAATTATCAGACTACAAAAATAACACTGTATTATTGAACAGATCGGTAAAAAAATGGGTGAAGAAAGAATTTTTAAACTCAATTATAATTTCTTGTCACTGACACCGATCTTTTTATCAGCCGAAATACACATATTTTTTAGCTATTTAATTATAAAATCTAAAAACTAACGCTGATCTCTGATGTTATTTTTACCTTTAAATCGTTAGGAAACTCAAGTACAGTACAGTCACTCAGAATGAGCGGAACATTTTCTTCCGTGAGAGGCCTCTCCATATTCCAGCAGCTTATTCCATTTTTATTTAACTGTATGGACCAGAATTATTAATTTGTTTATTATAGAACCAGTCACTCACATTTGCACAAATACACAAATGTTTTTTTCCATATATGTACTACATAAACTACATTGTACCAATATTTGCACGCAACTACACACAAAACGCGAGTAAATAATAATGAAAATATTTTCGACTCTTTCGAGTGAATTCTGTTTGTACTTTTACAAGCATCTACTGAGAAATATGCGAGGCTGATGCTCAGAACATGACTTTACAAATTTTTAGACTCTGCACATACATCGATTGCTTATAAATTATAATATTAAACGAGAAATTAACCTGGGCATAAAACATAACATTATTGTGAGGATCCAAGTCAGCTGCTGTCGCTTGAGATAGTGGACCTCTTTCTCCCAAAACCTGGAGTATTACGATTAGTTATCTATACAATATATACATGTTATAATGGTACTAAAATCGCAGGTACTACAAAATACAGGCACTTTAATAACAATTTTATGAATAAAATATTCTCTTATTTAATGTGGCTAAGTACTACGCCATAATTTACGCATATGGTAATTCTATACTCCATAGATTACACATCACTGGTAGGTGATTATAAATAGAAGCTTTCCGCCCGCGGCTTCGTTCGCGTTTTCAAAGAAAAACCCGCATAGTTCCCGTTTCCGTTTCCGGGATAAAACCTATCCTATGTGTTAATCCAAGTTACCATTTTTATGTGTGCTAAATTTCATTTTAATCACTTCAGTAGTATTTGCGTGAAAGAGTAACATACACATACATAGTTACTTACACATCCATTCTCACAAACTTTCGCATTTATAATATTAGTAGGATAGGATAGCTGATAACAATTTAATTTCATTATAATCAAAATACTTGCAGTGTTCTTACTTACTTCGGCTGCATTAAACAAAATCTCTTTCGGCACATATCTGTCTCTCAACAGTTTAGTCGACATGCGAAACTGTTTTGTGCTTGACGTTGGATGGAAGTATAAGTCGCGATACCTGAAAATTATTGTTGCCCCGCGCAAATGACAAAAAGCGCGGATTCGAAGCCTGCCTCGTCATAATTATTTTTTATTTTCTTCAAAAATGTAAAGATATCGTGTCTCTATAATGTAGAATGAACATTGAAAAAAATATACACACAAATGACATACTGCTCGTCTCGTCCGTAAGTAAAACAATAAAATTAAACTGTACATGGAATAAAAAAAATAAAAAAATAGGTATTAAGTACTTATGATGGAGCATTTAGCGTAATCACTGCATAATAGTGCAGATTTATTTAAATGTCTGTGAATGTTTTACGTAGTTACGTCTGTATCTGTAATCATATTTTAAAAAAAAACATATGTACCCAGAAGCTTTCTTCCCCGGCGCCAAAACAGCAGAAGAAACCCCATCACTCCAGTAAAACTCCACCCTCCCAACCCTGAACACGCTCGAGTGTGGATCAAAATGGAAGTAATGGTTCTCCACTCGCCAAGCGTCGTTCTGTTTCAAGTTATACACTATGAGGGAGTTGGAACCCATGTCCGGGATGTAGGCATATGTGTCAGCACAGCCTTTGCCTAATGTTTCTACCACCTGAAAGAGTAGGTGAATTTGTGGGTTTCGAAATAGAATGATATGACTGCACCACTCTAATTATTTAAATTTCTACAAATTCAGAATGTAAAAAGATAGCAAGGGCGTCGCCAGCCGATGGCGCAGGGGGGGGCAAGTTGACTTTACCTACTACAATTCATATTTTTCTAATTCTCTATGAATGAGAAAAGTAGGTATGAATTTTAGGTAAAGTCGACAGCCCATGAAGCTTTCCACTTGTACTACGAGCTTTACATCTACAGCGATTGTAATAACAACAGTATCTTAGTACTATATACATACAGGGTGTCCCAAGAACTATGGATATACTGAAGCTAGGAGGTAGAGGACCTAGAGGGCTATCCGAATCCCCCCCATGTATGTTATGCGATTTTTCGTAGTTTCGGAGTTGACTTTTTTTTTTCAATTTTTCACCTATCGCCGAGTACGTTGAGATTTTTACTCATGGTGACGTCAATTATTGCGGTAGATGCTTGATTTTTGAAGTGAAAACTTCTTTAGCGGCTTTTTCTGTAATGGGTATAAAATCTTAAACTCGCGTCAGGACACGTGACCTGATCGAAAAAGCGGAAGACGGATACCATACCAAAATATCAAACATGCTCAACGTTAATAATCAAGTTTTCACTTCTGCCGGCACTCCCGGAGTGCAACCCGTCTTTTTTTTTGTGTGCTAAGCTGAAAGATAGGCCAATTCAGTATGGACACATTTACTATCGTTAGATCTTTAAATGGAAAAAAAAAATTAAATGCCAAGAAAGATAAAATTACCCAGTATGTTACAACTTCAAGAGCCAAAGTTTTCCGTTTGATTTTTAAAAACTTGCTCTATCCTGTATATATTCTGTGACAGTACAGGGTCCAATGTGTAAAGCTACATGAGCACGAGCTCTTGACTATGCAATAAACTTGTAAATAAGTGTTATAATAACATATTTATTAGAAAAATAGAATAAAAAGGAGTTTGAATTTGAATAAATGTACAGCGTATTTTTTTTTTAATTACCAGATTTTAATATTATAGCTGTGGTCGTTGTTTGTTTATATAGGTTAATTAAAACGTAATTTTTGGGGATTCATTGTAAACTTCTCGACCACTTTATTATTAAAATCTTGTAAGTTTCCATGTATAAGTTTTCGGTGCACACTCATCATGGCCAAAACATTGAGGCGATTTCGACTCATATAGTGCTTCTTAGCCAGGTTTTTAGTCTCCTGAGGCTGCTAAACGATCGCTCTACCGTCGTGCATGGAAGAGCGATCAAAATTTTCAAAATTTTTAGAATCTCTAGGGGGGGGCAGCTGCCCCTCCCTGCCCCCCCTTGGCGACGCCCTTGAAAGATAGGAAATCAAAATAAATTTTATTTGGAAATCTCACATCTGCACTGATCAAATTTTATATACGGACCTATTCAAAAGGTAATTATTTGCCTCTGAGCTCTACCAGATCAAGACTATTAGTTTCGAAGCATCGAAACCATAATAATGTTTGATGTGTTGATTTTATACTTATGAGTTCAATGCAGGAAGCCATAGTCGAAAATAGGTAATACAAGGCAGGTAGGTATGTTCCTATAATATAATGTATGTTACTCACAATGCCGGTTAAAACTGACGAATCTCTAATCACATCATCCGGAAGTTCATATCGGTGAATTAAAGTGTTCGAATTCAGATCAAATATTACGATAGCTGGAGGCGTGACTTGTTTCACGTTACCTGGAAAATGAACCTTTTCGATATGATTTTGATTTCAACCCTGTAGATAAATTTAGGTTTACAGCTAAATATAAGATTTAATTTAATCATAAATATAATATTTAATTGTAAACAGACAAATATTTAATGCCATAAAATATTTTAAAACCGCAACGACCGTTTATGTAAGACTTTTTTTTTCTCCCACGCATAAAAAATTATATCTCTTTCGCTTGACTAAAAGAGTCATTCTAGTGCGTGTATATTTTTGAAGTGAAAACTTCTTTAGCGGCGTTGAGCACTTTTTCTGTAATGGGTATAAAATCTTAAACTCGCGTCAGGACACGTGACCTGATCGAAAAAGCGTAAGACAGATGGATATCAAACATGCTCAGCGTTAATAATCAAGTTTTCACTTCTGCCGGCACTCCCGGAGTGCAACCCGTCTTTTTTTTTAGAAACATCTTTCAGATTTACAAACTTAATGCAGAGACTGAAAAATTAAAAGCTCCCAACTAACTGAACATATCCGCCACGCCATTATCAACTACCCACAGTCTATCACAACTATCCACGTGCACCCTGAAAGCGGACACCACGGTACTGTTGGAGCTGACGCAACATGCTCTGTTAGATACAAACGCATCTTCCCAACTCGGGTACGGGTTTAAGGGCTGCGATTGGGTGCCGTTCACGAAAATGTAGTTCAGAGATGCGGGTACACCTGTGAATTAACATAAATTCTTTAAATTTATTTATTTGGAGAATTTTGCACCGTGCACGTAGCTGAAGCTACTGAAGCTGAAGATTTTGTTTGTTTGTTCGTTCGTTTGTTTGTTACAAGCTAGGCTATCAAGAAATATGACAGCAACGCTTGCTCTTCATTTTTATATGCGTACCTAACGGACATACGGACATACAGACAGAATAGAAATAATATTATACCGTACCTGTTTTCCAGCGTGGTATAGTTATAAATAATTTATCTTTCCATCTTGCTATACCCGCTGGCAAATTATTTTCAGGCACATATGCGCCTGTGTTCAAAGCAGCTTCGCGCGCAGAAGCTTCCCATGCAAAATCTAGAACTTTCCATTGAAATTTAGGAGGCAATAAACATGAAACTGTATTACAATAAAGCACATAAGTAATGAGGATCACTGTAACCATGAATTTCATTTTATTTGGTAATTAATATTTTGTTTTAATTTTTTAAATTCCACACATAAATATGTTACTTTGTATATATTTTTAATTCATTTTTGATAAGTCTTAAACATGCATTTGAACTTGAGTGCTTTTGAGGTGTTTTGAAATTTGAATTGTGATTTGAATATGATGCCAAATGTAGCTTTCTTTCAACATTCCTCTTTTCTCCTTGACCATTAAGAAACAGAAACAGGAAATTATAAAAATTATTTATATAATTTACTGTTTCATTGAAAATGCTCTCTTGTAAATTCACCAAATTTGTGTTTAGCCGATAATAAAATTTAAAATAATTTAATTTATGTGTAAAGAAAGCGTTAAACGGAATTCTTGACGTATTATTGACAAGTTTACACGTCACGTCAATGTCAGGTCAAATGTAAAGATTTTTCAGATGTTGTAAATTGTCACGTTAGTAAATTGTTGTTCATTATCGTCCAATAAAATATATTAATTGAAAGAGCATTTTCATCGATTGCCATTAACCTTGGTTTGGATAACTCAACAAAGATCTGGTACAATAAATGTGAGCCAAAATGTCAAGTTCCGACGATGAAAATGCAAGCGGTGAAACAACTACAGTAATTGACTTGACTGGAAGTGAAATAAGTGAAAAACGTATTGGATGCGCCCATTATAAACGACGAGCTAAGTTTGTGGTAAGCTTATCTACTTGAGATATTACAATAATTACAATACTGATGGAAATTTAACAACATACATACTTTGATCCGGGTTCAAAACATTGTAGTCTATATTTAAATCCTTCCAACGCAGTTTGCGAGTTCCGCTATGATACGCAGATTTAGGAAAAACAAAGCAAAGTCAACGAACCTGTAATATTTTTGGCACTTGAATCAATTCCTCATAGCATCATTCATCCAATGCATTTTATATGAACTTATTTACTATCATAATCTTATTAGAATTTCAACAAGTAATTTCTTGAAATAGACTACAAAATATTTACTTCAAAATCATTCATCTGTGGATCCACTAGAATAAATATTGTCTGTAATATGCTACAAAGATATATAATTGAACTGTAATCAAAAGATTTACATCTTATTGTACAATATATTGTGCAATAGAAGTGTTTTCCTAACATATTCTTTCCCTGCACACATTTAATACTAGCTTTTATTCCTATATTCTATATTTATCTAACATTACAAATATAGTTTTTTTGTGTACCAACAATGAATACCCTTGATCTGCATTGTCAAGGTTTATATGAAAACTATTATGATTCTTAGTTAAAAAAATATATATTTACTAAATTTTTTCATCTGTATTAGTATGTAAATTGCATTTTCATCTTTTTTGCTATCAAATAATTATTTTTTGTAGGTGAAAATATTTTTTTTATAAATAAGTAGTTTTTTTAAATATGTTTCTGAAACTTAAAAGATAAAAAAAGAAATTTGAAAAAGTTTTACACATTTTTGTTCAGTGCTGGCAAAATTTATCATTTGCATGTTTTTTAAACATAAAATTGATTAATATCAAGCTCTTACATTCAAAGCCATTAAAATATTATTTAATATGTCTATATTACTAAAATAACATAAAGCCTAAAGTATTACTATTGACCTTGGTGTGTTATCAGTTGTAGTAAAGAAAATGTTCTGTGTACAAGTTTTATCTGTGACTCTTTAACTTGACATTGAATTTTTTTATTAAAATTATGGATAAATTTAACTTTATGAATAAATAAAAGCTTGTGAAATGCATCAACTGTCAAATATGCATTGTTAGAGCTAGCGCGCAAGATCAACTTTTGTCTCCGCAACTATTTTGTCTCTCCCATCAACTCTATGGGCTTGAAAGTGCGCGCACGTAGCGACGCAACTCCCCATAGAGTTGATGGGAGAGACAATATAGTTACGGAGACAAAAGTTGATCTTGCGCGCTAGCTCTAACAGAGAATATAAACAATTTTCATGTAAAAAATGGATTACACCACTGTATACATTTTATGTTTATAATTGATATACAGTGTAAACTCTATATAACGACACCGAAGGGACTGTGCATTTTATGGCGTTATATAGAGTTGTCGTTAAATAGAGAGAAGAGAGTCTCTTTAATTTTTTGGAAGATTTTCCCTCGCCCTCAGCTTGGAGGATTTTTTCCTTGTTTTTCCATATTGTGGACACGGTAGAGCGACTAAATCCAAAGCGTTTGCCAACATCACTTATCTTCTCTCCCGTTTCTATTGCGCGTATCAATAAAACTTTTTCGTCAATACACAATGATTTTCTTTTACTAGCCATGTTTACAGTTTGAAAGTTTGTGAGCAACTAAGAATATGATAATGTATAGATAATCCAAGACTCATACTTATTAGTCATGGTCAAAAACAGTCTACATGTGCAAGAAATCCCAATTTGTAAACAAAAGAACGAATTTCTTAGAAAGTTCGGTATGCATGACGTCGAGTTTATTACTTAATTGTTGTCGTTATTGAGAGTGGGTGTGATGCTATGTAGAGTGTATCATTGTATGGTAGATAAGCTAAACCAACCAAAGGCAATTGATTTTGACGCTTTAGAGAGTTTGTCGTTAAATCGAGTGTCGTTATATAGAGTTTACACTGTACTTATTGTATACTAGCGGTCCGCCCCGGCTTCGCCCGTGGTATATATTTACGTTTTCTCTACATAAGAACCATCCTCGTACTTCAAGGAATATAATAGAAAAGAATTATCGAAATCGGTTCAGCCGTTCACACGTGATGCCGTGACAACGCGAAACGGGTGCGGACCCGCCGCCTTTTTATAGCTCCCGCCGCGAAGCGCGTCGAACGCGGCAACTGATACACAAAAATAATCCTTATGGCATGTAATTCACGCGCGATGACTTATAGCGTATTTCATGTATAACTTTGGTGTTTCTACACCGATTTACATGATTCTTTTACTATAACCTGCCCAGGAGTATGAAGAATAATTGTGCCAAATTTCGTTAAAATCCGTCGTGTAGTTTTTGTTTCTATAACGAATATACAGACAGACAGACAGACAGACAGACAAAAATTTTACTGATTGCATTTTTGGCATCAGTAGCGATCCCTTATCACCCCTTCATAGTTTTTTTTTAAATATATTTCATGTACAGAATTGGCCTCTCTACAGATTTATTATAAGTATAGATTATTTTATATTTTTTTCTCCTTATTATTCTCTATCACTACATTTTCCATGATTGCTCTGATCCACAGTATAGTCTGATCTCTCTTTCTGTTGTTGATTTTGATTTTAAATTCTACTCATCTTATATATAAAAATGAATCGCAAAATGTGTTGGTAAGCGCATAACTCGAGAACGGCTGAACCGATTTCGATAATTCTTTTTTTATTATATTCCTTGAAGTACGAGGATGGTTCTTATATAGAGAAAACGTAAATATTATGTACCACGGGCGAAGCCGGGGCGGACCGCTAGTATAGAATAAAATTTTCTAGTACTTACCTCTATTTTAGCCAACATTCCCATACAATTTATACTATATTTTTAAATAGCCATTCGCCCGCGGTTTTGCCCGCTTTCTCTAAATCTAATAAATTATATTATACTCAAACCTTGAATCATTCTACCTTTAAAAAAAGCACACCAATATCCGTTGCGTAGTTTTAAAGATTTAAGCATACATGGGTATAAAGGGACAGAGAATGCGACTTTGTTTCATACAATGTAGTGATAATCATACCCACCAGACGCCATGCTGCAACAAGTTCTACATGTGCCGCTACTGTCACGACGAGAACGAGGAGCACTACTTCAACAGGAAGTCGGTGACCGAGCTGATATGTACGGAGTGCGACACGAGGCAGAAAGTGCAGGCGGAATGCGAGAGCTGCGGAGTTAGGTTCGGAAAGGTTGGTGTTTTGGCGGGATGGGGAGTGTATTTGCATGTGACACTACTTTTTTAAAATACATCGATTTTTATTGGATCAGCAAATTGCGATATTTATATAGCTTTGAAATAGCACAGGTACCTGTAAATTGCAGTGATTGTATTGCTATAAATTATTTACGATTTTTTTATAATAAGTCCATTATTCTTGCAAGTTATGGCGACTACACAAAAAAAAAGACGGGTTGCACTCCGGGAGTGCCGGCAGAAGTGAAAACTTGGTTATTAACGTTGAGCATGTTTGATATCCATCCGTTTTACGCTTTTTCGATTGTCCTGACGCGAGTTTAAGATTTTATACCCATTACAGAAAAAAGTGCTCAACGCCGCTAAAGAAGTTTTCACTTCAAAAAAATTATTAAAAGTTTTATAATTTTTGTAATTTTTTGTATTTATTATAATTTTTTCCAACATTTCAGTACACATGCCTGATCTGCAACCTGTTCGACGACGAGGACAAGAGGCAGTACCACTGCGATGGCTGCGGTATATGCCGTGTTGGTGGTCGGGACAGATTCTTCCACTGCGAGCGGTGTAACATGTGCCTGCCTGTGCAGTTGCAGCGGGTTGGACATCGGGTAAGATAAACTTCGAATCGTTTAAATATGGAAAGAAATTATTTACCTTCAGTTTACAAAGCGGTTTCTACAGAGAAGAGCGTGATAATATACAGTTAACTACATATTTTGTAAAATTAAATTGTAATACTGAAATGATTTAAAAGAGCAACTATGGAGTTTCTTGCCGGTTCTTCTGCATAGATACTGCTTTCCGAATCGGTGGTAAATGTTAAAAATATGTATTGACGTTTCAAAAGTGCTTCTCGAAGAAGTCTAATTGAATAAATAAATGTTTGATAATGGCAGAAAATGCGGATTAATATGCTCTGTGGTCCCGTGCGTAAAGAACGTCGCGCATCCTGCTGCACCGGCCCTGCTTCGAGCAGATGCTTACCTTTGTTCCTATAGAAATTTTCTTCTGAATAATAATTAATATATCATGACAAAATTTGTTTTCTTCTTGTCGCAGTGCTTAGAAATTGTGGTCTTCATTATCTCTATAGAGTATATATATATTTTTTTATATACTATAGACTGATATTGAAAAAAAAATTGTAATTTTTCCGACTTTTTGTCAATTTGCCCCTGCCCCAGTGCGTAGAGAACGTCTCGCGGGCAAATTGCCCCGTGTGCCTCGAGGACATACACACGTCGCGCATCCCGTGCCACATCCCGGACTGCGGGCACCTGCTGCACCGGCCCTGCTTCGAGCAGATGCTCAAGTCGGGCCACTACGCCTGCCCCACGTGCCAGACGAGCATGATCGATATGTCTAACGTGAGTTACTTGACATTTTTTGTGACAATATATACAGGGTGTCCCAGAAGTCGACAGGGTTTAGGATCACAGGTTACATAAAGCACTATTCGGGATGACGTAAGAGAAAAAAAATTGGCAAAAAGTAAATATTTGTAACAACAGGAATGAAAAAACTGTCACATGGTGTACATTTTCTGGAATTAAATAAAAAAATCCATAACTTCAAAAATACATGACTTTTTCAATTTTTCTGATAACTGGTGTGGCATAACCTGTCAGAAAATTTCGGCTTGACGTCGACTTCTGGGACACCCTGTATACTTGGCATATTTTGTAAAAATAGTGAAAACTAAAAATAAAAAATTGGTGAAAAAGTACTTGCTGCAACGATACGCGTGAAATTTAAAATGAATATTCTTTCTTTAATAATATTATATTTTATTAGCTATGGAAGTATCTAGATTCAGAAGTAGCCGCTACGCCCATGCCTCCAGAGTATGCTGACTACAAAACTACTATCCTGTGCAAGGATTGTCATAAGGTGTGTATTCCTTTTTTATTTCAAATTCAAATATATTTATTTGCTCGTATATTATGGTCATTAAGGGTGTTATCAGAGGCGGCTCGCCCTAAGGAGCGCTGGTGCAGTGAACTCCCATAAATAATTATAATAAAATCATACTTACTCCTAATTTAATTATTAACATTAATTATTACTATTTAAAATCAATCGTAATCGTTAAAACTACTGTTAATACCAATGAATATATCCATCATTCCATCATCCCATAAACCTGTATAATACCTACTGTATTATGTAACGCGCGAAGCGGAGCGCTCACGATTGCGCTCCAATGAAAAAAGATTTAGTACATTTCCTAATACGAAATCCAATAGGAGTGAAAGAGAGGGTTTTGCCAGAGCCCTGCGCGTGAAACAAAAGATTTTCTATGGAAAAGTAGCAAAATTCGGAGCGCCGCACCCGCAAACGTTGCCGGTTCGTTTTTACCGCCCGGCAGGACAGCGATTGCGCGCGAGGTTGCCATTTGCCACTTCTATAATATAAACAAACACTCGAGTCAACTTCAATGCACGCGCGCGATTCATGCAATTTTCTAATTAAAATTATAAAATACGTGTTGAAATAGCCTGTAGTTATCAGTATTACTTGTGAGTGTTAAAATGAACAATAATTATAATGTGGCGTTTATTAAAAAGCGTGATAAAACGTTACAAATTCGGCTTGAATGTACCTAAAGCTAAGGGACCGCCACGGCCTGAACTTGATCTTACGCAAAAATGTACGACAAAAACGAAAACATATACGCGTGTGTTTAAATCTGAACAATATGTGAAAACACCGTGGTTGTGTGGTTGTGATGAAAGCAACAAACTATTTTGTTTTCCGTGTCTTTTATTTAAAGCGGGCGCGGCCGGCGGAGGTGAGAGTGCTTGGACTGAAACGGGCGTTGACGACTTAGCTCATCTTTCAATCAAGATGAAAAAACATTCACAATCTCGGTACCATTTGTTGAATGAACTGCAATTGGCGTCTATCGGACGACAAGACATTCGTAAAGCACTAGATTCCGCGTACCGAAAGTCAATACGCGAGTTCAATGACCGTGTCGATGAAAACAGACATATTTTACGAAGGTTAATAGATTGTGTCGTATTTTGTGGTGCATTTCAAATTGCTTTATGATGAGTCTTCGGAATCCCTGAATCCCGGAATCTATATATATTTTTTTTTAATAAATTGTACTGATTTACACCATGTATTTTCAGTGTTTTATTTCAAGTGAACACCCATAAAATTTTGTCACGAGCCGCCTCTGGGTGTTATACAATATTTTTTCTCGCATATACTGCCATTTTAAATGGCGTGCAAAAATTTTTTTACCGGTTGAAATGTTCAATAAATATAGTCAAATTATAAAATACATTATTAAACAATTACATTATAAATATAATTTAATAAATTATATTATTATTTATATTATAATTTAAATAAATTATTTAGACTCATTTGAAGCACATATTAAAGCATATTTTTAAGGGCTTTCTTTTTTAAAAATTATTAAGATAAAACCTATCCTATCTGTTAAAATTGCACTAAAGCATACTAACAAACACTAAGTCAAAAGTAGTACTCAATTTTTTTTTTATATTTTTACAGTATAGGATTTTAAAAATTAATTGTATTTCTTTATTTCTAGCTTTCAACGGTGAAGTTTCACGTAGTTGGATTGAAGTGCCAACACTGCGGTGCTTACAACACATGCCAGACAAACGGATTTCATAAGTGAGCCTCTTTTTATATTATTCTTACTTGCTACTTACTACTGAAATTTTGTAATGTGTACACTAATATTGTAAACACAAAAATACTATACAGGGTGTCCCACTGTTGGTATACTAAGCTCAAAGGAGGTTATAGTTTTGCATACGCTGAGTACGTAAAAAATACTTATAAAATAGATGAATTCTTAAAACTCTATGTGTACACCCAAAACAAGCAACCCGCCCAACTTTGCCACCAGCACGTGAGCTATCGTTTAAGATTATCTTTTCATAGACAAAATGCTCACATTAGAGAAGCGGTATATGCCGGCTGCGCGAAGCTAGAGAAGAAAACATGGATTTTCAGGAAAAATTTAGCAAAAAATTTTTGATGTAATTTTGTTGTTTAAGTATTTTTTACGTGAACAGTGTATGCAAAACTACGTCTCTTCGCGCTTAGTATACCAATAGTGGGACACCCTGTATAGATTTTTACTTCTTTTTTATAATTACTTCACCACTAGAAACTTGATCTCGACCGATATGAGTATGTTAGTTATTAGCGTGTGTATGCTGATAAATTTGTGTCAGAAATACATGAATGTTTGTTTTGTACAATTCCATATTTTTGTACTAACCGTGTAGTAGGTAAATTATAACTAAATATAATCACCAAGAAGCTTATATCTAATACACTGGAGATTTCAGTATGAATATTAACTTGTAACAAGAAAATATGACCTTGAATGACGCCTGTATGTTTTTTTATCCCTTTCACACCTAACTAACTACCTAGGTGTGAAAGGGATAAAAAACATACATACATTGTGTATTAGATAATATAAGCTTCTTGATAATCACCAACCGCAAAGCCTCAACGCGATAGATAACAAAAACAACAGTCTCGATTCCAGAGACACGAGCGACGAGCAAGGCGACTCGTCGACGTCAACGTCAACGTCAACTTCGACGTCGACGTCAACGGCGCCATCCCGCAGCGCTTCGACATCGACGTTCGGAAGAGACGAACTTCCTCGAGCAAGCCCACTCGACGAACCGCCACAAGCCTGACGGTTAACACGCTCGCGCTATAGGCAACAGCGCGGGGACAGTTAAAAAGAGAATTATTAATAAAAATAAAAAAAACGAATCAAAATTACATGTTGTAAAAATAAATAAACGAATCAAAATTTTTGAGTGTTAATTTACTGTTATGTTTTTACTGTTCTGTGTGTGAAATGATAAAAATATAAACAAATCAAAATGGCGTTCATTCATTTAGTTTGACACATTGCGCGCGTTAACGTTGACGCCGCGACGAACTGCCGCGCGCCAGCCTGAACGAAAAAATAAATAAATAAACGAATCAAAATTTTGAGTGTAAGTATATTTACTGGAAAATGATAAAAAATATAATCAAATCAAAATACCTACATAAATAGTTTCAAAGTATTTATATACATAGGTACCTTGATTGCAACTCTATCCATGCAAAATAACATGGATATTTAGTAATGCCATGTAAACGGTGGATAAACTATATTGCTATATACTCAATTTTAATGTTGTAATTTTGTGGTATGTACCTACTATAAGCTTAAGAATTTAACTAAAATACACGTCGTGTTATGCTATTTATTAAATGCTTTAACACTAGATTTTGCAAGCCGCGATTTTGACTGTCAACAGTCCATCCATTTTTGCACATTTTATAAATTTTTATGCTGACGCTTCTATCGTTACAGCATAAATTTAAAACCTATAAATAAATAATTAAAAAACGGTTTTAGGATATTATGTATTATCGCCTTCATAAAACATTAATTTTGATTATTATATACTTAGCAGAACAACAGAATAGATCAAGAGCCCACGACGGCCAGACTTTCCTTTCTTTCGGAAAGTTGAAAGTTTCTCTGTATATGTCTCCTATACAGATAAGAACGACCAGCGACTATCAAGTTTGGGTTGTGGTTACTTTGGCAGGAAACAGGTAGTGAAGGTGTATAAAATAGTACCTAACTTTCATTATAGTTTAAAAGCTAAATTTTATATATGTTACTTGGGGACCTATAAAAAGACATTACCTTAAGAGCCAGACAGTTTTCATGGTTCTTACATCTAGCCAGACACATTTAAAAAATAACTAACATATCATCAAATTCGCATAACTACCTAAAAGCGTAACAAATATGAAATAACCCACTAAAAACATTAGTTAACTATAATTATTAAAAAAATAAAAGTATAATATATAAGTAATAAAGTTATTACTTATCTTTTACTTAGACTTATGTTGATGGAATTTCACGTATCCCGATGACTTTTTTATTGTGTCATCGAGATACGTGAAATTTCATCAACATAAACCCCCGTAAAAGATAAGTAATAACTTTATTACTTATAATATTATACTTTTTATTTTTAATAATTATAGTTAACTAATGTTTTAGTGCGTTA
Organism: Colias philodice; assembly: GCF_061535455.1. NCBI lineage: Eukaryota > Metazoa > Arthropoda > Insecta > Lepidoptera > Pieridae > Colias > Colias philodice. The sequence goes on from NC_143101.1 coordinate 9,229,013, forward strand.
TTTCATATTTGTTACGCTTTTAGGTAGTTATGTGAATTTGATGATATGTTAGTTATTACCCGACTGCCAAAGAAGGAGGGTAATGTTTTTCGAGTGTATGTAAGTATGTATGTATGTCTTTTCCTTTGTGACCACCTGTAGCCTAAACGGCTTGATGGGTTTTGATGTATGAGGTATCGTTAGATTTGTCTTGATTACGGGAGTGTCATAGGATACATTTTATCCTAAAAGTCCCACGGGATAAAGACATAATAATATTTTTTCTAAATTTCCCTTTATTTAGTGTGCAGTCGGGTATTTTGTTTTTTTAATTTTTTAAATGTGTCTGGCTAGATGTAAGAACCATGAAAACTGTCTGGCTCTTAAGGTAATGTCTTTTTATAGGTCCCCAAGTAACATATATAAAATTTAGCTTTTAAACTATAATGAAAGTTAGGTACTATTTTATACACCTTCACTACCTGTTTCCTGCCAAAGTAACCACAACCCAAACTTGATAGTCGCTGGTCGTTCTTATCTGTATAGGAGACATATACAGAGAAACTTTCAACTTTCCGAAAGAAAGGAAAGTCTGGCCGTCGTGGGCTCTTATATTAGAAGTATACATTCGGTTAATACGTCTTTGTATTATATTTAACATAATATGTATAATTCAACTGTATTTTATAACAATTATTATAATTACGCATTAAATAATGTAAATATTAAAACTTTATTATGGTATCTATGAAAATTTTCACTACATAACTACATAGTTAGTTTATACATATAAAAGCTAATAGAAATAAGTAAATTTATTGTAAAATAATAACATAAAACTTACGAGTAATTAATTCTTCACTGTATGTTATGTTTTAATGTTTAGGTCTTCTAAGTCTACAATTTGTACGTAGAGTAACATAAATTCATAAGGCTTTACATCCTAATTGTAAATGAAAGCTCAAATAATTATTGAGTACAGTAGAGATAAGAAGCATAATCGAAAATATTATGATGTGTTACATTCATAACAGTTATAAGTACATTACTAAAATAAGATATTACTTTAAGGGCTAATTTACCAAATGTCGGGTCATGTTAAATATTTTGCTTTGAAGAATACCTCGTCAAAATTAATTATAACTTTACTTGGATTGTGAAATAAGCCCTTTATACAAGAAATTTTTAGTTATGTATATAGTATATACTTACTGTACAAATGTAAAGTTGTACCTAGCATTAGTCTCATAATGTTGCATATTAAGAGATAGTCTTAATAATAAATTATGTGAGTCCTTCAATTCCTTCTCCCTTCAGGCGTATTGATAACTAATTATAATTATGTAGTTACTATAGTTTTAAATATGTAACCGTAAAGTAATAAAAAGCTTAGTACATAATATGTATGTTTAGATTAAAACGAATTTACAGCCAAGCCCTATGTTGGTATACGGCGGATTCTGATTCTGATTTTTTTTAACACAATCAACACTGATTCTATCGCATACTTACGAAATTGAGCGGGATATATTTTTGACATTTAGTAGGTGATGTCTATGGCTGTTTTCCAATTACAGTCTACAGAGAATAAATAATGCGACTCAGTGCCGAATTATGCTGATGCTTAATTGGAACGTGAAACGCACCAGCAGGTTGCGCTAAGTTCAGTGTTGAAAAAAAAAATATTCTGAATAGAGTTAGCAATAACCTCATTATTGTGTAAATAAAGTGGTATACATAATAATTGGTTGAAAAATATTTACGGTTATTTTAAGTAATTTGGATTTTGATTATTTCATTAACATTTTTTTCAATGTTTGTATCTTCATCCATACTTATATTTATTTATTAACACAATTTGAATTAACTGATTATTTCGAAAAAACTACAATGAAACGAAAGCTTTAAATTTTTTTCCAACAATTAATAATTACTAACGATAAATCGATTCACGCGCATTACTTTTAAGAGTGCTCGATTGTGCGAAGCGTTGCTGTAGTTGGAACATTCAACGTTAAGCATAATGCGCTCTAGTGCTGTAATTGGAAAACACGGTATGTCAGAGTTTGTGGGCGCGGCTGATACAATCGTTACTCGTAATTATCGAGATCATAAAATTATTTAGCTACCTAATCTCCCTATGCTCATTTTTATTAAACATTCAACAACATTCTGCTTTATGCATATTGATCTTATGAGCATAATAAAAACTGGGACTTATTTATTTTTAATTTAAGTGTAAAATTTGTTTCAAACATTGTTTTTCGTTTTTTTTCATTCGTTGATAAGTAACGTTTTAAAATAGGTCATCAGTGAGCTAATTGTATAAGATTATTGTTGGATATAAATATCCTATTGTAAGTTAATAAATGTGAGTACATTAAGCAAGCATTGTTTTATTTCACTTTAATTTCCTAGACTAAATATTCCTTATCCTTAATAATATTATAAATGAATGAGCTAGTTATTGTTCTCTATAATATACCAACTATTTGGAATATTGTTTACACCTGTAAACTACGTTTATTGCAATGCAACAGGACAGCTAACTAGGCATATTGATATAAATGAAAATTTCATTGCATTATCAAAAATAGAATTACATGCATTTTAGGTAATCTGTTTGTTTAAAATAGCGAAAAGGAAAAAAATAATAACACAGCATACAATTTAGCACAATTTATTGCAAATACAAAATATACTTATTTATATTTATTTCCCAATAATTAGGAATAAGTAGTTTGGGAATGATATTTAACAGTAAAACAATGGGATAAAGGTTTATCACTAGCGCCAATAAGCTTATTTTTATATGTAATAAAACTTATATGTAGGTATAATCATAAACAATAATTGAACTATTATCAAATAATATTTATACTTAGATTACAAAATAAAATACAGATGGAGCATGTCAATCATTCATCGACCTTGTCAAAGAAAATACGAAATCAAAAACGAATACGTTCCTCCGCTAGTGCTATAGCGATTCTAGTGTCATGCAATACGTCAAAAGGGGTTTGATATTTTAGTAAAAAAATGCTGTCTTGTGATATTAAAACGCTGTAAAACTTGTTCCCGAAAACAAACAAAAAGATAAAACATCGTTTTACAGATTTTCTGTAGATTATTTGGCTTATTTAATTTTGTATACAAATAATAATTTTACAAATACGAAGGAATTCAAAACTTCAACGTATGCTGCCAGTATTTTGAAAATGAATTTGCCATTTTTAGGGGTAAAATGGTTAAAAGATATTCGGGGTAGTGCTGTTGGATTTTTCGATCGTGAATGTGATTATTTGTATAGTGCAATAAAAGTTCATGGTCATTATTAGATTATTTTAAAAAGCATTATACATTTTTTTGTTACTTTTATAAAAAGCGTCGTTTTCGCTTGCGATTTAATTCATGTGAACACATGATGGATATGATGAAAATAAAATGTCCGGCATTCTCGACTAAAAACTACCGCTATTCGCATTCATATGTTTTGAAAAATAAAAACTTTTTTTAATGTAATTTATTTAATAAATTTAATGTAATTTATTTAATAAAAATTGAATAAAATTATTTTGTCCATGTATAGATAACTTTAGTAGATACTAGCTAGATAGGTGATAAAATAATTTTTACAATATTATAAAATAATATCAAAAACCCGAATTTATATTAAAATAAAAATTAAAACATGACTGCTAATAATTTATGTAGCCTACGTCACTACCACCACAGCTACCTTCATAATTCAGATGATTGCAATGACACCTCACAAGTCACAACTCAAAATCGATCCAACAGTTTATACTGCAGGGCGTGTCAAAGAAATATTATACATACATACCTACACTCGAAAAACATAACCCTCTTTCTTCCGTAGTCGGGCAAAAATTTGGGAAATTTTTCATTATCTGGTAACATAACACGCACACAGAAGCACCGTGTACGTACAGTGCAACGGCGAAATGACAGCACACATAGCTTTATGGAAATGACGATAAATTATTCGGTTTAGTTCGGCAACGCTCCATCTGTCTTTTATTTTGTAATCTAAGTATTTATAACAAAGTCTTTACAAAATTAATGTTATTCTTAAACGATAAGATTATGCGAAATAAAAACAATATACAGTAGGTATAATATTATGTGACACTAATCGCACTTGGCAATCACTTTTCTTTTTATGTTTCATCATATTATTTACATGACATTTGTTTAAGATGCTGGAAATTAGAACAATTGAAATGTCGGAGTATTTATGTTAGTGTGTTAGTAGGACCAAGATAGGGTTCTTAATTACCAGTAGGTATTTTACCATATTAAGTTAATACTGATTTTAAATGTAATGGCATATTAAAGTTTTTATTGTAAGATATTCTTCATGATTTAGCACGTTTGTTTTTATACCTTGCATTTTTCATAACTATACTTTTAACTTTTAAGCCTCCATACTTGTAACGTAAAACATAAGTTTAAAAATATTAATCACGTAACGCAGACCAATAAGTCCTTTTTTTAAGAAACTCTTTGATTTGTTTCATTAAAATTTCGTCGTTTTTTTATCTATATTACCTAATAGTAACTTCGTGCGACCGAAAAATATAAGAAGCATGAAAGAAACAAATAATTAGGCGCTTTTGTTATTATTTGAATATGTACACATTAAAATCTTATAATCCTACGTAATTTGTTATTTATCCAAACAATGAAGCTACACTGAGCTTTAATATGAGCAATTGTTGCATTTTGAGCTCGAAGAAAAGCCAAATAATTTAAACATTATTTTGAAACTGCAAAAGTTAGAAAATAGAGAATTTTTAATTTCTTTTATTTTTTTTTTAATTTCCCGCCTTTTCCATAGAGAATAGAATATTCGGCCACAGCATAAAAAATATTCCATATTTTTATAATTATTGTAATAAATGCGTATGTAAGATTAAAGATACATTGTAATTACTATTAATAACTGTTAAAAATATTTGGCTTGCTGACATTTTCGCTTAATTAAGCAATAGGTATACACTAAACATTATTTAAGTATTTTAAAGTGAAAGCATAAGCATGTAAAACTTCTATTAAAACACTGAAAGCATAATAATTGTGATCGCTAATTTCAAAGACATTTTAAAGCAAAATAATAAAAAGTTTTAAGATTGGCTAAGAAAGATAGATTACTATTTACATTGATTTAAATGTAAACTATTATATGAGATCACAGATGTACACATAATGTTTTTTATATCTATATTAACATTTATTTTATGTCTTCTATTTTGTAATTCATAACGCCAAGCTCATAATATTGTTCTTTAACATTGAACATATTGGAAAAATATTTATATTTTATTAAAAGGCAGAGTAAAGGCTTTTTTATTGATATATAACAAGACGATTTATGTTGTGTTTATTTGTTTCTCGTAGTTGGTGACTAGTTTCGCATTCTCAATTATACTTACTAAGTAAAGAATTATCCTAAAACTAAACTAACTTATTTAAGATAAAATGCACACGAATACCTATTTAATACTTAAGCTAATGCACCGCGGGATAACTACTAACTTAATGACATTAGAACTAAAAATACTACGAATATTAACTATAAAAATTATCGTACCGGGCAACACAGAAAGCAAGTCTGAAGCGTTCATGCGGTGTACAAGCAATTTTTTTATATGGCAATCATATCATATCATAATTCATAACATTTTTAATCTGTAACCAAAATATTGGTTTCTCTGTCATAATATGGGAAGAAAGAATGCGACAAAATAGCACACTTAGTTATTCTACCGGTTACCTAGTAATACATTTCACGATAATTGTTAAACAGAGCAGTTGTATAATTGCACATTTGTAAGTAATTTACATCAAAATACTTAGTATATTGAGCAAAACTTTTAAAAACAAATATTAGCTGCCTTTAAGAGCCTTTTCAAACGTGTCTCAACCTTTCAAACGAGAACTAAGAAAGGATAAAATTTCGTTAAATTAAGTTAAGTTACCTAAGCCAATAGCCAAGAGTGTTTTTAAATCTCAAAAACTGATAGAATTACGATCACAATACCCGAACAACATTCGTTAAAGACTAGGTATCATCATATCTTATTTCATATTATTGTCTTATTTTTAATGTATCTGTACCTGTCATTTGCCAGCATTTGACAGACGCGCATGAAAAGGCCCTATTAAAATAAATGTTGCCCACTCACGTCTTATGCACTATGGAGCAAATATTCACACTGGTAACCGTAAAAACGAATTATTGTCTATGGCAGCTCGTGGAACCCAAATTCCGTGTAAAGTTTATCCACACGCTGATATACTTCGTCGCAGGACTGTAATGTTTGCGGCAACACTGTTAATGCTTCTTTAAGTTCGTCTTCGGAACCGAATATCTGTAAAAAAAATAATTATTTTAGTTGTATGTAAAAAGAATAGTCACGAATATTGAATAGTAATAGTCCTTCTCATAAATGGCATTTTTTTTCAAATATGAATAAAAACAATCACACAATTTTGACCAACTACCTGTACAGTTTGCGTGTAAGGGTCCCAATTTCACTCCAAATTTGAAGAAAAGAAAATGTGGGTAGATGTTATTTTAGATTACAAATTGTACCCCGATGCAAACATTTACATTCATGGCAACGATTAACAACATTTTATTATGTAATTTCTTCTATAATATTGTACTAAATATATCCCTGCAAGAACTCCACTTTAAAAATTTATTAATAGAAATTAGACGATAAATTCTTAAATTTCTTTGAAATACAAAAGTGTAAACGTTCATTTACAACCTTGAAACTTTATCTTACTCTTAGTCTTCTTATTATACATAATAGCTGAACTCATATTAACCTGAATAGGATTTTGAAACATCATTGCGTAGCTATTACACGTAATTGCTTTCGCACGTAGATATACACAAATTTCAAACATTTCATCGACCTCCGGGCTTCCCGCGAAACTATGACGTCACAATATATTACTGTGAATTTATAATCGCCGCGCTCACGTAGATAAAAGAATACGTGATAATTGATACAATACCTACTTTTTAATGTTTTCTAGAATTTACTAAGATAAATACTTACTATGTAAGTATATAAATTACACTACAGATATATCATAATAATTTGTTGACACCTTATGTGATAATATTATAATGAAAACTTTTTCATTTACCCTATGTAACTTCTTTAACTTACACTTGCGATTCTTATTGATTTTCACAGACAATTATGTACAGTGATATCGATTTAAAGACACACGGTAATTAAATCAGTGCCGTAGTATTGTATCATTTATTATTCGTAGAGGTCATACCTACGAACTTAGCAAGCAAACGACTTAGCGGACTTTATTCTAGAATTTCTAGATTAATAGAAATGAACTTCTTACATCTTCAAAACGTATTTACTAGGTAGGTAGGCAGCTGTTATACACCGTATAAGAACGTAGGAGAATATATTATTATTTATTATCTCCTAAAAAAGTTAATAGAATTTTCATCTTATGGCCTTGTACGACTTTCTACATCTAGGCCATTTACGGGAATTAGAAAGAGAAGAATTTATGGTAAAACCAAGTGAGAATTCTAGCTACGATCGTATCGTGACTGATATAGGATATAGATATAGAAATCATACAGACAAACAAGAATTAAACAAAGCCCATAAACACGCAGAGAATTTCAAATCAGTTTTTTAATGGAAGAAAAATAGAGTAATTCAGTGTTCATATTATTTTTATCTATTCTATACCTACCATTCATAAAGTCGCCAATTACCATAGACAACATATCGATTCGTAACAACGGATCACGGCCATTCTTATTGAGCGGTCACGACTCACGACTGATAATAATTGATTTGCAAGATGTTCAAATCATTGCGTCTCTAACAGAACAATCAACATAATATAATTACATATCATTGTCTTCAATCCTCATAACTCTACAAGACCTAAGTTAGATAATTAACGTCTGTTCTATTTTCAATTTTGGCGCCAAATCTTTGGCTTTCCGTCGTATATGAATATTCAATACTTATTCATCTTACTGATTAATAAGTTTAAAAAAAAATCAGATTTCCTACAATTTCTGAATCCAACAAGATAATATAAACGACTGAGATTACTTATTTACAACAAACAATTTGTCTACATCCTTTCATTTCACGTGAAATCTTTTTATGTTTGAATTTGGTGTAATTTTTGGTAAATTTCGATACTGATTGTGCTAGTACTCAATTATTTTGGTAACATTTAATAAAAGATATGAAAATGGTACATACCAAAATAACAAGTATTGCAAAATTTTACAGAAATATATTTATTGACAAAAATAAATAATCATAAACAATTAATCAAAAGATAGCATTATCACTAACAAAGATGTAAATTTTATCGGGCTTACTTTATACAGCTGATAATATCGTATAAGATATATTAAAAGCTCAGACCACTTATAGATAAGATAACAAAGACAATAAAATATAATATAGAGTGTAACTGGCAATTCTTTTTGGAATCAAATGATTAGGAATTGCCAAAAATGTTTCCTATGATATATTTTTTTTTTCATATACAGTACATTTAGAATTTGATAAGTAAGGCCTTCATTTCTTAGTTTTAGTGGTCTTAGGCATAGCCAGTGTGAGGCAATGGAAATGGGTTAGAATTCCACCTTATGAATGTATTGTTTTTTATTCTTTAGAAAATTTCAAATATTTATAACTAGCATCCACCCACGACTTTGTACGTGCATCCCCGTTTTTCCCCGTTCTCGCAAGAATTTAGGGAAATCCTTTCTTAGCCTACGTCCTAACATCTATGTGCATGCCAAATTTCAGCCCGATACGTCCAGTGCTTTGAACTGTGCGTTGATAGATCACTATATCAGTCACCTTTGAGTTTTATATATATAGATTCTCAGTCAATGCTATAAAATAGCATAATAATGAAATTCAAATAGTTTCAAAACAACGCCTCACATAAAACGTCAAAGACAAATATAAGGTTTTATTTCTACCTACATTTTTCTACTTTTTTAAATATATATAAATCTTACCTTCTTCAATAGATCAGGCCGTGTTGGCAGAGCATGCATAGCTAACGTGGCAGCTTTTCTGATATACCAGGGATGGTACTCCGCTAAAGTCTCATTATATGAGCCTTGACAAGTTGTGCATGTATTTTCTGTTTCCTCTGCTTCACTGATGCGTTTTAAGAAAAGCCGGATGAAATCTGAAAATAAAACAAATGGAATGTTTTTTTAAAATTCGGCAACAGGTTTTTGAAGTTAACGGTTGAATATTGCTGAGATTGGTAAATAGAAAGATACATCTATCTAGCACTAAGGGATCAACAGGTCCTGAGATGAGAGCAATCAAACAAACAAACTTTTCAGCTTTATATTATAAGGAAAAGTATAGATATTTTAATAAGTAATACAAGAAGTATCTAAGCCTATAACAATTGGGCAGTATGTACACTGGTTTAAAATATAATGAAAGTTACAATAGTATTTTACTGTACTTAGTACATTTTTCAGTTTAAGGAAAATCTATGTTTATTTTAACTGCTGTAAGGAATGGAGAAAAGTTGAAAAATTCTTAATCCATTTACTCTACAGTGTTTGCATGAATTTTCCTTGTAATTTATGAGGTAAATTATGAAGTAATTGGCAGTTTTAATTTCATTTGAATTGCAGTACACATTGCAAAATATGAAACTCAAAATTTCCAAGGTAACTCAGTCTTACATATTACTAATTGCATTATGTCTTACAGAGATAATGAAGATAAAATTGAATGCTAATTTACAATAGCTGCAAAGTTATTATAGATTGTAAAACAATACACACCCAAACCTCGATGCAAACGCAGCATTGTACGAGATCCAGAAACAAAACCATTCTTTTCGTGTAGGCTCGTTTCTTTTTCGTACTTCATCATTTTTTTAAAAGACTCATAGTATATTGAGTCGTCGCCTGTTCTATGTTTCTCCATTACCTTAATTTTACTCTTCACATCACTACTTACAAACGAAAACACTGTTCCGATGAGGTTTAAGAACCTATACAAATAAATTTTATGTCAAAATAGTAAACATATGGGCGACAAACAGTAAAGGTAGAGATATACTTACTTCACCAATTCATTGTACCCATCTATGTATGCTTCTATAATAACATCATCGTCCTCTTTTAAACTCTTTTGAAAGCATTCGTGCACGTAATGTAAATCTAAAGTATTTTCATTCGACATTGTTTTAGAATTTTCGTTTTAAGCTCGAAATGAACACAACACCTCTCCACGGCTTATAATTGACAACTGATGATAAATGTCAAATTTTCATCAAATTTGACGCAATGTGACGTTGACAATTTACAACACAGCTGATGATTTGGAAGACGCACGTCTATTCGAAATGTTTTGAAAACTATATAAATTTCAATCTGGCTAGGTATTACCCACAGTATTACCCTTGGTATTACTCACGTATTACGTACTATCTTTTGAAAATGGTGAAAATCTTAGAGTATATATTATAGTATATAGAGTGCGAACAACCAAGTGGGAACAGTAGGCACAGGTGGGAACAACACGACGTTCCTGCCGCGCGCACTCGTAGTCGTGGTTGAGTGCTGACGAAGTGCGTTGCTCTGGAATTTTATTCATATTTACGAATAAACATGGTAAATATGCTGTTCTCTCTTGCAAAAATCTTATATATAAAATTCTCGTGTCACAATGTTAGTCTGCATACTCCTCCGAAACGGGTGGACCGATTCTCATGAAATTTTCTGTGCATATCGGGTAAGTCTGAGAATCGGCCAACATCTATTTTTCATATGTACCACGGGCGAAGCCGGGGCGGACCGCTAGTGATACTATAAAATACACAAAATTGAAATCCATTATCACATTTCATCAGTAAGTCGATTGTTATACTTATTTTTATGAAAATAAATCTAGCATCGCGGGGGTGAAGAGGAGGTGGGAGGCGGACACGCGTAGGCTCGCTCGCGCGCCTCACTGCCGCCACGTGATCGTAGTGATGTGACCTGACCAACGCTGTACTCGATATAAAGTTTACTAGAAGAACTATATTTTAACAAATTATTTATTTAACTTTAAAATTAAAACTCTTTTAAAAATGTATTATAAATAAATTTGTGGTGTGTTTTGTATGATACACTTTCTAATATTATGAATGCGAATGTATTACTTATAGTGTAAATGTAAAGTATGTAATGTTACGATATATTTTCTGAACCGCTAAATTGATTTTGAAGATTTTGATTGTAGAATGGATAAAATTAAATAAAAAAATTATTAATAAAGTGAAACTTTTATTACATCGTCTCAAACTTTTTGGTCTGTGTAGCGCATGTCGCGAGTAGGTATACCTACTCGGCAGCCGCGATACACGCGACATGCGCTACACAAAGCAGTGTTCGGAACCGTTCGAACAGTTTCACTTTTACCGTGGTTTCATAAAACAACACAACATTTTTTTTATTATATTATCAATTTAAATTATTAATTATTTCTCATTTTTATTTAACATTTTTAAAACATTATTATTATTTTTTGATTTATTATTAAGAATTATTTTATAGCACTAAACCCGATCTTTTATTTTATTAACTTTATTATTTAAAAAGTACTCACGTTTTTCTGATATTCATAAACATATACTTAAAATTAATACAAGAAATATTCAAATGGAATAAACAAACTTTATTCAGTTGGTAAACAAATTTAAAATTACATATTTATACTTTATTCATATATTTTTCCTTTAATAACTTATTGAACATAAAATTTACTTATGATACATATTTATTTACATAACTTATCGATAGTTCAACACGCAATTATTGATACCTACCCATACCTATTTGTCACACACACATCTATATAGTAGGTATCTATAGCTCATCTGCCTACGATGCGCACTGAGCAATTTGTGCAATATACTCTAAGGTGAAAATACACGTTTGTCTTATCTAAAACTACAGAAAGTGGGTAACTGTGGGGTAACTCAAACCTAAAATATATATTTATACTTACGTAGTAAACTTTCATATAAAAGAAGTTGGGACTCTGGCCGTAGCTAAAAGACCATAATATATAGCGTATTTATGTGGAGGAAGGAAGGTGGAATTCCTCCATCGAAAAAGGGAGGATCTTCGACCAGTCTACTCGACTGGCCGGCCGTGAAGGCCCCGATGGATGATGTCGGAAAGTTGTATATATAGCTCTGTAGCGAAAACATTTCGCTTGCGCGATTCAGAGCGAGGTGTCGCTACAGGACTCCCCTCCGAGACCGGAGGTCGTAGTACGAATTGCCTTGCCAGTGCCAGGTATGTTCCAGTGAGTCGGAACAGGAAGCCGCTAGTTCACAGTGAGTCGGAACTGAGTGCGGTGATGCTGCGTGTAATGCTCCAGTGAGTCGGAGTGTGCAGTGAGGGTGGCTGTGGAGCTGACCAAGCATGCGCGATCGCACATGGTAGTGGACAGGACTCCATTTGAAGCCGAGTGCGCTGGCTGGCGGGCGGTGATCGTAGGCGGGGAAGGGATAGGTGGGCATGGACATCATGGATGGACAGAAGGAGTTGTGAACTGTCAGGGGTCACCACTGTGGAGGAAGGAAGGTGGAATTCCTCCATCGAAAAAGGGAGGATCCTCGACCAGTCTACTCGACTGGCCGGCCGTGAAGGCCCCGATGGATGATGTCGGAAAGTTGTATATATAGCTCTGTAGCGAAAACATTTCGCTTGCGCGATTCAGAGCGAGGTGTCGCTACATTTATGTCAGCAATAAAGCTTGAAAATCTCCACTTCTGTATCACTTTCATTTTTAGTATTTTTTTCTATACTTTGGTTAAATAAATGCTGTGGGTGGGTGTGATATACACTGTAAATTGACATTGACAGAAGTCAGAAATACATTTTTGACAAGTGACAACAGACAAATTTTTATTTGCAAACTGCCCACAAGTGAAAAATAAACCTCTTACACCACATTTTTTAATTGTTAATACTACAGCACAGTTTGCCATTCCCTGATAAACATTTATCGTCGTTCTTTGCGTGCACTTCGGTACCTACGTAAAATTCGATTGATTATTCAAATAACGACATTACACTTTCCAATAGGTGAGTATTGTTTGTCCTCGATCGTAATATTTTGTCAATTCTTATTTCACTTTTAATGAATACAATTTCCTTGTTGCCTTTGCATTACTTAGTTTTCATTTATATTCATTGCAGCCTGTCTTATGTATACGGAAGACAAGTAAATATATGTTTATAATATAAATTTGATGTATTATTAAAATGTCAATAAAACCAGAAAATGACGATGATTCGTTTATAATAATCCTTGGATCGTCTCCCGGCGCGAGTATGGATGTGAAATGCAATGGAGGGGATGCAGGCTTAAATAAATCAAACTTGGAGGATGCTATGAAAGATTTACCTGACCAAGCAAATATGGCTTTCAAGGCACAATTTCAATTGGGAGATAGTGTAAGTTATAATCAGTATATCTATGTTAATTTTATGCATCAACATTGATATATGTTTAATAATCAAATTGACGGGAACTGTTGATTGATAATTTTGGTTGAGTTTGATAAAACTTGTCCAAAATAAACATTGATAATACAACTACATTTTCTGATTATTTGCTATTTTTGTGGCCTAATTTGTTGTTTTTTTTTGATATTTAGTTGTTGTTTTTTTTATTAATGAACTCAAACTTTGGTAGAGATTAAACATTTAAACATAGATGGTGAAAATATTCAAAACTAGCTTTCCACTAGTGTCCGACCGAAACTGGTTTCCAGGCCGAAACCGAAACCGAATGTTCGGCCGTGGCTTCAGTTTCGGCCGAAACCGAAACCGAAACCGAAACTCACGTGGCCTAGTATGAAATTTCTAAAAATACTGAACTTTGGTGCATTTTACCTATTATTTTGCCTTAATTAGGGCATGAAAGGAAAACACAGTAGGTATATTAAATTTGTTGTAATCATTTATTCAATATAAAATAAAAAAATAATATTTTTTAAATATTAATTTAATTTTTATTATTTTTTCAAATTAAGTTCTCGGTAAAATCAGTCATCTAAATCAAATCAGTAATTGTTACTGTTACTTTAAATACTAAGTTTTGGTATTTTGAGATCTTTCTCTTTATTAAAGAGTCTTTAATACTTTGGATTGGTATTTGTACTTAGAAGAATAATAAGTCTCTTTTAGGTACCTCTTATATAAAAATAATAATTATAAATTACAATTACACCCAGTTCCAATCTCAACATAGATAATCAAAAATTGTTTCCACCAGCGTGGGTCAACCAACGTTTTGACAGCGTCCGTCAAAGCGTTGCCGAGGAAAACGAAGTTAGGCGAGCGTGAACGTGTGTGAACTAAGTTCACTGAACTTGCGAAATAAGTTTCGGTTTCGGCAAAAGTTTCGGCCGATTTTGGCCGAAACCGAAACTGCGGCCGAAACTTGATTTTTGGCCGAAACTCGGCCGAAACCGAAACCGAAACCGAAAGTTCGGTCGGACACTACTTTCCACCCTCGGCTTTGCCCGCGTTTACAAAGGAAAACCTGTTCCCGTAGGATTTCCGGGATAAAACCTATCCTATGTCCTTTCTCGGGTATCAAAATATCTCTATACCAAATTTCATTCAAATTGATTCAGTAGTTAAGGCGTGATTGAGTAACAGACAGACAGACAGAGTTACTTTCGCATTTATAATATTAGTATGGATTGTTATATCAAATGTTTGCATTATAAATATCTGATGCTATTGTATAATAGCTTTAAGTATATTTGATACCAATTATTTTAAATCATGTCTATTCAATAACAATTGTCTATACTAATATTATAAAGAGGAAAAGTTTGTAAGTATGTATGTATGTATGTATGTATGTATGGTTTTCACGCATAAACTACTGGACCGATTTCAAAAATTCTTTCACCATTAGAAAGCTGCATCTTTACTGAGCAACATAGGCTATATTGCATTTTCAAAAAAATTAGAGATCCTTACCAAAAATGCAATAATGTAACCCAAGGTGTAAAAAAATCCTCAATAAAACTTCTGTCATCGCGTGCGCTGCGGAATCTATTGAAGATAGAACAAAAAAATGTTCTACGGTATTATAGAATGGATCAATATCTACAAGAAAGTCCGCGATACCATATGTCCATCTTCGGTAGTTATGTTACTACAACAATTTTTTTACGTTTTCAAAGTAAATAGAAGTGCCGTCAGTAATCAAACCATGTTATCCATACACATATATTAATCCTTATCCCATTAAATTATGTTTTATTATAGACTGTTTCAATACCAGCAAAATACTTTTTAAATGAAAAGAATTGGATATTCCATTCAAAAGATATAACGAATTTTTAAAAGTGTCAATCTACAGAAAATAGTAGGTATACTGTTCGAGCAGGCCGTAGCGCGGGGGTCACGGAGGAATTCTACCAATATGCGTCTTGACGGAACATAGTGGGGTTTTGGTCGGTAGGAATCCGACATAACTCACGGCCCCTCCCCCGGAGGCCGTGGGTATCTATGAAAGATTTCCCCACTAAAACAAAAAAAAATAAAAAAAAGGCCGTAGTGCGGGACGGGGTAAAGGTGATTTTCATGTGAATAAAAATTAAATCTATAGTCCGACCTATAGTAGACTTTTCACTGTAACGATATCGCTATCTATGCGGGTGAAACCGCAGGGCATTGCTAGTCATTAATAATTTTCAAGCACAACTACCTTTGCTATTTAAACATACTTATTTGTGTTTTAGAATCATTATTCTTATTAAAAGACAATCTATTCTAATATTATAAAGCCAAAAAGTTTGTTTGTTAAAATATAAAGCCAAAAAGTTTGTTTGTTAAAACGCGCTAATCTCGGGAACTACTGGTCTGATTTAAAAAATTATTTCGGTGTTAGATAGTTCATTTATAGATGAAGGCTATAGGCTAGATATCATCAAGCTAAGACCAACAGGAGCTGAGCCACACGGGTAAAACCGCGGGGCTCAGCTAGTGTAAAATAACAAGGAAAACAATGTACTGATAAAAAGTAAATAAATAGGGACTTTACCTATAAGTCATTTATAGCTTGTTCATCATAATATGATTCTTGATAACTTTTGCATAGGTGTATTGTTTTTACCACATATCAAGTTACATATGTAAATAGCAGTGTTATATTCTTAGTAGAGGAATTCAACTATTATTTATGTGGGTAGTAAGATGACACTGCTATTTTATGAGGGTAATCTATAAACACAATAGTATTTTTTATCAATGGATTACATTTTTTTTAAATTAATTCATACAATATAACAAACATAATCAGCTAACCTTTTATAATAATGTTTTGATGATTTATTACAATTTTTCTTTTGACCTATAAAGTACATTTTCTGGTCTTTTACTACACACATTCACATCATTTAATTATTTCAAATTGTAAATAGATGCATATGCATATTAGTCAGTTCAATAAAGAAACGAATCTTCAATGGCGGCCAAAGCTGACTTTGACAGATGGTAGGATCAGCAAAAAAGAAAATAAAAATAACGTAAATTGATAATTATTTTATTAACTATTTCAAATTGTTTGTTGACAAACTTTTTTGTTATTGTATTTGTGTATTTATATGAATTATCATATTTACGTATACAGAATGTAATAAAATCCCCATAATACTTGTAATAAGCCCATAAAACTGAACAACTTTTCCCAAAGAACATATTTTGTCAAATTCCAATAAAACATTATTTACTTTCGCAAATGCATAATTGTCATTGTAAATTTATGATAAAAACTATTATAGGGAAAATCAAATACATTTTAGTGATTTTATTTTTCCATTTTTTTTTTGCATACCGTACGGCCGTGTGTGAGCGAGAGGGAATGATAAGCGCCGCCATTGAAGATTCGTTTCTTTAAAGAACTGACTAATACATGCCAATGGTGCCAAATAGTAAATTATAAAGTTGTATATATTAATATAAATTAATCTGTATGATCCACTATTTTTTGCTTGTTCACATGTTATACAGTTGTTGCCATTTATGTTTAGTCTATGCTCAGCCTAAAGTAAATAAATATTTTAATGATAATGTAGCTTTACACTGTATGTTTAGGGTATGTTTATTATTGTAGTTCTTCTCTTTATGGTCATACTTCAAGTCAATTGAAAATTGTATCTATTAATAATGGTAATATGTTTTGATTGCAATTATTTTTAATATCATACTTATAAGTGACAATAACTCTGACAGCATATGATTTAATAATAAAATACATACAGTACAGGCTTATTTTTGAATATTATGAATCAGGAAGTATTGCACTTATTCTTTTTCTATTTTTATCTGATAAGGTATGTAAATTTATGTATTGCACCACAATTTTTAAATGCCACAGATTTGGACAAATGAGGTTTATTTATAAAAACTCCATACTTCAAAAAAATACTTGTTAAATTGCAGTGTTTTATTTTCTTAATAAATTACAGAAAACTTAAGTATTTAAGAATTAAAAAAAAATATCTTTCTCTTCAGAACTGTATTGCTCATAACCAATCTTATCTTCCAAGCAGATTTGGTTTTTATATGTTTCTCAAATTAATAATAGCCAAAATGTCAAGCTTCATTAAGATCAGTTCAGCTGTTTGATTTTAAGTGGTGTGATTTACCTGATTTACTATTTCATATATGAATAGATTATGCTATAAAATAGTCATTTCCATGTTTCTTGTCAATTAGCTTAGCGACATTCCAATTTACAGAAACATAAAAAAAAGATGTGTGGCACTCGGGGGCTGCCGCGGTAAAGCTATTGCATGCTATGCCTTCAAGCCACACCTCCGTGTCCGTCGGAGTGGGGAGCGTGAGGTTTTTTCGTTACGGAATTTCTCGATTCGGTCCCCGCGCTCAAGGCCCGCGAAGCCCGCGAAGCTATGCAATAGCTTAAAAATGATTATCCATAAACACAAAAATTAA
Organism: Colias philodice; assembly: GCF_061535455.1. Classification (NCBI taxonomy): domain Eukaryota; kingdom Metazoa; phylum Arthropoda; class Insecta; order Lepidoptera; family Pieridae; genus Colias; species Colias philodice. The sequence goes on from NC_143101.1 coordinate 9,247,059, forward strand.
CGAAATACATTACATTAACAGCCGTCCCCAGCCAGCATGATGGTGGCCAGCACAATCATAACGGACGACAGAAGTACAGAAGAATTACAGAAACGATTCGGTGAGCTTCTCGACGAGAATGTAGTACTCAAAGAGACGTTGAAACAAAACAACGATTCGATGAAAGAACAGTTTTCGTTGATAGCCTCATGCCAAGAGGATATGGTGAAAACTCATAAACTGCATAAGGAGAAGTTTGATGAAACGAGAGAGCTTGTGGAAAAGGTATTTGCTTGCATTTTACTTTAAAAAAAGAGCGCATGTTTTGGCAAAAGTTAAAGATACCAAATTGTCGCCTTACTCCATGGTATTGCTATGACGCATTGAAATTTTACTCTCAACGCGCCTAAAGAAATTTCACTTCAAAAATTATAATAGCACACCATCAACTTTTAAATTAAATGTTAATAAAATGAACTAATTAATCATGTGATTTAGTTGTGGTTGACTTATCTGCTACAAATTGAATAAAAAGTGCTTTTGAATCATGTGCGTTAATAAACCAAAGGAAATGAGATAAATTATAATAAATCTAGTTTACCCATTAATTTGCTTATAATTTGTCTAATTTGAATAATGTTATCATAATATTTTGGGATTCCAGCCATTCTTCTGTTTTTTTCTTATAAAATTCATTGAATCCATACTGTGATATTATAAATGCGAAAGTAACTCTGTCTGTCTGTCTGTTACTCAATCACGCCTAAACTACTGAACCAATTTTCATGAAATTTGGTATGGAGATATTTTGATACCCGAGAAAGGACATAGGCTACTTATTATCCCGTGAAAATGATGCAATCCCGGAAATCCCACGGGAACGGGAACTACGCGGGTTTTTCTTTGGCTGCGGGGGCGAAGCCGCGGGCGGAAAGCTAGTGGTCTATAAATTTTGAATGATATCTAGTCTATCTATAATGATATCTAAATTTTGAATATATATATAGATAACTTCCTCATAATCTCTTTACATAAAACTTTCAACACAACCTCATTGGTTAAGTCCGACCGTACACGGACTTCTCGAGCAGTAAACGGCTGAGCGACGTACAGGGACTGCTCGAGCTGTCGCTACAAACCGCGCAGTTGACGACTTGAAGCGGTTTCGACTGCTCCAACTTCCGTGTACGGCAGCAATGAATATATATAGTTCACTGCGCGGTCGCGGCTTCAAGCCGTCGGTCTAAACTGCTTGAAGCGGTCCGTGTACGGCCGCCCTAAAAAGAAAATTTAAACTGTGTATATTTTAACCGACTGACCGGTTGGCTTGGTTGGTAGTGCCGCTGCCTTCCAAGCTAGAGGTCGTGGGTTCGATTCCCACCCGGGGCAAATATTTGTGTGATGAACATAGATGTTTGCTCTGTGTCAGGGTGTTAATTATCTATATAAGTATTTATTTAAAATTATATAATATGTATATTTATCAGGCATCTGGTTTCCAATTTCCATAACACAAGCGAAAGCTTAGTATGGGATCAGATCGTGCCGTGTGTGAAAATTGTCCTGAAATATATATTTAATTTATTTTATATTTATTTAATAAATCTATTTTACAGCTACGTCTAGAAAACAAAAAGCTCAAAGACGATATAGTGCGTCTATCTCAAACAGATATACTTACAAACGGTGACGTGAAGTCTGGCGCGTCGTCCACAGTGGAGTTTGTGACGTCACCAGATGATGATACTATCAACAAGTTGACAGCACAATTGGAATTAGTTGAAAAACAACGGAGACAGGTATGTTATATGTATGGTGGAGTTAAAACAGATTTAAGTAATCCCCTACTAATATTATAAGTGTGAAACTCTCTCCTTAACGCTTAAATCACATAGCCATGCACGAAATTTAGTACAAATATATGGTAGTGAGAAAGGACATAGGATAGGTTTTATCCCGGAAATCCCTTCCATCCCTTCCCCTTGGATATTCATTCGAAGTGGACGTCTTTTTTGTTTAGATTTAAATTTAAAAATAATTTATATCAAAGTAATTCAGTGTGAAATAATAGGAGTGCATAAAATAAAAGCAGTGTTGCTCAAGTGACGCGTGATCAACTCGCATAAGTAAGTTAATCTAGCAGAGGTCTCGCTTAACTGGACGGAATGGTTATTTGTATGAAATCACCGATCGACGACCATTATACAAGACCTCTCCGCTTGTAATGCATAAACGATAACTGTTCGATACTTCTGCTTTCCTAGTACATTTGTTTCCTACTTGGAGTGTTATTTTAAATGAAGATAAGTTTGGAACTAAATAAATTGTAATTAAAAACACCACCTACTATTTTATGATATCCTGGTATATGAGTGCATATATTTTATAAAATAAAAATGCCGCTTAAACGAACTCCTCCAAAAACTAAACAAATGATTAATATTACTTCCGAGAACATTTCATCTGCTGCGACAGATACCGAGACGGAGGGCGCCACTTGTATTATGAAGCAAAGAACCCGTACACGGAAAAGACAGCATGATGACGAATTGTCCTTATTTATGACAGAAATGAAGAAAACTTTTGATGAATTTAAAGAAACTGTTATGTCGGATCTCCATCGGTGCCTGAATGAATTCAAAGAAGAACAAGAAAAAAAGTTTTCTGAACTAAATAGCACTGTGTGTGAAATTAAATGTCAAAATAGTTCTATTATGGAGACTGTCGCTTTCATTTCTAAGCAATATGATGATATGAAAATAAAATTGGATTTATTTGACAAGGAAAAGAAAGAATACCAACACCGTATTAACTTACTAGAAAGTAAAATTGAACATTTGGAAAGAAATCAATTCTTATCAACTATAGAAATTAGAAATATACCTCCACAAAAAAAGGAGAATACGCATGATCTCTTAGGAATTGTATCAAAAGCCACGAAACTAATTGGTGTTCCGCTTAATCCGAATGATATTTCTAACATCTTTCGCATAGGTTCGAAACCAGAATCAAAACCAATAGTGGTTAAGTTCTCAAACGTTTTTATAAAGGAAAAGGTTTTGTCAGGTTTCAAGAAGTACAACAAAGATCAACAGGAAAACAAACTATGCACAGCCGATCTAGATATTGTTGGTAATAGCAATAAAATATATATGTCGGAATATCTCACTCCTAAAACAAAAAGACTATTTTTTCTTGCTAGAGATTTTGCTAACACATCTGGCTATAAATTCTGCTGGACTGCGAGTGGAAAAGTGTTTCTACGCAGGAAAGAAGGTTTACCACCAATTAGAATCGAAAGAGAGGAAGATTTGGATCAACTTAAAGCCCATCATAAACAGGATTAATATATACATTTTAGACATAACTTCTCTTCATTCTGTAATTTATGTTATATTAGTAATTTTTTTCTATCATTGTTTAATTAACTGTAAAATCTACTTGAGCACGTATAACGCTAATATTATATATTTAATACACTCATATTACAACACAAAAAACACACCTAAAGACTCACACAAACACGTTAACATATCATCTGTTTTACGTATAATCTCAGCATGTATCATAATATTTATATCGGGTTTTATAGTATGGCATTTATTTTTCAACTCTTTATGTGGTCTAATCATGCACTCTTTCAGACTTATTTACAATAGTTGCTTTATTACTGTTCTTTATATTATAAAACTTAAAAATGGCTTCGTTAAATGATATTCAAGTAGATCTTGATATGGTGACGATAGCTGACTCAAGGGTTTGCGATCCTGACCAGTGTATCACTTTTATGGACTGTGTAAATGATAAACTAAAAATAATGACGCATAATATTCGTAGTATATACAAAAACATGGATCAATTGGAGCTCCTATTAGACAGTATGGGGTTAGATTTAGATGTACTGGTCCTTACGGAATGTTGGTTGTCTGAGGAAAAAGATCCTCCTAATCTTAAAGGCTATAATCATCATTTTTCATCCCATAATATTAACCAAAATGACGGTCTTACTTTATATATCAAAAGCGATTTTAAATATCATGTAAGGGAACCGAAATTTGATGAAGCGAATTGTCTAATTCTAACTGTTAATGACTGCGCTATTATTGCTGTCTATAGGCCTCCATCATTTCGTTCCACTGATACATTTTTAAACGGCTTGGAAACTGTTGTGAAGAGTGTGAAACATGTTAAAAATATAGTTTTAATCGGTGATATGAATATAGACATCAAAACAGATTCTAGAGACAAAAATTCGGGTTCCTATCTAACTCTAACCTCTCAGCTAGGTTTATTGCCAGCTCATACCATACCTACAAGAGAATTAAATTGTTTGGATCATGTTCTTTTAGGCTCTCATTGTAATGCTCAAGTATTTATTATAAATTCTTTCATAACTGATCATAAACCGATTGTGCTCACAATGGACACCGATGCACGTGCTGTCAAACCTATGATCTCTGAAAATTCTGTAAATAGGACTGATTGGGAAGAGGTTTCTCGTGATCTAGATAAAATCGATTATACTACTGTCTTACAGGCTACGAACGCAAACACTGCTGCAAACATATTAGTTGACACCATTAAGGAAATTATCCAAGCTCACACTAAAAAAATTATTAGATCTAAGCGCAAAAAAATTCTTAAGCCCTGGATAACCCCGGGTATACTAAAATGTATCAAAAACCGCGATAAATTGCACATTAAATCTAAAAAACAGCCTAACAACGAAATTTTAAAGTTAACTTATACTAGATACAGATCATTTTGTAATAAATTGCTGAAAAATGTCAGAAAAACTTATGAGAAGTCTAAATTGCAAACATCCCTTAATAATCATCTCTGTCAAACTCACTGTGACAAGTACGTTGTTCCCTTAGTTCTTTCCAAGTTTTAAATATAATTATCGCACAAACACTTGTTAAAAACATCCCATTTTAGTGATAACCACTTATTAAAACTATCAGCTGTTGTGAATTATAACAATCGTGCATTAATCTTCCGTAACATTCCATATTCCAAAGTGTACTGTCGTCGTGTTCTTATCTATAATACGTCATCGTCGTTGCGAGCGCTTGCCGGGACTACAAACCTTCGGCATGGATAACATAATATGTAAACGTTGTGATGAAAATGTTTTAGACGGTGCGATATGCTCACTGTGCCATGTTACTTACCACTATTACTGTGTGAGCTTAACGGAGGTAGGTTGGCGAAGGCTCGGAAACAGACAATCATCCTGGATGTGCCCAGAATGTAGAAAGAGCCCGCTTCAAATAGGCATGACTTCCAAAAATTGTACCTCACAGGATGATACTACGCCCTATCGTGTACAATTAACAAGAATTGAAGAGATGCTCGCACCCCTAACATCCTTGCCAGGGCATGTTGAACAGTTACGGCTTGAATTAAATGATTTAACATCGAAGTTTAATGCGAATGTTATTGAAGAGGTTTACACCCGATTGGCCGATATCGACCAAAAATTGAGCGTTGTGGAATCCTTAAAGGATGAATTAAAAAGATCTAAAGCTCAGATCGCCAGCTTGGGTAATCAAATCCAGACCATTCATTCTGATATTGCAAAAAAAGACACCATTATATCTAATTTGGAAAAAAAAGTATCGGTGATAACTACTGAACACCAACGTTCACAACAGAAAACGCGTTTTCTAAATATAGAAGTTGTCGGCATTCCTGAAAAATCTAACGAAAATTTAATCGATTTACTTCTTCGTCTATCAACTATACTGGGCTCTAATCTAGGTAAAGACGATATCGAGTTTATCACAAGAGTACATTCTATTCGTCAAAAACCAGGCCAACCTAAGAAAATTATTGCCAAACTCAAAGACCGAAGATGTAAGGATGACCTATTAGCCAATTTCAGGAAACATAACAAACAAAATGGTCTTACTTCATGCGACCTTGGCTTCACTGAGAATTCGATGAAGATTTTTGTCAACGAACACCTCACAATTGCCAATAAAATTCTCTTAAATAATTGCAAACTGCGCGCAAAGGAACGTAACATTAAATTTGTTTGGGTGAAGAACTGCACTATTTACATGCGCCGTAACGAAAAATCACCACCAAAAGCAATTACATCTGAAGAAAACTTGATGGATTTTTTAGGGTCGCTTTAATAGTTACATATTATTCACTATTATGGTTTCAAAAACTTGTTATATTGGTAAGACGTACCCATACATATTTAAATTATAATCATCTAAATAACACTACAATATTACACTTCAAAACTTCATCCATAATTTTTGTTTGCTTTAATTTTAAAATTTTCATTATATTTAATAAATTACTCCAGAATACCAAAGGTTTAGTATCTCTTAACATCTATGCTTACTGCGTTAATATTACAAAGTACCCGCAAAACTACAACTTTTTTGCTTATAAGAAACGTAATAATGATCCGATAATTGTTCATTTCAATTTTATAGTTAATAGGTATGAATTGTTTTATATTATAATATTTTGTGCAACCGTGACTCAAGATCTCAATTTACATCATCAACAATCATTTTATCCACTTCACAATTTAGTACAATGGAAGGCTTAAATACACTAAACATTTATTATCAAAATGCCCGCGGTTTGCGCACAAAATTACATTCACTATATAAAAACATTGAAAGCAGTACTTACGACATAATAATCATTACTGAAAGTTGGCTTTGTGACGGTATTCTGGATTCTGAAATATGCAATAACAACTATGACGTATTTAGGTTTGACCGTAAGCACAAAAAAAGGGGCGGAGGTGTGTTGATATGCGTTAAAAAAATTCTTGCGGCATTTTGTCACAATATAAACTGCCCACAACTTGAGAGTGTATGGCTTACAATACCTAAATCTTCTTTTAATGTCAAGTCTCGCTATAACAGCAGTGACCTACATGTTATAGGTGTTTATATTCCACCTAACTCTGACGCTCCACAGCTACTTAGAGATTTTGATAATTCTTTGAAAATGTTTCATAGTAAAACGTTAAACGACAAATTTTTGGTAACCGGTGACTTTAATCTTCCATTTATTAGTTGGTACAGAGACTTTAGTTTTAATTTTACAAAACAATGTAATACAGAACTTTCAGATTCTGCTTTAAACTTGTTAGGTACATTTAATTTATTAGGTTTAAAACAATATAATTTATTTCAAAATAGCTGTGGTAATATCTTGGACCTTCTGTTATCAAATACACATTTATATTGTAATATATGTCATGGACCCCTCGTAAATGTTGATCAATATCATAGCCCTTTAGAATTTGTTATTAAAGATTTATATATAAAACCACTTCAAACTAAAGGCCAAGTTATAAAAAAGTACTTTAAGGCCGATTATGATACTATAAACTGTAAGCTGAAAACCATTGACTGGCATAGTCTCTTGCACTCGGGTTCTGTTAATGATGCTGTCAAGAAATTTTATGATATTGTTTATTCTATTATTGAATCGTATGTACCAACTGTAAAGCTTTCATCACGTTACAGGTATCCTAAATGGTATACACCTGCACTTATAAATTTAATTAAGGAAAAATCTAAAATACATACAAAATGGATACGCTTTAAAAATCCTCGCGACTATAGTTCTTTTTCTTTGCTAAGAACCCGAGTTAAGAAGTTACAGTCAGAATGTTATGATAAATATATATCTCGTTGTCAAAGTAGTATTAAAACATCACCTAAAGAATTCTGGACTTATGTTAAAAACAAACGCTCTAATCACGGCATTCCCCAAAACATGTCTTATAAAGGCTGCTTATTGACTAATGGTCAAGACATCTGTAATTCTTTTAACGAATTTTTTCAAAGCGTATTTCAGCAATCTGATCAGTCCACCCCTACATTTTCTAAGGAGGCCGATATCTCCGATAATCTCAATTACATTGAAGTCAATGAGAAACTTCTTCAAAAACTGTTGCAACAGTTAGATCCACAGAAAGGCGCTGGTACGGATGGAATACCTTCAATTTTCATAAAAAAATGTGCAACTGGTTTGATGACTCCTTTGCTAATACTTTTTAAACGTTCTTTCTCAGATGGTATCTTTCCGAGTCGATGGAAGGAAGCACAAATAGTTCCAATTCATAAAAGTAAATCAAAATTGGACATAACAAATTACAGAGGTATATCTATTCTTAATGTATTAGGTAAAATTTTGGAACGTATCGCTTATGATAACATATATTATTTAGCATTAAAATGTATTCCTCATAATCATCATGGTTTCATTAAATCACGTAGCGTTACATCCAACCTTCTTGAATTTACTCATTCTATCAATATGGATTTAGATGACAAGTCACAAGTCGACGTCATCTATACTGATTTCGAGAAGGCATTCGATCGGGTCGACCATAATATATTGTTGACGAAACTTTATGCCATCGGCATAAGAGGAAACCTCCTTAGATGGATTGAATCATACATAAGGAATCGTCATCAAGCTACAGTTATCGGTGGATTCCGATCAAACTTTATTAAAGTAACATCCGGTGTACCGCAGGGTTCGCATCTCGGCCCCTTATTATACAACGTATTTCTTTACGATTTATCTGATTGTTTTCTTGATTCCAAGTTCCTTGTATTTGCAGACGATAAAAAACTTTACAAAAAAATCAACAGTCTAGAAGACTGTATTAAGCTGCAAGGCGATCTCGATCGACTGACACTGTATTACAAAACTAATAAAATATCTGTTAATATTAGCAAATGCCAATTAATTACTTTTACCCGGAAAAAAAAGGATGTCATTAATTTCAATTACAAACTAAATAATGTATCACTCGAAAGAACAACACAGGTTAGAGACTTAGGTGTTATTCATGACATTAAACTTACGCATAACGATCATGTTGAATTTATTATACAAAAAGCGTACAAAAATTTAGGTTTCATACTTCGGACTTGTGATGCATTCACAGATATCTTATGTTTAAAAGTGCTGTATTTTTCGTATGTGCGAAGCGTACTAGAATTTGCGAGTCCGATCTGGCGTCCCTCTTATCGCTGTTATATTGACCGCTTGGAAAATATTCAAAAAATATTTGTTAGAAAACTTAATTTTATATCGAAGACCTCTAATTGTGCTAATTACCTTGAAGGATGCTCTCTCCAAAGGATTAATACACTCGAACAACGGAGAGATATTATCGACATGATGCTGCTTTACGACATAATGCGTAATAGACTGGACTGTCCAAATATTCTCGGTAATATCTCACTACAAACACCGTCATTACGAACAAGGCATTGCCAACTATTAAAGGTTCCCCTTGCTTCAACCAAACACCTGCAAAATTCTACACTCTTCCGTCTACCTGATATTTACAACAAGAAATTCTCAAGTGTTGACATATTTCATCTCTCCCGTAACAGTTTTAAAAAAGCAGTAACAGACAATATCACCAATTCAATAATTTCTTAGTTTACCTTTAAACATTCTCACCACACTACACCATTATACACTACACACACAGTACACACATTCACACATCCATACCAAACATTCTATAATGGGTACGTTTTCCTCTTTTTTTTTTGTATATCATGTCCAAAAAAAAAAAAAAAATAATAATTTTTTCCACTTTATCATTGTAATAATTAATGTAAAACTACTGTCACATTAATTGTCTTATTATTGGTATTCCTTTTTATTGGCGTATTGTTTTGTTAAAGTTAATTATAAATATTGTAATACAAATAGCTGTAAGGAATCTATGTATGTAAAAATAAATAAATAATAAATAATCCAAAACTTTTGTGGCGGTCCATAAAAGAAATTGCTCAAATGAATATTAATAAAAATTCCCCAACACCTTTAATAAGCGGTAAAGATTCTCCAATAAATACATTAAATAATATTAATAGGTATTTTTCAAACATAGGCCGGAAATTAGCTGAAAAAATTCCTGATTGCTCTAGTTCCCAGTCACAACATAAAAACGTAAATTTTCATCCACCCTGTAATTCATTTGTACTGCTACCTACTAGTGAATCCGAAATTTTATCAATAATAAATAATTTAAAAAATGATTCTGCTACTGGCTGGGATGGTATACCTACCCATTTAATCAAAATGAACAAAAATATTTTGGCTAAGCCACTAACTAAAATTTTCAACCTATCCATTGAAACTAGTAGTTTCCCTAACTATTTTAAGAAATCTCTCATAACCCCGGTATTTAAGGGCGGTGACAGGAACAGTGTCGAAAACTATAGACCTATATCAGTTTTACCAGTTTTCAGTAAAATTTTCGAGAAAATTATAAATAAGAGATTAATGAACTTTTTTACTATTAACAAGCTTATAGCTCAAAATCAATTTGGTTTTCAGGCGGATAGATCTACAGAGGGAGCAGTATTGGACTTAACTAATTATATAACCAATAGGCTAGATAAAAGAGAAAAATGTTTAGGCATTTTCCTCGACTTAACCAAGGCTTTCGACACTGTTTCTGTTCCCATCCTTTTGTCTAAATTGGAAAGTTTTGGAATACGCGGGGTTGCACTTGATCTTTTTACTGATTATTTAACTGCCAGAACTCAAAGAATTAAAATAAATAATCTTGTGAGCACCGATATGCCTGTATTTTATGGCGTTCCGCAAGGCAGTGTACTCGGACCTAGTCTATTCTTAGCCTACATCAACGATCTGTGTCTTCTAAATTTAAACTGTTGTAAAATAATTACATTCGCGGATGACACGGTCCTGCTTTTTAATGGTACAAGTTGGAGGCATGTTTTTCACAACGCGCAAAGTGGTTTTCAAATCATACTGGACTGGCTTCGTTGTAATAAGCTCACAATAAACCTTAAAAAAACTAAGTGTATTAACTTCAGTTTAAAAAATGATGTTTTGCCGATCGACCTCTCAATCAAAGCTCATACTTGTAATTATAACAACATAAGTTTGTGTTCTTGTCATACAATTGAGATTGCTAATAATATTAAGTACCTAGGGGTTATTCTAGACTCCCGTCTGACGTGGCAATTGCATATCGATAATTTGTGTTCTCGTACTCGTAAACTGATCTGGACCTTTAAAAAACTACGACAGGTAGCTGAACTTAACCTACTTAAAACTGTTTATCTTTCTCTCTGTCAGAGTATACTTAGGTATTGTATTGTAGCTTGGGGTGGCACTCATAAAACTATTCTTCTACCTTTAGAGAGATGCCAGAGGTCAATACTTAAGGTGTCAGCTTTTAAGCCAGTTCGTTTTCCCACAAAGGTTATATACAGGGTGTAATCGTTAAGTGTGCACAGGTGATTATTCCGTAACTATTACAGATATCAAAAAACTTTAAACTGATATCGAAAGTACTTAACCTAATGAGTAAAATGGCCATAATAAATTTTTAAAAATAATACGAGAAATATCTAAAAAATTAACTTTAAACCCTCCCATACATTTAGTATGAGATATGAATATCCCATGTACATGGGTTGATCCAAAAGTAATGATAATCAATATTAAACAAGGTCATTACAGTTAAAATAATTATGTATTTCTCTAGATAGTCTTCTAACTAGATAATATACTTCGATATTTTTTTTCCTTAACTTAGAAAAAAAAAAACTTTGACTTCATCTACAAAAACCCCTCAAAATCGGCCATCACTTCGCTGTCGTCTTAAAATTTCTTGTATCGACGGTGTTTCTTGTGCCGAGGTAAGAGATAGAATTAACTAGGAGCTAGATCTTACAAACAGGGTGGGTGTTTAAGCATTTTCAATGCCGATTTTTGATTGGCAGCCATCGCAACTGACGCTTTGTGATCTGGTGCGTTGTCTTGGTGAACCAACATTCAAGACCGAAGTTTGCCATGTCTCTTTTTCTTACTAACCTACCCGCAATCTTTTAATTTGGTCTGTGTAGTAAGAGCCCTGTGTAGTAGTGGCTACCTTCTTAAAATATTCCACATTTCTTCAGCGTCCCAAAAAACTACGGCTTTAATCTATCCCACTAATTTTCACTTTGAAAATCTTCACCGTCACTTTGGAAGCTCGCATCCAGGCCATTGATTGTTTCTTGGTTTCAGCATAAACATGGTGAACCCAGGTAACGCCCATGGTCACAAATCAAAAATCTCATTAAAAATTTAGAAATTCACCCTCTAAATGTCGAATCGTTGTTTCTTCTTTTCGTCGGGAAACATTCTGGCTCGCACTGTTCACATTAAAATTAATGTTAATATGTACTTGGAAACGTGGCCTGTAGATATAATTTTTTTGTGATAACTTAGTGATTACATGAGCAAGCATAAAACATTTATTTTATATTTTTATTTGCACAGGAAATACCCAATTATCATTACTTTTGGATCAACCTATACATTTAATATGAAAGATTTTAGCTTTTTTTTGTTTTTTTGGTTTTCTGCTTTAATTACTTCGCAAATTTGGAGGGAAGTTCATTTAGAAACTGTAAATAGACCTCCTCATTGTATTGCACAATAAGGACGTCACTTCGAAAATCTACTATGAATACAAAATGTATGGGAAATAAATTGTATGGGAGCGTTTAATGTAACATTTTTGGTTATTTCTCGTTTTATTTTTAAAAATTTATTATGGCCATTTTACTCATTAGGTTAAGTACTTTCGATATCAGTTTAAAGTTTTTTGATATCTGCAATAGTTACGGAATAATCGCTTGTGCACACTTAACGATTACACCCTGTATAATTTATTCAATGTATTATCTATTAGACAACTCTATATATTAGACACTGTCCTTAAATTCCATAATCTAATAAACATTAATGTAAGTTTCTCTAACATAAACTTAACTCAGCGTTCAACTAGAGATGTAGTAAAACATCAAACTTTCAATACGACCTTTTTCCGTAGGCAATTTCTATATTTGGGACCACACTTATATAATGTAATAAATAAAGAGTTGAAAATATTTAATTTATCACGATATAAAAGTAAAAAAACTATAACTAAATGGCTGCTCTCAAAGGATTACTACTACACAGAAAATGTAATTATCTCTAAGACCCGCTGTTAACGTGAGAGTCTATATAAGTTATTCAAACGTAAACACATTCTACTCATGCTCTTCTACCATTATATGAACCCACACTCCTCCAATCATGCACACACGTAAGACATGTCACACACACACACACACTCACACTCACACACTCATACACTCACAAACACACCCACAGACACAACTTTTACATTATATATACTATATATATTTTACTTTATTCTCTGTTTAAATTACGTCACTATATTTCTCAACTGTAACATGGAAGGACATCGGTACCTGTAATACAGACTATAGTCTAGTACGGGACCATCGTTTTTGTATATTTTGTAATTGTGGTTGTGAAATAAAGATATTTTTATTTATTTTTTTTTTTTATCCCGGAAATCCTACAGAAACAGGAACTATGCGAGTTTTGCTAAATGGGCGAAGCCGCGGGCGAAAAGCTCGTATTTATATAATTTTTACAATATTCTATCCTACTTATTACTTCCTACAAATATTATAAATGCCAAGTCTGTGAGGATAGATTGATGATGAATGTATGTTTGTTGCTCTTTCATGTAAACACCTCTGAACGAATTCTAATGATGTACTAGAATAAATAACACAGGTGCTATAGAAATACTTGCTTTTGCGGATGAAACCGCGCGGCACAGCTAGTATGCCGCAAACATATGGATAAAACTACTTTGGACCGATTTTGCTGTATTTTTACCCAGTTAATAGTTTATACTGTAACAAAAACATTTTCAATAAATAATAATTTTTTATCGTTTTTTCAGGTTATAGTAGAAAATGAGAAACTAACATGGCAGAAAGAATCCTTAGAACATATAGTCGATGCGACGTCTAAAGAAAGGGATGATGTTAAAGAGAAATTGAAGAATATTGAGGTATAATTATTTTATTTTGCAGTCACTTATTAAAGTAAGTATTAGACCGGGAGATAGTGACAGAAATTATTGGGTCATTTGTACCACAATGGTGGTTCTTCAGGGGTCTTAGTATGCAATGACAAAGAAAAATGATGGTGGTTTTTGATAGTTAAAAGTGTAAGATTAAAAAATACAAAACTGCTGCATCTATTTTGATAATATATTGGGTTGTTTCAGTTGGAGTTCTCACATTATAAATGCGGCATGAACAATATGGTCAAGAATTATAAGGAGCAAGTAAAAGAATTGAACACAAAACTACAAGAGGCTTCGAAAAATGTAAGTGTATTAAATTTTTTTTACTAAAGGTACCATGCTATTTGGTATGGTGCCATTTTCGTATATTTCTTAACTATTTATTTATTTAGAGATATTTTTCGAGGTTTTTTAAATTAAAATTTTACTCCTAGTAAGTACATAGATATTTTGAAAAAAAAAAATCTCAATTGGGATATGGCAACATATTATAATAAATTTTAAGAATTTATTTGCATAGAAATCAAACCAATAATTAACCATTGTACAAATAAAATTAACTGTTATAACTGTGCTTCAGGAAATTTCTCCTCAAAATTATGTACACCAGATTTAGAATACGCTACAATAAGCCTACAGGCTTAGGGCGTATTCAGAATGAAAGCTGGAAACTTATAAGCGCTTACCGGCTCTTGTCAGCGCTGGTAACCCGCGCAGGAAAATATATGAACAAGCTCCAATAAGCGCCGACAAGTTCCGACAAGCGTCAACAGGCGCTGGGCGTTGCCATATAAAATTTTTATTAGTCTGCTTCAACCTGCTTCCTTTGTGTAGAACGAACCAGCGCTGACAAGCGCCGGTAAGCGCTTATAAGTTTCCAGCTTTCTTTTTGAATATGGCCTTATATCGAAAATATTTTTCAGGATACTTCGAGTTCTGAAATAACTAAAAGAGATGAAGTTATTAAACAGCTAAATGGGAAAATAACGGCTCTTCAAACTGAATACAAGGCGGCACAAATGAAAATATTAGATTTGGAGAATATTAAGGTAAGGTTGTGGTGTTGGAAGTAAAATTGCAAGGTCGCGTCATGGCAATACCGTCACGTCATGGAGTAAGGCGACGATTTTGGTATCTTTGAATCTTGCCAAAGAAGTTTCACTTCTGACACGTGTTTTCGTCACTCTTTTTTATCTAAATATGTATATATGGTTTTTTTTTAAACCAAAATTAAACAAATTGCTCTATTTTTTGCAATTTGGTTAACTTTGATCTGAGACAAAAAACTGTTTTAACTTATATATTATTCTGTTTTTTCCCAAGAAAAAATGGCAGTTAAAAATTATTCAAATCATTTTTAATGAAAGCAATTTATTATGTACATTTATTGTTAATTTCAGTTGGAGTTTGCACAATACAAATGTGGTATTAACGATATGGTGAAAACGTATAAGGAACAAATACAAGAATTAAACCTAAGGATTAAGGATGTACAGAAAATTGTGAGTGAAAATACTATATTTGATTCTAATGACTTTGCTTATAAATTGTTACATATTATAATACCTGAATGTTAATGATAATAAAATGTTTAAAATTTATCAATTTAATTATATTATTAATGTAGTATTGGAAAATATATTATTCTGTATTGGTATTAAATTGTTGTAGTCTTAAATTTTAGTAATTAGAAAGTGATTTAAAGAAGATTCCTTTAAAAAACGTCTTAACCTTTAAAGGTCTTCAAGGGTTTGACTATGAAAAGTGCATTCTAAAAATCTGTTTTTATAGTAATACTTTTTGTAATGCTATAAAATACACTGGTCATCAAAAAAATCGACCCACCTACACTATGTTTGCTATTTATCGATTATTTCACAAATAAGTCGTCTTATATTGTTGTATTTTGTTGTAAGGGTCTGATAACATGCTAATCATTATGTTTGTCGTAAATTTTACTGCACTTAATGCTTCTTAACAAATTTTTATACAGAAATACTGTACAGTGTTGTTTTGACGGTTTACGGCGGGACAAATTATGCCCGTGTTCCCAGTTCTAAAATGACTTTTTTCGGGATCTCTTGTTTATAACGTTAAGTTTAATAATTCATGCTGTAGATTTGATAAATTTTGTCTCAAAATAACGGATACTACTGTAGCTGAGGGGGCCCAAACTGTGGCTCTACTAAAACAGGGGTTATGTCAACTTGCCGTGGCTAAAAAGTAAAATCTGAGCTGTTTTGCAGTTCGATGAGTTTACCAAAGGTTTCTAGAGACTGGGCAGTATCGATGAAAACATTGATCTGCAAGAAATAGGGCGGCAACTCAAAGGGACGACCCCTAGATAATGTAATCAACTCTACAAAATCGACATCTGTCTGGTGTAGATCTCTAGTGACGCCTGCGTGAAGATAAGGAGGTGGGTATAAATGACAGAACTGTTAGAAGAAGACTTTAGGAGTAGAACCTAAGACCACACACGCCAGAAACAGGGCCACAATCAGCCACAGCTCATCGACAAACCAGACTTCAATTGACTCGAAATCACGCAAACTGGACTATAGGCCAATGGGAGTCAGTACTTTTGGGTGACAAGATGCGAATGACTTTATATGGTGCTGATAGACGTTTTTATGTCATGCGATGACCAGATGAACGATTTGTTCAGGGCTAGGTAAGAGAAACGGTTGATTATGATGGAGGCTCTGTAAAGTTCTAGAGTGGCATTTCTTTGACAAGACGCACGGAGCTTGACGATAAAAAGATGCTCATTAAATGCTGTTCAATACATTACCGAGGTTTTGGACTATCATATGGTGTAATATGCCGGCTGTATCTGCAAAAACTTTGAATCTATGCATGATAATGCTCGGAAACACGTAGAGCGAATCGTGATCCAGTATTTGGAAGCGGTCCGCATTACAGTTACACTCTGGTTAGCAAAAAGTCTCGATTTAAAACCTACAGAGCACATGTGGGACAGTTAAAAAATAAAGCTTAGAGCTCGTAATTCAGCCCCTACAACAATAGGAGACCTGAAAACCGCCATGAGGGAAGAATGATAACGAATTCCTCAAGAGACCATCAAAATCTTGATTATTTCTTTAAAATGGTGAACGCAGGCTATCATTCCAGAAAGAAGAGAAAGTACTGAGTATAAATTCGAAGGAAACATGATCATAAGTTTCATGATTACAAAATAAACTGCATTTGAAATTAAATAAAGAAAAAGCTGAAAATTGAGGATTTTGATCTTTATTCGAAATTGACAATTTTTTTTATGATGTTAATGATTTTATGTGTTTATATTCGTGTAAATATGCACGTTTAATTAATCAGTTCAGTTTCCAAATAAATTTTTTCTTTAGTTTGTGAGAAAACCGCAATTTTCCGTAAAAATGCAGGTGGGTCGATTTTTTTGATGACCAGTGTAGTTTTATAACTTAAGCATATTACTTTTTATGCTATAATTAAATTATAGGTATTCCAACCAGTATATACAACAAGCGATGGTGCTGAGAAATCTTCGCAATATGCTGGCTACTTGACAAACGTGCAAACGTATAATCGTACACTTAAGCACTTAGCTGAACACTTAAATAACTTGACCAGTGGGTAAGTTACACATTTATGTTATTTTATGTTTGTGGCTTTATTTTAAGCTATATTATTTTATCTCAAACTTTGAGCGCAGCGACCGAATGTAAATTCCGTAACGAAAAACCTAACACCCCCCACTCCAACTGGCACAGCGATGCGATGCTATGCAATAGCTTTACCGCGGCAGTCCTCGAGTGTCACACGTATTTTTTATTATAATATATAGGATGTAGAAATACCCGTCTAAAAAGATTGAAGTTTTTGGGAAATTATGGTGTTTAAATACAAACAGTAGAATTATTACCTAAATAAATAAATACTTATATAAAATAGGTGGAATTTACTTATTAATTTCCGTAAATTAATGAAGTGATTTTTCTTTAATTTAGTTGTTTGTCCAAACTGGTCCGTTTGTTCATTTTTCACTGTCATAAAAAGGAGCTTCTATGTTCCGATGTACTATGACATATTTATTTAAGAATAATCAGCCATTTCTTCGTCACTTGTGGACGAAATTTTTTGTTTATTCGAAATTCTATTTACAGTTTTTTTTATTCGTAAAAATCGTGAAAGAAGCGTTTGTCGGACTTTATCGAAGCCTTGCAATTATGTTGTCAAAATTCATCTAAAAATTGTGTTTTTATAATGGTTTTCATTGAAAAATGTTGTTATGGTTTTCAGATTATCCGATGGTCTAGTAAAAGTACTGGGCGCTATAATAACTGCGCAAGAGTTGAAACTGGAAAGGGCCTCGTTAGAGAAACTGCGCAGTAGCCTCGTCGAAGTTAAACAACATATTGAGAAACAACATAGCACTGTTGTTGGTAATATGTGAGTATTATACGCGATTCGCTTCGCATTCGCTTCGTTTTCGCTTCGCTCTTGTAAAATTTTGAAGTGAAACTTCTTAAAAGAGAGTAAAATTTCAAGGTCGCGTCATGGCATTACAGTCACATCATGGAGTGAGGTGACGATTTTGGTATCTTTAAATCTTGCCAAAGAAGTTTCACTTCTGACACGTGTGCTCGGCACACACGCTCTTTATTTGTACATTATAATATTTGTGAACAGTCGCACTCGAAACTTTTATATTCGCGTAAAGTGTAAACTATTATTTCAGTATCACAACTTTTAAATAACAAATCCTACTAATATTGTACATGCGAAAGTTTGTATGTTTGTTTGCAAAATCTGCTGAATCGTTTTTGACAAAATTTGGACAGATATAGCTTGAGGCCAGAGGCATGGACGTATAAAAAAAGACGGACGGTATATCGCCTAAACATTGAGTGAAGCCTAGTAATGGCGGCGAAACATCCATGTGTGTGTGCCATGTTGCCATGGCAACAGCAGTCCTGATGACAATGGCGGCTGTATTTTTTTTCTATAAATTTTGCCGTAATAATTTTGTCATTAAAACATAAAAGAAATAACTTGCTTCCCTGTGGAATGTAATCCCTTGTGTTTTGTTATTTAAAATTGTACTGTTGCGACACCATTTAACCACGCAAGACGGCATTTTAAATATTTTTTGTGAAACAGTGACGCAGTTAATCAGTCGGTAGTTCACGACGTAATGGCGGCCGACTAGCTTACTATGGTGAGAGTGTGTGCGTGTTTATTGTCTTTACACGATCGCTAGCTTACTATGGTGGCTTCACGTTGTTTGTTCGTAATACGGCGTCCGTCTTTTTTTATACGTCCATGGCCAGAGGATAAATTTTATCTCGGAAATCCCACAGGAACGGAAGTAACTACGCAGGCGAAGCCGCGGGCGGATAGCTAATTATAAAAGTATTGGAAAACTATTTTTAAACTTTTTAAACCATTTTAATTATATTTGAAAAACATTGCTTACTTTATGGTGTAATAATATTTTTTTTTCAGTGGCGAAGTGAAAGGCACAATGTCTATATTTGAAGGGATATTCAAGGATTACAATGAATTATTGAAGAAGAAGGTCACGAAACAAGATAGTGTGAGTGCAATTTTTGTGTTTTTTTATTTATTATTAATATAAAGCCTTTGATAATTCAAAACTGTTCACATACATATTTGTCAAAATTCTAGTCGAAAGAAACAAATGTTAAAGCAAAACCAAACTTATTAGCATTATTTTAAGGTGCATTGTTGACAAGCAGGTGTTGACAAGTACTAAAAGTATCGGCCTATACTTGCCGTTTACGCTTATACTGTTTAAATTTATTTTACACGATTTTTGGTCGAGCAAGCAAGCGTGTGCGTGTGTGAGCGTGTGTGCGTACATTTGCGTGCGTGTGCTTGTGTGAGCGTGTGTGCGTACATTTGTGTGCGTGTGTGCGTACCTGTATGCGTGTATGTTGCTGTGTTTATTGTTAAGCTATTGCATAGCTTCTATCGCGGGCCTTGAGCGCGGGGACCGAATCGAGAAATTCCGTAACGAAAAAACCTCACGCTCCCCATTCCGACGGGCTCGAAGGTGTGGCTTGAAGGTTTGCTATGCAATAGCTTTACCGCTGCCACACGTCTTTATTACTTTTCTCATACAATTGCAGCCTCCGCCGAGCGCAAGTGTGGAACAATTAACAGCGGCGTTAGTTGCTCGCGGTGAAGATGTGCAAGCGTTAGAGAACGAGATAGCCATGTTGATTGGGAATAAGGAGGACTGCGACTTGTTAAAGGCGCAAGTCGAGTTGTACAGGTTAGTGATAGTATTATAGTCGTATTTTTAATTGAAGAAGCTAACCGACAGCAGCTTATGTCACTTTGTAAATAATGTGGTAATAATTTAAGTAATAGTGATTGAGTTCTCATTCAATCAGATGAATTATATTATTTCTATTTATAATATACTAGCTTACCGCCCGCGGCTTCGCCCGCTTTGTCCAAAACCTAATAAATTACATACTAAAACCATCCTCTTGAATCACTCTATCTATTAAAAAAAACCGCATTAAAATCCGTTACGTAGTTTAAAAGATTTAAGCTTACAAAGGGACATAGGGACAGAGAAAGCGACTTTGTTTTATACTAAGTAGCGATAAAGCTATATCTAATACATATTATAAAGGCGAAAGTTTGTAAGGATGTATGGATGTATGGATGTATGGATGTATGGATGTTTGTTACTCTTTCACGTAAAAACTACTGAACCGATTACAATGAAATTTAGCACACATATAGAGAGTAACTTGGATTAACACATAGGATAGTTTTTATCCCGGAAATCCCACGGGAACGGGAACTATGCGGGTTTTCCTTTGCAAACGCGGGCGAAGCCGCGGGCGGAAATCTAGTAGGATATAAGTTATAGTAGAATGTAATTACAATCGGTTTTTTTTATTTTTACTGTTACGCTGTTTTTTTGTGACGTTGTGTTTGATGTTATTGTTGTGTTTATTTGATGTTATATTGTAACACACAAAATATTCACTTCATGAGCGAGGTAATTTCATTCATTCAGGATTTTATCGATCTTTCACTTTGCCACAACACTATTTTTATTTCAACAAAAACTGACATCACCGTAAACGTCAGTTGACGTCGTCTAATTAAAAATACGACTGTAGTTAACTTACGGTGCATTTACACCAAACGAACAAAGAGCTAGTTCTACAGCAAGATCATACTTTCGTGATCTTTTAGTGTAAACGAAATCTCGTATTCAGTGTTGTTCAGTATAAGAACATTGCATAGAATCTTTTCGAACGCATTAAGAACAACGACAGAATGCTCTGCGACTGTTTATTCAAAAAGAATTTGACATAGTAGAATAAGAATGAGCATTCAATGTTTGCTGTAAATGCACCGTTAGAAGAACACCAAAATTGACGTTACGCTTTAAGTGCATTGAAGTGCGTCGGAGTTGTCGTATGTGAAACTAGTGTAAAGAAGGTTGGTGAAAAAACATGTTAAATTGTTTCAGCTTGATAGCTGTGTTTCTTAAAACGGAATAGCTTCAAGCAGTACAAATCAATATTTACGTAATAATGATTTGTACTGTTTTTATTTTTGTTTATAGAAGCGACTTCGAAGCGGAAAGACAATCTCGCGAAATGATGGCCAGCGAAAAGGAAGTGTTAGCTACTGACCTCAGGGTGTTGCAGAAGAAGCACGAGGAATTAATCAAACACGTAAGTTTTTTTTATAACTTTAATAAAAACTAACCGCCATCGCCTTGAAATCGTCAAAACTAGACCAAATTTAAACATTGAATCTTCTAAATCGGTTCACCCAGTCGAATGCTCTGAAAAACCAAAACGCGCTAATCTCTAGAACTACTGGTCCGATTTGAAAAATTATTTCGGTGTTAGATAGCACATTTATCGAGGAAGGCTATAGGCTATATATCATCACGCTAATACCAACAGGAGCGGAGCAATGCGGGTAAAACCGCAGGGCTCAGCTAGTTTATACTATCACCGAACTTTAATTAAATCCGTCTTTTTTCTTACATACAAACATAAAGGCTAATAAAAGCATGTTAAAACGTTTTTATTTGTTTTTTCACAGTTAGAAGAAGTGCGTAAAGCAAGTCCATCCATATACAGTACTACTAAAGCCAAAGCGCAGAACGGAACACAGAGTACGGCAAAACGAATTACTTCCAATGAACAAAGAAATGCTACAAATGCTACTTCTGTGAATACTACTTCTGTGAAAACTACTTCTGTAACTACTCCTGGGGCTACTGCTGGAGCTACTGCTAGAGCTACTGCTGGAGCTACTGCTGCTTCTGGAACTACTGTGAAGAAAACAGTGAGTTTCTTTTTTCGATTTTTTTCAATTGTTTAATAATTTACAGTAATGAAAAATAGGCGATATTTTTTTATGCTTAAATGATACTTCTATGAAAAAAAAAACGCCTAAAATAACTTTAGGACTATAAAAACTAAATCCTTGTGACGTGTCTTTTTGTTGATAATAGATCAGGTTTTTAAATCTATCTAGCTGTCCGTTCTCCAAAAATATATTACTTCCATTTTGCAATTTTTATGTTCCTTTTTTGTTTTTTTTCAATTCCCGACATTAGCACGTTCAAACCATCTCTTCAGCCAAACATATTTATTTATTATTATTAATAATAAGGTGAAAAAGAAGAAACCGTTGGAGCAACAGCAAGAGAACGGCGTACACGAAACTACGCCACCGCCGCTGCGATACGACTGTCCAGTGTGCGACAAGCCTTTCAAAACTTTGATATTGTTACAGCAACATGTTGATAGTTGTCTATTATAACCTCAAAAGAAATAATTAAAATAGTCAAAAAATATATAAAAATACAACTGACGTAAAATGTGGCTAATTTCGCACATTTCGTAGTGCCCATAGAAATCTAAATAACAAGACACATAGAAGTGCTGTAATGTCATAATTCGTATGAAAACCGCTGTCGCCAAAATCAACACATTCAAACCGAAAGCTAAACAGTACACACAAGTAAACTATGCCTTTTATTGGACAGCTTGATTTTAGTGAAAACTAACTTATCTATTAAATTAAGCTTTTGAATATGTATCCTAACGCACGAATTTACGGTTTATTTTAGAATAACATCCCTAAGTATATGAGACTTTTTGGTCCAATACGAACAAACGTGATAATAAGAATGGTCGACTGTGTCATTCATTGTTATTTCGATTACTATGGTGACACTCGTAATACTTGTAAATATTCTATAATTTTAAGGAAAAACGACATTATTTCTAAAAAAAAATATTTTTCGATGAAATATTATTCCTTTATAAGTATAATTACAACTTGTGGAAGAATATCCGCAATGGGAATTGCTGAAACACACCATGTATACACTCATACGTCTCCAGAGCAACTGAACAGTGACGAATGCACTGGTGATGTGCAAATCACCTGAGTGGCGACAAGGTCACGCACGCTTACGACTTCTAGTGTCTTGTTATTTAGATTTCTATGGTAGTGCCACTCCCGAAGCGCTAATATAATCTACGCTGTACGTGGGATAGATTCAAATTCAATTGTATTTATTTGCTTAAATTGGATGCATTTAACAAAACGATCTAGGTTTTTGTAACAATGTTAAAAATTAATTTCTAGTCATCAATTTTGATGTCATTTTTTATGATATGTCTTCAGCAACTCCGCCATTTTGAAAAAAATACGCCAATTTTTAGAAACAAAATGCAGTTAAAAATGGCACATGATGTGTTATATAGAGAAAAGGATGGTTGCCTTTTATAGCACTCGTGTATGGCATTAGTTAGGTGTCGTGATTTCGTCAAAGTGCTTTTATGGCATTTTTTTTTTGGAAAACGTGAAAAATTTAATATCTTCCAAAGGAAAATACTATAGTTATTTTTTTCAAAATACAATTTTTTTAACAGTATACCGATGGAACAGCTATTTAAGATTTAGTTAATTTTATGTGTGTTTTAGAATAACTTAGATAAAATTGCAATTGTGTTCAAAATACATATTGTTATTGTAATAATATATAATTTTAATTTAAGCGTTGATTTTAACATATTTTTGTTGTTTTGTTAAAGTTTTTTAGCATCAAAACTACGAATCTAATATGCATTTTTTTTATTTACTAATATATTTTGTTATTAAATGTATTTTATAGTTTTTTATAATATAATTTTATTATTACATCCTTCCATATTTGATAGGATTTTTGTTTAAAATAGGTGAGATATTTTACAGTGTTTATAAGCATTGTGTCAACTAACAATATGTATATGTATGAGTTTAGATGTTAGATGTTGACGGCATTTATAGTCATTTGAATTTAACTTTATCTAACATAATTTAATTAACCAATTTCTAAAAGAGTTTTTTCTGTTTTTTATATCTGTGCGTTCTTTTTCAGATTTTTTTTGAGAATTGATTTGATGGTTTCAATTTTGATGTTGTTTTTGTATAATGCATGTGATAAAGGCCTATTCAAACTAGAGCGGTATCCTCTACCGCTGGCATACCCCGGACACTCCATACAAAATTATCGTTCTGAAAGTCACACTGTAGAGTGCAAATGTGTGTGTTAACGCTTTAGGGTTCGCACATTAATTGTGACTAGCGTAAAGAAATTCGCGTTTTTCTGATGAAATACAATCGTAAACAGCACAATATCTAACCATGTTCTACGAAAAACGATAATCACAAATCCAAAATAATAAAATTACCTTAAGTCAATTTGATTAATGTTGTCAATCTTCGTTGCGTATCGTCCTTGCAGAAAAATGCGGGCCATCTTATAGCGTGATCGTGCGGGGTGAGGTAAGTGTTTAATTTTGGCGGGAGGCGGAGAGTGTCCGTTCTGTAGCGTTTAGCTACTGTGGCTACTATTATGTATTCTGTGCCGCTGGGTAGCGGTATCCCGATGGATACGTGATTAAATCTCTTACGTAAGTTATTATAGGGACTCTAATCGCGTACCGATCGGCTGTTCGCTACCGTACTCGGATCGGTACGCGATTACATTCTCTATAATATACGTAAGATACGGATACCGCTCTAGTTTGAATAGACCTTAAATCAAGTGTGATTATGACGAAATTTATGTTGTTGTGAAGAAAAACTCTCAATAACCTTTTAAATAGAAATGATGTTGTGTGGTTGTGTATTGATAACTGGTTTTTTTTTTTTAATAATAAGTAATAACTAATAAAATGTTTAATGTTTTTCAGATTTACAAGTGTCCGAAATGCTTACATTTCTCCAGTGACCAATATAAAGTGATGGAAGACCATTTCGACTACTGTCTAGACGACTTTTAAACTATAAACTAGGTAATACGTCGTGTATACGATTTCACATATGATTAAATATTTTTTTTTCTAATTAAAACTATCAAATAAAAATATTACTTACAATCTATTAGAAAAAAATTCGTGGCCTAAAAATTTTAGATAGTTGAGTATATGTGATGAGAATTTTTCTTTGTTTCAATTTTGTTCTGTACTTTACGTATATGTTATAGTAAATGGCAACATTTATACATATAATTTTGATTTTGATTATAATAAATTCTGTTTCAAAAGAAATATCATCTATCCGTTACAAAATTTTTCTGGCTCTAAAAATATATAAAAATTGAGTATAAGTGATGGAAAAAATATTTTTTTAGTTGATTTTGTTCTGTTTTGCAGCCTTTTCTTTTGACTGATTGAATTGTAGAATTTTAATATTTAATAATTATATTCTTTCTTTCTTTAACAAATATTATACAGAGGAGTTAATTGTTTACTCCAATTCATTTCATTCCATAAATAGTAGGTTACTTTAAAAAAAATATACCTATATCAATAGTACACTGTTTTTTCAAACTACTACATATTTATGGAATTTGTCAATTCAAATTATTTTATATGGTAATAATGTAATTTGTGTACAAGAAAAATACATTATTTTTTAATTTTATAAAAATTCAGGTGCTAGAATACATTAGTTTCTAATAGATAAATAATTTTATTTTAGTTTCGCACACAATAATTATACTTAATCTTTAATGATTGATGGAAAAAAAATTGCAAGAAATTGTTAATGTCAAATTTTGATTTTCTCTTATCTATGGTATGTTTACTGATTCACAAACGAATTTCTAATTGGGTCTTAATTTTTTCAAAAGCAAAAATAATAATTTGCGCATATTTCAGTCGAAGCACAAGTAAAAATCTTAAAATAAAAGTAAAATTTATATTTTAAAACAGCTTTGATGCGATCGGAAAGTCGTTTGCGAACACTGATACTAAAGTAAAACTTGTGAAAATTGTTAATAGTAATTTTAAATATCCTGTCAATGAAATATGACAGGCTTCTTCCATAATGTTACCTATAGTGCCATTATTGTAAAGAGAAGAAAATAAATATAAAGTATAGTATCACGTTATAAGTTTCCTATAGATACGGATACAAATGTTATATTTTTAAATATTTACAAGGGTAAAACAATTTAGTATTATTTTATCAACGTTGACATTGTAGGCTGTATAATTTTATGTCATTTGTGATTGTGATAGTAAGCCGAATAAAAATATATTTTAATAATATCATCAGTAATAACTAATAAGTATCGTAATAATGTTTATTTTTACTCTGTTCTCGATGGTTTCTTGGCATCATCTGACATCTACCGTCCGTGACTTTAAGCAAGAAAAAAAAATATCTATGGTTTTTTGTTTTGTTTGATCAAAGACACTGTATAGACAAAACATCTGGATAGATTGAGATACTCTTTGTCCCTAATAACTGTAATATTCCATAAATAGTGTCCGTAAAGATTATTACAAAGTAAACGATGATGCTAAGATATTATTAAGACGGAGTTCAAAGTGTGATTGACAAAAGACTGCTCATGTTATGTGTTAGTATGATTCCTAGGTTAGTTCTTTGTAGTTTCAAATAAAATTAACGCACTGGATCATTTGTGTTTTATTTACACTGCCTTAAAATGACTATTTTTTAAATATTTAAATAAAAAGTAAATATATGGAAATCGTCGGATTAACTTGAGGGTCAGTTTCGTGGCACTCATAGGCAATTGTACCCTTAATGGCATAATGGTGTAATATAATATTTTTATAATTTATTTATAATCTTAACTGGTAGCTAAGCTGTTTAGTTTAGAACGTATCGAGAAATTGGGAAAACTGCGCAAGATTAAGACATGTGCATATAAACATTGCAGCAAGCAGCTAATTAGTTAAATTATTATTTTCACTAATAAACTTTAATTAGGTATTGATGTTATTGGAAACTTTAAATAAAACTATTTTCTCATTTTTAATCTATTATTTCTGCTACAAACAAAATTGCGTCTCCAACTAGAGCTAGCGCTATAATACGACAAAATTGCCAAACATACCTGCACAAAACGAAAACCTGTGCATCATTATATACATGATAACAGTCGTCACACATACGGTCTAGACGAACGAATATGGAAGTATCGTAGACCCCCTTACACTTCAGATTTATGAAGGAAGATTGAAAGTCTGCGAATACAGCTACGATCACCACCACGAACACACCCATAGCCATAAAATACGTCGTAGATTTGTGAAGGTCATTGTATAGAATATTCAGTTTATCCTGAAAATATGTCGCAGAAAACGTCATAAATGTGTGGATCTGTACGGTGTAATATGATATTTTTATGTCATATTAGAGCGGGCAATATAGTTGGTGGATTGCTTGATGGTAACCACCACCGCCCATGAATTTCTGCAGAAGTAGTGCGGCCTTTGCATATGAGCTACCCGTTTTTTATGGTTAGAGGATAGAAAGGCATTGACGACGGGAGTAAGTATGAAATGGATTAGGGGTAAGAAGAGTATACGGGCTTCAGATTATATTTTAATTCAGGTTATTTATAAAGCCAGTGTTTCTGTGAAGTGGGCACAGAAGTGGGGTGGTGGTGGGTATACGAGATAATAAGATGTGCCAATATGTTCGATATTTCCTTATTGGAGTTAGAAATAAGGACATGTGATTTATAATTTCGCAGCTTGTAGCGCAGTCATAGTCTTCTAAATCTCATAGTCATAGTAATCTTGAAAATTTAAACTTTAAAGTATTTCAGTCTCCAGCAGGTATTTTACTTCGGCTGCTTTTGTTTCCACCACGCTTAAACTTTTTGTCTTACTATGTAGGTACGTCCTTATATCTGAAACCTCTTCGTAGACGGATGCAACATATTGTAAAATTTCTGCTTAAATTCAATCAAAACCAAAAACGATTAGTACCTTAAAAACACGTAATAAGATTAAAAGTTAAACTAGAAAAAAATCATTTTCTTATTAACATACGTAAGTAGGTAATAATAAAGTGTATCGAGACATTCCCATGTGAAAATAGCATGACATTTTTTTGTTCTAAAAAATAAGTGCAATTTGTTTCAATGATTGTGAATTTATTACGCATTCCCTTAGTGTAATTGTTTGTGATCTCAATATTATTTTTATACAAGTTGAATTCTGCGGCGCCACATTTCCTACTGTGCTTAATATTCGATTCGTAATAAAAAAACTTCAGAGGAAAGACTGATCTATAGATGTGTAGTTAGGTAAGGAAAGTAGACGGTTGTCCTATATTTAATTGCGACTTAAAAGGTGCTTGATTACGATCACGAGTTAAATTAATATTAACCATATAAATTCTTATTGGTACAATTATTATTCAAGAATTTTTTTTAGAACAAACCCCTCCTACGTCAATAAAAAAAAGTAGTTGCAGGAAACTCGTGCATGCAAAAAATAATTTGGATCACCACTTAATGGGTGAAGAAAGACGAAATAGCATAGAAGAATACGTCATGACAAGGCACACAAATCACAATTCTACAATAACTACATTATGCAAAACTGCATTTGATAGGCAGTTTGAAGCAGTGTTTCCACTGCCACACATACTGCCTGATATTATGATGTTATACGATTTCAGGACAGGACAATTTTCACACACGGCACGATCTGATCCCATACTAAGCTTTCGCTTGTGTTATGGAAACCAGATGGCTGATAAACGTACATATATATAATTTTTAAATAAATACTTATATAGATAATTAACACCCAGACACAGAGCAAACATCTATGTTCATCACACAAATATTTGCCCCGGGTGGGAATCGAACCCACGACCTCTGGCTTGGAAGGCAGGGCCACTACCAACCAAGCCAACCGGTCAGTCAATGATCATGAATATTATGATGATGACATACAAAAACTTTTTTTTTCATAAACAAACGTACAACGTACTTACAATGTATTGATACCGATTAATTTCTTAGGTGTGAAATAGGAGAGTAATTAAAAACGAAACGAGTTACCAGTATTAATTATGAAGTTGGCGATTATACTCTGTTTGCTAGGAGATTGCTTGTGCTGTGGGACGACCCCTGAAGCCGAAGAAACAATCGTGGGGCATGGGCCAAACGACACGCAGTTTTTGGGCAATCTAACAGGATGGGGAGTGCCTGATACGGACGGCAAAACTTGGAAGAATTATATCAAATATTATAAGAATGTAACGCAAGGCAACAAGACTTTTGATGACGCGGACGCAAGCTGGAACAACTTTATGTCGCAGAGTCATGGCAAAGGGTTTCCAAAGGAGTGGCAAGGTTGTTCTTAAGTATTAATACCTACAAATTTTGATCTTTCGTACTTATACCATTTTATCAAAAATACTTCAATTGTGTTTTTCAGGGATTATGTCGCTATATAAAATGAATGAAAATAGAAAAAAATCGAATCTCATTCACTCAGTGATACTAGTGATAAATAATATTAAGAAATTTTTATAGGTTATGGACCAGGTTCGCCCGGTAATGCTCCTCCACCCTGGGCATACATAGCTGGGAACTATGGCAGACCATACTTTTGCTTTCAATTCCCAGCTTATGGTACTTGTGATCGTAAATATGTCAGGTATGAGTTCCATAAAGAGAAAATTAGACGAAACTAACAAAGTTAAACTGTAGGTATTAACAACCTATATAACCTACTAGATCGATTTACCTGAACTGTATCCAAATATGTAATAGATTATTTCATTAATAACATAGAATACCTATATATTTATCTAAGCAAGCGAAGCCGGCGATTGGAACTAGGTAGTTCATTTTATTATTTACTCGTTCTTTGTGACCATGACAATGCTCAGTGAAGCAATGGAAATAAATAATATTAAAAATAAATATAAATAAATATATAAAATAATAAATATTACATACACATAAAATTTAATACTGGAAAATAAAAATGCATTTTATGCATACTAATAAAATAGACACACTGTGGGTGGGTATGTTTATTACGTTTAAACCAACCTAAGGTCCGCCTCGTGATCGAATTTTTTCTATTCTTTATAAATTTATACATATTACGATTTCAAATGTTTTCATTTCAGATGGGCTTTCAACCCCCAAACGCAAGTTTGTCAAATGTTCTACTACAGTGGGTGCGGAGGGAATGAAAATAACTTCAGATACAAGGCGAGTTGCCAAGACGCTTGCTCGAACACCCCCGCCTCGCCGTGCGAACCGCAAGAGAAGATAGACTTTAAGGAGTTACTCAATGGATGACTTCTACAATACATATTTAGAATTAAAGTCTTCGAAATAAATTGACGAGATTTATTCAATACACGAGTTTATTGCAATGCTTCGATTATTACGGTGAAAATCCAAATTAATATTTTGAATAAATCGCTTTTAAATCCGTCAAGTCTAATTTCATTTATAAATATCGTAATTAAATCTTTGATAAAGTGCAATTATCGTGGTACGTATCAAGGTAGATTACTTATTAGATTTCTTAATGCATAA
The DNA here is from genome assembly GCF_061535455.1 of Colias philodice. Classification (NCBI taxonomy): domain Eukaryota; kingdom Metazoa; phylum Arthropoda; class Insecta; order Lepidoptera; family Pieridae; genus Colias; species Colias philodice. Next base: position 9,277,859 of record NC_143101.1, read on the forward strand.
ACGGGGAAATAAAAAAACGTAAATAAATTAAATAAGTAATTTATTTAGTAAAAGGTTAATCTTCATCTTCATCCTCGTCTTCATCGCCTTTTGCTTCTTCTGTGACATCAGGCTGCAAAATATAATAACGCACCATAATATATATTTTTTCAATAAAATAAATATGTATTTGGAACCAAATAATTAGTTAGTCGTGAAAATGTAACAAATAAAAATAACATTGTTTTTATTAAAAATAGTATCTGTTAATAAATTTCACTTACTTCAGCAGATTCCACAGGTTCCGTTACCTCGACCACTTCCTGAAAATAATTACAAAATTTAAAAGAAAATCTACATTCTAGGTTGGCGATGTGTCAAAATTTACATATCCAAATTATTTCATTTCATTTAAAATCAATTCATGGAAATCAAACACTAACCGCAACCTCCTCCTCCTGAACGCTTTCCTCCTCGAAGTAATCATCCCCGTAGCCCACCGGGAACATGGTGAGGCACTCCTTCTCGCCAGACGCCACGTCAGAGGAGATGTAGCACGGGTTCAGACCCGCTAGCTGCAGGAGCGCCAGACTTCGCTTGCGGGACACCATTATAGCCAGACGGTCTTTGCTGGCAGTTAAACATAAATACATTCATTGCTTTAAATGGCTGTAATAAGTGCTAAAAGAACAAAGTTTAAGCAACTCGTTGCACAGTTGCTACCAGCACTGCGTGTTGCAGAGTTGACAACACATGTTGAAAAGATCATGCTAGCTAGAAGGTAGAGCAAAGAGTGGGCGGAGTACCATAAATTATTTAATAACAGTAGGCATGTCGATTCAAATAGGTATATAATAGAAACATAGGTTACGCTTTTTATTTAAATCTCATATTTGAATGCCGTAAGCTCAAAATATGTAATAAAATAAAAATGTTGTGTGGTTTTATGAAACCACGGTAAAAGTGAAACTTTTCGAACGGTTCCGAACACTGCTTTGTGTAGCGCATGTCGCGTGACGGTCGGCTGCCGAGTAGGTATACCTACGCGCTACACAGACCAAAAAGTTTGAGACGATGTAATAAAAGTTTCACTTTAAAATATGTAGGTAACTATGTATGTAGTATGTAAATAATGTGTTTTTTTTTTAATTACAAAAAATTCGATAATGAGGATTCGAACTCGCGTCTTTCTAAATTATGTATTATTTAGGTGTCTATTAAATAACTTACTGTTTCCTCACTCTCTCCATCTTGTTATACTGCTTGATCGTATATGCTAAGTGCTCTGCGGAGTAGGGGTCGTCGCCAATGAAGATCCCATACTAAAAAATATTTTATCGTTATATTATTAACTAGCTGTTGCCCGCGACTTCGTCCGCGATTACGTCGTTTTTCGTCATTCGTCGTTTAAAAAAAATACGTGACACTTTATTTTTGAATGTTCTTAATTGTCTCTTATAAAAATAAACTACATTAAAATTGAATACTCTGATTAGAAAATCTTAAAATCGGAGGACATCGAAAATCTGAGGAAAACATGAATTTGATTTAAATTCTACATTACTTAGTAATTCAAATAATAATCTAAATTAAATGTAGATTAACAGTTTGAGCGCATCATTATATAATATGTACCTAAGTATTAAATTACGTTAGTTTACATAGTAATTTTACTAAAAACACGATGACTTTCTTTCGCGCTCGGTACAACAAACTAAGCATGTTTGTGGTACGTAGCCCGCGTCACTTGACCCCCCGCGAGTTCCCCTCCGTTACTATGCGAAAATACATTCGTCGCCCTACTGTAGGAAAAATTGTAATATTTTAAATTCGAGAAATATTGATTTCTTGTATTCGACTTTTCGTTGTAGTCGAATACAAAATATATTTGAAGAAACTTAGGTTGGCCTTCAGGCAAAAGGGATCCTATCAAATGATAAACTTGACCTTGTATCTTAAAAGTAAGCATGAAAGGATCCTCTGATAATTGTTGAGCACCAAAGGATCATTTAAAACGCACTACTATAAGAGCGAATATTGTCTAAGAACTGTTTAGATTGCACATGTTCCTCTAAAAGTAGTGATTTCAAAGGTTCTGGTGTATCTTCAAACGAAAGCCGACTCCTTACTCCTCTTTAAAGCATTACAAAAAGAACATACTACGTTAATATCGCCTATACAGAAGATGATCTGTAATCAATTGTGAGGTTATAAGCAAACCCACTTTTATATTTGTCGGACCACACCACCGAATTCGTAGATTGATCTTCTATGTTTACCTCTTAAGTCATTAAGACTGTCGAAATCTGTCTACAGTAAGACGGGCCTCTCGCTATTCGTCCGTTTCAAGAGACCAAATAGTTTCAATTCTTAATCTTTCATTAAACAAACTTATTAATCGTACTTGTCTCAAATAATCTTGTCTCAAATAATCTTGTCTCAAATAATGGTAATATTCGCGTCCCTACTCTAGTCATTGCTTATGCTCATGTTCATCTTCAAGAGATCGAATAATATTATGGTGCATCCTATCATTTGTCAATCGGTCTTCATATTGAGTAAAAGTTTCAGATTATCGAGATAAAATATGCCATTTGCGATCAGCTGTGAGACGTTATACCCTCTCAGTGAAGGTTTCGGTCTCACAGGATAGTACATGCCGTTCGCGGTCAGCTGTGAGCCGCAATTCTCGTTGTGAAGCGGTTTCAGGTTCTCGGCATAACACAATATGTTGTTTTCGGTCAATAGTAAGCCTCTTACCTCTAACGATCCTTGAGAACTCTTATTTCTCATTTTCTTAGCTTTGCTCGAATTTCGATATAAAGATTTTTTAGGTGGCACTGATGCGAGTAAATAAAAATTAAGTTAAAACGGACTGAGAGTGTTATAATCATCAATCATCATCATCATCAATACATATAATAAAATTGTGGAAAAGCGATGTCTGTACAATGAAAATATGTAGAAAAAAATTAGCAGGTGTTATTATTAAATCGATCTTGAACCCAAAACTGTAGTTAAAAATTTTTTTGTCTGTTTGTCTGTATGTTTGTGCACGCTAATCTCAGAAACGACTTATCCGATTTAGATGCGGTTTTCACTAATGTATTGTGGTAATCTTCATTTAACAGTTAGTGTTTATTTCATGTCAATCGGTTCATAAATAAAAAAGTTATGACAATTTATAAGTAATCACGGCGAACATTTGCTAAGGCATTCTATTGTACACTGTACAGTGTACGATAAAACGTAATTTATCTGTTATACGCTACAGTTATTCCTTTACATGTCCAGATGATCATATCAAAATTCCCCAAGGGTTTGGGGGTAAGCTGAGGTAGTAGGGGGGGCGGGGTCAAATTAACATTATGGTTACTTCTAATAGGTAAATTTTCCACACAAAATGTCCTTTAAATTATGTCGTATTATATTTTTAACCCCCGACGCAAAAAGACGGGTGTTATGTGTTTGACTGCTATGTAATTCTGTGTGTGTGTGTGTGTCTGTCTATGGCACCGTAGCTGGCTAACAGGTAAACCGAATTAGATGCGGCTTTTTTTTGTTAGGCAGCATATTTTCCGACGCTGGTTCTTAGATAAATTGTATCGAAATCGGTTCATCCACTTATTATACCTACATAGGGGTAAAAGTGGGAATGAAAAAAATGATATAATAATTTATTTTTAAAGATCGTTGGGAAGTTTATGAAATTATTTATTCCTTTTTCTATACACTTTTCTTCGTCTAAACGGTTAAGTTACGTGCTCCCTCTCTCTCTCTTCAGCCTTTAGTTACGTGCGTGAGACAGGAAACATCTAATTTGGATTTGTTGCTGGATTTGATAAAAATTGAGTATCGATTAAGCTGATCAGTGGCTACACCATACATTATTAAAAACATCCATTTAAGAAAGGAAGGAAATAGAATTTGCTCCTCTCCCCCCCTGGTTCCTAAAAAATAATATGACATAATTTAAAAGAAATTTAACGTAGAATTAGTTAGGCATTTCTTTTTTGATTTTCGATATTATATACTAATCATAATTTTTAATTACAATATTATGTAGTAACTATTTGGTATAGGTTAGGCATTTCATTTCTTGATTTTCTTTAATAAGTTGGTACGTAAGTTTTTTAGCTCAGTTTAGTAAGAAATTTTAATAACAATTCTTTTAATTATATTTTATGGTAGTACGTATTTACTCAATAATTGTATGTTAAGTAGTAATTCAGCATGGGCGTAGCCACGGTGGGGCTGGGTGGGGCGCTTACCCTGGCTTTGATCTGGTAGGTACCAATTGTGAAGGGGAGTGGGCGTGGGCGTTGGCGTGGGCCTGGGAGTGGGCGTGGGAGTGGAAGCATGAAAATAAAAACAATTATTGTTGCCCCACCCTGAGCCCATGGTCATACCTATAGTCACTATTCCACGCGGACGAAGTCGCGGGCACAGCTAGTAGACAAATATAATCAGAAAGCTTTGAACTCTTAAGCTCAACCATAAAAGATAGACATTAATTATGATGTCGGGAGATATTTTTTATATAATATGGAGAACATTTCTTTCATACTAATAATTGTACCAAGTTTCGTTTAAATCCGTCGAGTAGTTTTTGTTTCTATAACGGTTATACAGACAGACAGACGGACAAAAATTTTTGGCGTCAGTGTCGATCCCTAATCACCTCGTGATAGTTATTTAGGAAATATATTTCATGTACAGAATTGACCTCTACAGATTTAATATAAGTATTATTCATATAATTAGATGCCAATTTCCATGTAACGTTAAATTCGACTATACAATAACTAACAGACAACGCAGGTTACTCTCGTTTCCGTAAGTTGAGGCGGCTACATATTCGGTCCTCATAACTTCACTTTTTGTGAACGAAACGACAGCGCGGTTTAATTCGATGCCAACACCATCAAAAAAAGGAAATATTTTTAATTGTGAAAAAATATTATGATTTACACTATTAATACTATTTTAACATTAACACAAAATATGAGATTGTGAGTGTGTAAAAATAAATCCAGCTAGTTTCACATCAAACTTATGTTTTTAATTAGGTATACGACATGAAAATATATTAATTACCAAGCAATAATCATACAGGTAAATACTGAACAAAAGTATTAACAGTCAAAGTATATTTTTACTTACAACATGTAAATGATGAAGGAATAATAATTATCAACGAACTAACCTTTTTGTATTATTGTTTATAAATATAAATTCATAAACAATAAATTTATAAAGAATAGAAAAAATTCGACCACTAAAGAATGCTGGTTCGAGTCCCGCCTCGTTATCGAATTTTTAAAACACGAAGATTTTTAAAAATGTAACCAATGAACACAATCAATATTAGATTAACTGTAATGGTGTCTAGTTTGACTTAAAATAATAAACATCTACCCTCACTTTTAAAAATGTAGTATATTCACACGAATTATAAGCGCACCTTATAGGGAAGGGAAGATATGGGTTAAAGAGTTAAATAAATAAATAACATAATTATATTTAAATTATTAATTTTTAACATTGTGTTCAGTAGTGTTAACATGTAAATTGATTTGATTTTTACGAAATCTCATAGATGGCGCTGTTTCAAATTTGTATACTAATAAATTCATTAAACTGATTCTCTGCCCAAATTACGTAAATGACATAGTTTTTATTGTGTAAAGCTAGATAATAGCATGGCTTACCCGAAACCAACATTTAAACATGAGTCTTTAGATTGTACGCTGTCGTAATACACGGAATACGTAAGAAAAAAAAAGGTTCACAGCTCCTCCCCCGGAGGTGATAGCATGATAATATGTTTAAAAAAGCCTCACCCGACCTGTTAGTAATATTCATGCAAAATTTGAAGTCAATCTATGCAGTACTTTTCGAGATTAGCCTGGACAAACATACAGACAAACAGACAAACAGACAAACAGACAAACAGACAAACAGACAAACAGACAAAAATTCTAAAAACTATGATTTTGGCTTCTATATCGATTATAGATCATGGATTATGTATTCTTTTAAAAAAATATTCAATGTACAGTTTTGACTTTCCTACGATTTTATTATATGTATAGAATAGATATACCTATTCTTGTGAAACAGAATACATACGGTAGTGAATAAAATAAAATCTTAACACAGTTAATATTGTGAATGTTACTTCATCCATTAATATTAGGGATATTCTTACATTAAGGATGTCCTCTGGATACTGATCCATTATCTCTTTAACATCTTGCCGTTTATCGATAGAGAACATCACTAGCACGTGCGGCGGGAGGAACTCCGACTCGATTGTGGCTAATTCTGATACAATCTGTCGAAATATTATAGCAGAAATTCATTAAGAGCTTCGATACTTCTATACTAATATTATAAAGAGGAAAAGTTTGTAATTATGTATGTATGTATGTATGTATGTATGGTTTTCACGCATAAACCTCTCAACCGATTTTGATGAAATTTGGCACAGACAATCTTTAGACCCTGAGAAAGAACATAGGCTACCTTTTATTGCGAAATATGTACCACGGGCGAAGCCGGGGCGGACCGCTAGTATTTCATAAACACACTATTAACAAGTAAGAATATTTTAAAATAGCAAGATGTAGGTAATATGCTATACGTGGATTAAGATTTGCTATCTTAGAGCTAAGAAGAAAACATAATGTTTTTTTGGACCAGTTCAATCGACAAAGGCCTTACGATATAGGCCTCAACAATAGATTATTTAATTCATTGTAACTTACCTTTGGATAGAAGTAAGCAAGACCGTTAGCTTTGGCCAGATCGTTGGGAGGCGAGTAGAGTCCAGGCACGAACAGACCTCCCGGAGGGATGTACTCCTCTCCATCTACAGACACGTCAGAGTGGAACTCTTCTTCCTCTTCTACTTTCTCTTCTTCTTCGGGCTTTAAAAAAAAATAATGAAATGTCAAGAATCAATTGATATAGTCGATTGAAAGCAAAAATCTCTGTGCGCCTTTTTTATAAATTTGAAATCGAGATATTTAGGTAAAAATATAATACCTACTGATAAGGACTTAGAATGGTGCATGTATAAAACAGTTTTATGTATCAACTTGATTTATCTAGGAATTAATGAAATAAAAATAAATCGTGGAATATATTATTAAATCGTAGAAAGGATTAGTTACACTATTTGACAACATGTAAATATATATGACTTGTAAAATCTATACTAATCTATACTACTATTATAAAGCTGAAGAGTTTGTTTGTTTGTTTGAACGCGCTAATCTTGGGAACTACTAGTCCGATTTGAAAAATTATTTCTGTGTTTGATAGCCAATTTATCGAGGAAGGCTATAGGCTATATTATATCATCTCGTTAAGACAAACAGGAGCGGAGCACTGCGGGTAAAACCGCGGAGCACAGCTAGTATTATAAAATAAAGGCATACGTTGTCTCCTTGCTCAGTCTCCGCTTTTTCAGTTTCTTCGGCTTCCACTTCCTCTCCAGTTTCCTGAGGCTCAGGATCCGCTGGTAACTAAATTTATTAAGAAATCTATTTTAAAAGGTACCTATGGCTATGTATAAAGGTAATTTGTCTAGTTTTAAATTAATGTGCAATTTATTAATTATATTAATACCACAATTGATTGGAAAAGTTCTCTTTCGCAAAAACGAAACTTCAACTAAAAATTGTAAAGCTGATGGATTTAACAGTTAGCATTTAAGGACTTTTTAACACATATGTTATCAAATAATACACCATTTTACAAGAGATTAACATATAATGTTACAACTTATACCCCAGCTTGTATCCTGGCCATCCGTTCTTCTTCCTGTCTTTGCTTCTCAATTCTTTGCCGTTCCTCCTCCGCCTCCCGCGCCAGTCGTGCTTGTTCTGCCGCTAGACGTTCCCTCTCTTCTTTTTCTTCACGCTTTGCGTACATTAATATAAATTATACTGGTAAATATGGTTTTGATTGTTTGATTACTATTTAATTGTACACTATACAACCAAAGCTATAATTTGAGCATATAACCTAAAAAAATATGTACTTACGTTTGTCTAAATTTTGTTCGGGCTAAACTTGGTAGTTTATTGTCATTTTAATAAAAGTTTTGAGTCAATTTTACATTAATTGTAATCCTCTCGTCTCGTCCTTTGACTTTAATAAATAAATAGTGAATAAAGTAGTACCAATTTCTGCATCCGAGCCTCATACCGCTCTCTGCGAACTTCCCTGGCCGTCTTGCTGATACTCGCGTATCTTTCGTACGCCGGTATCGGGGGCACTTGCTTCTCTGGGGGCACGTCCTCTTTTGGTATTGGGATCTCTTCGTAAAGCGCGTGCCGTAATAGTTCTGGGATAATATGAGAATACAAAGAACAAAGATTTGTTTCCATATGTAATTTCTTTTTTTCTTTAATTTATAGTAAACTTTAACAATATTGTTACAAGTTAAATTTAGAGGAAAATATTTAAAAAATCTTTATTGTAAATTGTAAATTCGAAAGTGTGTTTGTTAGTCTTTCTTTCACGTCACAACGTAGACTCTATTTTATGGTATGATTTTTTATTTGTATCCGTAGAAAGGTTAGAGGCTAGTGATATTTTGCTCTGACTTACAGAACTAAATTCAAATAAACTCGAGTAATAATAAGATTTAATTATCCAATATAGAATGATACATACTAACAAAGTCCCTATTATCCGTATCGAACATCTTGAATACAACGACCAAGGTTTCACCATTCATGAGTGCGTGCAAGCAAGCCTCGTTGGGCTCCACGTCGCTCATGTAGAGGGCCTCTTTAGCACCCTCCTCTGTTATTATGAACGTTTCCTTTGCTGCTACTTGTATGTCTGTATAATAGAGAGATGTTGGAAATTGGGTATGCTATGATTTTTATGTGGACAGTGATTTTAACTCAGCTCAAAGTAGTGTAAGTAGCTGTTTTTAGGGTTCCGTAGCCAAAATGGCAAAAACGGAACCCTTATAGTTTCGTCATGTCCGTCTGTCCGTCTGTCCGTCTGTCCGTCTGTCACAGCCGATTTACTCGGAAACTATAAGTACTACAGTGATGAAATTTGATGGGAATATGTGTTGTATGAACCGCTACAAAAATATGACACTAAATAGTAAAAAAAAGAATTGGGGGTGGGGCCCCCCATACATGTAACTGAGGGATGAAATTTTTTTTTTCGATGTACATACCCGTGTGGGGTATCAATGGAAAGGTCTTTTAAAATGATATAAAGTTTTCTAAAAAACATTTTTCTTAAAGTGAACGGTTTTTGAGATATCAGCTCTCAAAGTCGTAAAAAGTATGTCCCCCCCCCCCTCTATTTTTATAACTACGGGGTATAAAATTCTAAAAAAAATAGAGGTGATGCATGCTAATTAACTCTTTCAACGATTTTTGGTTTGATCAAAGTATCTCTTATAGTTTTTGAGATAGGTTGATTTAACTGTAATTTATTATATTTGCTGCTACGGAACCCTTTGTGCGCGAGCCCGACTCGCACTTGGCCGGTTTTATTTTTTCTACTTTAGTGTTAGTTGACATAGGTACTACTCAGAAACGGTTTGACCGATTTTATGTAATTTTATAAATGTGGCTGTACATAATATATGTATTGTTATTGGTAAGTCTGACAATATGGTACTTAGACTATGTTGGATATTAAGTGTTGTAAGTAACTGGTAAAACAATATTAGCCGGTTAAACTACAATAGGTACAAACAAACGAAGAACGTACTAATCATGTCCCACTTCTCATACAGATCATAATGCGCCTTGTGGCAATGCGGCCAGAACATGATGAAGTTGATGCGTCTGACGTGAGCTGCGAGTCGCTCGCAGACACGCTTCTTGCGCGCAGCTAACGTCAGCACGCGCAACCGTTCCGTGTTTTCGCGCGCTTCTTCTTCTAATTTCAAATCTTCTTTGATTTTAGCCTATTTACCGCTTCAGTTAAGGATTTTAGCATTCAGGACATACAAAAGGAAGTTCTGTTGTAGCTTTTCTTTATTCTTTTCAGATCCGTTAGATATATATTATTGGGATAATGTGCTTACGTTCCGATTTACAAAAGACAGATTTAATCATAGGGATTTACATTATGAAAGAAGAGAAAAAAAATTGGCAGTCCGGTCAGGCGGACCGCGATAGCAATCACAAGCACTTGCAAAAACTTTACAAAGAATTCATAGGGATTAGTTAATATGACAAAGAAAGGGAGCCTCCTAACGTAGCAGTAGGTATTAATTTTAAAAGCATACAGCTTCCTCAGGCAGCATCTCATGAATCTCCTGCTTGTGCCTCTCCACTCCGGTGTCTTTCTCTCTCTGCATGAACCCTAACTCTTCTTCCATGATGCGACATAGCTCTATGCCGTTCGCGCCAAACATGGCACGCGTTAGTTTCCCTTTCTGAAATAGATTTTCTTTATTTCGTTTCTTCCTAATAAATGGTGCTCGAATTACGTGAATAGTATATAATAAACATTACCATAATAAAAAGGAATACAGGTTCACTTCTATTCTTAAACCTTGCTAGAGCATCAATATTATCTGCAAGTGCCTAGAAACAAATTAGATTTTCAGTCTATAAAAACTTACTAACTTTGAAGAAGCGATTTCAAAATTTATGTCAAAAAGCGTCAAATAAGCCAACAGGGACATTATCAGCAAGCGGTGAATTCGTCTCTAAATTGCTTAGAATTTAGATCATAAGCATTTAATCAACTCAATCTCTACCTACCTTGATATCTTACCTTGACCATAGCGATCCTGTCCTGCCCTATTTCTAACTTCCCTTTTCTGATAGCATTACCTGTGGCGAGGCAATAGCCACAAAAGTCAGAATATACTTCCATACCTGTATGGAATATGTCTTTATCATAAAATCCTAAAACACTAAGTATTAAAAACTATAGATTTCCTTGCCATCTCTTCTCTGCCAGGCTTTGAACCAAATGATAAAACTGTGTTATGACGATTCAAGAATGCAATTCAAAAATAAGTCTAATTAAATAAATGTTTGAGTTTGATATTGCATATTGCATACACTGGCAACTACAGCCCTTGAACTAAATTCATCGAGGATCAAGAACATCGACGAAACATCATCAGTGTGGTTTTTACAAGACTTTACTATAGGATTTACAATATGATTAAGAAGCGTAGGAAATATTTATAATAAAATCATACATATCAATTGATGGAAATGCGACTGTAAATAAGCTTCGAAGTCTTCATTTGTCTCCACCGTATCTTGAATCGAAACCTGTCCTTTACGAGCCATTTGTTATTATTAATTATTTTTATAATTTAATTGTAATAATAATTGTAACTGTGTCAATTATTTAACCCTCCTCTGAAGGATAATAAATTGACATTGTATGTGGCTCTGCAAGAAGAATAAGGTTTTTCTAGTTCATTATATTTTAACGGTTTAGTCGTGGAGTGGTTTATTCTAACCACCGGTTCACAGGATTCTAACTTTTGAAAAGGAGACCATGTTTGTAGACATAAAATTAAATAGAGCCTACGTATGAAGCTGTAAATGAAAAAAATTCTGATCGAAAAATTTCTGTATATTTTTCTGAGACGTGTGCATTACGAGGTTGCATTGACGAGGTGCATTTACACCAAACGAACATAGAGCTAGAGCATTCTTTCGTGATCTTTTACTGTAAACGAAAACTCGTATTCAGTGTTGTTCAGTATTAGAACATTCCATAGAATCTTTTAGAACGCACGAATAACTAAAGAATGCTCTACGCTCTACACTAACAGGCGTAGAGCATTCTTTCGTTATTCGTCATAGTGATTAGTGACAACAACAGTTAAACAATTTGACATAGTGGGGCTAGAATGAGCATTCGCTCGTTTGATGTTAATGCACCGTTGTAGCCTTAGAGCTTTTTATCTACGTATGTGTAAATTGGAAAGGATAAATGAGGGGATGATAAAAACAAACAAATTTGTTGTAAAAATATATTTCGTATAAAAATTCACATATTCATAGAAATAACCTTTACAAATATATATATATATATTTCCACTAATATTTTAACTAAATTATAAAAATCCACCAGGGATAAAAAATATATTATTTAATTATATCGATACAAAATATATCACAATTCATTTATATTGTTTAGTATAAAATTCCTTGTCAAATTGTTAAGAAAACTTAAAAATACAATTATAAAATACAATTATACATCAACACGATTAACAGTTTAAATAACAATATAATATAATGCAATTTTCTATAATAATATTAACTAGATTCACAACTCTCCTTAATCCTAATCCCATTAAAAAAAATTACAAAATATTTTCTAATTATACCTATATTAATTAGGTACCTATATTTTTTACTAAATCAATAATTTGAAAGAAATCGAACCTGCGATTCCTTTGAAAAAAAGCTCAATAGTTTTACTAATACACACCATAAATACCCACATGTACCAACAGTGGGGAGCGTGAGGTTTTTTCGTTACGGAATTTCTGGATTCGGTGCCCGCGCTCAAGGCCCGCGATAGAAGCTATGCAATAGCTTAAAATGTAAAATTATGGAGTAATTAAAATATACAATGTAGTAAGAATATCAGAAAATACTTAAAATAAAGTAATTTTTTATATTTTCGATCTGTAAGGAAGTAATCGCCATTGTGATTGAATCATCTCTCTGTTATTTTCGATTGCTAATAATTTCTTCTCATCTGAAAATAAGAAACAAAATTATTATTATTTATTAAATATGTAATAGCGTGACTTTCATCAACACATAGGAAAAATTGCGCAAGAATTTAAATATTTTTTCTCAGTATTTTCTTAGTATAGTCTGGGTGTTAATTATCTATATAAGTATTTAATTAAAATTATATGTGTATGTTTATCAGCCATCTGGTTTCCATAACACAAGCGAAAGCTTAGTATGGGATCAAATTTATCGTGCCCGTGTGTGAAAATTGTCTTTTAATATTTACTATTTTATTTATCTTACCTCTGTCTTCAATAAACTGCTGTACTAATTTCACAAAAGCTTTAGCAGGGACCGCCATATTGATATAGGGGAAACACGCGCCTGTTTCAGTTTTAGCGTTACTCACTATGATGCCGAGAACTCGCACTTGAGCGTTGTTTGTTATTTGGAATATTGGCCCGCCACTGTTAAATGTGAAAAATGTTTTAATAAGGTGAATAATGAAAAGCTAAAAAAAACAAACAAAAATTTAATGAGCGCATGAGCGACATTGTATATTATAGAAACCATACCTAAACCCAGACTGCACACAACACGACGTTTGTATCAAAGATGGCGACACGTTATTAACATGGCCGCTCGTTACAGTCGGTTTTAGATCTTCTAGATTGTTCTCGTTGAAGTACGGGTAGCCAGCCGCTAGTACTGACTCGCCTGGAAGAAACTTGTTTTTGTGATAAGTCTGGTTTTAATTACTTCAAATGTAGAGAGTATTTGTGCGAATCGATAACATTTTTTTAATTATGAATACTTAACTTTTATGGTTTAAAATATACAATGTGAAGGTCGTGTTTGAAACCAATATCTTAATTTTTTGAATGTGTAAATAAAAAAAAAAACTAATCTAACAATTTTTGGAGGCAGACAAAAAATATGATTAAAAAAAATATTTTACTTATAAATTTTATATGATTGACGGTGCTAACACGCTAGAGCATTCTTTCGTGATCTTTTAGTGTAAACGAAAACTGGTATTCAGTGTTGTTCAGTATAAGAACATAGCATAGAATCTTTTCAAACACACTAAGAACAACGAAAGAATGCTCTACGCCTGTTTACATTAAAATTTGACATAGTGGTATTAGAATGAGACAAAAATATGAATATGAGACAAAAATTATTTCACATAGGTACCTTTTTCCACAGCCTCATCATGAAATACAGCTGGTAATAAATGAATCCAACACTGAGGGTTTGTAAACAATAACGCAAGATCATACGCTTTATCATCTACGTTCTTGTACCGAACTATAGCCGTCTCTTTCACTCCGCGGCAGTATAGCGATACTTTGTGAGAGGCGTGCTGGAAAGAGATGGCATTATGTTTGGTTGTGTTTCTTATATCATTGTGTATTTTGTACTGTCATTGTAATTATTTATGTAATGATTTGATTTGTACACTGTTGCAAACACTGCCATATTATCATGCATGGATTTTTGTTAAAAAAAATACTACAGTTTCGCGAATCTTTTGTATATGAACCCAATGATAATGTATGTAATCCATGTAAAATTACCATGATCAAACAGCACAAAAAACTTTCTGAACATAAAAATATTTGTTTAAAAAAAACCATACAAGCAATAATTTATACTAACATTATATACTACCACTAATTTGGATGAATATCTATAAAATAATAAAAATGAATTATTATTAATAATTAATAAGGCACCAAACCAAAAAAAACATACATTCTTAACAACATGCGCGCACGTGACGACGAACCCGTCCCCGAGGTACACGCCCGCGCCCCACGCCGCGCCGCACCGCACCACCAGCGTCACGCGGTCGATGCGCTCTGCATACATTACACTTTATTTATTTACTAGCTTTCCACCCGCAGCTTCGCCCGCACAGTCAAAGAAAAACCCGCGTAGTTCCCGTTCCCGTGGGATTTCCGGGATAAAACCTATCCTATTTCCGGGGGTAAAAAGTAGCCTATGTCCTTTCTCGGGTATCAAAATATCTCTATGCCAAATTTCATGCAGATTGGTTCAGTAGGTAGTTAAGGCGTGATTGAGTAACAGACAGACAGACAGAGTTACTTTCGCATTTATAATACTAATAAGGACTAGTAAGGACTAGTAAGGATAAATCACTTGAATCACTCTATCTATTAAAAAAACAGCATCAAAATCCGTTGCGTAGTTTTAAAGATTTAAGCATACAAAGGGACATAGGGACAGAGAAAGCGACTTTGTTTTATACTATGTAGCTATGTAGTGATACTTTATTGTACAGTGTAAGGAAATCTAGTACAATCTAATAAGGTACAAATATTTTGCACAATAGGCGGCCTTATTCCTACACAGCAATCTCTGCTAGGCAACCTGGTAGGAAAGGAAATGTAAGAATAGTGTAAAGTTTAGAAAAATAACATAATAGAGGGAGATGGCAGATTATTCTGACGTTTTATGTTCGAGTTGACAGAGCTGATAGCCCATCAGCATCGCTAATGATCATTTACAGAAGCGAATAAGACACACTAGGGCCAAAATTCAACTTCAATCACGCAAAACTTACCCAATATGTCGATCGTTACACAATGAAATCGAGGCTTTTTCGAGGCTCGACAAAAATAAATATACCGGCCGAATTGAGAAACTCCTTTTTTTGAAGTCGGTTAAACAAAACAAAAATCAATAAAATTTCTCCTTAAACTACTCAAATAACCGTTTTGTAATTGAGTAAAATCTCGTAGAGCGTGGTAACGAGGAGACAGTCTCCCCGTGACTACGCTCGCTGTAAAGTGTTCGAAACGTCGGGAAAATAATATAATGAATAAATCGCGTTTAAAATCTGTTAAAGAAGTCTTAAATATCTAAATGTATAATACATGCGTAAAATCAAACACTAGAAAATACTATCTCGTATCTGCAGCACAGCACACGGCTCACCCAGTATGTCGGAGTGCAGCGGAGACGGCGCCGCTCTTGGCGCGGCGGCGGGCGGCACGCGCAGCTTGGCCGCCAGCACCGAGCGCAGCGGCGCCGCCAGCGTCAGCCCGACCCACTCGCCGCGCCACCACGACACGCTGCACACCACTGCGCCTACCAGCTCCCTCCTGCGATAACAACAATATATATGACTAGCTGCTCCGCGCGGTTTCACCCCCGTGGCTCCACTCCTGTTGGTCGTAGCGTGATGATACATAGCCTTCCTCGATAAATGGGCTATCTAACAGCGAAAGAATTTTTCAAATCGGACCAGTTGCAGTAGTTCCCGAGATTAGCGCGTTCAAACAAACAAACAAACTCTTCAGCTTTATAATATTAGTATAGATAATGTACTTATAACGATCAAAAAAACACATTTAAAAAACTTTCAAAAGTGTGTTTTAAATTTAATTGTTTGCCTGTCACAAAAATCATTCAACGAAACCGATACATTGCGACCTGAAAGAAAAAATAGCGTGCGTACAAAACTCAAACTCAAACATTTATTTATTCAATTAGTCTTCTAGAAGCACTTTTGAAACGTCATTACATATTTTTAACATTTACCACCGATTCGGAAAGCAGTATCTACGGAGAAGAACCGGCAAGAAACTCCATATTACAAAGAACGCATGTCAAAAGTGAAACTTCTTTCCATGCTACGTTCGCCGTTTCTGCTGCCCAGCTTCGTGGCGGTAGTATTACCTTATACCTATAATTTTACCCGCATTCGCCGAAAGAAGTTTAATTAAAAAAAAACTAATACGTTTATAATTACAAGGGTAAACTTACGTAGGCCCATCAGTGAACACGGGCCCACCCTCCGATCCCAACGCAGTCGCTGCGTCAGTTAGCAACAAAGATGGCCGCTTGCCGACCACGCCGCACACTGAGCCGCGCGTCACTGCGTTTAGAAACACCTGCAATTATTGTGTACTATAGATATTTTAGATGGGAATAAATAATGTTTGGAAATTATTATTCGATGTTTTTTTTTCTCTCTCTTTTTTGATATACTTAATGGTCATCTTCATCATCCTTTAGGAACGAACGTTAAGTAAACGATAACGAAATCATAAAGATATAACGCATATAGAATAATGAAGATGGAATGCACATCTATGTTATAAGTATGCTATCTTGAAAACAATTTTGTCAATAATACCTCAGTAAAGAAGTAGTTAGGTATATGTAAAAAAATAAGAAATAGAAAACATTATCGCACATTAGTCAAGTAAAGAACTATCAGATTTTATTAGTGAAAATGCATCACTAAGAAAGTTAAAAAGCCTGGTATATCTATGGGTATTAAAAATGTTATCCCTCATATTATAATAAGTCGTGCAATTAAACCTAGAATAAGCTGTCTTATGATAATTAATAATTATGTTGTTGTTCCTACCTCACATCCAAACGGTGTGGAATGAACTTGTATATTCGTCCCCCGTTCTGGTGGCAGTCGGACCAAATCTAGAAGCTCTGATAAAGGCCTTAGAAACTTAAATCCTGTAACATTTAAATTATTTTATGCCAACATTATAACGTTTATTCTTGTTAAAAAATTACTATGAAGTACTAAAAAGAGAGGTCGAGTTTGAAATTGTGGTCTCAGTTTACGATAGCGAAGTCTTAACGAACTAAGCTATTCATAGTTGTTGGAAAATAATCTTCTATCAAGTCTTTTAAAATAATTGTAGAGATGTAGAGGTAGAGTGGTTCTATACATACGCGTTTTTTGGCTTTCCTCTTTCTATTACTAACTTTAGATCACAAATTACCGGCTAATTGTAAACGCTTATGACCAGTGACCAAGGCGAGTGACCCAAAATCTGCATATTACACAAAACCCTATTTTACGTAAGTTTTTGTTCATGAAAATAAACACTGTAGAATAATAAGAAAACTCTTTGATGTATAAACCTATTTCATTGTGTATTTATTTTTAAACGCGTCAAGCGTCAATCTGACAGAAAATTATAATAAATAAAATTCATTAAATTTCCCCAATTATTTATTAAATAATGTCCTGTGAATGTAAACAAGTAAAAACAAATCGTAACTACTACCGATATTATGATTCGCCGGAGGGATGTGATGTTTTCAAAAAGGTAAACGTTACTTAAAGAAAGTGAAGTGTGAGGTATGGGCAATGAATTAATGACTTCAGTAACATACATAAGTATAGGTTCTTCCTGTAATTAGTGCGACTAGAATGTATTTCCAAAGACTGGTTAATTTGTTCTACCTACAATATATATATTTTTTAATAACTTTGACAATCTCATTAGACCGCCCAAACGTGGTTAGTCTTACGGATAACCAGCTTCCTAAAATCTAAGCATACATAATGACAGACGGATAGACGACGGGAAGCAACTTTGTTTTTCACTTTGTAATGATTATAGTAGATAATTTGATTATTGTTCATATTTAGATGATGGCATCAGCTCGAATCGGGGCAACGGCCGGTGTACTCATATCGACACAAGATGTACTGCTGTACTCTCATGCTATTGGTCTGGGACCTATTCTTAGGAGGTGATGATCTTTCAAAAAAGCACCAGTTATTTTTTAAGTGAACCGCTTGAATAGATTTATTAACATAATTTTAATTGGTGGATAAATAATTATAAGTATTAAAGCGAAAAATTTGAGTGGAAACTGACTTATCACACACGATCGAGTCTTAAATAAATATGTTAGAGTAGCTGGTTAAAAACGGGCAGATTAATGAAATCGTACATTTCAATTAATGATAACTTATGGACGGCTAAGAGTAACTTCAGCTTATTTCTTGACTGGCGATGACTTTTCTGTAATGTGAGGTAGTTTATTAAACAAGAGGTCTTCGACTTTTTCGAAATTCATTATAAAAATATTATTTTAATATCGACGTCTGTTTCAGATATATGTACCACACTGCACCTTTGGCTCTAATGGGCGCTACGTTTGCTGCCGTGGCTAACACCGTGTATCAGTACAGAAAAGTAGACGACCAATGGAATTACTTTTTAGGTATTTTTAATTATAATATTTAAATGTATAAATAGGTGATAACCAGTATCTGAAAAGGACTAAATATATTTTGACCACAATGGCTTTTGACTCATAAAGACTTTATTTCTGTTTGTATTTTTTTATCATAATTATTAAGGATATACTACTTTTTCTTCGCTCCTATTTTCTGTTGAACGAAAATTTATACTGTGCAAAGGGCTCGACTTCTTTTCCCAGCCTATTTTACTTAGTACAACCATACATGATCCATTTCTATAACTCCCTAAGCATATCGAGTTTTTCCTAAAACATATTATGATATGCATCTTTTTAAGGCGAGAGTGAATAGGGTTCTCTCAAGCGGGCATGTCACCATCTAGATCACGTCAACTTACCATCAGGTGGACCTGTGGTCAAATGCCTGTTTGATCTAATAGTAAAAAAAGACGTGTGGCACTCGGGGACTGCCGCGGTAAAGCTATTGCATGCTATGCCTTCAAGCCACACCTCCGTGCCCGTCGGAGTGGGGAGCGTGAGGTTTTTTCGTTACGGAATTTCTGGATTCGGTCCCCGCGCTCAAGGCCCGCGATAGAAGCTATGCAATAGCTTAAAAAAAATATCGAGTAAATGGTACAATATTTCCAGGTGGCTTCGCATGTGGTCCCATACTAGCTGTATACTTGGGCTCCTACCATGCCGTACTACTGGGTGGCCTTGCTCTGGGCACGCTAGCGGCAGCCAAGAAGGAATGCTTGCTGAACGGGATCGACTTCTTCCCTCATGTATATAGTCACATGCGCACTGTTAACCATTGGAGAATGGACTATTCTCTCACTAAGGATCCTCTTGAAGGTATAATAGCACCTATTGGGTAGGGATAGAGTTCTATTTTGAACGTGGTTATAAACAATGATGGAGGACATTCAGTATTTATTTTATTGAAAGGTTTTTTTTAATAGACCTGATGTGCTTCCCAGGCTACATTATTACTTTCTTCCTTGTTTTCATTGTTCTCTATAAACAAATAATTTTTAAGATTGATTTAAAAAGTTGATACGTAAAACAACATTTATATTTTACGCCGAATTACATACAGTAAAAGTTCCTTATTCGCGGGGTATATGTTCCATAAATATGCCGCGAATACAGAAACCGTGAATACGGAATGGTAATTTATATGGGACTAGCAATGCCCTGCGGTTTCACCCGCATAGATAGCGATATCGTGACAGTGAAAAGTCTACTATAGGTCGGACTATAGGTTTAAATTTTAGTCACATGAAAATCACCTTCACCCCGTCCCGCACTACGCCTGCTCATTGTATTAAACAGTATACGGTCTATACTATTTTCTGTAGATTGACACTTTTAAAAATTCGTTATATCTTTTGAATGGAATATTCAATTTTTTAAATTTAAAAAGTATTTTGCTGGTATTGAAACAGTCTATAATAAAACATCATTTAATTAATTATCTATCTAATTCTAATCTAGCTCTATTTTCGTTTGATGTAAATGCACCGTCATAAGAGTTCCCAAATTTTGTTTTACTATACGGAAATCAAATGAGCATTGATTTTGACTCGATTTTACTGTTATACAGTGACGCATTAGGCCAACACGAGCGGCCAAAGTGTACTTTACGTTGCTTGTACGTTGGGCAATGCGGCTGCTGTTGACGCGTTGCTGGACTTCTCGCTGTCGGCGGTCGGGCATTCGCAGGTGAATGAGTGAGTGGGTAAGTTAGTGGCTGGGTAGAGTGAGTGGGTAGAGTGAGTGAGTGGGTAGAGTGAGTGAGTGGGTAGAGTGAGTGGGTAGAGTGAGTGAGTGGGTAGAGTGAGTGAGTGGGTAGAGGGAGTGAGTGGTTAGAGGGAGTGAGTGGGTAGTGGGAGTGAGTGGGAAGTGTGAGCGGGTGGGTAGAGGGGTGAGTGGGTATTGTGAGTGGGTGGGTATTGTGATTGAGTGGGTAGAGGAGTGAGTGGGTGGAGGAGTGAGTGGGTGGACGAGTGAGTGGGTAGAGGGAGTGGGTGGGTAGTGTGAGTGAGTGGGTAGAGGGAGTAGGTGGGTAGTGTGAGTGAGTGGGTAGATGGAGTGGGTGGGTAGAGGTGTGAGTGGGTAGAGGAGTGAGTTGGTAGAGGGGTGAGTGGGTAGTGTGAGCGGGTGGGTAGTGTGAGCGGGTGGCTAGCCTGAACGGGTGGGTAGAGTGGGTGGGTATTGTGAGTTAGTGGGTAGTGTGAGTGAGTGTGTAGAGGAAGGGAGTGAGTGGGTAGAGATAGTGGGTATGTAGTGTGAGTCAGTGGGTAGTGAGTGGGTGGGTAGAAGAGTGAGTGGGTAGAGGGAGTGAGTGGGTAGATGGAGTGAGTGGGCAGTGTGAGTGGAGTGGATAGAGGAATGAGTGGGTAGAGGAGTGAGTGGGTAGAGGAGTGAGTGGGTAGTGTGAGTGAGTTGGTAGAGGGAGGGAGTGAGTGGGTAGAGATAGTGGGTATGTAGTGTGATTCAGTGGGTAGTGTGAGTGGGTGGGTAGAGTGAGTGGATGGGTAGCGTGAGTGGGTGGGTAGAGGGAGTGGGTGGGTTGAGTGAGTCGGTAGGTTAAGTGAGTGGGTGGTTGAGTGAATGAGTGGGTGAAAGAAAGCATTTTCAAAACATGTGAATGTGTTTCTTAAATGGGATCCTAAAGTATGTTGTATGATACTTATACAGGGTGTCATTTCTATAATACCGTAGAACATTTTTTGTTCTATCTTAAATAGATTCCGCAGCGCACGCGATGACAGCATTTTTATTAAGGAATTTTTTACACCTTGGGTTACATTATTGCATTTTTGGTAAGGATCTCTATTTTTTTTGAAAATGCAATATAGCCTATGTTGCTCAGTGAAGACTGAAGATGCAGCTTTCTAATGGTGAAAGAATTTTTGAAATCGGTCCAGTAGTTTATGCGTGAAAACCATACATACATACTTCATACTTACTTAATACACATACATATACATACTTACATAATTACAAACTTTTCCTCTTTATAATATTAGTATAGATTATAGGGGATACGTTCCTAGGTGACGATTGAGATTTTTTTCGTGTCGAAAGTTTCGACGAGTTTCGACTCGAAACTCGTTTCTCATTTTTTTTAGTTGACAATATAAACTAGGAAGAGTGCAGTAGACGTTACTCGAACACAATTTTTGTAACGAATGTGAAAGACGAAACAATAAAACACGCAAAGCAGCTTTTACTATAAACGGAACTACATTTAAAAATATACTTTATTTATTGAGTTATAAGGTTGCTTCCATTCTGTTTATACTTGATTTACATTCTCAAAAACATCAATCGCGGCAAAGGCGGCTTGCGACAAAGGCGGCTTGTGTCAAGTACTTTAGGCAAACTTGTAATAAGATCTATTTTACTTTCTTATTAGTCCATTTGACAAGGATATTGGGTTAGATACCTATTGGAATAATTTTATTATTAAGTAAGTATGTACTTATTAAATCCGCGAATATAGAAATTGGGTCGCATTTTTTTAATCCGCGAATAGTGAAAACGCGAATAAAGGAAGCGCGAATAAGGAACTTTTACTGTATTAAAAAGTTGAAGAATGATTTTCTTTTTCAGAAATGCAACGCACTTGCGACCAGGGGAAAAAGAAGTGAATTATTTATATATGTATGAAAAATTTATAATAAATATTGATTATGATTATTGAAAGCAGTTCTCATTTTCACTTAGTTTGTAAAGAACCAATCATATCGGTTGAAGCGATACTATTGGTTATTTATTTCTTGCCGAAGCATGCGTGACTCACATTTAACCCAATCTAAATAAACTACAATAACTACCAGTATTATCGCACTCCAAGTCAATAAGCACAAACACAGAGAGCAGAGCCTTGCCGAGCTGCGTCTGTCGTTCCACGTCACCGTCTCGATGGCCAATCGTCCAGCTGTATAGAATGTCGTCCACGCACCGGTCTAGTATGGGACACTGCCAGAGGTGGCATATTCTGAAACAGGACATCTATTCTTAGATAACAGAAATAGTACCATACAGTAGTCAATTAATATAATTTATGTATAGCATGCAGTATAGTTTACCGAAATGTATAAAAAGATAAGGAAAATTAATAGCTTGAAAAACATAAAGCACAGAAATTATTTCGTGGGTTTGGTAAAGTTTTAAAAGCTAAGGTCGTAGTACATTTGCGCGAATTATTTATTATAAGTTAAAAAATATTTCCTATATGTATTTTATTAAAAAAGGTATCGACATATGGAAAATATTTATTGAAGTGAAAACTTCTTTAGCGGCGTTGGGTATAAAATCTTAAACTCGCGTCAGGACACGTGACCTGATCGAAAAAGCGTGACGGATGGATATCAAACATGCTGAACTTGATGCTGAACGTTATACTCTGTCCATTATATTATTTGCTTTTTGACAGCTCCACGCCTATGAAGGATTGTATTGTCTATGATAAAATGTCATACAAATAATTATTGTACTTCATGGACCGGCCCCGCCCACTTAGTGATGTCTACACAGAATTATTCAATGATGGGTCGATAGATTATAATAATCGATAGAAATGCTCTGTAAAATATATCCGATACAGAAAAACTCTTCTATTATGTTATATAATTTAAACGTAAAGACAATCAAATTGAAAGATAGAAACCAATAAATAATAAAATATTAGTTTAGTTTAGTTTTAACATAAAATGCATAGATATGTGGTCTTATTATCACATATCTTATTAGTACATTTACGTTGTAATTATTATTTACGTACCTAATTCGATTTTTGATAATATTTTGAATTTATAATTGAAATGGTATCACAATCGATAATCTTTTAGACATCACTTCTGGTATCACCCGTCGAGCTGTCAAAAAGCAATTCTTATAGTGGACAGACTATAATAATCAAGTTTTCACTTCTGCCGGCACTCCCGGAGTGCAACCCGTCTTTTTTTTAATTTTTAAGCATTATGCAATTTCAGATCCTTACCTGCCCGTCATCACGCGCGCCTGATAGCTACTATGCTCAAAGTCAGTATCAATGTCCAAGTTCCTCTCTCTACTCAGCCTCTCCACTCCTTCATACACATTAGACCCTTTCGATTTGCCCTTTTCACACGTCACATAGATTTCTGGCAATGTGTTGTAAAACTCATCGTTTACTATAGGCTTTCCTCTGGCTTCTTTTATAATTTTCGCCTGTTTTAAAGGAGAGAGAATAGATCCATGTGTGAGAACCCAGCGGTTGGAATATTTGATACCAGATGCTGCGACTGTCAGAATATTGGCTAGTTCTCCATCATCAGAGTAGTTGTAGGTTACCATCACACCTTCTACCGCCATTTTTGCTGGAACAATCGATTTTGAACTTTAAGTCAAGACGTTAGAGTTGTATTTGATGATATTGGTTTATGATGACGTCAAAGGGAACTTTTTAATTTTTATGCAGCTGGATTTTTTGTTAACGTTACATGTAACGAAATACTAGTGAATGAAATAATGTATTTTTGTTAGCTTATATTTATTGTTGCCTATATTTATCCAAATCGGTTCAATGTATCATTTCGTAAACATTTCTCGGACAAATATTTATTTAATCTTTTACGCATTTTGTTCGCGTCAAAACAATATAAGCATTATCGAATATTTTATAGTGAATATTATTTGCATAGGTACCATAATTAACTCGTATTTGGTCTACGAATTAACCATAAAACATAATAAAGTGACAGGTACAATTATACCGGGAATCAGAAGAATTTTGTGTACAAAAATGTACATGTCTTGACATTGTTTAAGCTTGGACATAGCTTGGTGCACCGATAAATGCTTGATAAGATTACATTACTAAAGAAAACTATATCTACCTATAAATTACAGCCCCCCCTAGACAAGTGGCTCTCTATTAGCGTAAAGTTCAATAGAATAGATTATGAATGTATGAGATTGACGTTTGATTACGACGACGACGACGATTGATTACGTCAATCTCATACATTCATAATCTATTCTATTGAACTTTACGCTAATAGAAAACCACTTGTCTAGGGGGGCTGATCTACATAGACGTTGAGTTTGTACCTTTCGTTTATGGCGCTAATCTCAGAAACTGCTTAACCAATTTTTTAAGTAATATTTGTGTTGAATAGTCCTTTTATCGGGAAAATCAAATTTAATATTACATAACCAATAGGAGCAGAGTAGCAGCGGAAGAAAAAGTTGCAAAAGAGCAAAAACATTATTCTTGAGTTTCATTTTAGAGTTTTTTAGCTCAATAGGAAAAAATACGGAACCCTTATAGGATCACTTTGTTATTAATACCTATCTAAAATGTCTAGTCTATTTCTTTATCGGCAATCGACTGTTTTGGCATACAAACCAATGATTTAATTATTGTGTCCTGTGGTTTTACGCACCCAACCACAGAGTATCATCAACCACAGAGAGACTTTAACAATTTATTTAGTTAAATCCGTTGTAAATTGTAATCTTCACTACATAGTATAAAACAAAGTCGCTTTCCCTGTCCCTATGTCCCTATGTCCCTATGTCCCTTTGTACGCTTAAATCTTTGAAACTACGCAACGGATTTTGATGCGGTTTTTTTTAATAGATAGAGTGATTCAAGAGGAAGGTTTATATGTATAATAAGATCCATTAAGTAGTGGAGAAGTACTGTTATTTTTGAGGTTTCTAATGTGATGTCGTAAAAAAATACATTTATTCCGCTTACATTGCAAACGCAGGCTGAACCCTACGAGTTTTATCAAAATAATGTACTAAGTATTATACACATTGAAAAGGTCTACAGAAAAGTCCGCGATGGTATATGTCTATCTCTTATGGATAACCCACAATAACTTTTTTTTGTCATTTACTTTTTACGACAAATAATGGCTAATTTTCGAAGCGATTTTAACCAATACAGCATTAATCCTTAACCAATTAAATACCATGGATACATTGTTCATTTAATATAGATCTATATGGCCCTTTACACCGTATGATTTAAGTGAATATTTTCGAAGATATTACAGATTTAAAAATTGCAGGACGTAGCGTTTGCGGCCGCCCGGCTATGTATTTTATACCCGTGCGATGCCGGAGGCCGGAGCGGGCCGCTATATTTTTATACCTATACAACGTTCACAATTTTTCTGTAGTGTATTTAGTATCAGCATTGCACCCGTGCGAAGCCGGGGCGGGTCGCTAGTAATATATATATAAATCTCGTGTCACAATGTTTGCCCTCAATGGACTCCTAAACCACTTAACCGATTATAATAAAATTCGCACACCATGTGCAGTTCGATCCAACTTGAGAGATAGGATAGTTTAAACATGTAAGTACCACGGGCGAAGCCGGGGTGGACCGCTAGTCTTAATTTATATAAATCTCGTGTCACAATGTTTGTCCGCAATGGACTCCTAAACCTCTTAACCGATTATAATAAAATTCGCACACCATGTGCAGTTCGATCCAACTTGAGAGATAGGATAGTTTAAACATGTAGGTACCACGGGCGAAGCCGGGGCGGACCACTAGTAAATTCATATATACTAGCTCTTGCTACTGAGATCAAAGGACTTTTCACAGGCGAATTAGTAGTTCCAGAGAATACTGCAGTCAAATAAACAAACTTCAACTTTATGGTACGAGTTCTAAAATACAACCTCTCGGTTAAAATATGACCACACACAATTGTGGCCAATTTGCCATTTGTTCTGCTATAGAAATAAATTATATGAGAGCGTTCACACTAAATATAGAATCGCAATACAGACTTATTTATAGAACACGCTACTTTTACATTACATACTTTATGCCTTTGAGTGATTTAAACGGCATATGGAACGAAATGGGCAATGTATTACGTACACCGAGGCAATTGAAAAAAGATGATAACATGAAATTATATGAATATAGGGCGGCACAAATTAGTACCATAACCACACCCTCGGGATGAAATGTAATGAGCTTTATTCAGCGGGTGGTCAATGGGATCGTAATTTGTTCTAGTATATAAGACAAGATGGCGGAACACCGTCAAAAGTTTGCTTCGCGCCATCACACAGGGCGACCATTTCCCGCGCTTTTTCTTTCGAAGCATTGTGTTTTCTGTTTTGCCTGCTATTTTCTCTGATTCCGAGGTAAGTAATAAGTTTTAATATTATTCACGCGTTTAAGCTTTGAAAATAGTCTTCAGGATAGTTAGTAAGAATTTGGTAAAAACTGCAAGATATTTTTTAAAATATCCATAAAAATACTTTTTTTTTTATAAAATGGTTCGTGACTTAGAAATAGTATTAAAATTTCACTTCACCAACATAAGTTTCCGTAGTGTAGCGGTTATCACGTGTGCTTCACACGCACAAGGTCCCCGGTTCGATCCCGGGCGGAAACAGCTTTTTTGTTTTTATACTATAAATTATATATTTCATTAATTAATATCTTGAGTTCATGAAATTTCATAAATATGCAGTGTACATAAATTGTAATTTACTAATAATTTACCATTGAGTTACTATGTTCTACGTACTGCATAGTAATTCAATGTAATTTACCTAAAATTTACATCATAAACGTTTTTATTTACGTGTTTATTTTTATATTTTTATGAGATATGTTTGTTTTTCTTAATTTATAAAAGAACTCTGTCGAATTAGGTTAACCTGTAATGATAGTTAGTTTTATGTGTAAATAAATAAATACTTAAATAAATAAATAAATGATCACTATTTATGTGCAATTTCACAACATAAATGAAAAAAATGAATTTAAATAAATATTATGAGGAGAAAAACATATCTTGTGTATTGTTTGACTATTTGTATAACGTAATTACATATTAGTGTTGTACATAATATTTCAATTGGAATTAAAAAAGAAAAAATATAACAAAAACATTCCTTCGAGCCGGATTTGAACCAGCGACCTATGGATATCTTCAATTAACACTACAGTCCACCGCTCTACCAACTGAGCTATCGAAGGTTGTAAGCTAACTTCCAAATTAACAATCTTATTCAAGATACATATATACATTAATTACTAGGTTACGTATATAGTCCGGGATACATCGCCCATTTTTGCAAGTGATTACTATCAAGCTAATTTTTCGTGAGTAGCTTTATTTTGATGAGATGCCCAATAATTTCATGTACGAAACTCTCGATTGTGGTAGCTTACAGAGGTAACAACTATAAAAATGTTTGATTTGACGGTTCTCAAATATTTATTACGCAATTTGTAGGACAATATGTCTGTTGAATTATATAAGTATTAAATAAGTGAAAATAAAAAAATCAGCTGGTTAGTAATCATTTATGATGACTTCGTTATCGATACACATTGGAAAGGGGGACTCTTTGATCAAACCATAGATTTTGTAGGACAAATATTTTTTCGAATAATTTAGATAATTATCTTTAGATTGAACAAAAAAAAACATTCAGTTAGTAATAAATATTTGAGAACCATCAAATCAAAATATTTTATCCTTGTTTCCTCTGGTAGCTACCACAATCGAGAGTTTCGTACATGAAATTATTGGGCATCTCATCAAAATAAAGCTACTCACGAAAAATTAGCTTGATAGTAATCACTTGCAAAAATGGGCGATGTATCCCGGACTAATACTTTTGTAAGAAAAAAATATTTATTCTTAAAACACATATTATATAACGTTATCATAATTGAAGTTTGTTCTTTATTAAAGTTTTTTTTTAAAATAGAATAACTTTCCTCCCAGATAATAAATGTTATTCAAAACAAATTGTTATACGCAAATAAAATAATCAATAAATTATGTTTCATCGACCTTAAAAATATAATTTTGATAAAATTAATATTATTTCAGTCTATAATATAACGATTATTTCATATAATTTCAAATCATAAGTATGTAATAACTAATAACAATATTTTCCTCAAATGCTCATTCCTATTATGTTTTAGAAGTCAAATGATATCATAATTAAAGATTTTAACGAATAATTATGTTATATTTCATAGATTATTTTCGTTTATTACTATATTAATAGAAATTAATGCGATACGTTCAATTTATGCATTTTTTATCATAGAACAAATAAAAAGGCAGTAATAAGAGTTTAGATATTATGGCCAACCGATTTTATATTCCGTGCGATAGTATAAAATGGAATAGAATAGAACAAGTTTTTCCATGGTGTTGATGTGTATGTATTGAATTATGTAGTTACTCGAAATGTTTTACCATATTACTTTGATATTAATTTAATACTGACTAATCGAAATATCTGCGATACCCCATAATTTCTTAATCCTATTATTAGTCTATCAATTGCATCAGATTGTGACCTAGATCTATGAACCTGGTCTTTATCATTCAAATACAATGTTTAAAGCCTTAACACGATAACTGGACAGTTATGTCCAGTTATCGTTCAGCTCGTAACCTCGGCATGTGTGTATTTGGGTGACTAAATAACAATAATGTTGTATCTGTCTGTTATCAGTTACAAGGATCACCTTTGATGCTTGCAACGATCTTATCATTTAGAAGCAGAAATAGAAAATGTTTTAATCAAGAGCCTGCGGTATCATTGTAAAATGGGTTACCTTCTATTCATCAGTAAAATTTATTTAATGGTATTTGGTACACTAGCTTCTGTTAGGTTCTGTGCGGTGGGAATAAGTAGATAAAAGAGTATTCTCTGTAGTCTATTCTAAGTACTGTTTTGTCCATTAGGACTACATGGATACCATGGATTACCATCAACATACAACATGTTTTTGTATTTCGTTTTTTGCAACATCTCAGATTACACTCAAACTCACTAGGTACAAGAGAAACTTCTATATTTTATTAAGTCGATAATAATATTACATAGGTAGACGACTAAAAAAAGGAATTGTAAAAATTAACTGGAGTGATTAAAATAAAAATACAATTATTATATATATAGACCCTATATTAAAGTCTATAGTTTCGAACTGTGCTTCGGATAATGTGAGTGATGAGAATATTTGCAAATAGCAGGTGATTATAAATTATTTATTTACGTGTTTTAAGTTTAATAATAGCATAATAAAAATTATGTGCTGCCATCCAATACTAATTGGTGGTGAAACGCCCACGTCGCGCAAAAAGGTCAAAATTTTATCAAACTTTAGAACAATGAAATATTGCAGTAAATGAACTTAATTAACTAGTAACAGTTAACATACACAGATAAGATTATAATACATTGAGTAAAATTCAGAAATTTATCTTATATTCAACACACATTTGCTAATTATTATTTATTTATAATGATTTTGATAATTATCGATACTTATCCAATTTTCTATTATTACTATTTATTAGGTAATTATACTATATGAATTGAGTACCTCGTTTTATGGCACTACTTCTGAAGATTTGCCAAATTTACTTTTCATATACCCTTTATGTAAAGGGTATTTGTATCAAGTGGTAAGAGGAGTAAGTAGAATAAAATAAACTGACAAATGCTACGGATGAAACGGATTCCACGTAAAACTAGACGAATCTGGACATAAGAATTAATAAGCCTTCACAGTCCATGCTCGACATATCACCTGTCATATGAAACTATTTTGTAAATTAATAATACTTTTAAAGTTGACCTCATCCATCAGTTGCTCCTATCCTTGATTTGGACCGTAACAAATCGTCTTTAGTTCCGTTACATCCGATTCTTATTTCATCGCCATTATAGTGTTACCATTGCTAGTAGACGCATCATCTTTTTATGTCATCGTTGGTTAAATCCAGAGTTTGTTACGGGGTTTCATACGGGGAGTTTTATTGAATGCTACACGTATCAACTATGTTTTTCCTGAGACGAACTAGTGCTATAATTTTTATGACTACGCTAAACCAGTATGAACAAATATCACTTGTTTTCCTCAAAAGCCCCTTGTTATTGTTTTTAAAAGGATACCGAAACGATAGTGACATCATCATACTCCGTTAATAAGTAACTTTAATAGATGACAAACATATATGAAACATATTTATACTAGGTACTTAATAACAAATCCATAATAGAGATCCTCAGTTCTCTTGACTTTTCTTTATTCGAACGCTTCGCTATTGGATTTAACTTTATTGATCTTATATAGACACCATTAAACGATTATTTCGTATAGGTTCCAGTACGAATTAGTTACGAAAGAAAGAAAGAAACCAAGCTATGATGTAAATAAAACATAGCTTGGTTTCTTTCACCTAATTGTCTCTCGATAACTGTTGTCTTCCTTTCCCAAACCACCAGTATCACACATTCCCTTAGTTCCTGTGTGAAACAACGACGGATATGGCTGGCTTCAGCTTCGCTACTTAACTGTCCAATTGAACAAACGAGCGTGAGTAACACAGGATCCGGTCCCGTGACTTTATTAAATCCCATAATTGTTTTATTTTCGTTTATTTTTTGGACTATTTTGAAAATGGAATCAGGCGATTGAAATTTAAAATGCAAAAACACAGTTATACACAAATCAACAAACTGAATCATCAAAACAAGCAATTTGTCATTCTTAAATTTCTCCTGATTTAGTTTTCCATTCTATAACCCGTGTCCCAGTTACTTGCTGTCCAAATTTCAATACTTACACCGTACACGTATATATCGTACACGGCAATTTAAGGAGACAGGCGATACGATAAACCCACGACAATACAATAATGGTCGCTCTTTTGCCTAATGGGTCGTATCCTGTACGGCCGAAGCGCAGTCCAGTCAATGCTAAGAGTCCGTTTCTTTCGCTCCCATGCGCATTTACGGTCAATTCCAGAAACAAAAATCCTCGGTTATCCAATTCTGCGTTCGTGCCGCATTTTATTGCTCACATCCTCGCGTGGGCCGTCCACTGATCATTTCAACGACCGAAACAACAACGAACGATGCGCTCCCGTGGTAATAGATAACGAAACGTGTTTCTTCCATCTTGTTTCACTTGACTTTCGTGGGGATGCAGTGTTAGTGAATGTTCAAAGAGATATTCTTGTGTGCATTGCAACGGATATGCCTGCGTACCGTCTGGCGCCGAGTGTGAAGAAAAAGAAGCAATCGACTTCATTGTTAAGTCACTCGAGTTCTATACATTTGATGCGATAACGTTTTAGGTGAGTTGTGTTTGAGTTTATGAATAGCTTTTCATAACCGTTTACCGTACCCATGAGGAATTGTTTCTTACTTGTCATGTTAAAAAAGTGTAACACCTTTACTTAGTAAATGGACTACTAACGTAGTTCTTTTCCTAATAAGGTTTTATGGGATTTAAGAATTCATAAACTTGTACGAAAATAATTAAATTGTTTAAAAAAATGTTTTTAAACCCTACCTATCTTTAATTTGAATATTTTATGTTCATAATGTAAGAAATAAAAAACAAATAATATTACCTCTGTCCGTAAAGTGAAATATTATGGTACACCTACTGCTTCAAAGGAATGATCGATGAATGATATAAAATTACGCATACTATCAACAAACGACGTAATGTTAATGTTTTGTGTAAAGTATGCATTTGTAATCTGGAATCAAGCAGTTCTAATCCACAAAACAGAATAAATAACTAATTAACACATGACAATTGACATTATCATTAAACCCAGTACTAACTAGAATATTAAGAGAAATCAAGTGTAAACTTTGACCCATTTAAAGTTGCAAAATGAAAGAAAAAAAATCACACATTCAATGATAATAATGTTTTATCCAAAACATAAAAATGTCATTTACCTTATGAACTTATTTGTTTACTTTTTGAGGTTATAAATCCGAAAAAGTTAACTTCACTAAAAAATACGCACACACCGTACAAGTTTAAGCTAAACACTAAACACATTATACTGCCATTTACTACATTGTACTATTATTTTTGTTGAAAATATTAATTATAAATAATTATTTATTAATTTGACCTGCTGATATCAGCTGTTGAACTTTGTTACACAGTGAACTATGTATTTCTGTTTACTTCTGCCTTCTCT
Organism: Colias philodice; assembly: GCF_061535455.1. Classification (NCBI taxonomy): domain Eukaryota; kingdom Metazoa; phylum Arthropoda; class Insecta; order Lepidoptera; family Pieridae; genus Colias; species Colias philodice. The sequence goes on from NC_143101.1 coordinate 9,310,581, forward strand.
GCACAGATACCTACAATTTTATTAGCTTGTCATTTGTCATTTCATCCAATAGCCAACCAATACCACAACGTAATACCACGTTCAACCGCTAGATGGCGCTTATATAAATTTTGAACTATTATTTTTCATGTTGCAAAAATTGAAACTTAAAAAAAAATATGAAAAGGAAAATAAATTAAAGAATGAAATCCAGCAAGACATTTTATAGAGGTCATAGTTATTACGAAATAAATTTACCGCTGCTGGATCAATAATCAATTACTTACGGTTAATTAATTATTGTTTTGTTTAGAAAATTGGTCAGTTTCGTATAAAACAAACTCCAAATAATTATTCTGATAATTAAAGAACCCTTATAAATAAATGTTATTGCTTTAATTGACGTTTCGATAGTCGTTACGGGAGGTAAAATTCCAAAACGATTTAATCAATTTCATTTAGGTATTTCGAAACAGTTTGATTTGTTATTTTCAATGTTTAGATGACTAATTGATAATATTATGACCTAAGATTATGACTATAAGTTGTATACGTAGTATATTATTATTAGTCTGTGCTATAAGTATACAGTAGCTATATCGTTGGCCGGCAAGTTGTTATCCGCAGCTTGGCCTGCAAAATGAAATGTACAAATAAAAAACAGAATTTCGTGAAAATTTGTTCTAAGAAATTAAGTGTCTAATTAAAAAAAATCGGATGACCCAGCTAATAATAAAAATGCCACGCGAATGCCTTTTCTTTTTAAAAATAATGGAAATAAATTATGGAGTTGCTTAGGAAATGAAAGAACTTTTATTTTTTAATCTTCTTAGTTTCGGAGTTATTATTAAAAAGTTATTAATAATCTACCATCTTTATCAACTAAATTTGTTCTATGTACTGCTTCCTAAACATTTTTCTAGACATACTTACAATTACCTACCTAAATCTAGAAATTATTTTTCACCGTTTTAACGTTTTAACTTAGTCTAGTAACTTCTATTAGGAAACTATCGATAAATATGTTATTATCTGTTACATTTAGGTGTTCAAATTTTTAGGTTAGCTATTTATCAAATTGAAGAATAGAATAAGCTCTTGAATAGAGCACAATAGCGATACTGTTAGAAGAGGATATCATAAGATTTATCGGTCGTTGTCGACTGAGGAACTCTCACAGGGAACTCTATTGCAGGATTTTACCATAATATACAAAACTTCAATCATGTATCTATAGTCTACTAGCGGTCCGCCCCGGCTTCGCCCGTGGTACATATGAAAAATAGATGTTGGCCGATTCTCAGACTTACCCGATATGCACAGAAAATTTCATGAGAATCGGTCCACCCGTTTCGGAGGAGTATGCAGACTAACATTGTGACACGAGAATTTTATATATAAGATTAAATAATAAATTTCTTTCGTAGCTAATAAACATACGTGAAGTCTCAATTGTGACTAAAAAAAACTAATAAGATATTATTTTATACTCTGCAAAATATATTTTTTTTGTATTACAAATTAAAAGTTTCCACTGATTAAGCAATTATGTTGTATCTAAGAAAAACGTTCTAATATTTAGCAAAAATATTTCAATAATTCAATTGAAATTATAAATTGCGATAATTATCATCAATTTAATATAACATCGTAGGAAACTTACAAGTCATCAAATTTCCATGAAAGAATGCAATGGAAACGGAGGAATAAAATAATCGTCACGTAGTAAATAGAGTAATTATTTTCGATTTAGTAGTATTGTGGAAAACCACTTCATTGTCGCACAAAGATCAAACACGGATAGATGAATCATAGCCCCCTGGCTATGACGTCACTATGTGGTTAGGGGCCCCAAGCGACCCTATCTCGCTTGGGGCCCCTCTATCAATAAAATTATGAAAAACTCTAGTTGTAACCATTGTGGCAACTACTTTTAGGGGCCATTGAAAACCAGCGCTGTGCCGTGTGCGTGAATAACTATACAATATTTAGCTGGGTATCCAACCCCTTTTTCAAGAAAACTTTGGTATTATACTTTATTATTCATATTCTCAAAAACTTCAGACCCTTATCTGAAATACCACTTGGGTTATTAAGACTTTAGAAAAATCTATACCATCTATACTAATCTATACTAATATGTATTATAAAGCTGAAGGGTTTGTTTGTTTGAACGCGCTAATCTCAGGAATAGCCCCTTTATTGAGGAAGGCTATAGGCTATATACAAGTTTGTATAATCACTAAGACAAACAGGAGCGGAGCAATGCGGGTAAAACCGCGGGGCACAGCTAGTTAAATATCAGATATATTTTTGTCCAAAACCCTGAAAAACCCAGAGAAACAGGACTTAACCCTATACTTTATTCGTAGGTACCTTAGATCATTACTTAATGATCTAAGGTACCTACAGTAACATTCTTTAAAATTAACCGTAACTTTATTTCCCAGAAGGTCTATTATCGGCAGCACTCAAAGGGAACTTAAATATATTGTTTGTGAGTCACTAAATAAACCGCCAAGTATAGGTGAGATTTATAAATGGCATCGGTTATATCAGAACTCGTTGACTTATTAAGAAAATATTTCTATTACCTAGTGTTTCGTACTAGTACTTAGAATTATGTGGTATTATGTATTTATCGTTTGACTGATGCCTGCCACTGCAAGGCTGCACCTTGTTTTTCGAATAGGTACAGATCGATAGTTAGGTGCAGGTGCGAGTGCGAGTGTTCACAGGTCCCTTAACGTCCCGCTAATACCTAAATTTGTTTTCTGCACATCTATAATTAATTGTCTTGATGATGGCCAATTCATCAAAACTTAAAAAAATATTAGACTCGTGTTTTAATTTCAAAATACAACAATTAAATAATTCGTAATTAAAAATTCAGAGTAATTCTCGATTAGCTAATATTCAATCAATGAAAATCATGAGTGAAAGTTTAAAGTACAATATAACCTACAACGCGAGATGAAATAAGCCCCCCTAGACAAGTGGCTTTCTGAACTTTACGCTAATAGAAAGCCACTTGTCTAGGGGGGAAGTGCATGAATTGATATGGACTTTTTCAAAATGTATGGTGAAAAATCTCATAAAATTCGTTTGCACTGTTATGTAATATTTAACTGAACCTAAACAATATAGCTGCATATTTTTATTGTTTTCGGATTTTATTTAAAAAGATGTCATCATTAATTTTAATATGTCCAATGTCCATTCATTGTACTATACGTCAGCCATGGGGTTTATTCATCAGTTGAAATGACTGTAATTCATCTTATGGTATTTCTGAGAACTTTATCCTCTCCGATGTGCTAATGATACAGTAGATTATTATTTATATGTTATTTATTGCAGTCATTTGATTGATTTCTATTGAAATATCATCCGCAACGAGCAATTACTTTTCAACCGACTTGAAAAAAGGTTGTAATATCGATTTTTGACGTGACAACGTCTTATAATTCGATTGAGCCGGCTGCACGCACGAAAAAACATGACTCATGCGGCGTTACCTCGCTCTGAGGCGTTCCATGTAAAGGTAGCATTCGGATCTGGGCTGTCGCGACCTGGCAGCCGCGGCCCTGCAGCCGGGAAAATTGTCACTGCTGTGCGGCGCTGCCAGAAGCTTACGGATAACAGCGTCCGCGACCCGGGCAGCGACTGCCACACGCAGTAGTCAAACAGCACTCAGTCAAAATAATAGTCAAATATACGAAAGCGAGAACTCGTGAAGAGACTGATAGAGGACGAAGAAGAGGACGACCAAATAATGTTGGTCTTACTATCATCAAAGAGGAATAAAATCAGAGATCAGAGGATTCATTATATCATAACATTATCCTTATAGGTTTTGAGTCAAGGATCGTAAAGTGGTGGATTTTTAGCAATTAATTCAACTAAAAACTCGTCGTTTTCATCGGTAAACGTCGCCAGCAGCGCGAGTCGCGACCGTACTGCTCCCGGAGCGGCTCGGCGGCGCTGCCAAAGTCGCGAGCAAGCCACGCCCCTCGGCCGCGCGGCTCGGTCGCTTGCGTCGGACACTATCGCATACAATTCCCTACGAAGCGGTGCCTCGCGACCACGGTCGCGGCTGCGGGGCAGCGGCTGCCGGGTCGCGACTGCCCAGATCCGAATGCTACCTTAAGGCTTGAAGTGCACGCGAGAGCGCGGAACGAGCGACAAAGAAGCACAATCGGACGTTGTCACGTTCAACTATCGTCAGTAAACCGACTTTACAGACAACCAATTTTTTTTAGTTGTTTGGTATCCGAGAATTTTTGACTGATTTTGATGTTTTTTTTTTTGGAAGCTCTAGGCTCTCCCGCTCTCGTGTGGTTTCATTTAAATGCAGGCAGCAGGGGATTAGATTTTTATCTATACTAATATTATAAAGAGGAAAGGTTTGTATGTATGTATGTATGGTTTTCACGCATAAACTACTTGACCGATTTTGATGAAATTTGGCACAGATAATCTTTAGACCCTGAGAAAGAACATAGGCTACCTTTTATTGCGAAATATGTACCACGGGCGAAGCCGGGGCGGACCGCTAGTTAAAAATAATTACATAGGTATTCTTAAAAATCGTCGTAGGTATAATATGTACCTATAAGTCATAAATTGGCAAATGCACAAAATCATTCGTCTTTATAATATTGTTATAGAAAACTACCTATAAACATCTTATTCTGGTAATTTACACGGTTCAAAGTTTAAGTCATAAAATTGAATTAATAATAGAATTTGTATATTCCTATTTGAAGAGAGAGAAGTACTTGAAGTGGTGAGTTTCTATAAGTTTTATATTATTAGATACCTAACAATACTAGCACTCCGCCCGCGGTTTCGCTCGCGTTGTATAGACTTAACCAATCACACTAAAACCTTCTCGAGAACCAATCATGAGTGAAATAAAAATGAAAATGGATGCAGCATGCAGCACGTTTAAAGTTTTTCGCAAACTGACAGACAGACGCGACAGAGGTTTATTTTATATGTACATGTAGTTTGTTTCATACGATGACTGGAGTCTTTGGTCGAAATCCTGACCTTAAAACCTAGTCTTTTCCTTTAGTTTCCTCTATCAATAAATTATTTCTTCATGCCTTCCTTTAAATAAACCAGTATAAGACCAGCATATACCTGGGGCCGTATTATGGCCTCTTATTTCCAGACAGTTTACTCCTTGAATTGAACTGACTGGCAAATTCATATTATTATGATCGCAATCACCACCCTATACATACGAGTTACGACTCAGAACTCTATTAGCTAACTCTTGCATAAATAATGTAATAATAATATATTTAATAGGTAAGTAATAATAAAGATATTATGAATCATTTATGCCCTGGCGCCGCTGTCGCGTTAGAATAATTTATTACAAATCATATCCGGATATTTTTTGTTATGTACAAAATATTCAATCGGTTACACGCTTCACTATTTTTTTCGCGGTTTAGTTTTTATCCGTTTTTTTGTTAAAATAGAATCGTGAGAAGATTTATAGCATACTTATTGGTTAATTAGGATTATATTTAACGGTTTTTTGACGTTTATTGATTTATTGTTAACAAAATATACTTTGGTGCTCGCTCTATATTTTTAGTTATGACACGTTGTTGTAATAAAGATTGGTCAAGGGTTCGTTTTTTTTTCTAGGCTGTAGGTATTTTTACATCGTGTACCTACATCTCTACAATTTCTGGATTTTAAAAATTGAATCTAAGCTCGAAAAATTTATAAATAAATAAAATTGCCTCATTCTCTACTAGTACTGGTCGATACTTAATAAAAAAAAAATATTTGAACCTTTTAAAAAAGTTTATTTTTACAATATAAACTTACACGTGTTAGGTATATAAAATATTTTCTGTAACGGAACATTAAAGCCATAGTTAAACAGTTCAGCAAATGATTAACGAGTCGCGCTGAAAGCATGAAGTAATTACGAAAAAAATTAACTCTTTATGCCTTAGAGAGTAACACAGTTATATTTAATACGGGTTTAATTACGGGACTTCGCGGCTGACTGAATACTGACATGTCATTTGCTTCCTGTAAAGGCACGTTCACATAGTTGCTTGAACCTTATACATATTATAATATATCATCTCATGCCTTTGCTATGTGTGTACTACACGTTATATCGTAGCTTTTCGCAATATAATATATAACTAGCTGTTCCCCGCGGTTTCATCCGCATTGCTCCGCTCCTGTTGATCTTAGCGTGATGATATATAGCTTATAGTCTTCCTCTATACCTAAATGGGCTATCTAACACCGAAAGAATTTTTTCAAATCGGGCCAGTAGTTTCAGAGATTAGCGCGTTCAAACAAATAAACAAACTCTTCAGCTTAATAATATTAGTATAGATTTACTCTACTTAAATGATACTGAAACGACGTAGTTTTGTGTCATAGATGTACAAAACAGTTTGACTTCTAGTAATTCTTTATCTAAATTAATATATTAGTCTCGAATCTCGATGACTACCTACAATAAGTACTTACAAGCAAATGGTTATTTTATTTCAATAAGTTTATTATTGGTTACAAACGATTTAATATTTATAATGGATTTTACTATTTGTTTTATTCAGTTTTTTATTGGATACTATACAGATTTTGAAAATTATTTATCTGTAATAAGTTATATTATTTTTTAATGGCAAGTAATAAATATTATTCAATGTGACCGAGCCTTATCGCTGTCTCTACCACGTCTCTACTCTTCACTGATTAATAGCGGTAGGCTTAGCAACAAGTGACATTGGTACATGAATGATGCGAAAGTTTGTGAGATTGTCTATTCGTAGCTAGAAATTGCTGAATCAAGAGGCGAATTAAATACAATCAGAGATCAATCGATTGAATGCTTAATTAATTTTTAAAGCTTGCAATTTTTATGTGAAAGTTAATCGTAGGTAGGTACCTACTTAGGTATCTTATAAAAAGTTCAATTACTACAACTAGTACTAAGTATATTATCTGTGCTTTATCTATATTCTATACAATATTAGTTTAACACACACCACACACACACTGTCTATTTAAAAAACGTAAAATTATATAACCTCTATGTCTTTTATCTAAACTCACATCTTGAATACGTTTACTTTATAAACTAACTAGCGGTCCGCCCCGGCTTCGCCCGTGGTACATATTTACGTTTTCTCTACATAAAAACCATCTTCGTACTTCAAGGAATATAATAAAAAAAGAATTATCGAAATCGGTTCAGCCGTTCTCGAGTTATGGGCTTACCAACACATTTTGCGATTCATTTTTATATATAAGATAAGAAGAAGATTATAAACTAATTATCACTATTACATTATAATTTATAATGCTTTATAATACTTCACTGATCTTTTAGCACTTATCAAAATTAGGAACTAATGCTACGTCATCTTGTAAACGTCATTTGTCGACAAATCGTTAATTTGCGATTATGATGGGCCTCTTCACAATGGGCAACGTTGGCCCAACAATAATTGATCGTCGATGTTTGCCGCCATTACGGCGATTTGGGCCGGTCCTAACTTCCCTGTAAAAGGGATTTTTTGCCTCACCTTATTTGAAACCCACGCTGTCCGTGTAGAATTATATTTATTTTATTATCATTATCTCCTTCAAATAATATTTATTTGAATTAACAGCACAACCACGTATAACTCGATATAAAACACAATATTTATTATGATAAAGTCATTTCATACAGCATTATATTATCATTCTTCCCCACACTTAACATAACCATTATAGACTAGAGTAGATAATTTTTGAAACAAAAAAAAATCGCAGTCGGATGAAACCCATTAGAAAAGGAGGGGAATATGATAAAAATGTAAGGAAAAATAAATTACGGTCAATCCGAGTTCGGGAAGCAGGAGGGGGGAGCTTTTAAGAGAAAAAAATGGTTTCTCTCGATTTCCGACAAAACTACAAGTCCTATAGAAAAAAGTTCAATGGCAAAGTTGTAGGTAATTAAAAGTTCTACAACTTTTGTATTCACAATTTTTTCACATAACCTAAAAATTTAGGTGAAAAATTCAAAAAACCAAGTTTTTGGTCTTTTATTTCTATCTATTTCAAAATGTATTTTTTTTCTACGAAATTTGGTGGAAACTTACCTTATTATGTCCCAAATACACTGTAATTTATTTGATTGAAAATATTTATTTTTTCGCCTTATTTTGAATTAATACCAAAAAAACAACCTAATTTTCAATCGAAAAGTCACCCGTCAAAATATCAGCTTTTTTCAAAAACTTGGGGTGCCTTTTATTTATTGAAATCTCTACTTTCATATGGTGTAAAAAAAATAAACACCACAATAGTAAATGTTCTCAGGAAATGCATACAAACAGTCTGAAAATTAGCTTTTACTAAATCAGACACACTTCTCGAACTACCTGAAATGTTTTTATCGACATCATTTTGCTTTTGAATATGCTGTAAAATATTAAACTTAGAACAGATAATTATTTTTCTTTTGAAATATTACCGAAAAGCCGATACAAGAGAAGATATAGAGTTCAAGAAGTGTGCCTGATTTAGTAAAAGCTAATTTTCAGATTGTTTGTATGCATTTCCTGAGAACATTTACTATGGTGGTGTTTATTTTTTTTACACCATATGAAAGTAGAGATTTCAATGAATAAAAGGCACCCCAAGTTTTTGAAAAAAGCTGATATTTTGACGGGTGGCTTTTCGATTGAAAATTAGGTTATTTTTTTGGTATTAATTCAAAATAAGGCGAAAAAAAATAAATATTTTCAATCAAGTAAATTACAGTGTATTTGGGACATAATAAAGTAAGTTTCCACCAAATTTCGTAGAAAAAAAATAAATTTTGAAGTAGATAGAAATAAAAGACCAAAAACTTGGTTTTTTGAATTTTTCACCTAAATTTTTAGGTTATGTGAAAAAATTGTGAATACAAAAGTTGTAGAACTTTTAATTACCTACAACTTTGCCATTGAACTTTTTTCTATAGGACTTGTAGTTTTGTCGGAAATCGAGAGAAACCATTTTTTTCTCTTTGAAGCTCCCCCCTCCCGCTTCCCGAACTCGGATTGACCGTAATTTATTTTTCCTTACATTTTTATCATATTCCCCTTCTTTTCTAATGGGTTTCATCCGACTGCGATTTTTTTTATCTTTTCATTATTTTCAAAGGCTTCTACCCCAGTCTATAGACTATAATTTGTTTGAACTTGCTGATTGTAATGGTTCTAGAAAGAGTCATCAGTCAAAATTATATAATTTGATGATTCATTCGCAAAAAAAATTACCTGAGCTCAATAGCCTTAAATACACATTTTTTTTAATTTCTTATTTTAAGTTTAAGGTCAATAAAATATAATTTCAGGTTGAAGGTCGCAGAGTCATTTTTTATCTGTTTACTTAAATGGCGCCAACTTTTTGTCAGTCTACGATGCGAATTAATAATGTACATAGTAATATTTATCTTTTTTATATGATTTAACACTGTCCAATTATTATGGAATATATATTTATCAATATTTGATTAATGTCCTTATCTTTTATTAAGGTTATGCATGTTATATATTACATAATAGATACCTATTATATGATCTGTGTCCAGTGTCTAACTTTTTATATTTAAATTTTAACCCATTGACCACCGTAAGCCCCGATCGGGGCGCGACACAATAGATTTTCTATTGTGTCTGTGATTCCGAGGACTGATGGAACAGACTTATGGTTGTTAAAAAGTGAAGTCCCGTGTCCCCGTAGTGGGGTAAGGGGCAGATGCATTATTCATACATCTGTTTCACTGATCGATTTTCTTTACCGCTTCCTTGGTACAGTGGTTGACGCGTGAGCGTAGAACCGAGGGGTCCTGTGTTCGATTCCCGGTGGAGACGAAGAAAAAAAAATGTCTCGGTCTGGCAGGACACAGAAGGCTGATCACCTACTTGTCCCTAAAGAAAATCGATCAGTGAAACAGATGTATGGTTGTTAGCAGGTTCTCAAATCTCAGCAGAAAATTTTCTAGGGTTGCTCGTAATGTTTGCCTTTCTAAGATAAGCTGACTAATTCTATTTTGCTATTATTTTTCGATAATAGTGTTTAAGTTAGATTTAAAATGAAATAGAATCTCTTTCAAAATAATATACTTAGTAATACTTTTCGATTCCTCGATAAAGAAAAACATTGTCATAAATTGCTCATAAAAATTAAGATACTTCATAATATTTGTAAGGCGGGATGAAATTATAAGTTAGGCAGGCCTCTATGCCTTTACCACCCTTAAAAAAATATTCCCTTTTTTCATTGGTCTATTTAAAAATAAAATTTTCTTTTTCAGCTCTTGGATAGAAATTACTTTACGTGTTTGAAAGCGCTTATTCCCGGTACTCTAAAAAACATTGCAGCAAAAATGCAATTTGTAATTTAAACTCTAGGTACTGTCACGAATGACCTAAATGTAGTTAATTAGGAAATCCCGGTATTGATCATATGTTAACGTGATTGTTTGATTTGAATCATGTGTTGATTACATAATGGTAGAAGGCTTTTTGCATGTATGCCTTTGCTAATGCTATTTGTTATTTGTTTGTTTAAATAACCTTTTACCGAGTATATAAAAAGGTCACATATAATGGTTATAGGTTAGTCACAAAAATTAGGGATGACACCTTTCTTCTGTTATCCCACTTTTACGAATTACTCACGATCCCATGTCTTAAGAGCCTTTATTGAAGCAATTAATCGAACATTGTATGCAAAATGCAAATACACGCAGTAGTTTTTGGAATGCGTGTTCAAACAGACGGACTTAAAAAAAATCAGTTTCTATTAAGTTTCATAAAGATATTTTACATTTTTATCATCTATTACTATATCTGATAGAAGCATCGAATGTGGACAAAATAACGCAGAGAAAAAATATGGTCTGGAAAACCACATGGTTTTATTACTACCATGCGTGATGCGAGTGGAGCCACAGGCTTAAGCTAGTAGTTTAGCCTCTTTAGCTCTATGATATTTGGCTTATACCATTCAAATCTATGTAAACCTTGTAACAAAACACTAAACTATTTGAGTTTCGCACGTCAAAGATTATAAAAACAAACAGAGATCATAATAAATTTTATGGACCAAAATTCCTGAATGGGCAGCGGCAAATACATTTTTGCCCACGGTTTATTAAGCTATTTTTAATAAGTCGACTTCCGCTCAGTACTCTAGGGGATTGCGTCAAAGATTGTTTTGCTGTCTGTTATTATGTACCGGCGCTAAGCGGTCAAAGAGTAATTGAAATTTTGTGCAGAGTCGACAAAATTTTTTATTTTCTGTTTTTGTTTGGATTGCTTAGTGTGAATGATTTATTAATTACAGCCTATTACATTTTTGATCATCACCTTTCACTAAATTATCTATCACAATCAATTGTGACTGATTAGTCCTCGTTTAATATTTAAAATCTCTAAAAAATTAATTACCTATTGTAATAATGTTAATTGCTAGGTACTTTGAAAAATAGGCATAGATAGTGAAATTTGACATTTATAAAACATGAATAAAATTTGTGACGAGTTTATCAGGTTACCCTAATATAAATTCAAAATTATCACTTCAATTCAAAAATATTCAAAACTATATAAAGGTCAAATAAACTACAGCCTTTCGATTAAATTTAAATGTCAAAATTAATGATACAATGGTGCTACAATTTTTGCATAATTTTAATTCAATTCAAAATCAATCCGGCGTTTTTTTTTTTTGGACAATTCTATTGTCAGACATCATAAAGTAAAAAAATACATGGATTTTTTACTTTTCAATGCGAAAAGATTGGGCATTTTTTTGAGAATTCTTACTGTAGATATTTTTTTAGAAAATTTATAAATATAAATGTCATTGACGCATTAAAAGTCAGAAAAGCTTTCATCGTAAAGTTAAATAAAACGAAGCCCTTAAAGCGTGTCACACACGGTGAAGATACTATAATATTTTATCTTAAGATACTGTAATATTTTAACGAAACACTGACACAAAATTTCGGGTCATTTGTAACAGGATGGCGGTTCTACAGGGGTCTTAGTACGCAATGACAAAAAGAAAAATGATGGTCAGAACGCTGATACCGGATACCTTAAGATACTGTAATATAAAATATTACAGTATCTTAAGATAAAATATTATAGTATCTTCACCGTGTGTGACGCGCTTAACAGTTAAAGTCACAAACTAAACTTAATGTAATTATAGGTATTATGCATTGCTAAAAGTCAAAACTTATTAATAGTACATGAACAACCATGTGGCCTTGCATTTTGTATAAATAGCGAAACACACTCATATAATATGCCTATATTATTATTATATTGAAGTGCATTTTCCGTCTACCACTAAACCTGTAAACGTCGATCGAACGTTGAACGAAAAAACGTTCTTTCCATGTTCATCATCCATTGCTCTTTGAATATGGAGGAAGTTAAAGATTAGTGTAAAAAAGCGGCAATGTATTGCAACTTTGATAACATTCGCTTTGGATGACAGCAGACAGCGCGTCGACGGATTGTGATGCTTGTAACTGTTGTCATGTTATCAATCTTTAATTTAAACATAACTGGCAGTTTGGTAAATTCAATTTTTAAAATTGTTAAGATTCTTTGGTTAAATTTGAAAAACGACGAAAGGTCCCGTATTGTTTTTAATGTACAGATAGTAAAAAAATAGTCAGAGATTTTTTTTCGCGTCGGTAAGAAAAATAAATATTGTAGAGATAAGAGATAATGGATAATGAACGCATATTTGACGAACTCTCATTAAATAAATCCGAATTTTAATTTAGATTTAGTTTACGTCAATATCGAGGGTTTGGATAAACCCCTAAATAAACAAAAAAACTTGTTTGTTAATTTGCGTCATGAGCAGGTCATTATTACTGTATGTATTTTAATGGTAATCAGACGCATAACAAAATCATTTGGAAAAAACCTCAGTTTGTAGGCTTTTCCCAGCGTCAATCAAAAGGAAGAGAACTTAAATGTGTGCCAACTAGGTATCTATCTCAAATAAGAACCTAATTTATTTTGAAATAGAAATAGAAAGCGTTTTATTGGCCTCCATGTTAAAAAATATAATAATCTAACACACAGAACAGAAAAAAAATAGCAATGGTGCAAAAAGGACTCCCCGTCAGCAAAGCATATAGGTATAATATTATATAGCACTGATTTTCAGAGGAGACCACGTGACGTTTTGTTAGTTTTTGATCGATAGAGTAAAGCGCGTGACACACGGTGAAGATACTCCTGTAGAACCGCCATCCTGTTACAAATGACCCACAAAATTTCGCGTCATTTGTAAGAGGATGGCGGTTCTACAGGAGTCTTAGTACGCAATGACAAAAAGAAAAATGATGGTCCGAACGCTGATACCGGATGCGTTAAGATACTGTAATATAAAATATAACAGTATCTTAAGATAAAATATTATAGCATCTTCACCGTGTGTAACGCGCTTAAGAAAGAATAAAGATACATACATTTTGTACATGTACGATGTTGTACGTTGATAATATTGGAAATTTTTCAGGAGGTTAGAAGGTTTAGGAGAAATTTTGTATTAAACTTTTCATCAAATAATCTGTAGTAGCCACTAGCCGCACATTTAATAATTAAAGGGACTTTTTATATATTTAGGGTGCGTTTCAGCGGTAAAAGCTTATTAACCCATTGAGCCCCGAACGGCCCAATCGGGCCACGACACAATAGATTTTCTATTGTGTCTGTGATTCCGGGGCCTGATGGATTTAAAATATATAAATAACTTAATAAATAAACAACTTATTGATTGAGAAATACATTCTTTACATTCAGCAGAAGATGAAATCAATAATTTATTTTCTTCCTCGTCGCCTAAAGAAGCAAAGTCATGGTATATCGAAAGATAATGTAATTATATCCCAGACCCATGAATACTTCTTCTTGGTAAAAGCATTATGAATAATAAACATATACGTTAAGAACCTCACATCGAATCATTCGATTGATATGATATAATTAAGCTCTTGAATACTTTTGTAGTTTCTAAGAAATATATTTGAACTGCGAACGAAATATTTCTTGAAACTGTACATACAGTGCCTTTGTCATGTAGTTCTAACGGAATTTAAACTTGTTGAGTATCAGTACATATTTATAGTAATAAAAACTGGACAATTTTGTTATAGTTAGCGTTGTAAATCGTAATAAGTGAGAATATATAGTCACATAGTGGATCTTTAATGTGTAGTTTTACATAATTAAAAAATCCTATATTCTACTTCTTTTTTTCCTCTTTCCTCAGATACCTCCTCAATGTTTTACAATTTCTTATTTCTAACCTAAGTATTCGTCATCTTATTGAAAAGGCAACTCTCCCATTGAAGACAGATGCTGTCAAGATCATATTTATTTGACTCCGAACATGATACAATAAAAAACACACAACAACAAATTGCGGGTAGTCGTGAATCATTTTGTGTAACATGAATCAATGGATACCGGTTGAAGTTTTTTGTTTCAATGATAAACTTAGAATGCGTGCGCAGACAGTGACGTAGCCTATAGCGGTCCAATATTCTTATGAATTAACATAAGTTATTGGGTTATGTTTGAAATATGTATTAAATTAACCACAAACCGCAATTAAACAGACGGTGAACTTTTATTTCAGTGAGCTAATTATACTTAAGGAAAAATTACAAGGAAACGTTTTTGGCGCATAGTAAGTTGTAGGTATGTCATTCTCTGGTATTACGTCTTATATTATTTTATCTACAAAACAGTGCATTGCTTCATTATGGTGTACTTACATGAAACGAGCGAATTGTCCTTCTAACCCCACTATATTAAATTATTTTTGTGTAAACAGGCGTAGAGCATTCTTTCGTTGTTCTTAATTGCGTTCGAAAAGATTCTATGCAATACATATTCTATAATACCAAATAACACTGAATACGAGTTTTCGTTTACACTTAAATATCACGAAATAATGGTCTTGCTCTAGCTCTCTTTCTATGTTCGTTTGATGTTAATGCATCGTAAAAAAATATAATGGAAGATCAAATGAACCAATCTTATTATTTTGTTTGGCAAAATTTGGACCTAATTCCTAACCTACCAATAATCGATATGGCATTATATTTCCTAAATTTAACATAAGCTTATGCCTTATATAAAAAAAAAATGTGTGCGTGTACTAGTGTAGGTACACACGTAAGAAGTGAAACTTATTTTTCAAAACATAATTTATTGTATGCAACTTTACAGAAATACGTCGAATCACGTGTGGTAGGGATAAGAAAAAGATGGCGCGTAACGGGAAACGTTACACTAAATTTTTTCCAACCCCGATAAAGAAGATTCACTTCAAAAAAAAATGTGTGGTTTTATGAAACCACGGTAAAAGTGAAACTGTTCGAACGGTTCCGAACACTGCTTTGTGTAGCGCATGTCGCGTGACGGTCGGCTATACACGGCGATACACGCGACGCTACACAGACCAAAAAGTTTGAGACGATGTAATAAAAGTTTCACTTTAAAAATAAACCAAAAAAGCTTAATAAACTATTTTCCCGCCTTTAGACCCAAGAATGCGGTCACAACCGAAAGAAGTAAATATTCCAGATTCCTCGGATACACACATTTGGAATGTAAAAGCAATGCAAACGGTCAAGGAGCATGCCAAATCAATTAGCGCTTATTTTGAAAGTAGCCGCGACCTTACCCACGTTAGATGACGGATCATAGACATATGTTGCGTCAGTTATATGAAACCCACGTGCTTCTAGTTCCCTACTCCGTCCAAAATTAGATATAAAATTCCCGGGCATTGGAATTTTGATAACCATACGAACTACAATTAAACTAATTTAAATTTTAATAAATTGTACCACTTAATGTAAATTCATCATAACCTTATTGAAAAACCTAGATTGGTTTTGAGTATGACAGTTGAAAAATGGAGCAATTGACGTAAATTAAAACAACTGTAAAAAGTAGATGTAATTAAGCTCTACAATTTAATTAAATTCCAGTAAAAACATTTTTTTAATATGTTAGAGCTATTAGATTTTCTTAATAACGAAAAACCAAAATACTTTAAAACAATATCTACTAAAAACTACGTGATCGTTCTACATAAACTGACCATTGTATTGGTAAAAATCTTCCTTAGCATTTACGTAAAGGCTGCAAAAGCAAGATAATAGTGTTATACACAGTATCATAGGCGTAGTATAAAATATTTTATTGACGTAGGTATCGTTCTTGCATAATATATATCCTCTGTTGTGAATCATAACATACATATTCCGGATTTAACGTCACAAATCTTTACATGCTTTTGTTGATTTTACATGAGTGCGCGACCTACTTTTAATAAGCAGAAGTGTAATCAATGATGCTTGTAGATTCAGAATATCTAAAGTACAATAGGATACACAAGTTTTGTTTATTTTCTTCGATACAGATGCATAAATTAACTAATACATTGAAAGGAAGAAGGAAAACGGATACCATTATATTAATCTAATTTTATCAAAAATTAATCAAATCATGACGTAAACCGAAAGGACGTTTACTAAACTTTAATTCTACTTGACTGGTACACACATGGACATTTGGCTACAGTCACACGAGCATGGTAAAGATAACAAACTGAATGAAATAGAACTTTATTTTATGTAGTAGAGACATTTAAAAGTGTGTAGGCACAGTATTACAATACATATTTCCTAAATAATATTGTAATACTGTGGTGTAGGTACCTACTTTTAATCATGGCTCCGTGGCTCTCAATTTCAATTTAAAGTTGAAATTGAAAACAATAACATGCTCCTGGTGCTTTTGGAACGACAAATACAAAAAAATCGATGATATTGGTGAATCATGATCTCACAAGGCACAAAAACGAATACCATGAAAATAAGCTGAAGTTCAGCCCCTCAACATTAGCTTTCCGCAAACCGTGATTCATCGGGAGTTCCCATGTTATTCGAATGTGCAAATTATATTGCACTTGTAAAACTTTCCGAAACTAATTTTTTACTCGTACCCACAAAGGTTAATTAGCGCTAAAATTTTCCGAGATCTCTGGTGTTCTGTATGGAGTTTGATTACAAATAATTATACAATGATTTGTAAAAAATGCAGGCTTACATCCTTTGTAGCTGTGTTTATAGTTTTTTTCAGTGTGGTGGAATATCGCTCGTACTGAAATTGAATATTTAACTTCGCCACGGCACAGATAGATCTACTTAAATAGAAGATAAGTAAAGGCTTTGTTATTATTGTAAATTTCTCTCATTATAATGACAAAACAATATTGAACTATGATTCAAAACTGTATTAACTATGTCTGCATAATTCTTCATCAATTCTAAATAGACGTAGACGCTAACAAACTTCTGAATCTATCTTGATTTTTTATGAATTCAATCTTGGTTTCCCAAAAATCTCAGTACCGCAATTTGTGACGTCACAATTACAAATAAGACGGTCACCTTATAACATGATAAGGTTCTATTTTGGTTATATAAAACGGTATTAAATAGATTATGTGGTCGCATACAATATAGATGTTTCATGCATAACAAGAATGTCATGTGATTAGTTATTATTATTATATATTGCATACGTCACAACGCCACGTGTCTTTCTCTCGCTAATGCAAACAATACCATGTTTGGAATATTACATAAATACACATTGAATTAGTACAAGGTAAATAAATACATTGTTTAAAGTACAATCTTGATAGTTAGGCTTAGTAACACAATGTGTGTAGAGAGAAAGAGCACGAATAATTTTTATGGAAACGATGCAAGTGCATTATTGCACGCCTCATAAGCGAAGCGTTGAGGTGGGTACTACTGTCACTTCGCGCAAAACATCTGATTTTTCAAACTTAAAATGTCTTTATGTATTGCATACATTGCACTTGTAAGATAATACATACACACACATATTAAGAAAAAACACTATTTTTAACGTTCATGATATTTTTGATGTCATTTTTGTTATTTAAACTAGTTAAAAAACAGTTTAAAAAAGTTCTGTCTTGGACGTCCGTGTGTCTGTATGTGCGGATCCTTTTTCTTGTTAACACGATAGCGACCGAAATACTTTACTAATCGAGTCTTTTTTTTTCTCTTACGCTTGAGTATGCTCAGGAATAGAACCCTTTCATTTTTCAGGGTCTGATTCGATGTGGTTTAATTGTTATTAAATAAACAAAAATAATAATTAATAAATATTTATTAAAAAAAAAATTATGAGGCGTGCACTTTTGGATTTTCCAAATTATTTAAAAATATGAATTGTTCCCCGGCGGGTACAATTTGGGGGTCTTCAAGCGTAGATTGAATACCTTATAGGGAAGCGCGTACCATCTTAGACCACATCTCAGCTTAACATCAGGCGAGATTGTGGTCAAGCGCTTCCTTTACATCACTACATAGTATAAAACAAAGTCGCTTTCTCTGTCCCTATGTCCCTATGTATGCTTAAATCTTTAAAACTACGCAACGGATTTTGATGCGGTTTTTTTAATAGTTAGAGTGATTCAAGAAGGTAGTATAAAATTTATTATGTTTTATACAAAACGGGCGAAGCCGCGGGCGGAAAGCTAGACCACAATAAAAAATGTCCTTTGATTTGATTTTCAAACTATTGTATAATATTCTGCAAGTGTCTTGAAGTATTCTATAAGACGGAAGTTCTTATTAAATAGAACAATCACAGTATCTAAGAATTCATAGCTATCTGGGTTTTTTACCAATGAAAAAATTGTTTGTCATGATTTGTATTGACTGACTTTCATGTCCGTACTAATAACCTGTATTTACTTTATTAGTTCCTTAGTCATCCCTTGTTGAAGGAATTTAAAAAAAGTGAAACTTCTTTAGCAAGATTCAAGATACCAAAATCGTCGCCTTACTTTATGACGTGACGGTATTGCCATGACGTGACATTAAAGTTTTAGGTACTCTCAACGCGCCTAAACAGATTTCACTTCATATTATGTAAAGACATATTATATCTTTTAAGTCATCGCTTCAGAAATTTAGTGGGGGTAATCATAGAACTTTTAAACCTAGGTTTACCTAATGTCCGGATCTCTGAAGATTAGATAAAATATAATAAAATCCTCAATTCAGCACAGATATCTGATATGTGTTAATGTCCCACTTAAAACCATGAAAACATGGAAAAGGGTAAACTTTTCTTCAGTCTTCAATAAGATTATTACACTTGCATTCATGACTCTAGTAACTTTTAACTTGATTCATGAAGGCAAGTACATACTACTCACATACACTACTACTACTAAATAAAACTCTAGCTAAATATTTCTTCATTCACATAAGTAACTGTTTTCATTTAATTTACCTACTTTCATAAAAAATAATCCAAAATGTTCTTTTTATGAAAGACGATCGCGAATCACAATGCTCGGCAGAATTTTTCTACGCGCAATTTTAAAACATTTAAACCATTCAGCAAATTTAGTTCACCCATTGCCTACTGATATCGACACTGCTATATCAATCGTGCGGGTATATTGCATCATTTTAACGCCTCTCACTTTAAAAAATAGTTACCTAGATATACGCAATATACTAGCGTGCTTCTTTATTTTACTCTCCTGGAAACGCTTTTGATACATCACAATACATAAATATTATTTTTCCCCATTTGGAAAATAGTTTCTACGAAGAAGAGCCAGGTTTCAGTCGAAACGTCTACTACTCAATCAAATGTTAAATAATTAAAATATTATATTATATAATGTTTTAATTATATATTAAATAATATTAAATCTATCTATTTCCATAATACTCGGGTACCATCATAAGGAAGGTACCCGGTCCTTTGGAAGGCATACGTGGGGACACAGGTCCAACACGCAGAGGCCCTTTAGAGAATTTTAATGTGTTGTGGGACACCAGCCGCAGCCTGCCCATGACTGCACTATAGAGATACAGCCCTGGGCAGTCCGCGGCCAATGTAGGACTATGGCAAAATATGGGAATTACAAATGTGGGCTATGGAAAGGAGGTGTTCGGTGGATCGGTAGGTTGGGTCTATGGGGACTATGGACGTCTGCCTTTTCAATATTAAAAATTGAAACATATGGCAAACGGTGACTCGCCAGTTCGGTCGATGGGCTCCCAAAAAGGTTACCGATAATGGCAACAAGGGGGCAACATCAGCTGAACGGCTAGGGGTGTAGAGAAGTGCGGCATTAAATAATATTAAATAATTAAAATATTATATTATATAATATTTTAATTATTTAACATTTGATGATAATAAATATTATTATAAACTCAATCAAATAATTAAAATATTATTTATATAAATATGATTTCTTGCTCTACTTTTATTTCATCGCCCCTTTAAATACATACTTGGACATACCTGATATCTATTTACTTTATTTTCCTTACTTTTCCCCCAATTATTTAACCTGAAAAGGAAAATTCTCGTTTACAATTATTATTTGCCACCTTTTACTTGCATCCAAACAGCATTATTGCTATCTCAATCGCACACAAACAAATTTAATCATGCTATTTCACTTGCACCTGAATGGCATACAATTTAATTTTAATTTTAGTCTTATTAGTCATTAAGGAAAATATTTAGAACTAAAAATAAATTAAAGAACCATTTCATGGA
Source organism: Colias philodice (assembly GCF_061535455.1). Classification (NCBI taxonomy): domain Eukaryota; kingdom Metazoa; phylum Arthropoda; class Insecta; order Lepidoptera; family Pieridae; genus Colias; species Colias philodice. The sequence goes on from NC_143101.1 coordinate 9,331,277, forward strand.
TACAGCGCTAAAATACTGAGAATGACGATTCATTCTTTCGTTTCTTGCTGAGTCAGAGAGTTTTAGCGCCTACGAGATCTAGTATATTTTTAATAAGCTGTGTAAATATTTACTCTTTTTTAAGCAAAACTTTTTAAATATGTAACTACGTTCTTTTAGAATAATAAGAATTGAGAAAGTTTAGAATAGAGGAATAACTAAATCGGTGCGCCAACGCTCACAAGGTGTAATATATACAGAATATAATATGTATATTATGTATTTGTTTAAGTTAATCCATTGAATATACATATCTATAACTGATTTCTACTTATTAACTAATTTCCTGATCCATTAAGTTTCGTTATGCAAAATTTAAGTAACACTATTTTTATTGCGAACTGAAACAAGGAGAAAATAGAACAAATCATGATTAATTAATTAAGTTTAGATAAATATGAAAATATTTTCATGTGTATGTTATAAATTATCCAGACCTAGAAAATAATTTAAAATAAATATGCAATTATGCTTATAAAGTAATAAACATCAACTTAACCATATTTCCTTACTAAGAACTTATATCATACATATCTACAGTCATAAAGACAAGCACATATAAATAATTTTATTGCATAATACGATGCAATAAAAGTTATAAATATACACACACACTAAAATAAATATTTATATTTAAATCTGAGTTATTCTCAAAAGAGGTTAAGTAGGAAGGAGGAAACAACGTAGAACATGGTAGGAAGTGATTATTAATCTTTTTATAAACATAAAATTATGGGTTTATAATTGAATGGAAAATATGTTGTGGAATATTATGCCCTTAATGTGTCGGGTATTTTCTTGTACCTATACTTGTGTATTTATCTATAGGTACTAATAATTAAGAAGAAAAATTCTAGACATGTTAGAATGTGGTGTTTTTACGAACTGTATTGGCAGTTTAGTGGTAAGATTTAGATTTTTTTTTATTATTTACTTACATTTATATTGTTACTAGCTATGCCCCGCGGTTTTATCCGCATTGCTTCGCTCCTGTTGGTCTTAGTGTGATGATATTATAAAATAGCCTTATAGCCTTCTGCCTTCCTCGATAAATGGGCTATCTAACACCGACAGAATTTTTCTAATCGGAAATTAGTAGTTGCTGAGATTAGCGCGATCAAACAAACAAACTCTTCAGCTTTATAATATTAGTATAGATTAATTTTTATTCAAACTGTTATAACAATGTCAAAGGCCAGGGCAATTTCCATTCAAAGTCTAGACGACCTAGAGCAATATTATGCAAACTTGTGTTCATAAAAGTTCGCCATATAAATTAACGTTTGTTTTATTTGTGCTACCATAGACAAATAATTTAAATTATATTTGTCCATGGTGCTACATAATAATAACTTCTAAATTATTTCTTTATCGATCGAAGCATGTCCGTTATAAACTTTTCTTTAAATAAGTTGAACTGTATTGACTTTTAAAACCCGTAAAAAGTCTACCATCGTAAAATCTTCTTATCTTATATATATAAAATTCTCGTGTCACAATGTTAGTCTGCATACTCCTCCGAAACGGGTGGACCGATTCTCATGAAATTTTCTGTGCATATCGGGTAAGTCTGAGAATCGGCCAACATCTATTTTTCATATGTACCACGGGCGAAGCCGGGGCGGGCCGCTAGTTACAATATAAATATTATGTTTGGATAAATAACACAAAATTTCCCAACAATATTTTGCGGATTGACTCAACCAGTCTTACATAATCTTGTAAATTATATAACATATAACTACACATAACAATAAATGAAAATAATATATATCGTAATAATAAAAATGTTTAGGAAGTTTATTCACCCGCACGTAAATCTGAGGCTGTGACGTCACAGTATCATATTGTAACGTAATGATAACAGATAAAGTGATAACGGTATAAAATATAAACAATTGAAATAATCTGGGTTTAGTAAAAGAAAATAATCGTCACGAGCAGAAGGTTTAATAATCTACACTAATATTATAAAGCTGAAGAGTTTGTTTGTTTGAACGCGCTAATCTCAGGAACTACTAATTTCCGATTAGAAAAAAAAATATAAAAAAAAGCTGAAGAGATTTTTTGGTGGAATGTGCTAATCTCAAGAACTAATGGTTCGAATTGTAATTTTTTTTTAGGTTACTGTCTTTTAAAATGCTGTAAAAGCGGGAAAATATTCCTTTCGAGTGCACGAAGACGCGAGACGAAGTTGGATGTGTCAGATCATTGTCAGATAGATGTATTATACTTACTAATATATTTTTTTATTTAAATTTAAGCGTAGGTAACAGTTTTCCGATTTACCTACTGATATTGTCACTAATAATATAGTTACAACTTTTAGACGCTTATTTCTGTATGTTGTTTGAAGATCATATAATATGTTCAACTTCAATTTTGATTTATTGCGAGTAAGAGTACCTATTCTGTATTGTTCACTTAACTTGTTGTAGTTTTAATGTTTATTATAATTGCACGCCTCATAAGCGAAGCGTTGAGGTGGGTACTACCACAGACTAATAATAATATACTACGTAGTACTACTGTCACTTCGCGCAAAACATCTGATTTTTCAAACTTAAAATAGAAAGAAAGAAAGAAAGAAAGAAAAAACATTTAATCCAACACACAAAAATAAAAGAAATAAAACATACAAAGAAAAAACAACAAAGTAACATGCATCGAACAAAAACAATATGAAAATTACAATAAAAAGAAGTATGCATGCCATTTACATTATACAACAATAGGTCAAAGGTATTGTGTGGTTGAATATATGTGTGTTGGATAGGGATACCACTCAGGAAATCTGTGGCTTTAGAGCCGCAGCACTGATTTTCAGTGGTTCCCATATCGCAACTGACGTTTGCAGTGATAGGTGCTACAAAATTATAAATTACTTAAAATTAATTAATAAATTATAAATCTAAATACACATTTAAAAATATACATCCATTATATGCGTATACATAAGAATATTTAAATATACTATTTACTTATATATCATATGCTAATACTATTCTAAGGTAAAAAATTCAACACACTGATAAAAATAATAAAATAACAGATAAAGTAAAAATAAATAGACTAAGATAATATTGCCTTATTTTTATATACATAGTTATATATATAGATATTTTTTTTATTTTATTAAAGAGCAACTAAGGTTGGCTGATTTGTTGCTGTATTATAAGTTTTTTGAATCCATTACGAAAGCTCGGCAAACTGCTTTTATTTCGTAATGGTGGAGGCAAATTGTTCCAACATTTAGTTGCTCGATATTTAAAGGCACCTCTGAATGCCATGGTGTGGTGTCGAGGCACAGCTAAACCAAATAAAGACGCCCTCGTTCTGTATACCGTGTCCGAATTTCCCAACCAGGATAATTTTTCGAAAAGGTATGAAGGTACATTAGACCGTATGACTGCAAACAGCAGAACGGCAAAATGCAGCCTTCGACGATTTTGCATGTTTAAAATCCTGGCGTTGTTCAGGTATGGCGTTATATGGGATCGGGGGGGCACATCCCAGCAAAAGCGGGCGCACGCATTTTGTACTCGTTGTATAGCTTTCTTTGAACGCGCGAGTATTCGATCTCCATACAACGCGTCCCCATAGTTAAATTTGGACAACACTAAGGCATCACATAGTCTAATTCTGAGCTTGGTCGACAAATGGCTTCTGATACGGTAGAGAACTTTCAGCCGGTAGTAACAATTGGAAATTGTTTGGTTAATATGTTTTTCAAACCGCAGTGACTCGTCGAAGACGATGCCGAGATTGCGAGCCTCTTTCACCCGCTCTATCGCCTCTCCATTTACGTATATTGGAGGAATCGTTTGCTCAATAGTTTTGATGTGATGTTGAGACCCCAGAACCATGAATTTAGTTTTAGAAGGATTTAAAACTAAGGCATTTTCTTCAGACCATGTAGCTATGCGGGTGAGATCGGAATTTAGTTTTTCGATGGCTGTAAGCTTTTCCTGAGGCGTAAATGAGATATACAGCTGAATATCATCTGCGTAAAGGTGGTATTTACAATGATGTATATTGTTAATTATATCAGCGGTGTAGAGGATAAAAAGTAAAGGGCCCAATATCGTACCCTGAGGAATTCCTCGCTTAAGACCTACAGGTTGCGAATAGCAAATCTTGCCATCATCATCTTCTACAGCCACACTTTGACATCGCTTACTAAGATAACTCCTGAACCAATGAACAACTGGGTCATTTAAACCGTAGTAAATTAATTTAGCTAAAAGAAGTTCAATATTTATGGTGTCAAATGCTCTGGAATAGTCCAACAAGACCAAAATGCTGCACTTACCATCATCCTGAGCTTCCAATATATTGTCCACTACATCCAGTAGAGCGGTTGTAGTACTCCTACCTTTTCTAAAGCCTGATTGTCGATGTGGAAGAATGTTTTTAGATTCGAGGAAACCAGAAAGTTGTGAGTGAACAATTTTTTCGATTACCTTGGAAAAACAAGGTAAGATACTAATGGGGCGGAGATCTTTGATTCCCTGTGGATTAGGCACTTTTTTTAACGGTCTGACTATAGCCTCCTGCCAAAGGTCCGGAAAAATACTGGTATCAAAAGACTTGTTCACCAAATGAGTCAGGGCTGGCACTATGAGCGACTGAGCAAGTTTAATCATCTCTAAGGATAATCCATCGACTCCAATGGCATTGGACTCAAGAGCTTTAAGGGCTTTAACAGTGTCAGATTCACGTATGGGAGCGAAATTAAACACATTATGGCTAAAACGTTCCGTTTCATAGTAATTTATCAGGTATTGTGATATATTGTTGTTTCCTGGTATGTTCATGAAATGTGCATTAATTAGATCCGGATTATTTATGTGCGCAGGTAACGACATCTCTTTTTCCGGCTTAATATGTACTTGATTCTTTATGTGTTTCCATAATATTTTAGGTTTATCGATGTTGCAGTTAACATATTTATTAAAATAGGCATCCTTTTCTCGCAGTATTGCGGACTTAACATATTTTTTCAGATCATTATAGTAAGGTTTGTATCGAGCATATCTCTTCGCCTTAACCTGAGCTTCATTTCGGCGCGCCATCATAAGTTTTATATTATATGTGATCCACGGATAATTCTTTTCCTTAATTTTTGTTGTCTTAAGTGGGGCATAATTGTCAAAAAGTACTATTAAAAAGTTTGTCATATATTTTACCATTTCATTAACATCGTCTAAATTAAATATAAAATCTAAATTTATTCTAGTCAGGCAATCATTGAATTCTTCCAAATCAATGTCTTTAATCGGTCTGTAGGTAACCCATCTCGAACCAAATTTTTGCTTTCGAATATTCACGTCGCAAACAATAAAGGCGTGGTTGCTAAGAGGTTCTACGTGATCTACTTGTATGTGCGAGATTGGAGCGTTAGTGCAAACTAAATCTATCAATGTTTCACTATCATTAACAAAATGAGTTGCCTCAGTAACGTGCTGGGTAAGATTCGCTTGTCTTTATGTATCATACATTGCACTTGTAAGATAATACATACACACACATATTAAGAAAAAACACTATTTTTAACGTTCATGATATTTTTGATGTCATTTTTGTTATTTAAACTAGTTAAAAAACAGTTTAAAAAAGTTCTGTCTTGGACGTCCGTGTGTCTGTATGTGCGGATCCTTTTTCTTGTTAACACGATAGCGACCGAAATACTTTACTAATCGAGTCTTTTTTTTTCTCTTACGCTTGAGTATGCTCAGGAATAGAACCCTTTCATTTTTCAGGGTCTGATTCGATGTGGTTTAATTGTTATTAAATAAACAAAAATAATAATTAATAAATATTTATTAAAAAAAATTATGAGGCGTGCACTTTTGGATTTTCCAAATTATTTAAATTTATTGACACGATCGTAACCAGAGCCGGACTAAGGCGGGAGGTCAGAATACTTAATAATTTCAACGGAGCCCCACTCGCTTGGTGAACTTTTAACTTTAAATGTGTAGTGTTTCTTATATTAAAGTTTTATCTCGCAAGATTTAGATTACCGTTACCTTATTACATCATACCTATTTTTTTTGTAATACTGTGGGAATAAAGTGTAGTGCAAACATATTTACCTAGAACTTCACTGCAAATACAGGGCAGTTATTATATTCGCACATGTGAGCCAGTGAGCATGCGTCAAACAAGCTTACACAGAATCAAGGATAACAGATACACAATTATGAACAGCCACAGATAACATTAATAACTTTTTGTGAGTGACATGCGTCAAAAATTACAAGGAAATAATTATTGAGCTTGTATTTCCCGTTCTCCATTATTGAAGGATGTAAACTAAGATAAATTGGAAATCTAGATAACGCGCAGCACTATTAATTCAACCTTTTTAATGTAGTATTCCTGTAATTCAAGATGGACGTCATTTATTGAACAACGTCACTTGTTACGTTTCTTTGCTCTAGCTGCACGACCCGGCTCCGTCCGGGTTTATCCGGATAAAAAACATACTACGTAATAAAGTTTCTACTGCTACAATTTTTCAAAATTCTCCAATACTTTTGGAGTATTTTGAATAAATGAATAAGTTAACTTTCCTCTTATATTCGTGTTGAACACTTCGTGTACATACATAAAAAGAAAACAAAAAAATTGCCGCGCTTTTTATAAACATAGTGGGAGAAATATAAAAATATCAAAGTTCAAGCATATTTTTATATTTCATTCATATTTTAAAAAGCTCAAAAATTCACTTTAAAATAAAATGTAGAGCGCTGTTAAAAATAACTCCCTATAAATAAATATGTATAATTGCCTTTTAAGTTCACATTAAATAAGAGGAAAACCGTAAATAATTATTTTCCATAAAAGTAAAATACATCGCATAATAATGTTGTATTTTATGAATTAAATTATGTTTGAATGTGTTTATTCATTAAGCCTGTACAGAAGTTATGTTCATGTTATGTTTAAAATTTTGCGTATTCACCTAATTTTATGGAAGATCACTGCAATCCAGGAATTCGCAGTCATCCTCGCGTCTATATTCACACTTTTATAGTTTACATAAATAAATCTAAATTGAAAAAATTAAAAAAATAAATCTAAATAATTGTTCATAACTAAGAAATTAAACTGAATGTCATGTAAAGTGCGAAACGTAGGAATAATTAATTACATATTTATTATAAAATTTAAGCTTTACCATAAATTGAACTAAATAAAACTCATAAGGTAAATAACTATGAGTTTTAAAATTTAAAACCTACATTTCCTTCCTCCTTTTACAGCCATGGAAATAAACATTTGACACTTTACGTCGATGAACAATCAAATCATGCATTTTGCATTGCACATCAAATCATGCATTGCACACACAAGGTATGTGGTATCACAGGTATATATTGTATTTCTCTGACAAATCTCATATTATGTCATATTTCTATAATTGATTTTAAATTTTTTTAATTGAAACTTCTTTAGGCGCGTTGAGAGTAAAATTCCAAGGTCGCGTCATGGCAATACCGTCACGTCAGAATAAGACGACGATTTTATCTTTAAATCTCGTCAAAGAAGTTCCACTACTGATACGTGTGCTCGGCACACACGCTCTTTTTTTAGACATTATGGTCCTGAGGACCGTATAACAAAATTTCTTGCTATAAGCAACAAAAAAAGTCGCGAATTCGCGCCGCGGAAACGGAAGTTCCAGTGACGCATGACATCCATCAGATTTGACTTAACACTAAGCGCATAACATAGTTAATTATTTAATAATACCACAAAGATAAGGTCAATATCCTCTATACATTTGTGCTTATTGGCGCGACAAGATACAAACTTAGACGCTTTGTAATTTTTTCAATGAATTCTTAGTAAATTAATAATAGCTTTGAGAGAGAGGTTTATTAATAATTTGCCAATTATTAAGTTGTACTTGTATGCTATGACACCAATACCGGATCTCACATAAAATAACTTTTTTCAATTAGGCATCGGATAATTTATTATGAGAATATCTTTATATTTTTAAATATTATTTGAAGACAGTGTTTAAGTAGTTTACACATTGATAAACTTATATTTTATACTGAATTCATGAATACACAGCTTAATTTAAAAATAATAAGCGCTATTACGTAAAACCTGACAACTCTAGGCTCTATGATAAGGTAATAAGGTGTAATAAATCTCAACCTTTTAGATATAATTACATTTTCCAAGAGTTTTTCTTCGTCGTGTTTGATAACTTCATCAATTTATACTTATTATTGAAAAATAAATTGATATACTCAAAGTAATTTTCAAAAGTCAAAGTTTCAAGATATTTTTCTTGCGATAAAATAAAAAGAAAGAGGTAATTTATCCGTGAAAACACGTATTATTAAGTTTTTACCAATATTATCTTTGTATGAAAAGTTACCTCTATATTTTCATTATTATATATTTATTCTATTTCAAACTCTTACTACAACTACGCCTTCATAATAAAAAAAAAATTTTTTTCTTGAAAAAGAACCTACTAAAAAAAATCTAAAAAATATATTTTATCTACGAAAATGATTTTATAATGTGAAATTGAAATCTACACTCGATAGGTCTTCATTATAGTTTTTTTTTCTTTCGCCAACGTTCACGTTATATAATTCTAAAATTATAGAGCAATATATTTTCTGGAAAATTAATTTATTAAACGTTTTCTAGTGCTCGGTTTTACGCAAATATCTTACTAATCTAAATGATAAATATTAAATACATAACGAATAAATCGCGTTTTATATCCGTTAAAAAGTCGTTTAATTTCTAAAAGTTTTATGAAGTTTACACATTGCACTACGTAGAGCGTAGGCTTGGCACATTCAGCCAATGGAGTGCCTTACCGCCCCATAATATATTCATGTACAAGCCACCAGCCGAGTCAAACTACGTACGAACGTCGCTGTGTACGCACGCTCGCGAGTGAATTTGTGCCTCAGTTTATTTTGTGTACATCACGGATTCAACAGTGAGTACGAACAGTGTTATATTTTACGCTTATTTGCATCGAGTTTCGTTCGAGTCTGTTCTCTATCGATTTAACGATAAGCTCGATCATGTTACACGTTACTTGTCACGATACTCATAGTAAATGGGGGATAGTTTTATTTCAATTGTAAATACGTTTAACTGACGCAACATTCGTTTCCTTTGCTGCTGTCCTCGGTCAGCAAAAAATGCATAAACTGTCACGCACACTGCAACACGCATTCCGCGTTTTTTTTTTAACTCTGCACAATCAATCTTACTGACAGATGCAACAAATGCTATCTGTGATGTATTTTATCTTTTTTATCTGTTACGTAAATAATGGCGCCAGTTTTGACACAAATGATTACGGGATTATTTTAAAATTTAAGAGTCGGATAGCTTTTAACATACTATTTGGGCATAGAGGGATAATACATTTTCTTGAGTAAAGTATGACACTAAAGATACGAAAATTAAAACATAGTGAACTTGAATTGCTTTTAAATTATTAAAATATCTAAATATCAATGGATACGTGACAGATAGCAGGTGAAAATGCAGCTATGATCAAATATCTATGATCATAAAGATAGCTCTACAAAGATATAGAATAAAGCTAGTTTTTATATTATACTAGTCATGTTAAATGTCTATAACATTGAAACATTGTAATAACAGTTTTAAAAGTTATTAAGGATAAATTAAATTTACGCAAAATAACATACCATAGATTTAAAAATATCACGTAAAGTTCTTATAATTTATGTCGTACACATAGAATAAGAAACCGCATAGCAAAGTAGACAAAAATGCAACAATGAGAATAAAATACGAGATTGCATCAGCAAATATATACCGATGGATATAATATTTTAAGGTCAATGTATTGAGTGAAGGTTTATTACAGTTATTTTAAGAATTTATTCGGAGAGAAAACGAATTTAACAGCTGTTTCAGTGAAATCGATTAAATATGATTTTATTGTTTAAAAAAGAACAAAGTTAGGATGTCAAGTCCTTCGGTTTTAAGTTTCTAACACAAATCCTTGATTATATGAATCCTTCGGCATTTTTTCCATTATTTATTTACCAAAACCATGTAACATACTCCACGAAGATAAACAAGGATAAAATCATAAAATAATTGAAAATGCAGGAAAATGACATATCTCATACAAAATAGCTAAATAAAGTTTTCTTCATTGAACTCGCCGCATAAAATTGACATGGAAGATCATCATTTTTTTATTATGTCTGTTAACTATTACCGACAAATATTTCAAAGTATACTTGAACATAAGTTATCATTTTCAGTTTTTCGAATGACTTCATCAAACCCACACTTGACCTGAAGTTGAGTCCTACATCACTTACCAAGTTATTTAGTAATAAAACTAACAATAATTGTTACTTTTCCGTTACATTTCTGTAATTCCAAAAAAGATTTCGATTTCATATTTGTAATTTTTCTTTGAAATCCGTTTTGATATTTTTCCTATTAACACAAATTATATAATTTCATGTTGTTAGCTATTTCGAATAGTTTTAATAATAGATGTTAATAATAGATGTTTAAATGTGATTGACACCTGTGTACAAAAAAGGCTTCAAAAGTTCAAAACACAATTAACGTAATAGGTAATATTTGGCTCCTGCAAATGTTAATAGACTATAGTCTATACTAATATTATAAAGCTGAAGAGTTTCTTTGTTTCAACGCGCTAATCTCAGGAACCGATTCACCGAAAATTATTTCGGTGTTAGATACCCCATTCTGAGGAAGGCTTTAGGCTTATAATCACGCTAAGACCAACAGGAGCGGAGCACAGCTAAAATATATATCTCTTACGGCTCATTTATTCATTCATTCATGGCTCTACACAAAATTTGAGTACTAAGAGATTATATCTAAATGTTATCTTATTCAAGAATGACTTGGTTTTTTAACCAAAGACGAAGATTGATCGATATATTGAAATTACGTAAAAGTGTGTTTTTCCACTATATTAGAAATATAGGTACATATTTAGCTACAGTAACAGACACGATCTTTTGTGTCATATAAAAGGTAGTTTTATAAAGTATCAAAGTAATTGAAACATCGTCGAGGGCAGCAACTAGTAATTAAAATATAAATCAACCAATTCCCAATTTGCAGTCATAAAGTTGTTCGTAATTTATTATATAAATATATAAGAACGATTTTAATCCTTATGGCTTACATAATAAGGACTAGATTTGTAGCTTAGTATGCAAGTTAGTAACGGTTTGGTTAAGATTTGCGCTTTAACTGTTATTCGCTAAGTGAACAAGTGATAAGTATAGCTACTGTTGATTGTTGAAGTATGTGACGAGCTAGGGTTGCCAACATTTTTTATAATAAAAAATAATAATATTCGTAATTGGCAACCTGTTAAAATAGTATATCTTTTTCTTCTCTAAGTATATAAAAAATATTTCTATACTCTTTAATCAACGGTTTTTGAGTTCGAAAAATAATACAATACGCGATGGTTAGTGCGGTTGGCAACCCAAAGCTTGTCCTTCTTGGAAACGGCTGCAAAAATGAACGTTTATTTAAAAAAAATAGAAAGATGCCGTATTTGACTTTCAAAAAATACAAAATTAAACCTTTTTTGTTACTTTTTAATTTGGTGTCATGACGTAAGCAGTTAAATTCAAAATATTGAAATGAGATTAATTAAAGCAGTTGGAAATTTTTAATTTTATGAATGAACTATAATTGCTACAGTACTTTCAGGCTAAAACACATAATCGTTAACCATAAGGAGTCAAATAAACATAACAAAAAGATAATTTCTCAAATATGTACAACGTATTTTTAAGGAGGAAAATGTATGATTCTTGTACGTTAAAATCATTCTTATGTACACTTTTAAATAATGTCATTAGCACTCCTCATACGATAATAATAATTTATTTATTTTCCAAAAATCTTCCTCAAACCTCGATCCTTAGAAAAGACATCAACGCGGTGCGTTTTATACTTTTACCAATTTTTATCAAATCACGTTAAAATCGTAATTTCTGTCACATAGATAAGATGAATATTATTAAGGCCACAGGCATACATAGAATTAAATTACGTTTATTTCGAAGGTTTATTTATAGCATCCATAATTAAATTAACATAAAACGTCACAAAAACATGACCCAAGTAGGTAATGTATATTTTACTCATTGAAAGCACTAATGATTTCAACAAACATTCGTATGAAAAACTAACTATAGATACACATAACCTCGTTAATATTAATAGAATACCCAAAAAATATATTAAATAAATGTAAAAAGGTTCTTTCATCAAGACGCAGCCGTTCCACCATTAATTATTATAATTTAGAATTAGTATGATATTAAAGTAAAAACAACGATCTCCAACACCTGTGCGTAATACGACACCGCATCAGTTTATCAAACATACATTATAATAATTAATGGTGTATTAAATTTTTATCACCGTGTTTTTTATTTTGTACCGTTCGATGTAAATTTTATATTTAAACAAGATCTAGTTTTGACAGGTTTCAAATGTATAAAGACGCCGACTAACTTATATTTGTATACGTAGTATATTATTATTAGTCTGTGCTTATATTATATGGAGACTAATTCAATATTTACGACTGTATTTTTCTAATATTTATTAACTCTATGCGTTGTATACCTATTTTTTAAGTTTGGATATGACACATAATTTGAATCACTCACTAATTTCAAATCAAATGCCAATATTTGTAAAATTGTCTATTTTGTTAAGTTGATCATTTTTTGTTTGATAAAATCTTAAATCAATTTCATTTCATAATATTTAATAATATTGACATTTCATTATATATGATTGCCTCTATTCTCAGTACTCACTACAGGTATTGATAAAAAATCAGTGAATCTTATAAACATTAATTTACAAAAAGCCAGTTAACGGTTCAAGAATGACTACTTATTCATCTCAAAAGAATAACAATTATCTATTAGAAATAACACACTTCTGATCAAAAAGCTATGTACGTTTAAAATATACGTTTTGTATAATCGTGTAAAAAACTACAATCCCTTTCTATCATTCATACATTTTTCACATAAAAGACAAATCAAATCTTTCAATTAATACGTAAAGTTTTATATGAAAATGTTCACGTCACGTATTTTTTTTTCTTTCAACCATATCTGTCTGTACGTGCTTTTTAAATGCATTTAACACTTCTCAAAATACCTGACCATTCGGAGCCGAGTAAAAACATCAATGACTCATTCAGTTTAAACATTGAACTTCGCAGTTAAACGTGGTTTTACACGAAATTCGACCTTCACACACGCACACAAGAATTTTTTTCAACTTTTGTGAAACCCAGCCCATTTATGAAGAAAGAGATCAAGTTAACCAAATATATGACGTGCTACGATCACAATAGATACTAATTTCCTGTGCGTTTGGTTAAATATTTCGCGATTCGGTTTAAACTTTCTAACGAATTTAACTTTCTGTATAAGTAAATTGTATCCATTGTACTACATGTGTTGATAGATATTAATTGAATCAAGTAAACGGAAAGCATTCGAAGCATTCAATTATATTTAGAAAATGGAACTTGCAATAACACTTATCTTCTCAACAATTAACTGCTCAATAATAAATTGTACTAAGTACACACTAAATTTTCGTGTTACATTTTATATTAGTAAATAATGTGTTAAATTTCACACGAAAATCGTCGATAAACTCTATAGATATAAGATATATTATGAAATGCTAATCAAACGATAACGTAATAATCACAAGACGAATCCGCACTTCTAGAAAAAAACAATTCCATCATTGTGAAAATAAGATTTATGAGCCATTGATCTTAATGTAAATTTTCATCTAATCTCCGAGATATGATCCAATCAGGAATTATATAATCTTTCCTCCAAGTATCTTTTATCTTATCTTATCTATCGATATCTATCTATATGACATTTCCGCAAACACGTCATTTCTGCATTTCTATGTGAAAACAAAATATGTATTTTGAAAGCAGCTTTTTGAAATTTGCTAAAGTCACGGTGGGTAGATAATGCATTTGAGGCCATCGAGATATATACATACTATCTCGATGTTTGAGGCACGATTTTTCGATCTTTGGTTTATTTTTATTATTTGATAATTATTCTTTGACTAGTATTACACAACTATGTATTTCAAAATTATGAACCATTGCTCGTATATTTACATTTAAGTGTCATTTTCATATTATTGTGTAATAGTACTTTATTCGTCGGATGTTTTGAAAAACCGCCCCTAAAATAATATCGAAATGAAAATATAACTCTACAATCTACATTGTCAGTTGCAAATGCAAATTTATGTAAAATATTATTTAACAAGTGTACTTTCAAACTATTCAGTAGTGCACTGTGCAGTCCTTTATAAATATCAATACCGTTTCTCAGTTTGTCCGTTTGTAAATGGAGACCGTCGATACACGGAAGTATCAGCCCAGAGTTATTCACACTCACACATACAAAGCAACATATGTGCAAATAAAACAAAACTTTATATAACTTTACACTAAAATGTACGGCATAGAGAGGTTCATATAACAAGAATAACGTAGTTAAAAAAAAATAAATTCTATATTGAAAAATCTATTTATTAACTATAGACAGAGTTTAATACGACATTTCTAAGAGCAGCGAGCGCGGTCACGGGCTGACTTTGTGGTTATATATCTCATTTCAAAACGTATGTACAATCTTTTCAAACGATTTACCGTTTCCCTTCAACTAAGATTTCTTATATCAGTAGGTAAAGTCCTTGTTTAAATTCACAATACCAAGATATACGACAGCATTATGTAAAGACGTTTTCATTTTTTCCAGAAAGTGTTACATGTATAAAATGAAAATGTTCTCGACCACTTCCATACAATTTTATAACTAATCTAAAAACGAATAGAATAGCGAACATCAGAGACTGTGCGGCGGCTCAAAGCATAATTGCAGTACTTGCTACATCGCACTCGCTCGACCGGTCCTTTCCACTGCAGATTATTAAAATTAACTACTCTATACTTATATTGCGTATACCGTGGCAAGCCTTACTGATCATCGATTTACAAAATTGAGGTTGTTTTCGAAATTATTGGACGGATTAAACGGAATTAATCAGAGCCTTGTTAAAATTGGATTTAGAGCTGGATAATTGCATAGAATATGTTGATACGAAAATTAAGATATTGATAGCTTGCTTCGATGCGAATTGGGTCACCCTTGTGGTAGAATGCTCATAAAATATCGTCTTTGAGTGGTCGAGTCTAATTGTAGGGTCAAAATAACAATTTGGCTGCTGTACTTCATCTTGCAACCCGATCTTAGTTAAGTCAAGGAGTGACAGACAATAATTAAGGAAGATGCATTCTAGCTAGCCCCTGTTTAATTGTATTGTGGTCTCCACTCTCCACCCTTTTTCATAAAAGTACTTTTAATGTTTGGAAATATTGAATTCCATTGAATCTGAATTTATAATTGAAAAGAGAATGTGCTAATAATCTTTTATAGCGAAGAGGCTTTGAATAACATTTACAGATGTTTGTTATTATCTTATTAAAAACTTATACAATCATCATTAAAATCAATTGCAATCTCAACAGAATGAAATAGATAGAGAGCGATTAGACGAAATTTGCAAGAATTATCCACACTGAGATAAATTGATAAAACAGCACTTTACAAACTAATTGACGCACACAAGAAGCCATGAAACAAAATGTGTGATGTGTATAATCGTAAAGTGGATTAAGAATAGGTATATTTAACTTGTGTATCTGCCAAGTTTTGTCACGAAGTCTCCTGGTCACTAAATTATCCAGTCTTGATTGAGGATGTGTGAAAGTTGCCATTTTAATGCATTTAGTTATATTTTTCAAGCATCCTTTGATCTCGGTACTAATGCACTAAGGTTGAATGACGATGATGGTCTTTTACAAATGGGGCAATAAATAGAAATATATTTTAAAGACAATATAAATCTAACTGAAAGTCTCATTTTTTGTCACGTTTAATTTTTATGATGTTTGTCTGATCCAAATAAATTTGAGAATCGAACACATGTATTTTTCTGGCTATAAACAAAAACTACGAGCACAGTTTTCAAATAATCTTGATTAATCTGTAGTTCCATTTGTGTTATCTCCACAGATTATATTAAAAAGTTATTTGTGTAAGTAAAAGTTGGAAGGAAGTCGTGCGTGAGCAAAGTCAATTGGAATAGTGAAAGGCGATCGTAATTTAATTAAATGTGCGTCATCGACTCCCTTGATTTCAAGCAAATTCGTTTTGAAAAAACCCATAGACAACGTATTGCATAATCTGTACTTTAAAGCTTTAAACAGGTTACATAATTTGTGGGACATTCGATGCTTGAAAACAGTTGTTTATGGTTGTTAACAGGTGCAACACATTAGGCGATAGGGAAGTCATTAGAGATAGTGTAGACACTAATTATGTACAATTGTACAATTATTCCGGACACCCATTAACACGTAAAAACGCGCTATTACACTGAATAGCTATTTTAAGATATGCTGATAATTCATAAGTCTGAGACTAACGGCTTTGTGCTTTTTAAAAAAGTGGCATATGTTATACTTGTTGGAGATAATATTTTATTAATTAATAGCTTAACTAAGTTAAATAACTCTTTAAAAGTTTCTTCTGCCATAATATACATCTTTTCTGCACGCAAACCCGAGCTTTAGGCACAAAACAAATTGTTCAATGTGTTAAAAGCACAAACGGCTTTTAATTGTTGAAAAGTTATTTAGAAATCGTGTTTAAAACACAAAAGTGTACAATTCTGTAGAATTGTGCAGCGGTCAAGCCAAAGTACCTACCAACACAATATCGCATTCAGACATTGTTTTAAGAACACGGCGATGGCGTCAGGTTGTCTGTCCGTGTACACACACATACATACACGTATAATGGGCAAAGATGTGTGTACAAAGGTAATGGCTTTACGTTTAGGCTTTTGTTGTGGGATAAAATGAGCATAAATACATGTTAGTAATATTTGTACAATTCGCGCCTTGTTAGCTGAAAAGGTTTCTGTCAGGAAAGCTCGAAAAGATCTAGGGCTAATTAAACACAAACTTCAGATAAACAATTTTTAGTTAAAACTTTTATATAAAGTTAAGTATTATAACCTATAACAGTTACACACATACGTTAGACCAAGAAAAATAAAAATTTCAAATTATCCCATAACGAGGGTGATTGGCGCAATTACGAAAAAACGAGCCTCCGGGTATGGGCATAATGGTCTATTAGGTACTATTAATGTAAAAAGTGGTTCAGTATGAAAGGGCCCTTATAGCGTTCGTTGCCAAGAAGTCTGCCGAGCCGCACGCACACGCGGGCACTGTGAAACCTCACGCACACACGCGTCGGGGAAATCAGCCTGCGCGTACGCAATGGATGGTAATGATGTCCCCAAAGTTTTGAATTCTATCCACGTACGGTGTAAATGAACGCTTGTGAGCATGAATTATGTCAATTTATTTACTTCTCGACGACACACTGTCTGCATTACATTTGCGTGGTCGACTTCTGAGAACCGCTGGCGTTCCTTATGCATTTTGTTTATATGAAATACATATAAACTACGATATACACTAAAGTATATGGACAAGGTTTTTCATTGTTTGAAAGAAGTTTAAACTTGAACTTAACCTTTTATATCGATTTTTGTTACAACTGAAAGGTCAGTCACGAGAACAAAACTAAAATGAAATGAGTATTTTACATGTTATAAGTTTTCATTGCCACTTGAAGAGCTTTATTGAGACTACGCTCATTTAAAAGTCATCATTTTTAGTCGAAATGTTGTAGTTAACAATTTATTACAAAAATAAAAAAATACAATTGTGATTAAATTATATTTCAACACAAATATAAGTATAAGTTTAGAAATCTTAATTACAAATTAATTTAAAATAAATAAATCATCCGAAACACAGGGTAATGTTATTTAAGATAAATTATTCTGCCTCTGGATATCATCAAATATCAATAAACAATGTAATATGAATGTGAATATTGTTGTATGATGCATACAATTTACAATGTTGCTGAAACTACTGTAGAAAAGGACAGAAGATAGGAATAAGCCTAGGTGAGAGAGAGACGTGAACTGGATAAGTTTCATCAATTGACTCAATTTAGCTTCTTTGGTGCATTTTGTATTACGATTACGAAGAGACACAAAATATTATAGCTACAAAGAAGAAATCTACTATCTATGAAAGAGAGTTATTATGAGGTACTAACTCTTATTTAATAAAACCAAAAACTAAAGCAAACCATAATTCATAAATATCAAATAATTGCCATAAATATAAAATATAAATTGTCAGTATAATTACATAATTATTTCAGTAATTACCAAGCAAATATAAATGAAATCACAGTAATAATTAGTCATCCCACGGCTATCCGTCATGTGAAACGATCTGCCCTTGTGATCTAGCTCTAATATTAAATATCTATGACCTGAAAACGTCATCTTCGATTACAATCAGCAATTATAGTACTATCTAGATTGAAATAAACCAGTTTTACGTGCACACTAAATGCAATAATGCATTTTACTGCATTAGTAATGTTCTAGTTACTAAAAATAGAATGGAGTATACGAACTATTAAATTTAATTTTATCTTAGGTCCATTATTTAATAAAGTTACGTAATAATATTATGTGATACGAAGGTTTAAAAGAATTAAATTAATAGAAGCGTTTAAAACTGGAGCTCATTTTGACAGATGACATTTCACGCATCGGTCGGCCATATTGCTTACTATCTAATAGGTACTTATAAATACTAGATACTATTGTGATAAAACTTGACTTAATTTATATAATTTAAAAACCGTCAATATGAAAGAAATCATTTTAATTTCCTCGTATCGGCTCTCTTCTCATTATTTATACACCAAACTCCATTATAAATATATTAAAATGTTCGTAGACATAAATGGAGCAATAAATAAATTGTAACATATTTTTAGCGTGGGCAACGATCTCCTTACCTCCCTTGGGAAGATACCGCGATATCTTGCGAATCCGCCCTAATTTGATCCCTTATATTTCCAGTCTTACTTTTATGAGACGCTTTTGAGAAGACTTTGCATTTTTGATAATTTCACATCCTTTTAAGAAGAATAATTCGATTTTGCAATTATTTTAAATTAAATTAGAAACAAAGTCGGTTTCTTTGTCTACATAGCTACTCTATCTGGCTCTATCTTTTATTTCGTAGATGTAAAATGTCCTTTTTTACCGTTTGAATGCTTTTTGTTCCACCTTTATATCGACTCTCTCAAATAGCACACAAGAATATAACAAAATGACGTCATCAGATCAAAAATAGCTCAATCATCTCGTATTACACTGCGTTAAAAGCTTTCTAATTAACATCACACAAAAGGACCAAACAACAAACAATAAACATTTCAATTGTCCGTTTGATTCATAATGCACTCGTTACTGTGATGTTTGCTCAATTTGTTCTGGTATGCGTTTCGAAACATACAGACAAGACAAATGAATCGAGAAAGTGTAATAGATGAATTTGCAATGAGGCCGAGTCTATGTACCTTCTATATACTATAACTTACAAGTAATTTGCGTGGATGCAGGAATAGGTTATCTGTACTAATATTATAGCTTCTTACTATTTAGGAAGACGGTAAGTTTCAAAAGAATCATGAAAATTCTTACACCAACAGACTCATAGGTTTCTGTGATCTGTGATCTGTGGATTGATTATTTCTTAACCCGAACAATGTCAGGGCTAGCATCTCATTGCTTGTATAATAGAAAATGTATAATTCGTATTTTTTCTAGTAGATAAATAGTCTCAGTCTAATTGTAAAAAAAAACGTAAGATATATATATAACATCTATATGCAGTTTAACGATTATATTTATATATTTAAGCCGCAATTAACCTTCATGTATACTAAGCCACGTTGTATGTCCTAGCTCTATTTTTTTCAGTACCCGTTCTTTTCTTATCTTTTTATTAACGTCCTCGTAATTTCTAAATAGTGTTATTTTTAAGCACTTATTTTATCCGCGTTACAATTGATTCTTAAGAAATAATCTGACTTCATCTCTCGCTTACATATGTACTTAAAATCTGCTTTAAAATAAACATTAAAAATAAACATAAGGAAATACGTCCATAAACAATCTCTGTTTTACTATAATTGCCATATAAAAAGCAAGTTATAACTGTAATGGATATACATATAATTAACCATTGAGTTACGAAATGTAGACATTAGATTAAACCGCTCGCGCTAGTTTAACTCGAAATGACGCGATGTGATAAAAATCATCCCATCAAAAACATCCTGTAAAAAACCCAAGTCTCGCAGCTCAGTCTTTCTACCGTCAAAAGTTGTGAGATCCATGTAATACCAAGTCGGTTAATCTATTTCTAGTGTCTACTTGAAGGACCTTCTGTCTTAAGTTATTACATAAGTTATTATCATGCCAATATTAAAAATATTTAACGTTTTAAACAAATAGATCGACTTGGACATCGCTTGATTTGATTATTAGTATGTATCACACTACACAGCACGACGGGCCAGCGACCAACAGGAACGAGAGTTTCAATCGCGTGAGGCGCGAGAGACTAAAGAATCTAATATAATATTGTAATATTCATTTTGTTTTCATGCGATGTCCAAGTCGATCTATTTGTTTAAAACGTTAAATATTTTTAATATTGGCATGATAATAACTTATGTAATAACTTATGGTTAGGGAGCCAGGTGCAAATTTGGTTAACTATTTCCTCTCAAGAGATAATTCGTCAGACGCATGAGAGTATAGTATTATAAAGCCTCGTGAACGTCAGCTGGCGCTCTGTTGGGGGGGTGAGCGGTTGTAGCCTCACACGCACATAGGAAAAAAAATACATTCATTCATTCATTTCCTCTCAGCTAAAAATTTGTCAAATTGTAGCTAACCCAATATCTCAACGAAAAAAAATAGTCAGCTGGTTACAACATGGTGTATTATACGTCAGCTGGTGTCTCGAACATGAAAGTTAAATTTAAAGAAAAATTTATTTTCCGTTATTTCCTCTCAAACAAAAATTTACCTGATGATAGCTTATATGTAACTGTGGATAAATATATATGTCAGCTGGCTGTATCTTGGTGGAAAAACCGTCAGCTGATACGGGAGGCTACAACCGCTCTTCCCCCCAACCGAGCTCCAGCTGACGTTCACGAGGCTTCATAATACTATACTTTGATGCATTTTACTAATTACCGCTTGAGAGGAACTTGGTCATAAAATCTGCTGCTGGCTCCCGGACCATTAAGACAGAAGGTCCTTCAAGTAGACACTAGAAATAGATTAACCGACTTGGTATTACATGGATCTCACAACTTTTGACGGTAGAAAGACTGAGCTGCGAGACTTGGGTTTTTTACAGGATGTTTTTGATGGGATCTCACTTCTTTTTGTAGAGCCTTTCTTTTTGATACCACCACCAACCACCAACTGCATAAATAACTTTGTAATCCCATATATTTATATGGGATTACAAAGTTATTGATGCAGTTGGTGTATTTGGAAAACTGGACCGAAATTACAAAATATTTAAGTTTTCCCATGATTAAGACACTAAACTCTATATGTATTCCAAATATGAAGCTTCTAAGTCTGCTACAAGTGCCTTGGACTTTTGATGATCGGTGAGTCAGTGAGTGACAAAATTTAGAAACTTTAACAAGTTGTCATTCTTAAACTACTGGTTCAAATTGACTGAAATTTTAAATATTCCGTGTTTATACAATGCCGGATTAGTTACTGAAGATTCAGGTTTCTTGCTTTATCAACAACCGAATAATAGGGGGTCGAAAAAGGCCCGAATTGCTTCGAGAAAAGGATGGTACGGCCGTGCCGCTTTTTTTTTGCTCGACTTGGCGGGGGCACTGCCGTGCCCCCAGATATGACAAATAAAACACACAACAAATGATTATTCACAGTTCAAACAGTATACGTTTATTTATGTAAATAGTAATCTACTGCAACGTGATAATTAATTTAAAAAAATTATATGCATAAACGATAACTTAAAAAATAAGCATTTTTCATAGTTCTTCTAATACAGATTATAAATTAATGTACCTAATGTCAAAATTCAGGACATTTTGACAGATTCTAAAACTTATTCTAAATTCAAATTGTGTAACCTAAGTTGCCATTTGTACTGCGGTCGCGAACAGTCTCAACCTCGGCTGACCGACGAACCCGCCACGTCTCGAGGCCCATCCAACACAAACAAACGATGGACTTATATTTAAACCATAATAATATTCATTAAAATATACTCCTTCTCCTTATTCTATTTACACTGCGAGAGATAATCATCATTTATGCACTTGGCAGATCAAAGTCGGAGAATATATGTATCATCATTTTTCATACTGGCGAGTAAAGTAGAGCCAATGACAAAAATATATATTTTAATTCAAGACGTTGTTTATAGTTTTAATTTTACAATTTCTTCATTTTGTAGAGAACTGTACGATTATAAAAGTAAAAACTGTCAAGGCTTTGGCGCCTTTTTTCCAAAGGGCTACAATCGTACGCGAAAATTACGTAATTGATTACACAATTGAGCTATGACGCGTTAACCGATCTCACGCTAAGATAAATAAATCAATTTGTTTACAAACGTATATTGCGTCGGTCTCTTCTTTCTAATTCTGCAATTTCCTAGAAATTTATCTGTTATAATTGTTCATAATTACTTGAAGAAATTATCTTGTGAATCATTTGTGACCACGGCATTTTCGCTGAACAAATGCAGAAATAAAGAAATACATAATAATATTTGTATGTCGAGTTCAAGCTGTGACAGACACATTATAACAAGTTCTATTGGTCCCAAAAAATAAGAAAATCATTAATGTATTATAAAACGAGAAAATATTGAAACACCTGTTGATCACATCCTCTATTTGCATAAAATATCGTATTTCCTCACCAAAACAATATTGATAAATTGTAACATAATTTATTTTTAAAAAGTTATAAAAATTATAATATTAATAATCTAGTTCATTATGAATGGATTGCTCATGCTGCGTTCGTGTGAATGGGAATAAATCGTAAGATCCTGCGACGATAAGCATTTGGAGTGTTGCCAACACTGAAAACTCTGAGAACTGTCAAGTCTCAGGGTTCATTTGACAATAAATAAAAAGTTAATTTCGCCGGGCAGACGGCGTTGACAAGTTTACTTTGCGGCCAGACGATACAAACTTGATAAAAATGTAAAAAAACGAGACGCGTTTATAATCGCGCGTTGGCCGCAGCCGTATGTTTTAATGTCTTCACACATATTCGCGTACAATAAATTGATCGTCGCATTTGTTATTTATGATTATGACTATTTGGATAGCATTATTTTTTATATAACGACCCAATAATACTACTTACTCGTTTATAAATAATAAATAATAAAATAAATAAATATTATAGGACATTATTACACAAATCGACCTAGTCCCACAGTAAGCTCAATTAAGGCTTGTGTTGTGTGTGTAGTACCCCTAGGCGACGATAAATATAATATTTAATAAATACATATATAGATAATAACACCCAGACCCAAGAACAAATAATTGAGTTCATCACACAAATATTTGCCCTGACCGGGGATCGAACCCGGGACCGTCGGCTCAGTAGGCAGTTACTTTACCACTGCGCCAACCGCGTCGTCGAATTATTGTTTTTATATTGAATTTAAATAGGCGCGTGAAATAAAGTGACCGAGTCGTTGACCTTATTTCGTATAATCTCAGACAGTCTAGATTCGCGGCACCCACAAAAAGTATGACTTGAACCCGTGTGACTATTACATAATAAATAATAATTTAGCATATAAGAATCACACGTAAACCAAGGTCTACAATGATCATTTAGGTCAGTGACATTAAACAGGTTTCATCTCCGTCATAAAGACAATAGTTACACGAGTACTTAGGTAAGAGTACAATAAAAACATAGCCTGATGCTATTATAGCGTCTTAATCACTCTAGTATCTATAAATGAAATCTATTTTTAGACATTCTTCACGGATTTATCGATTTGATTTAAATCGCTTTTTAATCGAGTCACAAATATATATTATTATCTATATTGGTAGGTAATCTTTGAAATTGTATTTACAATGCAAAACAAAATTTTAATAAAATGTACGAATTCATAGGAACATAACTCTACTTAAGTTAACCCAAATAATTAAGTACTTACGTTGAGTCGTTTAATTCAGTCGAATACCGATAATTTTTCATTTATTTGTTACATATCACACCAATTTTCCTTACAGGGATAAAACACGCATCTCATCTTTTCTTTTCACAACATAAATTACCTACACAAATAAAGTCAACATTAAATAAATTATGAGACAGATATATTTTTCACTTCGTTCCCATTATTAAATTGTACTTTAAAATCGAACAATCTTGAGTCTATATAGAAATAAAAACCACACATTCACGTTATATATTTTAACACAGACATAGGTATTATAGGTAATATCCTTAAAATAATAATCATAGACGTCACACTTCACAGAGCCATATATATGTATACAAATGACTAAATGATTGCAAAATTTAACTAATTGTTAGGGAAAATTAACCATGTTTCGTAAGCATTACGTAGTTGAAATTCTTCATAAATACGGGAATTTATGATAATATTACGTAGTTATTAATGGCATTTTATTCAATCGATTACATTTATCTACAATATTTTTTCTATCACGTTTTTGAACACAGAAATATAAATGTAAGTAAAGACGTATCCTATATTATCCATTATAGGTAATTATTGTTTACTTCTTACTAGGTATATATTATTTTTATCGTGTACCTAGTATACTATGTTATTTACAAAAAATTCACTCAACAGGTGGAAATGTGGAATAGACTACATAGATCCTTTGTCTATTTTAAGAATGCAATTATGAATGGCATAAGGCCTGCAAAATAGCTCGTATCCGCTTCCCGCTCATTATTTCCGGATGTAACATTTTTTTTGTAATTGCCACTCTAGAAAATTCTTAGAAGTGCTTCATAAAAACAAAACGGATACCTAAACTAGTCAAACGTATAAATTTTGTTTTTATTTTATTTTCTACTCGTAATATCTTTCGGAAGTTTCTTACTTCTGACTCTTAATTTACATAAATATATTGACGCTCGACGCTCATTGTATATTTTTTATAATGTTTATTAATAAAACGCACAGGAGCTCTTAAATAAGATGATATGTTCAGCGGACTCTCATTTTCATCTTAAGTCACTCGTCACTCGGTAAAGACTCTATTATTAAACTGAATTAAATTTATCTTGTTATCCAACCACCTGTGCGGTTCAACGGCACTAAACCAGTCTGTCTGGTTATTTTAACCGTCCAACATAAATTTACACCTATCGATTTATATCTTACACGATTCTAAACCTTAATCTGAACACTATTAGTAACATTCGATTGACCATAGACAAACTAGCAATAAGCATTTATTTTTTTAATTTTTACTTGGATATTCGCAATTGCTGGAGCCCGCGAACGGAGCTGTCATTATTTTTTCTTCTTTTTTTGAACTTTCAGGGTGGGCTCTGGAAGAGGACCACACAGCCGATAGCCAGTCTGATGGATTAATGTATGCTTGTATTAATTTACAGTCTGGTATTAAGTGCTCTGAACAGTCAGGGAACAGCAATTTTGTTCTAAATTTAAAATATAAAAACCTTCTTTTTTTGTTACCGACTTGTATTAGGGCTTGATACAAAATTAACGTTCTAATATTTATTAATGTTGAATGATTATAGTGAACGACAAATTATAAATTGGTTTACAAGTGCTGTTAAAATTAATTTTACACTACCAAACCAATTTCGCAGGTAAAAGCTGTATCATAAATGTTTATAACACGAGTATAAATCAAATATGCGTCAGTGATTAATTTGAAATAAGTATTCAATATTGGAAACTTATTTAAATTATTACATGTTTCTGGTGTCGACTTGTCTGTTGCAACGAACGCACACAACGTTTTATGTAAAACGCATAATCTAGACTGTTCGACGCTTTCCTGCCGAACAAGTCGACGACAATTTTCTAATACTTGCCCTCGCGTTTTTATAACCACCTGTAATTCTAGTCGCTCTAGTACCAAAGCTAGTATTTTATGTAAATAATTTAGTATTAAGGTAACTTCATTTATGTTATACACGTTGGAAAAGCCGATAAGTACAAAATCTTTTTAGCAATTTTACTATTTAACGAGGACGTATCAATTTGAATTTTAATGGAAAGGTATGCTTATACAATACTACAAAAGGTAATAGACACAAATATTCTGTAATCTATGCTCATCACGAAGCACTATGGCATTCGGTACAGTCGCAATCAAATGTCCTTTCTAAATAAACACCTGCTTCCAATAATTGCTTTAAAATATTGTTGTATGTGTTATGATAACAAAGGGTCCAAGAAACAGATCGATTTATCGGTACATTACAATAATATGCATTCGTATGCGTGACGTTCCGTTTAACTCAACATAGGATAGTAATTTAAAGCAATACGGAGACAGCATAAAAAACGTATGCAATGTTGCAATGATTGTGATATTGATAAAACATTTTAAGGGTTTATTAATAAAGTACGTGATGGTATTTCAAGGCATAAAGCACTACAAGTACCGCGGTCAGTACTTCTCGATAAGGGAAAATGTTCATGTAAAAATGCGTTACGTTGATAATATGTGCGTGAGTGTGCGTGCTATAGCAGACTGCGGGGCGCGCGCTCCGTGCTCACCGATACTAGGACAACGGCTTCTTGGCTTCGCTTCAAGCATAGATTATAAACACAGGTCACAGTACACAGATTATATATTCTTGCATACATGAATTTTCCAAGATGCAGTCTTATCAAATTTACATTCAACTGAACAGGATAGTGGTTAGGTTAGGTTTGTAATAAATTTGTCTACATTAAACTGTTAACTATCTAATGTTTTTAGAACTCATTCAAATAATAATAATTTATTTCGCCTACTAAAATCATTCATCTTTATAAGATTTAAATCATCAAGTTCCAATAGTAATATAGCTATATAAACTTTGAAGGCTTTAAATTTACATAGATCAAGCAAATGAACTCAATCAAGTCTAATGCATTTTTAATCTGTATAAATTCTGCGCAATACGTAATAAAAGTTGCAGGAATTTCGAGGCGAGCATGTTTATGCAATTTGAATTTCTTAAAGTTTTGTGACGTACTTTCGGCGTAATTCTGAGCTGACCTACATACATGCACGTGTCTAATTGATGTTCATTGGTGAATGGTCATCGCGCCACCGACAAGCCTCTTGGCCTGACCACGCACTGTCATTAACCATCAATCGGACGTCAATATTCGGCAATTATAAATCTTATTGAATTGTTAAATGGGTTAATTCGCAAGGCAGTTGTTACGAATTCTAATTCAATTTTCTTTGCAAACTTAAATTATTATTTGAACAATTCTCTACATCTATAAAAACTCATAATACTATTCATAATCGTTCTACTGAAAGTAAAAATGATGAATCTGTATGACCATGGAGTTAGCAGCGTGCATACGTTAATTGATATGAATCAATTTGTTTCATACAATATGTGCGACATGCTCTCGTACACGCAGTTTTAATCGCAAGTGTGACGACAAATTAATTGAACAAAGGACTCTGGATTGGCTGAATAAGATAGTTCCATTGCCTGTGTTCTTCTTTTTTTTAATTGCGTGGTGGGAAACCTTTTCAAGGTTAGATGCATTTTTGAACTCCCAAGTTTTTTATTATTTATACCTTACGGACTTCTGCACGCAACAGTAACGTCAGATGATTGCAATGTACAATACTCGTCTATTGTCCCTCACATTTAAATTATGTGTTAATTATCCATACAATAGAAATGCTTTGCCAGTCATAGTTGGTTTCATATTCCTATATGAAACCAACCTATATAGAAAAGTATTCACAAGGAAAAATCACATTGAAGGCTATAATTATATAGGTACTGTTAAATTATTTTTATTGCAAAATAAAGATGAATTTAACAGACATCGATTCCCTTTTAGCGGACGTTTAACAGGCATGTGTCAGTTAAAATAATGAACTCTACAATGTGATTGATTTAAAGGAAAAGTCAAGGGTCATGACATTTTGGACCACACGTAACTTCTCTTGCATATTTTATAAGTGCATCTGCATGTACATATGATCTTTCTTAACTTAATTTTACTATATTAAACTTGTATTTTGATTTTAAATCTAACTCGTTGCCCAGATGTAAGCGTGTAGCGCCATCTACCCATAGACTATAGAACTTCGAATTTAGGTACTAAGTTTAGGACGTGCACACATTATACGCATTATAGAACACTAGCGGTCCGCCCCGGCTTCGCCCGTGGTATATGTTTACGTTTTCTCTACATAAAAACCATCCTCGTACTTCAAGGAATATAATAAAAAAAGAATTATCGAAATCGGTTCAGCCATTCTCGAGTTATGCGCTTACCAACACATTTTGCGATTCATTTTTATATATAAGAAGATATGTTATTGAATGCTATCTAGTATTAAATGAATGATTTCCAGTTATGTACTTGCTTTAATAAAATCTGCAATTTTCTATGTCATCGTAAGTACTTTGAGAACAAATGTGTTCACGTGCATAGATAATACGCTAATTGGTTAACAGATAAGAAATGATTCCAAGAAGCATAGACAATCACCAACATTTAAGTCTAAATTTATTATAGGATAGAATAGATATGTTATACAAATTTCAATTATTATCAATATGCGAGACTTGTATTTGAAATTATTGCCCTAAAGTAGAGCTAAAATGGACTTAAATGCCCTTAAACTGAAATGCCGAGACCGCGGTGCCGCTTTGTCTCCACAACGACCAATATTATATGACCTGCAATAATCATAAACACCTAACTAAATTATAAGCGAAGAAGGCCACATTACACTGGCGTCCACTTATAAGAGTTTTCAAGCTTCGGATGTTTTGTAAACATTATAAATTCGATATGTTTATTACGACTAGTGACACTTCCAGTCGTTAAAAGCTTTCAAAAACGAGTACAAGTAAAACTATGTACCTTTAATATTCTCCATTTCATTTGCGGCGAAAAAAGAGGTTTATAAAAGAGGTTTTACACGATCATTGTGACACATTATAACATCCAACGCGGTAAATGAGTCCACGTATGATAAGCCGCTTTAATTCGCTACGATCCCTTCTCGGTGATAAAAACTGTTAAACGCATACAGAAATGCTTTTACGTACAATTATTCTATGACGCTATTTTCTAAAGTTGTATAAGGAAACTAATTTCTCAGTATGTGTATAATTATAAAAGTATGTAGGCTGGTTCTATTAACAAGATGGCGCGTAATTATTCTGAACGAGATAGTTTTGAGCAAAAACGAGAGTATCCCACAAGTACGCACTTCTCTGTGGGTGGCAGCCGGGCTGTCTGCCGACCCGCGAGTTAAACCTACTTGCACGCATACCATCATCTACTTTGTACACTTTCTTCGATCGCTTTTTTCTACTTACTCTAATTATATTAAAACTAAATAGTTTGCTACTCCATTCTCCAGCTTAATATGCTGAATTAATTTCTAATCATGTACAAAATATATTCAATAAGTGGATAGTTAGTTATAATTTGTATAAACCATATTAATTCATTTGAATAGCACTTACCTGATATAATAAATAGATAATAATCTAATAAATTGTATCCAGTAATGCACAAAAGTATTTTATCACGCATCATAAAATATTTCTAATCATTTCATAACGTTAGCGTAATATTTACTGCAATAGATACGTCATTATACTTCCAGAAGTTTCAGTATTGCGAATGCGCTTATTAAAATCGGTTCTCACGCGATCTGCGGACTATAATAATAACTCTATACCGAGCGCATGAATCAGCGGAGGCCTAGGGCGCCGGCGTGTGTCTCATTAAAGACCCGCTTGTTTACGACGTAGATACAATCTTAACATATATAGGAGTAGGTACGTTGTTGCCGTTCCTTTTTTAAAACGAGCGCGATTTTTTCACAGATAATAAAGTGCAATTTATTATCTATGAATTATAGATTATCCTTGCTCCGATACCGAATGGTGTAAAAGTTCATACAGATAATAAATTTAAAATTTTAACCGCTTATCGAAACGTATACTTAAAGGGCCATTATAGAGTTGAAGTTATTAACCAAGTTTAATACAAATGCTCTAACTAGAGCGGTGGTCTTAATCGGTTCGAGGTATTTACACGCCTCTATAATTTATAGCTAGAGTAATAGCCAGGGACCGTAAATAGATATAATAATATATTCTACCATTTCCATTTTATATATTATGCATAATTTATTTATTTCATTAGATCATTATATAAAATAAACAAGTAATTTAAGTATATATTATATCAACTACCATGTAAAACGACTAACAATGAGATAAGAATTTAAAAGCTGTTTTTTTAAACAGAGCTTTGGTAGGAATCAATTTTACATTGTAATCACACGATGACACTGTAGGTATTTTTTTTTTGTGTTTTCCCAATTTACATTATATTATAAAATACGTCACGTTGCACTTATTTTCCTCTCTACTAATTATTATTAGTACCATTTGTGAACATAAATATTACAATTTTTTAGAGGGAAAAATCAACAACAGGTATATAATTAGAATTTTCTTTATGTACACAAAATCATAGTATTTTCCTTTTATCAGTTAATACACAATGTGCTGCTGTTATAAAACTGCAAGGAAAATGAACTTTGAATGCGGTTGGTTAATAATAAATCAACAGTGGCTATAATTTATGAAGCCCGTTTTCATGAAAGCTGTAGGTAGTCAAACCGTGGCCTACCGCGTAAAACTGGCCCGATTAGCTTGGCTTGTAATTATTTGTAATAAAGTTGCAACACTGATAGAGCGATTAAGTGACCACCTGTGATAAAATCGATTTGTACTGAACCGCTTAAGTCTATAAATAGACCAGTTCCAGTAATTATGTTCAGTTATTGTATTGAAATTTTTATTTTGTCCAGCACGACGTAGTCTTCGAATGCATCAATTGAAGTCAAGTTTTGAATAGAAATACACCATTTAGTACTACATTAATATAGTTTAGGTTACTTATACACACTAGGTACACAGAACATTAGATTTATGTTTAATATTTTTGTATGCACTTTTTTGGTTATACGTGTAACTCAAGTTTCAGTTCTCAAACTACATAATAATGAATTTTAAAACTATTAAAACCGAATCGGATTATAAAAGAGAAACGAGTCCGTGTAGAAAAGTATACCAAATAGCATGATTCACTCATTACTTTATTGTTGGAACAGTTATTTCCGCAATCAGGTTTTAATGACATTTTGTGCTTTTACAATCGTCATTTGCTTTAGTGCTTTTAATGCCAATGATTTCAATGCACTTTTATTAATAGCTAAAAAAATAAACCCACGTTTAAAACAGCAGTTGAAAGTCTTGTATTATAATTTATACGTCCTAAGTATAATACGTCATCCAATTATTTATAGTACGAGTATTTTGTGAAAAAAAACTTAAAACCTTCTATAGATTATACACATTATATAGTTTTGGAGCCGGAGACTGATTTCCTCAATTATCCTTATGCCATTTTTATAACTTTATTATACATATTATATATTACTTAATATTTCCTAACGAATATTATAGTCTAATCGCTAATGATCAGCTACCAAAAAGAGTACTACCAGAAAATCTACGAAAGAAGGTAGCAAGAGCAAAAATAAGAAAACTGTCCTGTCCTTGTCCTGTCCTGCCCTGTCCAATTCAGCTGTCACTAAGAAAAAAAACTAAACTGAATCTCGTTCTTTCCAGATGCATCTAAGCTCGTTACAAGTGTGCACGGCTGTGTTGACGCTGGCGTTGGCGGCGGCAGTGCCTGCCTCCACGCCGCACCACATCGCCCGCCGGTCCTTCTTCAACCTCCAATGTAAAGGTGTCTTTGACGCGGCGATTTTCGCGCGCTTGGACCGCATCTGCGACGACTGTTACAACCTCTTCAGGGAACCGCAGCTCTACAGTCTATGCCGGTACAGATTATACATGTTTTTTTTTTTAATTTTACATGTGAAGTTTTTCAGACAGATTAAAAATATGTTTTTGTATCCATGAAAATTTAATATTGAACCGAAACTGTCACGGCACATGTGATAATTTGAAAGAAATGTTTTTCAACACAGATAATATAATATGATTGATTGTTGGGGTACAGGAAAGACTGTTTCAAGACAGACTACTTCAAAGGCTGCGTGGAAGTACTTCAAGAAACCGACCAGCTCGATACGTTCAAGAAATATATAAAGCAGTTAAATGGGGCGGATCCAAGGGCTTAGGTACCTACCAACGAATATTATTTGGGCACGCAGGCTGGCTTTGAGTTTCCGTAATTTGCACGTATATAATTATTAATTTTATCACTAACATAATTTAACTAGATTGACTCTACAATTTTTTGGCAATATATAAATGCAAATTACAATATTCTTCTTGGGTGACCTTTCTGCAATATTGGAATATCTTCTAT
Source organism: Colias philodice (assembly GCF_061535455.1). Taxonomy (NCBI): domain Eukaryota; kingdom Metazoa; phylum Arthropoda; class Insecta; order Lepidoptera; family Pieridae; genus Colias; species Colias philodice. The sequence goes on from NC_143101.1 coordinate 9,364,074, forward strand.
GGGCTCTGTAAGGACAAGCACTTAAGCACTATCTCCGCAACTACTACTAAACTATCCTTTCTCTACACTAATCGCATGTACCTATATGATAATACTAATAGCATGTAAACCTTCTTATGCACTGTACCTACTTAAGTTATTATGTAATGATCAAATACTAAAGAGAAAATTACATTTACAATGACTTAAATTATTACTAGTCTGACACTCGCAAAATTTTCTGTAAATATTTTTGAAAGTACTTTTATTACAATTTTTGCTAATTAGTATTTTAGTATTTGATCAAATATATTCTATTCACTCTTCTATTCTTATATAACTTCCAAATCTTGTAATCTCAAATGCATGTTATCTTTACAACAAAGAATACTAACTAATAACTATTACTGCTTTAAAATTCCTAATATGTATAGATTATGTAAGCTATTTAATAAAACATTAGTTGTACTTGTAGACTTGTGGTAACATAATTATTATGTGATTAACTATACGTACCTACTTAGGTACCTATTCTTAGGTATTTTGTGTTAAAATGTAACCTTAAAATAACTAATTAAAACTAAAAGGTATAATTTCAGTAGGAACCTACTTTTTGCATGTTAAAACAGCAAAAATTATATAAATATTCATAAACTCAATTATAAGGACTGTCATACTTAGCAATATGTATTTTGAATTGAATTAACTAAAATTTTATTTAATTAATCTAGTAGAAATAGAAATAAGTACACATTTTGTTAATATATATTATGTATCTGCATCTGTTACTAACTTGAATTTTTCATCTATGTATCAGTAATTTTATTTTAACGTTTGATGGCGTTTTTTTATTCATTAACTCATTTATATTATTCTCGTTTACAGGTCGAATTGTTTTACTACGCCCTATTTCAAGGGTTGTATGGAGTCTTTGTGCCTCATGGACGAGGAGGAGGAGCTGGATCAACTGATCGATTTCATCGGCAAACGCTAATATCCAACTGACATACAACAATTATTCGCGCCATCGTTTGACATACCGCCATCGGAAAAACTCGGGAAACAACCATAGATAACACAAAGTTAGGTATAATTAAAAGCTAATGTTGCTATTAATTATATCAAACTTGTTCTGTGTTGCCCGCGTTTAATAACATGAACAATTATTTAACATTATTAATGATAATGTATTATAAAATTTTCATTGCTTTGCGTACAAAAACAGAATCGACATGTCAAGTTCCTCCAGATTTCTATCCTCAACGTATTCTAGTCTATATCGCAACATAAAATTATTTATGTTTGCAACTAATTTTAATGTTATCATAAATTGTATTAGATAATGTTTATACAGTTTTAAGGACATTTATTTTGTGTTAAGTGTAAGCTTTTCGAGCTACGGGAGTGTAAAGTACATTAAAGATGAGTTTTATAATTATTATGTCACCTATTAGAAAAAAAAAACAAAAAAATCTTAGGCAGATTATCCTGGACGATGCTGGTCATCTTTTTATCTGTCTTGAAAAAATATCTTCCCGACTGAGATTGCTATTATTTTCGTAATTAATTATGACGCATTCCATACACAGTATTTTATAAGGATTACTTACGCTTTTTATCTAAAACTAGCTGTTGCCCGCGACTTCGTCCGCGATTAGGTCGTTTTTCGTCATTCGTCGTTTAAAAAAATACGTGACACTTTATTTTTGAATGTTCTTAATTATTGTCTCTTATAAAATTTAACTACTTACATTAAAATTGAACACTCTGATAAGAAAATCTTAAAATCTGAAGAAAACATGAATGAATGTGATTTAAATTCTACATTACTTAGTATCAAAATATAATAATCTAAATTAAATGTAGATTAACAGTTTGAGCACACCATTATAGAATATGTCCTTAAGTATTAAATTACGTTAGTTAACTTTACTAAAAACACGATGACTTTCTTTCGCGCTCGGTACCACAAACTAAGCATGTTTGTGGTAAGTGGCCCGCGTGACGCGTCACTTGACCCCCCGCCCCCTCCGTTGCTATGCGAAAATACATTCGTTGCTCTATTTTAGGAAAAATTTGTAATACTGTGGCCTGGGCGTTATAACACGTCCAGGGAGTTCCTGAGTGCCGATATCACCATCTTGAGGAAAAGCTTCTAATGTCGATTTAAAACTGCATACATACGAATTAACCTGTTCTAAAATTGTGAAATGAGTTCAGTTTTAAATTTGAGAAATATTGATTTCTTGTATTCCACTATTCGTTGTAGTCGAATACAAAATATAGGTATTTAAACAAACTTAGGTTGGCCTACAGGCAAAAGGGATCCTATCAAATGGTAAACTTGACCTTTTATCTTAAAAGTAAGCATGAACGGACCTTCTAGTCATTGCTTATACTCATGTTCATCTTCAAGAGATCGAATAATATTATGATGCACCCTATCATTTGTCAAACGGTCTTCATATTGAGTAAAGTTTCAGATTCTCGAGATAAAATATGACTGTCGTGATCAGTAGTGAGACGTAATTCCCTCTCAGTGAGGGTTTCGGTCTCACGGGATAGTACAATATGCCGTTTGCGATCAGCTGTGAGACGTCATACCCTCTCAGTGACAGTACAGATAAATACTGAACATAAGTGGGTATAATAGATATTAAGTAGTATTAGTTAAAATATAGGTACTTTGACTGTTAGTCAAAGTTTATTTTTACTAACAACATGTAAATGAAGAAGAAATAATAATTACCAACGAACTAACCTTTTCTATAATACTTAACACGGCACATTTTTCAAATTATCTTGCTCAACCCTGCTCAAAAATTTGAGGGTTTTGTTGGAACTTTAATATGTCAAAACTATGATATATCTAAACTACGATACAACTTGCTTGCGGAAATGCTCATTACAATTATTGTGAATCTAAAGAATAACTAACAACATACTATTCAATTTTATTGAGCTGATGAATATCTTTTGCCTGGAAGAAATCACCGTCGCCTAATAAATATACTGTGTTTTCTTATAAAACCGTTACATAATTTATTTTATCTACTTAAATAATGAAAATGATATTATATTTATAAAATATAAAACATATTATGTAAAATGATTAAAAATAAATAAATGAAGCAACTACGATTCAAAGAAAACATCTTTTTCAGTGTTAAAATGCTCTTAGCAATCCTGGATGATGAACTGTATCATGTACTCTGATCCCAGTACGGTCGGTACCTCGATAGCCATAACGATAAATATTACAATCATCTGAACCGCAAAGTCAAAATAAAAACATTACTTGTACAGTTGTGAGTGCAAAATTTACGTTTCATTTGGAATAACATTTTTTTCGGTACTAAAACGTAGTCGTTTGATATGTGGTTGGCTGCCCCTCCTCTCCTTCCTGATGATGAATGATTGAACCATTGGACGTTGGACATTAACTTCAGTCAAAAATTGACGAAGCGGATGATTACTAATTTCCACTTAATCCTCGCTGCTACTATCTTTATCATCAAATCATCAATTTTCAAGTGGTGTTGTAAAAATATCAGCAGAAATCGTCTTCCAAAGGCGATATAATTTTATGAGCATTGAATCTGTAAATAACAAAATCAAAAGTTAACTGTAAATCTATAAAAAAGCTACTTACAAATAAAATTTTATCAAAAACTACTGTTCCCAATGCACCTCAAAATAATAAAAGAATTCATCATTTTATTATTTCATTCTAAAAGTGTAATATATAATACCTACCAACAAAAAACATGAATTGCTATCATTATAAAAAATAAATACCTATAAGTAACAACTTACTTTTTGTGGGAACGCATGATGTATGTAAAGCATGATGTAACGCATAATGGTGAAAATTCACAAAACACGAAGATTGCATTTGATATTTTTGGTTTTATGGCATTCAATTGCTTTATAAATATCACTACAGTCGCTTTCTCTGTCCCTATGTCCCTTTGTATGCTTAAATCTTTAAAACTTCGCAACGGATTTTGATGCGGTTTTTTTAATAGATAGACTGATTCAAGAGGAAGGTTTAAGTATATAATTTATTAGGTTTTAGACAAAGCGGACGAACCCGCGGGCGGTAAGCTAGTAAATTTATAAAATACGAAGATTTTTAAAATTGTAACTAATGAACGCAATCAATATTAGATTTAACTGTAGATAATGGTGTCTAGTTTTACTTAAAATAATAAACATCTACCCTCACTTTAAAAAATGTAGTATATTTATTATTTACACGAAATATACCTTATAGGGAAAGGGATAAATAAATAACATAATTATATTTAAATTATTAATTTCCAACTGTGTATTCAGTAGTGTTAACATCTAAATTGATTTGATTTTTACGAAATCTCATAGATGGCGCTGTTACAAAATTAACATTATACAACTTACATTCTTTAAACTATGTTTCTCTTCCCAAGTTACTTAAATAGCATAATTTTTATAGTGTCAATCTAGATATTGTCAAACAACATTTATATATGCGTCATTTGATTATTAATTTCCAATAGTTAACGTGTATTTGATTTTTCTAACACTTCATAGATGGCGCTGTTTTCAAATTTGTCTTTATACTGCTAAGATTCATTTAACTGTTTCTCTGCCCAAATTACGTAAATGACATAGTTTTTATTTTGTAAAGCTAGATAATAGCATGGCTTACTCGAAACCAATATTTAAACATGAGTCTTTAGATTGTACGCTGTCGTAGTACACGGAATATGTAAGAAAAATAAAGGCTCACAGCTCCGCCCCCGAAGGTGATATCATGATAATATGTTTAAACTATCCTCACCCGACCTCTTAGGAATATTCATGCAAAATTTGAAGTAAATCTATGCAGTACTTTTCGAGATTAGCTCGGTCAAACATACAGACAAACAGACAAACAGACAAACAGACAAACAGACAAACAGACAAAAATTCTAAAAACTATATTTTTGGCTTCTATATCGATTATAGATCATGGATTATGTATTCTTTTAAAAAAATATTCAATGTACAGTTTTGACTTTCCTACGATTTTATTATATGTATAGAAGATATCATTGTTTTACATACCTACTAACGTGAATTATAGTATTTTGTGTTTGTATTATGATTGTATTTTATTTTTGTATTATACTTAGATAGCTTCCTTATTTCATTTAGTTAGTTGTATTTTGTACCTATTCATAATTATATCGTTTATCACACAGTGGCTTATACAATTTTATGTATCTTTCATTTGTATTTCGCCTTTTAGTTTTAATTTCATGCATTGTATTTAAATCATTATTTTAACTGTTAGAACGCTCTTATATTTTCGACGCATACAAAGACCATGTTGTAAAATAAGTAATATTGTTATGGTCATAACACACACCAAACATTGTTTTTGAAAATATATTTATTGGAATTAATGAACTATTATTAATTAATCGTATAATAGCTACACAATACAGCCGGTGCTCCATACTCATTTCAAAAAGCAAATTTTCTTGCCATAGTAAAAACTACCATAGAGCATAACGTCGAAAAAGTTAAGTTTCAATTTAGAATTTAAATTAGTCATAAGTATTTATAAAGATTTATTTTTTATATACTTCCGACCTATTTATTTGTTACTATTTACGTTTTATTTATAATAAGCGGTATTTTGCAGCCGTAGATATTACCAGTGTTTTAAGAAAACTCATTCATTGATTTGTTCTGGATTTTAATCTTTAAGTTGCGGTTAATACTTATTCTGTTAGATCAGCGAACTCTTCTCTTTAATTGAATCTCAACTTTGTCTCTTTAAGCGTTTCTTAAAACTGCGGTATTTTTTTTAAGAAAGTATAAAATTTATTAAAAGTGGTGCCAATCTTATAAACCCAAGATGTTATTGCATAGGTATAACGAATTTAGCTAATTATAAACAAATATTAAACGATTTATAGGAACTGTGAAATTATTGTAAAAATATTGATTTATTAGTGAAATATTAATCTATTTGTATACATTTTATATGAATCAGCTAAGAAACGCTACGGGTTCCATGAAATATATTACAGTATGAAAAACAATAACGCATTTTATTTATCCTTGAATATCAACTTACCTATCTTACCTTACATACTTACCTTAGCTTACCCTTCCACATATATAGAATCCAAAAACATCGGATAACAATGCAGCGCCATCAAGTAGGTACAACACTGTGTCACACACAGACATATAGAATAACTAGATTTCCGCCCGCGGCTTCGCCCGCGTTTGCAAAGGAAAACCCGCATAGTTCCCGTTCCCGTGGGATTTCCGGGATAAAAACTATCCTATGTTTTAATCCAAGTTACCCTCTATATGTGTGCTAAATTTCATTGTAATCGGTTCAGTAGTTTTTACGTGAAAGAGTAACAAACATTCGCCTTTATAATATATATTAGATACTAGCGGTCCGCCCCGGCTTCGCCCGTGGTACATATTTACGTTTTCTCTACATAAGAACCATCCTCGTACTTCAAGGAATATAACAAAAAAAGAATTATCGAAATCGGTTCAGCCGTTCTCGAGTTATGCGCTTACCAACACATTTTGCGATTCATTTTTATATATAAGATTAGATAGAAAACTAGTAGCTAGCTAACTGTGTGATCTCTGCGAATCCTAGATTAACACTGATCACCAAAATTTAATATTGTTGATATATTTTTGGAAATATACAACTAAACAAAATCAACATTTGGTGTTTTTAATAATGAATAAACACAATGAGATCCATTTTTTACGCTCATTTATTTAATTCCTAAAATTAATCCAATAACTTCTAAATAATTAGTGATTCCTTTTTTTAAGGCTTAGAGTTGGGGCTAGTAGCTATGGTTAGAATATTATAAAAATTATTCCCTCCGACTGATATTAAACCTTACAAATTGGCTTAAAAAAATTTCTTTTTTTTATGTGTTACCTCAGCACTTTCGGCTGGGTGAATCGATTTTGATGATTATGTTCTGTTATGTTCCTTATTCGAAAATTGGTGCTTTCCGTATGGTCCCATTTAAATTTAGACTAGTTTGAAAAGTTGTGTAAAAATAATTATGAATAGGTACTAATTTATCAAATAGCTTCATCCGCATAGTTACCGTTCTCGTAAGATATCCGGGATAAAACCTATTCTATGCCCTTCTCAAACTATCTATGTACCTACCAAATTTTAAGTAAATCCATGTAATACTTTTTGAGTTTAGCCCGGACATACATAAAGAGAAATACACAAAAATTCTAAAAACTATATTTTTCCAGTCGATTTTGTTAAAATGTCATAGAATTTAGATTGATGAACAGGAACATGTAATAGGAGTTTATTAAATGATCGTAATTTGATAGAAAAAGAAGCACGGTTTACGACTTGTTTACGATATGAGATTAATATTATTGTCGGTTATAGTTTACTAAAATTACTTATTGAAAATTTCTAATTTTTGCTTTTTGTGTCGTATAAAATCATGTAGCAAATTAGCTCCCTTTTTATTTACTCTGATGCTAAAGTGGCCACCTTAAATTTTAATGTCTTTTAGCAAACTCTTTTTCATGTACAAAATAAGTGTGATTCTCCTTACCTCTACCCTCCAATAATTTAAATGTACAGTTTGAGTCTCCAGCATTTTCGTTATTTTTGACCAAGCAAACTATTTCTGATTTTACATATTTTATTACTTCTCCCTTTGAAGTTAATATTTAAGAACAATATTTATTTATATGTACAACCCATCAATTTTACAATATAGAACGGATTACGGATTGTTGACGAATTGTTAATTAAAACCGAGATTAAAACCAACACTCACAACACTATTCACTATCAAGTGTCACTGCCAACCTGCCAACTGTCAGATTGACATTATAATCGACGTCAAATTTTCTTTATCTGTTTACTACGATTTCAGTCTTCAGAATCAGAGAACGTTTTTAAATTCAGTATTTGCACTCGTATCGCAACATGCAATAATTATTTTTACGTAAATCAATAATTGAATGTGCGGTGAGAACTACTATATAATCGTTCAAGTGAAAGTTTTATAAAACTTATAAACGGAAGTGGTATTTAGCGAAATGTAAAAAAAATATTATCTACTTCATTTCCTTTTAAACAATGGGATCGGTTGAACCGTAAACATTGTTGTTTGGAGTGTAATGTTACTATGAATCATAAGTGTATTTGTGAGTTGTTATAAACGTAAATCAATCAAAATGCGTGGAGCGTTATGGGTGCTTATGTACAAGCACTTGGTAGTTCGGATAAGACGGTTCATACAAACTCCTATTGAACTCGCATCACCTATAGTATTCTTCATAATACTATATCTTTTTAAGGACAAAATAAATCCTGTGCCTAAATCTCATGCTTTTGATGGGTGGAACATTCACAACACAGTAAGTTCAAATGTGTTACATTATTACTAAAGTTAGGTACTTAACATAATTGAACAGGTTACATTTCAAGAATCAGCCAGTGATCAGTTATTTCATTAAATGTAACATTAAACCATAAGGTTCGATATCATATAGAGAGTTAATTTAAGTACCTATGCCATTTAGTAAATAGGGATGGCGATCTGAGATCGATTAATCGAAGAATCGATTTTTCGAGCAGAAAATATCGATTTTTTAAATCGATATGAAGTACTGTGTCGATTCACTGAATCGATATATCACCCTTGAAAATCGACATTCGATTTTTTCTGTTTTGGTATAAACCATACAATTATTTGCATTTAGTTGAATGTGCCTGAATTATAAGAGTGCTGCCGGTTAAAGAGTTAACTACTCATAAACTCGCGAGATGGCTGTATGTTTAGTATCCTTTACTCGCCTCTCTTTAATAAAAAAGTTACGTTAGTAGTCTTTGACTTTATGTAGGTATCTATAATCTGTGACGATTGATATTGCAATTTGCATTATTCATTTGTTGTTGTCGTTTATTGAATACTGTTATTAGCATAATATAAGTATTTTGCATGATTGATAATTGATTTTCATCAGATTTTCATGTAGTGTTTGTTGCGAAATAATAACTAATTGAGAGTAGGTAAGGTAAGTAAATAAGTAAAGCGCTTCTTATTTTTCACTTTGACGCTATTATTTTCAGTTTGTTCTGTTATTGTTTGATATCCTTATATCATTTTAATATTTTATTTTATTCAAATTATATAAAGATACGGTAATAAAAATAATTGTTATTTTTGAATTCCCTGATTTTATTGATAAGATATCGTTAATTGCAATATTAATCTTGTTTTTAGTAAAATTGATACAAATTTACATTGTAAATGCAAACTTGAAAAAAAGATCGATTTTTTAAGAATCGATTTTGTAGGCCTCGATTTTTTCGTGAATCGATTCATTAGACTACGATTCGAATCGATTTAAAAATCGATCTTTTTCGTAAAGAATCGCCATCCCTATTAGTAAATAGGTTGGGCTCTTTATTGTCTCATTAAATTATTTGGCTACCATATACGTATACCATAAAATATTTGGCATACATACAGCCAGCAATATCCTTATAGGTACTATTAATCTACATCCTTGTAAGTTTTGGCAACTCTCCAAGTCTTATAGGAAAACATTGTTATGCATAGGGTGTAACTTTGTGAGAAATAAAACCATGACCTTATTTAGTTATTTATGAACTATAAGTATGATCTACTATGTAATAAAACAACTGAAGTTGGTTGATTGAAAACAATAGTTTTAGGAACCATTGTGGATAATAATGGTATTTAATTCATTGACATTAAAATGAAAAGAAACATATTGCATACAAACTGTGTTATATCTGCTTAAGTATGTATGAATTTCATTACCAAAAATTATCCAACTGCCGTTCTACAAGCATTTGTCTTATACCCTTTCCTTCTTAATCTCACATCTTCTAATCATTTCCAGGAGCCAACATTCTTAGACAAGTTACAGGGACCAGCAACAATATATTATGTGCCGGAGACAGATTTAACTACTTTGTTAATGGAAAGGGTTGCAGACAGAATGGGTTTACCAAAACAGAAGTTGCATTCTGGTAAGTTGCGTTTGATGGTTGATTTTACATTGATTTAGAACAATAAAAATGTGTGCATGTAGTAGTGTACACACGTATGAAGTGAAACTTCTTCATGACCTTATTTTTCAAAAAATAATTTACTATATGCAACTATACAGAAATATGTCGGTCGAATCACGCGTGGTAAGTGGTGGCATAAGAAAAAGATGGCGCGTAACGGAAAAATTTCACGCGTAACGAAAAAATGTTACACTTAATTGTGCTGGTTTGATGTTATCATCTACTTATAATGTGTATAATAATGGTCTTATAATGTGTATCCAACGTCCTACTACAATTTAAATTATAAACTTTGTTAGAATCAAAAGAAAAAACGTTGGGTCTTGCTTGTTATTCACATAGAGCAACTGTGCGGATTTGACTAGAATTTAGAGCAGAGATTTAAGTCTGCAATAAAACATAAGATAAATTTTATCTGTTTTACATTCTTTGAAGTCATTAAATTATGAACTTATTTGGAATATATAAATAAATAAAGATTTAAAATTAGCTCAAAAATAAATAAAGACAATGTTTGTCTTTAATTTAAAACAGAAATTAAGGCCGTTACTACATTAGCTAATTTACATTAAATTCATTCTACTTAATTTTAACTTTATTTAATTTTAACACAAACACTTTTGTTCACAGTTGATAGAATAAACAAAGGTTACATCCCTTTGTCTAATGAATCGCAAATCGAACAAGTATCAAGCCAAATGACCAATCGTGATGCCCTTGTGGTATTTCAGGTAAGACAAACAATCTTACAAGCATATTTTATAAGCAATATGTTCATACTTATGGGGAAAGATGGCGTTGTTTGAAGAAGCGGGGGAGGGTCTAGCGAAAATTGTTTAG